>NW_027507791.1:154510168-155132668 GCF_037356315.1 Lithobates pipiens | reverse complement strand
TATATATACCGGTATATATATATATATATATATATATATATATATATATATATATATATATAAAATATGTAGCACAGATTCCCCACTGCTACATGGCCAGGCACACAAAATTTCTTTCATGCATTCAAACCCAGAAAACAGTCCTTTGCTTGTTTTTGATGTTTTATTAGGGGTTGATAACTAGGATAGGGAAGGGAGTTGTATTTTAACTTTAACTTGTAATACATATACAACATTCAACAAGTGACTTAGGTAGCCCTACAACAATTTGCAGGCCCACTTAGTAAAATACAAAAGTTACCCTTCCCCACTAAGGTGGGTAATAAAGATGTGAGCTGCACACTAAAAGTTTACAATGCATAAAGGGACATACAGTAGCCCCTCAAATAGTATATATTGTATAGGTAGGCTGCTCTCGACTTTTTGGGAGGCATCCTAAAAACATTTAAAACGTCACTAAGAACCCATACTGTATGAATAATAATTGTGAAATTGAAGCATTGACATAAGATTAGTACGAAAAGAAAGACAAAGCAAGAAAGTAATGAATAGAGGGGAAGAAGGCAGGATAATGAGTCAGAGCTAGGTGAAGACTAATCTTCACCTTGGGGGCAAAGTTGATAAATTTGAGCTGGTTAACGTGACCACAATGGGTTTATTCAAGCTGGTAAAATGATGCTTCTCTGTGTGTGTGTTGCAATATGTATGCAGAATATCACTTATGAGCAACCTTTTCCTTGTACAATTTCTGTGTACAATTGTCTTTACAAAAAAACAAAAATGCTTTTTTTTGCTTTTTTTGCACATATGTTTAACTGCTTCCCCCCTGGTGACTGCATATAAACAGTCAAGAGGGACAAGTGAGTACAACACTGTGTTGGCCATCAATACAGAGGAAAAAAAAGATTTGGGGTACCTAATTCGGATGATTGCAAAATGACAGTGTGACCAGGCATTGGGAAAAGCAAATAGAATTCTAGGATGCATTACTAGAGGGATCACCAGCAGAAGAAAGGAGGTCCTGATTCCCCTATATAGATCTTTAGTGAGACCTCATTTAAAATACTGTGTCCATTTTTGGCAACCTCACACAAAAAGATATTGATAATATAGAACGAGTCCAGAGATGGGTAAGAAATAGTGAAAGGTCTGGTGGATAAAACATATAGATGGTGACTTCAGGAACTTAAAGTGTTACTAAACCTACAACAGTAAAATCAGTCTGTATATGTAGTAAAGCATGCTTGTTATACTCACTGTGGAAACTAAGGGGTTAATTCTCTGCATTGTGTAAAAATGCTGTTTGATCCTGTATGCACAGATCCTCCCCTTCTTGCATTGTCCCCAAAACATGATAAGACAGAAATACTGGAGTCAGGCTGCATATACTCAGTTTGATATCTATTGCTAGAGAGGTTTTTTTTTTGTTCCTGGAAGAGTGCATGTGATCAGCTCAGCTCAGGGTGGATCAGCACTGTCCAGACAGTGGGTCAGGGGGCATCTTGTAACTGAGGCCCTGATTTGTCACCGACAATAGCCATGCTAGCCAAGACCCCCTCCCAGTATCCTCCTGCTTAAGAACATGATAGGGTACGTTCACACCTGTATCAAGAAGAAACTCTGCCATTTTTTAACACTCACATTTTCCAGGCCTGAGGCCTACAATAAGGAATTATTAAGGCTTAACACAGAGCAGATGGTCTGATTTCCAGTGGTCCAATTGATAGCAAACTGAATTTTCTGCTTATTCCGAACTGACCAAGGGTATCTCCCCCTTTTTTTCCTTACCACAGGACATGGGAAGGGCGTGCACATACCTGTTGAAAAAAGCCATTCTGCCCGAATGGAGCATATAGACCAGTGATGGCGAACCTTGGCACCCCAGATGTTTTGGAACTACATTTCCCATGATGCTCATGCACTCTGCAGTGTAGTGGAGCATCATGGGAATTGTAGTTCCAAAACATCTGGGGTGCCAAGGTTCGCCATCACTGATATAGACTGTTCAATTTGCAAGGGAATGTTCCCCAGAGCTTAGTGAATAAATGTGAAGCTCTGCTGACTTCCATCATCATGTAAATATAAAAGCTTCCTTGCATGCAGGGCTGGCACTCCCGCTAGGAAAACTAGGCAGCCCTGCCGTCTAAGGGAACACTGCTGCCTAGCCTAGCCTAGGGAGCATGCAAGCAGGCCTGGATAGATGGATCACTCATGTAGTTCCCGGCGTGGCTCCGCTGGAATAGTGCTGACTTTGAGTCACTAACTGTGCATTGCTGTGTAGGCCTCGCACACAGGGCCCTCTTTTTGCCTTGTCATGGGGAGTCCTGGACCGGTGGTGGTGCTGTAGCGGGAGCAGGGAGAAGCTAATGCCCTGGACAGAGACAATCTCCCTGTCCACCAGAGAAGCTAGGAGCAGCAGGCACAGCAACCCTGACAGCAGCCAAATGGCAGGTAAATTGGGGCTCTGATGACTGGCTGGAGGCATATGCAGCAAGGGACTGTTACCCACCCTCCTCTCCACTCCCAGCTCCAACAGCAGCCGAAGGACAGGCAGCTTGGGGGCCCCGAGGAACAGCAGGAGGCACATGCAGCCAGGGACTGTTATCCGTCCACCTCTCCACTCCCAGCTCTGACAGTGGCCCGAAAGACAGATGGATCAGGGGTCCTCCAAGGGGAGGCAGGAGGTGTACGCAGCTAAGGACTGTTACCTGCCCTCCTCTCCACTCCCAGTGGCCCGGAAGACAGGCGGTTTGGGGGCCCTCTGAGGACAGGTGGGAGGTTCATGCAGCCAGGGCCTGCTACCTGAGACAGTAGGACATAGAGCAGAGCACCCCCATCCTCACCAGCCAGAAGGAGAAGGGCCCTCCCTGCTACTGGCCACACATACCCATAACACACAACTGGGACAGGGGGTGCACAGAAGGGACTGCAGATAGGGCTAGGGGCCCATCTCTCTCATCCCCAATCCCCTTTCATCCCCAATCTTCTCTCTCTTTTTCTCTCATCCTCCCCTCTTACCCCTCTCTCACCACCATATCTCTCTCACCCCCCTCTCTCACCCCTCTCTCATCCCCAATCCCCTCAGTCGCATTCCCAATCCCCTCTCTTTATCTCTCTCTCATCTCCAATCATCCTATGGAAGGAGGTACCGGGCATCATCACTTAACTCACAGACTAGGACAGGGGGTGCACAGAAGGCACTGCAGACAGGGCTAGGGGCCCCTCTTTCATCCCCAATCCCCTCTCTCTTTCTCTTATCTGCCCCTCTCACCCCTCTCTCATCCCCAATCCTCTCTCTCTCTCCCCCAATCCCCTCTCTCTCCCCAATCCTCTCTCTCTCTTCCCCAATCCCCCTCTCTCTCTCTCTCTCATCCTCCCCTCTATCTCATCCCTGATCCCCCCCCCTCTCTCTCTCTCTCTCTCTCTCTCGCAATCTCTCTCATCTCCAATCATCCTGTGAAAAGGAGGTACTGGACATCATACATATAACACACTTACCCATGGACTGGGACAGGGGGTCCCAGCCCGTGGGTAAGTGTGTTATGTGTATGATCATCCTCCCCTCTCACCCCCCTCTCTCTCTCTTATCCCCCTCTCTCTCTCTTATCCCCCCTCTCTCTCATCTCCAATCCCCTCTCTCTCTCTCATCCCCAATCTCCTCTCTCTCACCCCCAATCCCCTCTGTCTCTCATCTCCAATCCCCACTCTATATCTCTCATTCGCAATCCTCTCATCCTCCCCTCCCCTCTCATCCCCCCCTCTGTTTCTCTTTTCCCCCTCTCTCTCAACCCCCTCTCTCTCATCCTCCACTCTGTCTCTCATGAACAATTTCCCCTCTCTCTCTCTCTCTCTCTCTCTCTCTCATCCTCCCCTCTCACCACTCTCTCGCCCCCTCTCTCATCTTCAATCATCCCCTCTCTTTCTCATCCTCCCCTTTCAACCCTTTCTCATACCTTCTCTCTCTCGAATTCCCAATCCACCCTCTCTCTCTCTCATCCTCCCCTCTCACCCAATCCTCTCTTTTTCTCTCCCCCCAATCCCCCTCTCTCGCCTAGTCCCCTCTCTATCTCCCCCAAATACTTTCTCTCTCCCAATCATCTCTCTCCCCTCCAATCCCCCTCTCTCTCCCCCAATTCTCTCTTCCTCTCCACCATACCCTCTCACTCCTCCAATTCCCCCCCCCCCCCATGCTTGCTCTCTCTCAACCCCAATCCTCTCCCCCAAGCCTCCCCATCCCCCCTCTTTCTCTCTCCCTCAATTCTCTCTCTCCCCCCCATCCTCTTTCTCTTTCATCCCCTAACCCCCCCCCCATGTAGATAGTATATGGACAAAGACTGAATACTGGATTGTGGGGAAAGATTAGTAAACCCGAGGCATACTGCAAGCAGGTACCAGCTTTATAGATAACATCCACCCTCCAGCCCTCCACAATAGTCCCACTGTTAGGAGCTTTTTTTTCTGGGGGGGGGGTGCAAGTAGCTAGTCTTACCTAGGGCACAAAATAATCTAGCACTGGCCCTGCTTGCATGTGATTGAGTATTCTTTCCAAAGTAAAATTTCACCACATTCTCTCAGCTCTGGGGCAAAGTGCAACTTAAAAGTGTACAGCTCATTTTATTATAGTAAATAAAATCCAAAGTGACCAGGTATATTGGTAATCTATATAAAATGATTAACGATACATTGTCACTGACTTGAGGCTAGTGATACTTCATCTGAGGGCCTGTGAGTCACTGGCATTCCAGACAAATAGTCTTCATTTTTAAAGTTATTTAAAGTAACCTTGAACCCACAGATGAACTAAGCTGACAAATGAAAAACTATGCTGACTGCACTCGGAAGATATGCATAGTCTGCAAATTGTTTTAGTATTATGTACATAGAAAGTTATATTGTGCAATTCTGTCATAGAATGGATTCATCATAGAACATCTTAATGAGTATAACCATTTTGCAGGATAGGTTGTCATCATACCGCTAGTTTAGGAAGATGGAAGGAGTGTTTATTCATCAATGAATACTTTCCAGTCTTTGAAACAGATGTCTGCCTAGAGTAAGGAAGTGAAACAAGAAATTCATTGTGAGTGCAAGAAGATGTTGGATGATCAAGGGAAAATATATTAATATATGTAATATTAGGTTTTCCTGTTTACGTTGAATAGAGTTACACAACCAAAGATTTGTGCAGGCACAAGCATTACCTCTCCAATTCCTGCTTTCACATTTGTACTTCAATTTATTTTTAAAATAAATGTTTTATAACTTAACTTGAGCATATGCTTAGTAGATCCAGAGAATTAGGCAGTTCAAACTATTTGCAAACTTTGAATTTTCTTGTAAATTTCAGACTAGACCCCCTCCTTCCCATTTCCTAAACTTCCCTATTGGTCACTGAGGCTGCTCATTAAATTTATAACTCTATAGAGTTTAGGAAGGCAGGAAAGATGGGACTAAGTTTTGTTTTACCAGTTTACAAAGCAAACAATCCTATATAACATCTTGAAAGCTACCATATAACCACTGGAAACTAGAATAAATTAAAGTGGAAATTTCTGCATTAAGGTAAAAAAAAACTTTCAGGGCGCATGCGCGGAGCTGAGCCGCGCAGTAATGCAGGCTTAGAGCTCCGTTCCCAGCGGAACGAACGAGCCATATAACGGCAGAGGTAACTTGCACTTATACTTGCACATATGGAGGATAACAAACAGCCAGCCCTATCTGCTGCATCATCCTCTAATGAATTGACATTAAAGGCACACAGTCCTTATTCTACTCCCAATATTCATGTGGTAGAACTGGAGAATGTTGATATCTCTCCTCATAAGGACATGTCACCTCCTGTAACATTGAGTAAAATTGAAAACTTGCTTCAAAAATCATTAAAATCAACTGCAGATCTCATAACCTCAAACCTCACTAAATAAATTAGGCAATTAGGCCAGCACACGTCTGAACTTGAAATTAGAGTAGACGATTTGGAGAATAATTCACCAAACTTTGCCTCAGAAATCAATAATTTTAAAGAGGAAAACTACATCTTACAATCTAAATTGGAAGATTTCAAATTATGATAGCACTCTTTCAAGAATTGCAACCAGCCATTCCATTAGAATGTCTCAAGATGGATAGGGTTCATAGAGGCCTAACACCGAAAAAACCTGATGGCCCACCCCGCGACATTGTCTCAAAATTAAATTTTTACCGTATGAAGGAACAATTGTTAAGTACAGCAGGTAATAAAACTTCCTTAAATTTCCAGGGTCATAACTACCAATTATTCGCAGATCTTTCACAAATAACAATTAACAAAAGAAGAACATTGAAACCACTTCTTCAAATATTACAACGCAACACTACCAACGCAACACTACCACTACCAATGGGGCTTCTCCTTCTCTGTACGTTTTACTTATCAGAGTCGCAAACACTTGTGCTGATCTGCCAAAGATCTACAAACTACCCTACAGAATTTAGGGCTGATAAATGCAAACAGAGACTTAGCCGACATACGCCCAAAATCATCCTCATCTGCTGGTAATTCCTCCTCTGCTTCCAGGAACAAGGAAGATCATAGTCCACATAAGAGAAGTCGCATACAATCTCCAGTTACGGATTTGCCTGATTCTATGGACTGATGATTATTTTGAACAAAGGCTTTCCTTTCACTTCTTCACCAGTTTCAAGGCTGGCTCCCTCCGACCTTCAGACCTTCCGTGACCTTCAGACACGGATTTCACTATGCAACCACCTGAATTACGTCACTTTTGACTAAGGCACTTTTTTTTGCTAATCTTAAATTTTTTGCTGTTTGACTATAAGTCTACAATGTACTTGTTTGGCTCTCCATTTTCCGCAGGGATGATCCTTGCGTCTCCTCTTGCTACCCTCAGTTGCTCAGTGTTTGACGGGCAATTGACAGTGGCTCATGTACCCTTGGAGGGAGATTCTCTCTCCCTTCAACGGATATGTTAAGAATTTATATAAGTTGTGCTATATTTTCATGATGAATGTAAATCGCACTTTTTTTTCATTTGTTTTTTTTTCCTCTCTCTTTTTTTTCCCCTCCCCCTTTACTCTGGAGACACAAAATTCTGTACACGATCCTTGTTTAAATATAAACACAAACATAATTAAAACTCCCTCAATACCATGACTCCATTGAATATCTTATCCTTGAATACTCAAGGATTCAATATCCCACATAAATGCTCAAAAGCCTTTTGTACATTTTCATCTAAAAAAGCACACATAGCCTGTCTTCAAGATTTTACTACACATTCCACTCCCAAATTTTTTAGTAAAACCTACCCACAAGTATATATGGCCTCAGCTTCCACAAAACAACGTGGTGTACTTATAGCATTCCATCGTAATACCCCCTTTTCACTAGTAAATGAAATAAAAGATCCAGATACAGCTATTACCATTATATCTTACTATTACTTACTTAACTTACTATTTTTCAAAACGAATTGCAAAACATAACCTAGTAGATTCCTGGAGAGAACTGAACCACACAAAGCGACAATACACACATAATTCATATCCTCACTGTTCTTTTTCTAGGATAGACCACATATTCTTATCCACAGGTATGATACCGGAAATCTCATCCTCTAAAATTGTTCCTATTCCTTGGTCTGATCACAGTGCAATTTGCAATACTATTGCCTCCATAATTCCAAAAAATAGAGACTCAACATGGCTATTAAGTGATTTCTTGATTAAAAATCCAGTAAATAAAAATAATATTGAAATTGCACTCAAAGTTTACCTAAAACACAATTCTACACCCGACATCTCTCCAATCACTTTATGGGAAGCACACAAACCTGTTCTTCGTGGGATATGTTTACAACAAGCCAATGCATTCAATAGAGAGCGAAAAGCCCTATGCCACACTTTAGAAACAAATTTCAATACGTGCTATATAGCATTCCAACATAACCCCTCTCCTATAGCCAAAATAAAATTAGATGAAGCTAAATTGTAATTTGATGTATTCCTTACTGAATCTGTGGACAAACCCTTCAAAAGATCACAACATAACTTCTATACGAGAGCAAATAAACCAACTATTAGCCCGAGCACTAAAATCTTGGCATAATCCAACCAAACCTATTGGCCTGAAAGTCTCTAGAGAAGCTTACACAAACAACCCATTGACATTTTTTACAAAAATGTAAAACACAATTAAATAAACTATACTCTTCTGATAATGTGTTGGATCCATCTAAAGCAAATGATTTTTTTTCTCATACATCTCTACCCACATTATCTAAAACACAATTGGAAATGTTGGAGGAATCTGTGTCTATTATAGAGGTATCTGAAGTCATTAAAAATCTGAAACTGAATAAAAGACCAGGTCCCGATGGATTTTCTGCTCTTTACTACAAAACATTTACAGATATCATATCACCTGTTTTGACAAATACCTTTAATTCCCTCTTAGAAGGCCACTCCTTTAGGAGAGAAACCTTGACTGCAATCACTTGTATGCTCCCTAAACCACACACAGACGATTTAATATGGTCTAATTACCGTCCTATCTCTTTATTAAATTTGGACATAAAAATGTTAGCCAAAATCCTAGCTAATAGATTAAATAAAATCATTGTCAACCTCATACACCGAGACCAAGTACATTTCATTCCAATTCGACAAGCTAGAGATAACATTAGACGTGCAATACTTTTGTCCAACGCTGCTAAATCACAATGTATCCCTACTTGTTTGCTCTTTCTAGACATCAGGAAAGCATTCAATATCTTGGTCTTATATTAATTATACCCTCAACAAATGGGGCTTCGGTCCTCATTTTTAAAATGGATTTCTGCACTATACCAAGACCCCAAAGCCTACATTAAATATACAGGATACAAATCGGATGAATTCAACATTATTATTATTATTATTTCTGGCACTTATATAGCGCCATCAATTTACGTAGCGCTTTACATATACATTATACATTCACATCAGTCCCTACCCTCAAGGAGCTTGCAATCTAAGGTCCCTAACTCACATTCATACATACTAGGGACAATTTAGACAGGATCCAATTAACGTGCCATCATGTCTTTGGAGCGTGGGAGGAAACCAGAGTACCCGGAGGAAACCCACGCAGGCACAGGGAGAACATGCAAACTCCAGGCAGGCAGTGTCGTGGTTGGGATTTGAACCAGTGACCCTTCGTACTGCTAGGTGAAAGTGCTATCCACTACACCACTGTGCCGCCCTACATGCAGAGAGGGACACGTCAGGGATGCCCACTCTCGCCGTTACTCTTTGCATTACTCATTGAACCCTTAGCACAAAGAATTTGAATGGAACCTACAATAACTGGTATCGAATTGGGTGGCTATCATCACAAAATATGTTTATTCGTGGATGACATTCTCCTTTTTTTATCCACACCACAAGTCTCTGCCCCAAACCTCACAGTTGTACTTCATGCATTTTCACTCATTTCAGGCCTCAAAGTTAATACCCAAAAATCCTTAGCATTAAACATCTCACTTGACAAAAAAAATAAACAATATTTACAAAATTCATTGCCTTTTAAATGGGTAGATCACTGTCTACCATATCTGGGTATCCAACTTACTTCTAACCCCTCAGAATTATTTGCAGCTAATTACCCAGCCCTATTGAAGAATACTACTACTTTATTATCTAATTGGTCATCACTACCAATATCGTTGTTTGGAAAAATTTGCATTATTAAAATGACTATTCTTCCGAAATTTTTATATGTATTTAGAACACTTCAACAAAAAGTAACACAATTCACTTGGGGAAAAATAAAACCTAGGTTACATAAGAAAACACTAACTCTCCCTAAATCCATGGATGGTCTGGGATTCCCAGACTTTAATGCTTATCGCAATTAACGAATTATCATTCGACCACAGAGATTCCTATGTGGGTATTAATTGAAGCTCTAAACTGTGATCCTTTTCTGATAAACAATGTATTATGGTTACAACCTACAGATCATAAAAATATAAATAATCCAATCTCTAAACAATCTTTATCTATGTGGAATAGACATAGAATCTCGCATGGTTTACAATCTTCACATAACCTGCTACTTTCCTTTCACAAAAATCCAGCCTTTTACCCAGCTTGGACATTTCCTAAAACATTTAAAGCTTGGTTCAAGGCTGGTATTACTTGCCTATATAATTTAACTTCAACCTCCTCAATAAGACCTTTCCCTTAACTACCGGTATGTGTGTTATATAAACTTCCTCAATCTGAAATATTCAGATATCTTAAAAAAAATGTTTATACTTCCCAGCACAACTTCTGTGAAAACTCCCCCACCATTTCTCAATTTGAAAAATTTTGTCTTAAAGAACCACATGCTAAAAGGTCATATTTCATCTATCTATGCTCAATTGATTTCTAAATCTAATACTATTGTACCTACATATGTTGTTAAGTGGGAAAGAGATCTAGATTGCATGATTGAGTCTAAAACTTGGTCTCACATATGGTCTAATATCAAGTCTTCCTCTACAAATATATTGGCGGTAGAGACATCATATAAAGTCCTCACCCGATGGTATTTAGTTCCTGCAAGAATAGCCAAATTCACAACAATGATGGCCTCTGTTTTCGCGGCTGTCAGGAACAAGGTACATTTATGCACATTTGGTGGCAATTCCCAATTGTACGACAATTTTGGAAAAAGGTCTTTGCAATCATTTCAAAATTATTTGATTGCTCAATTCTACCAGACCCAATGTTAGCTCTTCTTAACTTAAAACCAGCTTCTATTAATTTGAAACAATTTAAATTACTTCTCACATTCCTGATAGCCGCAAAACAGACTATAGCTAAGGCATTGGAAACACCTGTCATGAATATTGTAGAAACCAAACTTAGAATGAATCAATCTTTCATCCATGCTAAAATAGATGCTATTGATCAGAATTATCTGTCAAAGTTTGACATCACATGGAAGCCATGGATACTTTTGATAAACGTGTACTTTCACCATGGTGATCAATAATACTCTTTCAAGATTACAACTTCAGTTTGCTTACGTAATACTCATATCCGGAGTTCTGTTGTTTCCCCATCCCATAAGTCTTCATCCCATCTTATCATTTCATATTTCCCTTTATTTTTACGATAACTATCCTTCCTAAAACCAATTTTTCCTTATGTTACTTTATCTAATATAAACATTTATCCGAAGACACAGTCAATTTTTTTTATTAATTACAAAGTCATATTTAGATATTTATGAATATACTTTGATTTTAGAAAGTTTTCTTTTCTCTTTTCTTTTTTCCTTTTATTTTTCTTCGCTTGTAACATCTGTACTTCAATTTGTAATTTTAATAACCATATCAAATTCTATGTATATGCTGTTATTTTTTGTTCCTAAAATAAAACAATTGAACAAGAAAAAACTTTCAATGTCAGCTCCCCCCCAGACTTCTCCTTAAACACTTACCATTCTTGATCCAGCACTGTGCTCGTCTGCTACAGCTCTTCTCTCCTCCCCCTGGTCTCAATAGAGGTGGGAGAAATTAGCTGTCAGTCAAAACCAGTAAGGAGAGAGCGGGGTGAGGCCCAAACCATGCTGTGTGTCAATGGACACAGCTTATCTTGGGAGTGTGCCCCCAAAGCAAGCAGCTTGCTATGGAGGGCACTCACAGAAGAATAGAAATGGAGTGCACCAGCGGGGGACCCCAGAAGGGGTGGTTTGGAACTGCTCTGTGCAAAACCGTTGCACAGAGCAGGTAAGTATAACATGTTTGTTAATTTTTTTTGCGAAATCTTTATTTCGTACGAAAATGAAAACAGCATAGAACAGTATGCTCTGGGTGAAAATAAAAATATAGAAAGAAATACAGTTCAATACAGGCATACTGAATAAGGGCAGGTACAGTCAGGTCCATAAATATTGGAACATCGACACAATTCTAATTTTTTTGGCTCTATACACCACCACAATGGATTTAAAATGAAACGAACAAGATGTGCTTTAACTGCAGACAATCTCCTGACCTGAATCCGCTTGAGCATGCATTTCACTTGCTGAAGACAAAACTGAAGGGAAAATGCCCCAAGAACAAGCAGAAACTGAAGACAGTTGCAGTAGAGGCCTGGCAGAGCATCACCAGGGATGAAACCCAGCATCTGGTGATGTCAATGCATTCCAGACTTCAGGCTGTAATTGACTGCAAAGTATTTGCAACCAAGTATTAAAAAGTGAAAGTTTGATGAATGATTGTTAATCTGCCCCATTAATTTTGGTCCCTTAAAAAGTGGGAGACACATATACAAACTGTTGTAATTCCTACACCATTCTGACTGGGATGTAAATACCCTCAAATTAAATCTGAAAGTCTGTAGTTAAAGCACATAGTTTCATTTCAAATCCATTGTGGTGGTGTATAGAGCCAAAAAATGATTAGAATTGTGTTGATGTCCCAATATTTATGGACCTGACTGTAGCTGTGACGAACGCAGGTGTCAGATCCCTGCCCTCCTCGCTAACTTTCGATGAAGGACCGGCTAACCTCACACCAATCTGTAACTTACGTAACAATGCCACTCTCAGCTGTGCCCAGCACAAAGATTTTCCAGCATGCGGCACCACAATCTAGGTGCGCGCAACCTGAGAGCAATTGTCACTGGGCTAATTACACCATTAACCCTTTAACTGCCACCACCCAGTTTTAAAAGACTGAGCCAGGAGAAATTCATAATTTTAGCAATACCAATTATAATTTTAGATTAAGTGTCTGCAACACACACTTAATGTCCAAGGGTTGATCAGAGTTTGATCAATGAGCTGGGTAATGGATTCTCAAACTTGCCAGATGTTCCTGCTTGGATGGTAAAAGGAGAACTGGCCATTGTCTTGGCTTCTCCTCTTTTCTGTCAAATCAAAGGGGGTGTTGACCACGACCAGTGCCCAATCGTCTGGTCATCTTGTTTAGGGGTTGGTTGTTGGGAGGTGTCTACACTCATGACCCTGTCACATGGCACACTTTGTAATACATATTTATATCTCTATATCTCTACTGTTTATAGACTGCAAATATCCATATGATTGTTCAGCATGAGATTTCCTTCAAAACAAATATAAACATGCCATATCTCTAGTGTCTAGTCTACTTAGGAGGAATAAGGGGTACCAGTGGTTTCCCATATGACCTGACATACAAAGAAAAAAGTGTGTGCAGGATGATGGTGAGTCAAGGCTGGTCTATCACATCCTAAGAAAATTGCAACAAGAGCCTGGTGCACTAGGCACGGCATATACCCCTAGGGATGTTTAAATGAGATGGACCAGTCCGTAATTGAAAAATATATGTATTTTTTTAGAAAAAGAAAAACCTAAGATAAATTGGTATAACACGTGTCAAGCAATATACAGAGAGTACTTTACAATGCTGGTTTGAAGAAGGCTTGAAACATATGTAGTATGGAGAATGATGCCAACATGTTTCGGACTATACGTCCTTTTTCTTAGGCATAATAAACATCTCGTATACACATAGTCTAAAATGTAAGCGTAATTAAATTAGTACAGATATAAGCAAAACAAAAAGATGCATTGCTCTACATATTTATCCTTGGTAATTAATGCTAAAGGGAATAAATATACTCAAAAGTAGGGATGAGCTTCGTGTTCGAGTCGAATTCCGAACGTTATGGGCCGTTCGCGCCAAATTCGTGTGGCGCTCACGGCCCACAATGCACTGCGATGGCGCAGTGCATTGCTGGCTCATGATTGGCCAAGCATGCACTGTGACCCCGCATGCTTGGCCAATCACAGCGCTGGCAGCGAGGAGAGCCATTATTGGCCACAGGCAGGATGCCTGTGGCCAATCATAGCTCAGGCTGTGTAGTACACGCCCCACACTATATAAGGCTGCCAGCGCGGCGGCCTTGTGTACTGTGTTGGCATCTGTAGCAGTTAGTGGGTGTTCTGTGTACCTTCAACACAGTATACACCGATCGCTATCGGCCGATTTTTCGCTCTTGCTCTTCTGTAGTGGTTGTTGTCTGCGTGCCCTGACCGCAGTATACACCGCTATATTCACCTATATAGCTAACTATCTTGCTTGTTTTAAATAGAGCTGTTAGTCAGTGTTAGGAGATTGTGCGTGCTGTCTGCATGCTCTGAACCCAGTATACACCGCTATATCCACCTATATAGCTAACTATCTTGCTCGTTTTAAATAGAGCTGTCAGTCAGTGTTAGGAGATTGTGCGTGCTGTCTGCGTGCTCTGAATGCAGTATGTACCGCTATATCCACCTATATAGCTAACTATCTTGCTCGTTTTAAATAGAGCTGTCAGTCAGTGTTAGGAGATTGTGCGTGCTGTCTGCGTGCTCTGAATGCAGTATGTACCGCTATATCCACCTATATAGCTAACTATCTTGCTCGTTTTAAATAGAGCTTTCAGTCAGTGTTAGGAGATTGTGCGTGCTGTCTGCGTGCTCTGAACGCAGTATACACCGCTATATCCACCTATATAGCTAACTATCTTGCTCGTTTTAAATAGAGCTTTCAGTCAGTGTTAGGAGCTTGTGCGTGCTGTCTGCGTGCTCTGAACCCAGTACACACCGCTATATCCACCTATATAGCTAACTATCTTGCTCGTTTTAAATAGAGCTTTCAGTCAGTGTTAGGAGATTGTGCGTGCTGTCTGCGTGCTCTGAACGCAGTATACACCGCTATATCCACCTATATAGCTAACTATCTTGCTCGTTTTAAATAGAGCTTTCGGTCAGTGTTAGGAGATTGTGCGTGCTGTCTGCGTGCTCTGAACGCAGTATACACCGCTATATCCACCTATATAGCTAACTATCTTGCTCGTTTTAAATAGAGCTTTCAGTCAGTGTTAGGAGATTGTGCGTGCTGTCTGCGTGCTCTGAACGCAGTATACACCGCTATATCCACCTATATAGCTAACTATCTTGCTCGTTTTAAATAGAGCTTGCAGTCAGTGGTAGGCGATTGTACGTGCTGTCTGCGTGCTCTGAATTACAAACAGATTCTACTTAACACAACAAACCTACACAGTCCCTGTCTTGTTTGCACCACCTGTATACTGCTGTTCTTAGTATATAGGGCCTGGGGGCCACACGTATTTCCTTTTTTCAATATGGGTACGGGGTTCCCCTTAATATTCGTACAAGACCCAAAGGGGCTGGTAATGGGCAGGGAGGGCTACCCATGCCATTTTTCTCAATGATTTTCAACCATGTTGCAGGAACCAGATATAACATTAAAACCGCAAGCAGTTTTAAATGACGTTATTTCTGTTAAATGTCATTTTGTGCAGGGACTGTTCTAAACACGGGAAACACATGGCACTTCACAGGGATACTACAGATACCCCCCAGGCACGATATTTAAAGGAATATTTCACTTTTTTTCACTTTAATCGTCATTAAAATCAGTGCTCCCGCCAAAACTGCCATTTTTAAACGTTTTTTTTGCATTGACCCAAGATTGGAAAGTATCTTGCATATTAGCCGTTAAAATTAGCACTTTTAATTTCGAACGTTCGAGTCCCATAGACTTCAATGGGGTTCTAATGTTCATACGAATTTGGGGTCCGTTCAAAAGTTTTGGTGCGAACCGAACCGAGGGGTGTTCGGCTCATCCCTACTCAAAAGCCTGACATTAACACCGATCGTCAGCAGTATAGTAGTAAGTATAGCAGTAGGTTGCAGGTAGCTATATGCAGCTAATAAGCCAAAAAAATGGCAGACCAAAATACTATAGAGTAATGTCCGGAACTGCTATAGCTGCAGGATCTCAGCTGTCTGGTTACAAGGAATGACCAGAACAGTGAACAAGCGGCCAATGTCCAAGAGAATAATATCTAGTAAAAAAGAAAAGAAAAGAGATACACCGTAATCAGCAAGAGTGCAAACATGCCTAAGTGTAAGAGTATAAAGCTGGGGGTGTGACAACAGATGGTATGCTAACCTGAAACTGAAGTGTGTCTTGTAGACAGTCTTTGACGGCGTGCAACCCACAGCGTGCTGACCGCCATGAGTGCAGGCCTTTAAATAACCCAAAAGGGTTATTACAGTCAGCTGTGGACAGGTGAAGCTGGCTGATTTTATTATCCAAGCCCTGGAGTTTATTCTTACTCATAACTTTTTCTCTTTCAGTGGTTCCCACTACCTCCAGGTACAGGGCGTTGCCATGGAGACTTACTCTTTTTGGACCCAGGTGCGGCTTGCTTTTGCCGACATGTTGCAACATGGTGTTGCTAAATTGATGATATTTTGTTATTCTGGAATGATCTAGTAGATTTATTACATCAACTTCTTCAATTTTTGAATTCTACGAATACAATAAATCTTCGCTTCACTATGTCATATAGCCTATCTAGCATATCTGTTTTAGACCTAAATATCCTTAAGGACAACAAAAGTTCTCTTCAAAGTAAATTATTCAGGAAGCCGACTGCTGGCAATACTATTCTGTCAGCAGCAAGCTTCCACCCCAAACCGTTACTTCAGTCTATCCCATTTGCTCAGTATTTGAGAGCCCGACGGATGGTCACCATATAGGCATAAGGCCTCAAATGTAGAGAGGGTATCTTGAGAGTGGACTGGGCATGGAAGCTTCACAAATAAGGATTGTAGCTGAGTGTACTTTAATCCATTAAGCGCACTAATACCCCACTCCTGTCTAATAGTGAGTGGATAAGGGTTTCAGCCTTGAGCCATGCATTATTCTTAATGATTTATATAGCGCCAACAGTTTAAGCAGCATTTTACAATGTAGAGGGGGAAAGCACAATTACAGTACAGTTCAATACAGAAGGGACAGGAGGGCCCTGCTCATAGAGTTTACATTCTAAAGGGTACAGAAAGAAGGAGAAAAACCCCCAATAAAATGGGACTTTATAAGTGACTGAAAACACAAGTAATGGATATTATTACAATATTTTTATTAAATACAAAAATTATCTTTAAATATGCATATAAAGCAGTTAAAACAATGCATCTTCACAAACAGCACTATATGATACATAAAATGGCTCAAGCACACGCCCAACCCGACGATCGTTTCAGGCAGATCCTGATTCTAGACCTTATACAGAGCTCACTAATAAAAAAAACATATAAATATGAATGTATTAATTCACCTACTACTTACATTTAACAGAATATATCATAGTCAGAAACATGGAGAGACGTATACAAGTTTTTACATTACCAATAAAATTTGAATCTGTCTGATATTCCACGTAACTGTGATGATTTGAGACCCTGACAAGCTGGTATTCCTATGGCCCTAAACACCAATGAGCTCCAACAGGGGTCACACAAATGGTCCACCCCAACCTGCCGGAAAAGCCAAATGGATGTTCTAAAAAATAAGGAATTGCAATACACAAAAAAACACATGGTGGAGGCAGCATCTATCTCCCATCACAAAAATTCATAGGGTAATCAGGTATTGCTCCAAAGAACGAGGTGGTTCTTTGGAGCAATCTGTTTCTATTATCCCTTCTACACCATCCATTATGATCAATATGGATGATCGCAAGGAGAATCTGGTAGCTGATAGACCAGGTGGGGCTTTATAGCTACCCCCTGTGGAACAGAGGAATCCGTTAAATGTGATCAACCTCTCTAACTACAATTTATCTGAGGCTGAATTATCGGTTCTGTCAAAGAGTCTAAACTTTTGTCCTGAATCTGACTTAGACAAATTTGAAATAATTAAATATTTGCAGTTATTTGATAGAAAATTGTTACTCAAGGGCATGTGCAGTAAAGCTGATCCAGGCCCTATTGTACCAGCAAAAACACAACAAGATAGAGATTTAGATAACCTTTTGGAATTATGTGAAGATCAGGATGGTTTGGACCTAATAGGCAGGATCGATTTGGAAGCCCTATTAATGGAAAATATCGACAGTGAACATGATATTACACTGAAAATCTCATCAGCTTTAAAGAAAAAGTCAGATAAGTTTCCAGCTATCAACTCCAATATCAATTTGGCAGCTTTCCTTAATATGACAACCAAGGAAATAAATAGACTTAGGATTCAACCAACTGATGTAGGCAATTTGTCCAAACAGGAAAAAGACGCGCTGACTAACTTGTCAAAACAAACTCAATTGACGATAAAACCTGCTGACAGAGGGGGCAATATTGTGGTCATGAGTAATTCTCAATATAAGGATATGTGTCTCCAAATCCTTAAGAATCGAGCCTGGTATAGAATAATCCCCAGGTCTTTAGTGGAAAAATTTGAAAAATAATTTTACCTATTGGTGAACAATGCATTCGCCAATAGGATCATTACTCAACAAGTTTGGAGATTCATTAGAACCACATTTCCAAGGATACCCACATATTATAGTCTTCCTAAAGTACACAAGAATCAAGTTTCCCCATCTGGATGTCCGATTGTGTCTGGATGTGGGTCTTTGACAGAGAATTTAAGTAAACTCATTGACGAACAGATTCGCCCCTTTGTCGGTAGGTTACCATCGTTTGTCAAAGATACTATACATCTCCTTCAGCTTCTTGAAGGGATGGAGGTACCCCCCAATGCCCTGCTGGTGGCAGTAGATGTTGAGGCTCTATATAGCTCCATCCCCTACCAGCAGGGCATCAGTGTAATTAGACGCACAATCTCCCAGCTGTATGGAACGATTTGTCCCTTTGATGGGTTTTTGTTGTCAGCTCTCAAGTATATCCTTACTCAGAATGTATTTTGCTTTGACGGTTCCCACTACCTCTGGGTGCAGGGTGTGGGGATCCTACACCAATCTGTACCTGGGGGAGTGGGAGCAATTCTTTCTTTCTGACAAAGAGTTGAAGCCTCTGATGGAGCCAATTGTGAGTTGGAGTCGTTATATTGACAATATTCTAATCGTATGGGCTGGCTGATTAAATGCCTGGAGGCTATGAATAAGAATGAATATAATCTTAAGTTCACCATGACTTACGATTATTCCTCCATTAGCTTCCTTGATGTAACTATATCAAAGGAGGATGATAGCAGTTTAACCAGTGCTTTATATCGTAAAGAGACGGCATGTTATAGTATTCTGCATGACGAAAGCGTCCATCTGGCACTGCTCATCAGATCAATTCCATTTAGCCAATATTTACGGCTACGTTGGAATTGTACGCATGATGAGGCCTTTAAAAAGGAAGCTGATGATCTAAGAGATTGATTGTTACTAAGGGCTTTTTCCCAGACTATTCTGAAGAAGGCCTAAAAAAGGACCTTACTCAGACCTAGACAAGATTTACTGAGAAAACAACCTATAGCTAAAGGTGGTGAATCGCAATCTGACTGTTTTTTTGATTTTTACGAGATTCACCAAACAAAATCATCAGGTGAATAAGATTATCTCTAAATACTGGCATCTTCTACAAGTAGATCCGGTACTAAATCCTTTTGTGCCAAAAAAGCCATCTATCACGTATCGTAGAACGCAATCTATTCATGACACTCTTAGCCCTTGTACACACGGTTGGAGAATCTGTCGGAATGAGTCTTATCGGACCGTGTCGTCAGATAATCCGACTGTGTGTGGTATGCATCGGACTGATTCCGTCCGAATCTCCGTCCGACCCAATTTTCCAACATGTTGGAAATATTTCCCGACCAACTGGGCCGGACGGACCTAATCCGATCATGTGTAGAGCATTTTCATCGGACCAAGTGCCACGCATGCTCAGATCAAATTCCTACATCAAAGCTATTGGCTACTAGCCTGAATGTAGTCCCATCGTAACGAAATTACGTCATCACATTCTGAAAGATCGGAATTTTTCGCCAACTTGGCCCGACCGTGTGTATGCAACAATTTTGGACACAATTCGTCGGACTAAATCCGACGGGCAAAATCCGACGGATTTGGTTGGCAAAATCTCCGACCGTGTGTACGTGGGCTAATACAAAGTGAATTTACAGGGGAATTTCAAATAGACCCCTGTAAATGTCCAGGTACATTCCGCTGCGGTGGGTGTACAATATGCTAATACATGCATATGAGTGAAAATATAGCTCTATCAAACGGGAAGATTTTCAAACCACTTCACTTTGCGAATTGTAAGACTTTAGGGGTAGTATATATGCTGATGTGCCAATGCAGTGCTTACTATATAGGTAAAATGAAACAACCATTTCACAAGAGAGCACTGAGACACATCAGCAGTATGAAAAAATCTTCTCCTGATTTACCCCTTGGACATCATGTAAGAGATGTACATGCTGGCCTAATACCCAAAATTAGTTTTATCATTTTAGATAGAATACATCCCAATACTCGGGGAGGGGATTGGAACAGAGTGTTGCTTCAATGCGAAAACAGATGGATAGTAAATTTAAAGGCGACATCGGCTCCTGGCCTTAATGATATAGTTAGTTTTCGCCCTTTCCTTGATGGTTTTACCTCAGGAGGGTGGGAGGAATGAGGCCTTCGACATGATTGGTGAATAGTGATTACTGGTGATAATTTTCAAAAATGGTTTTGTTTTTTTTCCTTCTTATGGTCTGTACTGGGTCTGTCTGATTCCATATGACTGTGAGGCTATATTCCGGTCCCTGTCCGCTAATGTTTCTTCACCCAGGGGCCGCATACCATACACACTGTGTTTTGGGTATTGGCGGCCCCTGTGTTGGTCCATATTGGGCCATAGATGGCTTCGGTGCATGTTAGATGTGGAGCCACGCTCCCTTGCTTTTCTTTGGGGGCTAGGTTGCCGTGCCTCTCTGTGCGGGGGGTTCCTGAAGTGTCCATTCCTCTCACCTCTATTTAACTCTTTACCTTTCCATCAATCTATGTAAAAGGTACTGTATGTGTTAGTGGTCTGGATTCATGTCCAGACCTTGATTTTTATACATGTGGGGCTTTTTTGGCAAAGGTGAGATTTAGTGGCATTTGGCGTATATATGTACGCGTTGCTGGCTATGGTGGTTTGGCGCGCACGTCTAGGGGCTTTTTGTGTGCCCGGCGCATGGTGTGGAGTGTTGAGCAGAGGATGTTTATATATGTATATGCGTTCCTGCTTGCCGCACCTGTGGGGCGTTTTTGGTGGCGCTGTGATGCGCTCGTGTTTGTTTGTTTGTTTTTTGTGTGCGATCCCTTGTGGATGTCTGGTGCAGTGTTGTGTCACCTCCACCCTATTTAAGCCGATCAGCTGAGATGAGGATCAGCTGTCTGCTTGTCATGCTGGGGAAATCCTACAATCTTTCACTAGGCTGCTCTCCACATGTATGGACACATACAGGTATATGCTTGCAGTTTAATTTGTAGGTATGTGGGTGTCTGGCTATTTGTTGATAGATCAACACAGCACTTTGGATTTTCATTGAATGTATATTTTCTTTTTCCGCTGTTTTAAGTCAGCTGAATATATTTCTACCACTGCAGATGCTTTGTCCATTGGGGACATTTATAGACTATATTGATCGATCGGTGAGATATTTTGAGACATATATCTAATTGAGGTATATAAAAAGATTTATAATTATTTAAAAACAAAATAGATGCAGCGCTAAAAACAACACATAATTGAATTACGTGATAAATTAATTTGTGAATAATGAAAACAGTTAATTAACCACAAAAGGAAAAAAAAAGAAGAAAAAGAAAAAGAAAAAAAATGTGATGAAAAAAAAGAAAACGAATGCAGAGTCCCATTAGAATCAATGGTGAAAAAATGTATATAAAGTGTCCACGCAATAAGTGAGTAATAATGATCTCTGTGATCTATCTTCAAACAGCATGTAATGTGCGTCCTCTTCACCACAAATAATGTATAGATTGCCTGCTTACCAGAGGGCGATATCTTCCAAAAGAATAGTCTCGCCTAGCGTTTGGGAAATAGGTCTCCCTCAACCCTTTAGATGTTCATAGAGACTCCGTATGTAACACTCAATACCGGGAAACAAAAGAGACTTCCATAGTATGATACCGTAAAATCAATACGTTTTTAATAAAGATAACGTTTGCACTCACAAATTAGTAGTCATCAAATGGCCGAAAATATATCCAAGTGTGTAAATCTCCAATGCATAGACAAATACTAAAGACATTCCATTTAGAAGGACGTAGAGAGGACACCTTGCTGGATTTGGCGGCAGAGGAGCCCGGTGACCATATACGAGGAAACTGGAGACATTTGTGTTATCCCCAAGACCTTGCTGTACAGCCATCCCTTGGATCATCCTCTGCCACCTAGTTGCCTGTGTGATTTTTCGCTGCTTATCTTGCAGCGGGGAGGTAATTACCCAGCGCTAGCACTACTGGCATGGATCACCACTAGAGGATCGTCCCCCGTTTGGCACATTGCACTTTAAATTAAATTTTTTTTGCTGCGATTTTTTGAGTTGCATGTTTGCATCTTATTTGGGACACTTTAGCCTGATGCACTGATATCACTGTGTTTCACATATATGGCTTGTACCATATTTCATTTCACTGTTTGTTGCCATATTTTATTTATTTGATTTTATTTGAATATTTAAGGTATATGGCGCATGCATCTTTTATGTATGCAGCAACTTTAATTTTGCACTAAGTCACTTTTCATTTTTTTACTTGTGTGAGTCCACATAGTTTATATATAAGTTTACGTACCTATTGTTTGTGCTGGTTCACATATTTCACACATTCACTCACACCTGGTTGTTATTGATAACATTGTCTGTTATCTCTTTTTTTTGGTTTAAAAGCGAGCGCACACACCCCCCTATTAATTTAGAGCCGGTTCACACTGCGGGCGATGCGAGGCAACACGACTTGCCTCGCCTCGATCTGACAAGTCGCCCCCGTTCTGTACAATGGAGCCGTTCTGAGAGGAGCGACTCGAGTCGCTCCGACTCAGAAAAAAGATTCCTGTACTACTTTTGGGCGACCTCGGGGTGACTTGCATTGACTTCTATACAGAAGTCATCTGCAAGTTGCCGCTGAGGTCGCGGCAGGTCGCGGCGAGGCAAGTCGGTGTCGCCTCGCATCGCCTGCAGTGTGAACCGGCCCTTATCCTATATTGAGAGTTTACTCATAACAGTGATTGCTGCTGCTTTTAATTTACCTTCCCCAAATTTTCCATAGAGCGCGGAAGCCCACAGATATATATATGGCGCTCACCTGCTGTTAATTATACCTAGTATCTGCAGGGAACTCACCTGCTAATAATTGTACCTTGTTGTTAAATTACTTACTGATAATTCTACACATGAATAAAATTAAAATATAAAAATGAAAAAAAAAAAAAAAAATTCCATATGTGCAATATACAAATAACAGTATGAATCGTGCATAAAGGTGTTACAGAAATACTGTTTTAAATTATCACTAAGTTACTATATATTAGTGTAAATAATTCAATATACTTTCTATAGAAAAAAGTGCATATGTGCATTTATACAAATCACATGATAAAAAGTGCTAAGTGCTTATGAAAGTGCCACAGTTTCAATATATACTGTAAAAAAGTGTTACGTGCTTCTATAAGTGCCGCAATATGTAAATACGGTACTTTACATTTTGTAAAGTCGCTAAATAAAAGTCGCTAAATAGAAGAATGCAAATGTAAGTTAATACACTAGTCCAGCAGCAGAAAATTAATATCAGAAAGTCCTTTCTGGAACAAAAATGACAATGTGCTTCAGTGCTTAGTGGCTTCCTGGATTGCAACCGGGGCGATTTCCGTGCATAAAGACAATATTCCGCGCTCACCAGTAGTGATGGACGAACTTCCGACGGGACGTTTCGCGAACGCGAAACGCGAACGGACACAAACGTTCGCGAAAACGACCGTTCGCCGCGGGCTCCATTGACTTCAATGGGAGGCGAATTTCGCAAACCTTTAGGTCGAATTTGCGGCCACGGGGTAATTATTAGGGGGTAGCACGTAGTCCCACCACCTGGACAATAGCATAATACATGTATGAGGTGAATTTGGGATCGATAACTACAAGCATTTTTTTTTTATTTGGGAAATTGTTCTGACAATTCAGGACTATGGAGCTAATGAAGGCAATGGAGGAGAGGGAAGGTCAGGGACCAGGGTAGGCAAACAAGAGGGTGCAGGAGATACAGAGCACTGACAGCAGCACCGTAATACAGAGCACTGACATCAGCACCGTGACATACAGCGCTGACAGCAGCTCCGTGACATACAGCGCTGACAGCAGCTCCGTGACATACAGCGCTGACAGCAGCTCCGTGACATACAGCGCTGACAGCAGCTCCGTGACATACAGCGCTGACAGCAGCTCCGTGACATACAGCGCTGACAGCAGCACCGTGACATACAGCGCTGACAGCAGCTCCGTGACATACAGCGCTGACAGCAGCTCCGTGACATACAGCGCTGACAGCAGCTCCGTGACATACAGCACTGACAGCAGCTCCGTGACATACAGCGCTGACAGCAGCTCCGTGACATACAGCGCTGACAGCAGCACCGTGACATACAGCGCTGACAGCAGCTCCGTGACATACAGCGCTGACAGCAGCTCCGTGACATACAGCGCTGACAGCAGCTCCGTGACATACAGCGCTGACAGCAGCTCCGTGACATACAGCGCTGACAGCAGCTCCGTGACATACAGCGCTGACAGCAGCACCGTGACATACAGCGCTGACAGCAGCTCCGTGACATACAGCGCTGACAGCAGCTCCGTGACATACAGCGCTGACAGCAGCTCCGTGACATACAGCACTGACAGCAGCTCCGTGACATACAGCGCTGACAGCAGCTCCGTGACATACAGCGCTGACAGCAGCACCGTGACATACAGCGCTGACAGCAGCTCCGTGACATACAGCGCTGACAGCAGCTCCGTGACATACAGCGCTGACAGCAGCTCCGTGACATACAGCGCTGACAGCAGCTCCGTGACATACAGCGCTGACAGCAGCTCCGTGACATACAGCGCTGACAGCAGCTCCGTGACATACAGCGCTGACAGCAGCTCCGTGACATACAGCGCTGACAGCAGCTCCGTGACATACAGCGCTGACAGCAGCTCCGTGACATACAGCGCTGACAGCAGCTCCGTGACATACAGCGCTGACAGCAGCTCCGTGACATACAGCGCTGACAGCAGCTCCGTGACATACAGCGCTGACAGCAGCACCGTAAGCAGCCCCAGGAGGAAGTCAGCACAGCACAGGGATGGTGTGATCCCCTCATAATAAGAACCCCCAGGAGGAAGTCAGCACAGCACAGGGATGGTGGGAGCCCCTCATAATAAGAACACCCAGGAGGAAGTCAGCACAGCACAGGGATGGTGGGAACCCCTCATAATAAGCAGCCCCAGTAGAAATATGACACCGCTCAACCTCTTCAAAGAGGAGGGTAGGGGCATATAGTACGGTGTGCTTTTTTGGGTCAGGGAAGTGAGCCAAATGAATTAAGAAGGTCTGTGTGCTTGATTCCAAAAATTGTTTATAGACATATACATGGTCTACTGATCACATGTGTTGAATTCCTCCGAGATCCATGCCTCATTCATTTTTAGAAATGTGAGGTAGTTAACACTGTGGTGAGCTAGGCGAGTACGCTTATCGGTCACAATCCCCCCTGCTGCGCTGAACGTCCTTTCGGACAGGACACTGGATGAGGGGCAAGCCAACAGTTCGATTGCAAATTGGGCAAGCTCTGGCCAGAGGTCAAGCCTGCCCACCCAGTAGTCTAGGGGTTCATCACTCCTCAGAGCGTCCACATCGGCCGTTAACCCAATGTAGTCGGACACCTGACGGTCTAGGCGTTCCCTGATGCTGGATCCGGATGACACCTGTCGATGGGTCGGCTGAAAGAATGACCTCATATCCGAAGTCACCAACACATCTTCAAACCGGCCTCTTCTTGCAGGCGCTGTTGGATTGGTACCCGCAAATCCTTCTCTGGGAGTGGGAATTGCTCCTCTGCCAGCGCACGCAAAAGCAGAATGCAGCATTTCTCGAAGCAAGGCCTGGAAGTGCTGCATTCTGACAGCCCTCTGCGACGGCGGTAACATTTCCGCCATTTTGTGTTTGTACCGGGGGTCTAAGTACGTTGCCACCCAGTACTGGTCCTTGACCCTCATGCTTTTTATACGGGGGTCCCTATTAAAACACTGGAGCATGAAGGCCCCCATTTGCACTAAAGTGGAAGCGGTGTGGTGGCCTGGCTCCTGCTCATCATCCAGGATAATGTCGTCCTCTTCATTCTCCTCTCCCCATCCTCGCACAACAGGGATCCCAGAAAGGTTTAAAGCATGCTCTTCTTGCTCCTGCTCATCCGCCCCGGCACCATCCTCCTCTGACTCCTCATCAGACTCCTGTTGTTGACTTGTCTCAGATAGAGTAGCCCCCCCTGGGAATTCATCCAGCATTGCGACTTCCTCATCTTCCCGCTCCTGCTCCTCCACAGCCTGATCAATGACACGACGCAATGCACGCTCCAGAAAGAAGGCATAAGGTACCATGTCACTGATGGCGCCATGGCTGCGACTGACCAGTTTGGTGATCTCCTCAAATGGCCGCAGAAGTCTGCATGTGTCGCGCATGAGCAGCCACTGGCGCGGTGAAAAAAAACCCAGCTCCCCAGAACCGTTTCTTTCGCAGAGTTCATACAGGTAGACGTTAACTGCACGTTTCTGCTGGAGCAGCCTATCAAGCATATAGAAGGTTGAGTTCCATCGCGTCGGGCAATCGCAAATAAGACGTCTGACCGGCAGATGGTGTCGCCGCTGAATGTCAGCAAGGCGAGCCATGGCCGTGTAAGATCTTCTGAAATGGGCCGAGATTTTCCTTGCCTGCCGCAAGATGTCCTGGACCCCAGGGTATTTGACAAGGAATCGCTGCACGACCAAGTTTAAGACGTGTGCCATGCACGGCACGTGCGTGATTTTGCCCTGTTTCAATGCGCTAAGCAGATTGGCACCGTTGTCACACACCACTTTACCAACTGTCAAATTGAGCGGTGTTAGCCACTCATCTGCCTGTGAACGCAAAGCTGAAAGGAGTGCCGGGCCAGTGTGGCTCTTTGCTTCCAGGCACAACAGACGCAGCACGGCATGGCAACGTCTCACCTGGCATGTGGAATAGGTTCTGGGGAGCTTGGGCGGTGCAGTGGAAGAGACGCTAGCAGCGGAAAAGGAGGAGGCAGCTGAGGAGGAGAGGGAGGAGGATGGAGTAGGAGGAGGAGAAGAAGAGTCAGGCCTGCATGCAATCCGTGGCGGTAAAACCAAATCTACACGGGTGCCACGGGTTACATGCTTGACGGCCGTCAGAAGGTTCACCCAGTGGGCAGTAAAACTGATATACCTTCCCTGCCCGTGTTTGCTAGACCACGTGTCTGTGGTCAGATGTATCTTGGCACCGACACTGTGTGCCAGAGATACATTCACTTGCCGCTGAACATGGCCATATAGCTCTGGGATGCCCTTCTCTGAGAAATACTTCCTTCCTGGGACCTTCCATTGTGGTGTTCCAATGGCCACAAATTTGCGAAAGGCCTCCGAGTCCACCAGTTTATATGGCAGTAGTTGGCGGGCTATGAGTTCTGACAAGCCAGCCGCCAACCGTTGGGCAAGAGGGTTATCCGGCGTCATCATTTTTTTACGCTCAAACATTAGGCCCACGGAAGCCTGCCTTTTTGCAGAAAAATGTGAGCTTGGCGTGATGGAAGGTGGAGTGGAGGACAATTGTGAGGAGAGAGGAGAAGGAGAAGTAGAAGACGAGGCTGGACGGTGAGAGCCTGCAGTGTGGCTTTGTGTGTTCCGTTGCTCCCACTGGGCTCGGTGATGGCTGCTCATGTGCCTTCTTAAGGCGGTCGTCCCTAGGTGAGTATTGGGCTTACCGCGACTAACGCGTTGACTGCAAAGATTGCAGATGGCAACGCTATTGTCAGCAGCGGACACGTTAAAAAAAGCCCACACTGCGGAGCCATGTGCCGGTGTCCTGGGAGCGCCAGATGTGACCGTACATGGTCGATGACTCGCTCCTGATACATTTGCAGTCTGCTTTGTCCCTGCTGTGCAATGTAAGTCATTGCTGCTTCTCCTCCCTATCTGCTGGTCCATATCTCCCTCTGAACTCCCCTCCTCTTCCTCTCTTGTGGGCACCCACGTGACATCACTAGACACGTCATCATCAACGTCACCTTCCCCACCGCTATAAGTAGAGTAGGCAGCAACACCGGGGACCAACCTCCTCCTTGGGCTGATCTGGGTACTGGCGTCAGACTGCTGAGTAGCGCTTGTTGCTACCTCCTCTTCCTGATCCAATACCAAGAGTGGCTGCGCATCAGAAATGTCCTCTTGATATGGATCGGAAAATAATTCCAGTGACTCAAGCGGAAGGTATGTGGTGGTGGTGGTGGTGGTCGTGTTGTTGGTGGTAGTGTCTTTGGGGGTGCACATAGCAGAGAGTGAAGAAGAGGGTGCAGATCGAGAGGATGAGGAGGGTGCAGAAGAGTAAGGCTGAGCGAGCCACTCAACCAAGTCTGGTGCATCCTTTAAAGTAATTGAACGCACCTTCTGCAACTTCCCACTTTGGCTCAAGCCTGTTGCTCCTGCCCTACCCCTACCACCCCTGCGGAAGGGCCTGCCTCTTCCTCTGCATGTCATTTTTTAAATGACCCTGTGACAAAACTCTTAGTCCCTATACCGCTGAAGGACTGCTGCAGTATAGGTGAGCGGTCAGCAGTGGTGCACGTCAACCCTATCTATTGTGGACCTATAGCGGTCCTTACAGAACAGCAGACTGTACCGCACTCAAGCCTATGTACCGTAGCACCCTATACCAAGTTACCAGTCCTTATAAGAACTTTTGTGGACCAAGCAGGTTGTGTATTAGTGTTTAGCAGACTGTACGTCAGTCCCTATACCGCTGAAGGACTGCTGCAGTATAGGGCAGCGGTCAGCAGTGGTGCACGTCAACCCTATCTATTGTGGACCGATAGCGGTCCTTACAGAACAGCAGACTGTACCGCACTCAAGCCTATGTACCGTAGCACCCTATACCAAGTTACCAGTCCTTATAAGAACTTTTGTGGACCAAGCAGGTTGTGTATTAGTGTTTAGCAGACTGTACGTCAGTCCCTATACCGCTGAAGGACTGCTGCAGTATAGGGCAGCGGTCAGCAGTGGTGCACGTCAACCCTATCTATTGTGGACCGATAGCGGTCCTTACAGAACAGCAGACTGTACCGCACTCAAGCCTATGTACCGTAGCACCCTATACCAAGTTACCAGTCCTTATAAGAACTTTTGTGGAACAAGCAGGTTGTGTGTTAGTGATTAGCAGACTGTACGTCAGTCCCTATACCAATGAAGGACTGCTGCAGTATAGGGCAGCGGTCAGCAGTAGTGCACGGCAACCCTATGTATTGTGGACCGATAGCGGTCCTTACAGAACAGCAGACTGTACCGCACTCAAGCCTATGTACCGTAGCACCCTATACCAAGTTACCAGTCCTTATAAGAACTTTTGTGGACCAAGCAGGTTGTGTATTAGTGTTTAGCAGACTGTACGTCAGTCCCTATACCGCTGAAGGACTGCTGCAGTATAGGGCAGCGGTCAGCAGTGGTGCACGTCAACCCTATCTATTGTGGACCGATAGCGGTCCTTACAGAACAGCAGACTGTACCGCACTCAAGCCTATGTACCGTAGCACCCTATACCAAGTTACCAGTCCTTATAAGAACTTTTGTGGACCAAGCAGGTTGTGTATTAGTGTTTAGCAGACTGTACGTCAGTCCCTATACCGCTGAAGGACTGCTGCAGTATAGGGCAGCGGTCAGCAGTGGTGCACGTCAACCCTATCTATTGTGGACCGATAGCGGTCCTTACAGAACAGCAGACTGTACCGCACTCAAGCCTATGTACCGTAGCACCCTATACCAAGTTACCAGTCCTTATAAGAACTTTTGTGGAACAAGCAGGTTGTGTGTTAGTGATTAGCAGACTGTACGTCAGTCCCTATACCAATGAAGGACTGCTGCAGTATAGGGCAGCGGTCAGCAGTAGTGCACGGCAACCCTATGTATTGTGGACCGATAGCGGTCCTTACAGAACAGCAGACTGTACCGCACTCAAGCCTATGTACCGTAGCACCCTATACCAAGTTACCAGTCCTTATAAGAACTTTTGTGGACCAAGCAGGTTGTGTATTAGTGTTTAGCAGACTGTACGTCAGTCCCTATACCGCTGAAGGACTGCTGCAGTATAGGGCAGCGGTCAGCAGTGGTGCACGTCAACCCTATGTATTGTGGACCGATAGCGGTCCTTACAGAACAGCAGACTGTAACGCACTCAGGCCTATGTACCGTAGCACCCTATACCAAGTTACCAGTCCTTATAAGAACTTTTGTGGACCAAGCAGGTTGTGTGTTAGTGATTAGCAGACTGTACGTCAGTCCCTATACCAATGAAGGACTGCTGCAGTATAGGGCAGCGGTCAGCAGTAGTGCACGGCAACCCTATGTATTGTGGACCGATAGCGGTCCTTACAGAACAGCAGACTGTAACGCACTCAGGCCTATGTACCGTAGCACCCTATACCAAGTTACCAGTCCTTATAAAAACTTTTGTGGACCAAGCAGGTTGTGTGTTAGTGTTTAGCAGACTGTGCGTCAGTCCCTATACCGCTGAAGGACTGCTGCAGTATAGGGCAGCGGTCAGCAGTGGTGCACGTCAACCCTATCTATTGTGGACCGATAGCGGTCCTTACAGAACAGCAGACTGTACCGCACTCAAGCCTATGTACCGTAGCACCCTATACCAAGTTACCAGTCCTTATAAGAACTTTTGTGGACCAAGCAGGTTGTGTATTAGTGTTTAGCAGACTGTACGTCAGTCCCTATACCGCTGAAGGACTGCTGCAGTATAGGGCAGCGGTCAGCAGTGGTGCACGTCAACCCTATGTATTGTGGACCGATAGCGGTCCTTACAGAACAGCAGACTGTAACGCACTCAGGCCTATGTACCGTAGCACCCTATACCAAGTTACCAGTCCTTATAAGAACTTTTGTGGACCAAGCAGGTTGTGTGTTAGTGATTAGCAGACTGTACGTCAGTCCCTATACCAATGAAGGACTGCTGCAGTATAGGGCAGCGGTCAGCAGTAGTGCACGGCAACCCTATGTATTGTGGACCGATAGCGGTCCTTACAGAACAGCAGACTGTACTGCACTCAGGCCTATGTACCGTAGCACCCTATACCAAGTTACCAGTCCTTATAAAAACTTTTGTGGACCAAGCAGGTTGTGTGTTAGTGTTTAGCAGACTGTGCGTCAGTCCCTATACCGCTGAAGGACTGCTGCAGTATAGGGCAGCGGTCAGCAGTAGTGCACGGCAACCCTATGTATTGTGGACCGATAGCGGTCCTTACAGAACAGCAGACTGTAACGCACTCAGGCCTATGTACCGTAGCACCCTATACCAAGTTACCAGTCCTTATAAGAACTTTTGTGGACCAAGCAGGTTGTGTGTTAGTGATTAGCAGACTGTACGTCAGTCCCTATACCAATGAAGGACTGCTGCAGTATAGGGCAGCGGTCAGCAGTAGTGCACGGCAAACCTATGTATTGTGGACCGATAGCGGTCCTTACAGAACAGCAGACTGTACCGCACCCAAGCCTATGTACCGTAGCACCCTAGACAGACCAAGTTACCAGTCCTGATAAAGAGCTTTGTGGAACAAGTGAGTTGTGAATGATTAGCAGACTGCAGCAGAAGGGCAGCAGTCAAGTATAATATTCTTTCTATATTTGGAAGAAAGAATATTATACGTGTACAAGCCTATTACCGTACCACTGATACCAGTCCTGAAAAGAACCTTTGTGGAACTAATAGTAACAGCAAGTCTTTAAAATTATCCTCACTGCCTGACACACTGCTTCCTGCCTGTCCCTATACAAATTGGCAAAAAAGAGTAGGCTGGAACGATTAGCTGGAACAGCTCTTTTGTGGACCTGATAGTAACAGCTAATGATGATGATGATGATGATGATGAAGAAAGACTAATCTGGCTGAGCTGTCCCTAAAATAGCAGCATACAGCGCTCTGTCCCTTTATCTAAACTGACAAAAGAAACTCAGGCTGCTGACCTAACACCTATACCAGTCCTGAAAAGAACTTTTGTGTACCAAATAGCTAGCGTTTTCTCTGTCCCTACTCCACACAGGATCCTTTCCCTACAGTGACAGAAGAAAGAATGTAAAATGGCCACCGGATCGGGTGTATTTATAGGTTAGGGGGAATGTCCAAGTGTCCATGAGCTGTCATGTCTCAATTGGTTGTCCTGTAACACATGATAAACGTGTCACGAAAGGTTAAAGTTCTTGTATACATTAAACACGTAAGTCCGCCGGGGCGAACGACGGAAAAAGGCGTTCGAACCCGCGGACGGCGAAAGTCGGAAATTCGCCGCGAAACGACCGCCGGGCGAACCGTTCGGCCATCACTACTCACCAGCTCCCCTGCCCCTTAAGGGGTTAATGCGCCTCCACAGTGTAAGCCCCTGTGTCGCTATATAGAGCTGCTCCGGTTACCATCCAGTAGTTTCCCTCATTAAAAACAGAATGAAGCATACATAGTGTAATCCAGTTTAAAACCACATTTTATTAGGTGCATGAAATGCTACTCACAAAATGAAGGATGAAAAAAACAAAAGAAGTTCAAACGTGATGTATTAGACTACAAAAATCATCAGGTATACAAGTGGCAAACGGATAACATCTACAATGAAGAATGAAATGACATATCAATGATTGAAGAATCCAGAGAAAACTCACCAATAGATGATAATGAAGGATGGCAACAAACCACCTCAACTCAGAATAGACCTCAGAGAGATAGACCGGAATACCACACACCGAGCCACAGAAGGGCTGATCGAAGTCTGGTAAGAGGACAACGACAGCCAGAGCAATATGTTAATAGGGATTACCATGAGGTTCCATATACACCGCACATACCAAGACATCGCAATAGATATTCCCCACTGAGGGAACAACAACCCCATGCTCCATACAGGGAACAATATCAAGGGAGAAGTAACCAACGTTTTTTTCACAGAGAGCAAGGGCACAGACCCCCTGGCCCAAGACAATGGACCACCCCATATGGGCCCCCATATGGAAGGAGACCATTTCGTCATCCAACAAGGAATCAGTACCATGGACACCCGTGGCAAAACAGGGGCTGGAATCCCAGAAGGACCCAACAGGGAAACATGAGAGGGAACTATGGCAATCGTTCGGACCCGAGATGGGAAGAGAGAAAAGATTATACGTATCGAACCCCGAGAAGAGAACAAAGAAACAAAATAGAGGAAAGAGGGGAGGAAACAAGAAAAAGAAGAAGGGAACAATAGGCCAGGCAATATACAATTTAAGCACGGCCACTTTAGATGACGAAGAATTAAAAGTTTTAGATTTAGGCCTCAAATATGCCCCAGATAAAAAACTCGATAAGTTTGAGGCCTATATAGACCTACAGAAATTTATAAGAAAGTTGAATATGAAAAAAAAATTGCCAAAAAAAGAACAGAATCAGGGTAACAATGGGAACAATGTTTATGTAAATCAGGGTCAAAACAGTGTTTACAAACACTCTAATCTTAAAAACAATTCTACCTTTAACCCTAATGTGCAACAAAATGATAGCATTACGGTGTTCAAGAAATTGGTTGAAAAGGACCTGAAAGAAATGAAGATCCAGAAATCAAAAGGAAGGGGTTTGTGGAAAACCATTAAACAATTGGAGAAGAAAAAGAATATAGTAATACGTCCGGCGGACAAGGGAGGAGGATTAGTGATACTAAACAAAGAAGATTATAAAAAGGAAATGGATAAACTATTGGCTGAGAAGGACACATATAAAAACTTAAAGAATAACCCCAAGAAAGATTATGAAAAGCAACTCAAGAAATTTGTCAAAAAGGGAGAAAACAAGGGAATACTAAACAAAAAAAGGAAGCAAAATACTTAACTCCGAAGGCAGCAAAAACTCCTGTGATCTATTACGTGCCAAAAGTACATAAAGATGAAAAAAACCCTCCAGGCAGACCCATAATCAGTGGAATTGAGTCTTTGTTTTCAAGATTAGGTGAATATATCGATGGTTTCTTACAACCTCTAGTGTCAGAAGGCAAATTGTACTTAAAGGACAGTAAACAGCTACTCACTGAACTAAAAAGTATTAACCTAACAGAGGAAGATATACTAGTTACGATTGACGTCAACTCGTTGTATACCAACATAAAACAGGATCATGCATTGAGTAGTACAGAATGGGAGCTACAAAGAACAAATTAGCTTTATAGAAGAAGGATTGGAATTGGCAATGTCACATAACTACTTCTGGTACCAGGGTACATACTACACTCAAATTAGAGGAGTAGCCATGGGAGCAAAGTATGCTCCCAGTGTAGCAAACCTTTTCCTCAATAGATGGGAAGAGGAACAGATCTATAGCGTACCAAGACAACACTTAAAGATGTACCGCAGGTACATAGACGATATTATTATCCTATGGAGAGGCTCAGTTGAAGAACTAAACAACTTTTTCGATGAGATCAGTCAGAATGCATATGGCATTTCCTTCACTGGAAGATGGAATACTCAAAGTATTGACTATCTGGATTTACAGATTTTCAAAGAAAATGGTCAAGTAGGTACAAGGACGTATTTCAAAGCCACTGACCGAAATGGGTATATCCCTATCACCAGCTATCACCATCCAAAATGGATAAATAACATCCCGAAGGGCCAACTGATGCGGATATACAGGAATTGCAGCAACCAGATTGATTAGAAGCAGGCTGACCAAATTATTGATAGATTTGTCTCCAAAGGATATAAGAAAAAAGAGTTATGTGACCTTAAAGGAAAAGTATGCCAAATGAAAGGGATAAGCTAATTGATGATGTACCCAAAAGGAACCGAACAAGTAACAATAAAAAGATGGATACAGCATTCCTGACGGGATATAATATATAAAGGGTTAGAAGAGATCTTTAGAAAGCACTGGCCCATTCTACACACAGATGAAATATTAAAAACCTTATTACCAAAAAAGCTATTGTTTATATATAGAAAAGCCCCTACACTGAGGAATAGACTAGCAAAGAATACCATTGATCCACCAAAAAGCATAAAAATCTTTGAAAACCTGAAAGGTTTTTTTAAATGTGGAAGATGCCTCCCTTGTAAAACCAGCTCAAAAACCACTCAGAAGAAAAGAATTAAGTTTGTGTCCTCTTCAAATGGGAAGGAATATAAAATCAACGAGCTCATCACATGTAGCAGTACTCATGTCACTTACGTAATTGAGTGTCCGTGCCTAAAACAATATGTCGGCAGGACCACACGACAAATGTACATAAGAATTAGGGAACACATAAAAAATATTAAAAAAGGATACCATAATCATTAGGGATGAGCTTCGTGTTCGAGTCGAACATACGTTCAACTTGAATATCGGATGTTCGCCCGTTCGGTGAATTACGAACATTATGGGCCGTTCGCGCCAAATTCGTGTGGCGCTCACGGCCCACAATGCACTGCGTCATCGCAGTGCATTGCTGGCTCATGATTGGCCAAGCATGCACTGTGACCCTGCATGCTTGGCCAATCACAGTGCCAGCAGCGAGGAGAGCCATGATTGGCCACAGGCAGGATGCCTGTGGCCAATCATAGCTCAGGCTGTGTAGTACACGCCCCACACTATATAAGGCCGCCAGCGCGGCGGCCTTGTGTAGTGTGTTGGCGTCTGAAGCAGTTAGTGGGTGTTCTGTGTACCTTCAACACAGTATACACCGATCGTTATCGGCCGATTTTTCGATCTTGCTCTTCTGTAGTGGTTGTTGTCTGCGTGCCCTGACCGCAGTATACACCGCTATATTCACCTCACCTATATAGCTAGTGATATATCTATCTTTTATAATAGAGCTTGCAGTCAGTAGTGTTAGGGGCTTGTGCGTGCTGTCTGCGTGCTCTGTACCCAGTACACACCGCTATATCCACCTACATAGCTCTTCTCTATTTGAGCCATCTGCCATCTGCAGGAGTTATTGGAAGTTGTGTGTGCCTCCAGCACAGCACAGTATACATCTGTATATACCCCTTTATCTCTGGTGTTCTATAATAAAGGCATCTGCAGGAGTTAGTGGGTGTTTTGTGCCTCCAGCACAATATACACCTGTATCTACCCTTTATTGCTGTTCTCTAATAGAGCCATCTGCAGGGCTTAGTGGGTGTTGTGTGCCTCCAGTACAGTATACCCCTTTATCTCTGGTGTTCTATAATAAAGGCATCTGCAGGAGTTAGTGGGTGTTGTGTGCCTCCAGCACAATATACACTACCCAACTGCTGTTTTACCCAACTCCCTTCAGGCCATTACCATGTCTGGAAGGCCAGCAAGGAGAGGCAGATAGGCGCGAGCCGATAAAAGAGGGCAAGCAGGCTCTGTGTCTAGAGACAACAGTGCTGGTCGTGGACGTGGTGCATTGTCATCAGCACGTGGCCATGGGACACGCTTGTCCTTATTTTCGGCAGCTGGACATGTTGAACCGCAACATGCCAACGACTTGGTAGAGTGCATGACCAAGCCCTCTTCATCCTCCTCATCCTCTCTCACCCAGTCTCAGGGTACTAGCAAAGCAGCTGCCAACGCATCGTCTTCCCTCGTCTCAATGTCATCATCAGTGACTCCTTCCCTAGACCCACCACGTCCTCCTGAGGAGTCTCCTGAACTCTTGAGCACAGTGTTGGGTACATGCTCCAGGAGGATGCCCAGTGTTTTGTAGGCTCTGATGATGACACTCAGCTAGAGGAAGGCAGTAGCGTGAATGCAGAGAGAGGGGATGCTCAAGAAGGACAGCAATCTGGCAGTCATGTTCCACAAGCTGCAGCATACTGCCAGGTTTGCTACAGTGATGAAGAGGGAGGGGATGATGAGGGTACTGACTCCACGTGGGTGCCTGGTAGGAGAGAGGAGGAGGAGGAGGAGGAGGCACATGTCCAACGAGGCAGGATGCCCTCCGGGGGCCAGCTTAGGGGCAGCACACCAACTGAATCACACCGCAGAGCTCCGCCTGTGCAGGGCACTGCCTCTGCGCGTTATTCTAAAAGTTCTTTGGTGTGGGCCTTTTTTGAGACGAGTGCATCAGATCGCACCGCTGCTATTTGCAACATATGTCTCAAGCGTATCTCGCGTGGCCAAAACATCAGCCGCTTTGGCACCACATGCTTGACCAGACATATGTTGACCTGCCATGCAGCTCGTTGGCAAGCGTACCTCAAAGACCCACACCAAAGAACAAAGCGGACCTCTCCTTGTTCCTCATCAGCGGGCATCTCCAACCCCACAAGACCTTCAGTCCTCTCTGAAACCTGCTCTGAGAGGAATGAAGGTGTAGAATTAGGTGTGTCACAGCCAAGTGCTTCCGGGCACTCTGCTAGCAGTACACCCATGTCCGATTATAGCAGGCAAATGTCCCTGCCCCAGCTGCTGGACTGGCGAAAGAAGTTCACTCCCAGCCATCACATGCCCAGCGGTTGAATGCTAGCTTGGCTAAATTGCTAGCACTTCAACTGCTGCCTTTTCAGTTGGTAGACTCGGCCCCCTTCCGTGAGTTTGTACAATGTGCGGTTCCTCAGTGGCAGGTCCCCAAACGCCACTTTTTCTCACGGAAGGCGATTCCGGCTCTCTACCGGCATGTGGAAGGCAATGTCCTTGCCTCGCTGGACAGGGCGGTCAGTGGTAAGGTGCATATTACCGCTGACTCATGGTCCAGCAGGCATGGACAGGGACGTTACCTGTCTTTCACGGCCCATCGGGTCACTCTTCTGGCAGCTGGGAAGGTTACAGGACAAGGTGCAGTAGTGTTGGAGGTTGTTCCGCCACCACGCCTCCAAAATGCTACTATTGGTTGTGACACACCTCTCTCCTCCACCCCCTCCTCTTCTTCTTCCTCCATGGCCTCTTCCAGTGCTCTGTCCTCAGAACCAGCGGTGCTCCGTAGGCGTTCCAGGGGCTACACAAGTACGCAGGCAAAACGATGCCATGCCGTGCTTGCGCTGGTTTGTTTGGGGGACAGGAGCCACACTGGGGCGGATGTTTTGTCAGCTCTGCAGGGGCAGGCCGAGAAGTGGTTGACGCCACGCCAGCTTAAGCCACGAATGGTGGTTTGCGACAATGGCACCAACCTCCTCTCCGCCCTCCGACAGGGACAACTGACCCATGTGCCCTGTGTAGCTCACATCCTTAACCTGGTGGTGCAGCGGTTCTTGGGCAGGTACCCGGGCTTACAGGATGTCCTGAAGCAGGCCAGGAAAGTCTGTGTGCATTTCCGCCGATCATTTAATGCCTGTGCTCGGCTGGCTGAGCTCCAAAAGGAGTTGAACCTGCCCAAGAACCACCTTATATGTGACATGCCCACCAGGTGGAACTCAACGTTGGCCATGCTGCAGCGGCTGCACACGCAGCAGAGGGCCATCAATGAGTACCTGTGCGACTACGGCACCAGGACAGAGTTAGGGGAGCTCGGTTTTTTCTCACCACGCCAGTGGGGCATGATCAGGGATGCATGCACTGTCCTGTCACCGTTTGAGGAGGCCACAAGGATGGTGAGCAGTGACAGTGCATGCATCAGTGGCACTGTACCTCTTGTCCACCTCTTGGAGCATACGCTGCGTGGAATAATGGACAGGGCACTTGAGGCAGAACAGAGGCAGGAAGAGGAGGATTTCCTTGCCTCTCAAGGCCCCCTTTATCCAGACAGTGTTCCTGCTGTGCCACCCATCACACAGGAAGAGGATGAGGAGGAGGAAGAGGAGGAGGAGGAGGATGATTGTGTCAGCATGGAGGTGGAGGCTGGCACTCAGCATCAGCAGCAGCAGCAGTCTTGTAGGGATGATTTACAGTCCAAGAAACACGTGGACTTGTACGTGGCTGGGAGGAGGTAGCTGCGGATCATATTGTCCTTAGTGACCCAGAGGACTCCGGACCGAATGCCTCAGCTAACCTACGCTGCATGGCCTCCCTGATCCTGCAAAGCCTGCGGAAGGATCCTCGTATTCTTCGGATCAAGGAGAGGGACCATTACTGGCTGGCCCCTCTCCTTGATCCACGGTACAAGGGTAAGGTTGCCGACCTTATCTTGCCATCGCAGAGGGAGCAGAGGATGAGACATCTCCGGGAGGCCTTGCAGAAAGGTCTGTGCAACGCGTTCCCAGAGACTGGGAGGTTACAAACTCCTAGTCCTGGACAACGTGTTGCTGAGGCATCGGTCAGAAGGAGCGGTGGAGAAGGTGGCCGTCTGACTGATGCTTTCAGACAATTTTTTAGTCCACAGCCCCAAGGTATGATCGGTTCCAGCAACCATCGCCAGCGTCTGATTTACATGGTGCAGGAATACCTATGGGCAAGGTCAGACTTGAACACCTTTCCCACCGAAAATCCTCTGGCTTACTGGGTCTTGAGGATGGATCACTGGCCAGAGCTTGCACAGTATGCAATTGAGCTACTGGCCTGTCCTGCATCCAGCGTTCTTTCGGAACGCACCTTCAGTGCTGCTGGTGGCTTTGTTACCGTTCACAGGGTGCGCCTGTCCACCGAATCAGTTGATCGACTGACCTTCATCAAGATGAATCAGTCTTGGATCACCCACAGCTACCAAGCACCTGAAGCTGATGTAACCGAATAATTTTTTTTGAAATATCACATCCCTTCAAGACTGCCTATGCTGATGCTGAGTGACTGTCCTGTTATGTTGATTGTCTATCCTCTTCCTCCTGATATGTTGGAAGAACATTTCTGGTTCTGGGTGATGCCATCAGCCCAATTTTTCTGCCCCTGTTTAACAGGGGCGTTTAATTACAATTTTTGATGCAGTGCTTTGCAGCAGGGCTAATTCCTGCAATAAAAAGAGAGTACATGGGAGAGGTTGCAGTGTGGTGGCACCAGCACCAGTGCCTAAGGCCCAATTTTTCTGCCCCTGTTTAACAGGGGCGTTTAATTACAATTTTTGATGCAATGCTTTGCAGCAGGGCTAATTCCTGCAATAAAACTAGAGTATATGGGAGAGGTTGAAGTGTCGTGGCACCAGTGCCTAAGGCCCAATTTTTCTGGCCCTGTTTAACAGGGACATGTAATTACAATTCTTGATATAATATTTCACAGGAGGGCCCATTCCTGTGCCCACCCAGAGTAACTGTGAGGACTTATAGTGTTGTGGCACCAGCACCACAACCACCAAAGGTCAATTTTTCTACCACTGTTCAACAATGGCATGTAATTACAATTCTTGATATAATCGTTCACAGCAGGGCGCTCCAGCGCCCACCAAGAGTCACTTTCAGGGCTTACAATGTTGTGGCAAAACCAACACCTTGTTCCACCATTTCTGCAGAGCATATAGGGCAGGCCCCTACTTTCAAACATCCAACTTACAAACATCTCCTACTTGCAAACGGAAGGAGACAACAGCAAGTGAGATGGAAAAAAGATGGACGACAAAACAAATTATACAGGGGTGATAACCCTTCCCTATGTTTTCCAAAAAGCTTAAAAATTGTTTTTTTGACTGGAGCTACAAAAAATGTTTAAAGTTACAAACAGATTCTACTTAACACAACAAACCTACACAGTCCCTGTCTTGTTTGCACCGCCTGTATACTGCTGTTCTGAGTATATAGGGCCTGGGGGCCACACGCATTTCCTTTTTTTAATATGGGTACTGGGTTCCCCTTAATATGCGTACAAGACCCAAAGGGGCTGGTAATGGGCAAGGAGGGCTACCCATGCCATTTTTCTCAATGATTTTCAACCATATTGCAAGAACCAGATATAACATTAAAACCGCAAGCAGTTTTAAATGATGTTATTTCCGTTTAATGTCATTTTGTGCAGGGACTGTGCAGGGACTGTTCTAAACACGGGAAACACGTGGCACTTCACAGGCATACTACAGACACCCCCCAGGCACCATATTTAAAGGAATATTTCACTTTTTTATTCACTTTAATCTTCATTAAAATCAGTGCTCCCGCCAAAACGGCCAAAACGACCATTTTTAAAAACATTTTTAGGCATTGACTCATGTCCCCTGGGGCAGGAGCCAGGTCCCCAAACCCTTTTTAGGACAGTATCTTGCATATTAGCCGTTAAAATTAGCACTTTTAAATTCGAACGTTCGAGTCCCATAGACTTCAATGGGGTTCTAAAGTTCTTACAAATTTGGGGTCCGTTCGAAAGTTCTAGTGCGAACCGAACCGGGGGTGTTCGGCTCATCCCTAATAATCATAGTGTCTCTAGACATTTTAGGGACTACCACAACCAAGACCCTAAACTTATGACATTCTACGGCATTGACAAAATAAAGGGACATTGGAGGGGAGAAGATAGAAGAATAAAAATCTCACAAAACGAGACAAAATGGACATTCCTTTTAGACACGCTACAACCGGCAGGCCTAAACATAGACCTGGATTTAAACTGTTTCCTAACCAACTACTAGTTTCTTCAACACACTCCCTCCTTCCTATTTTGGCCAACCCCTTCCTTCTTCCTAAACTCTCTTTCTCATTTGTTCCACTTTTTTAGTGTTTGGCATGATCGAAGGTAATACATTCAACTAGGTCGAATGTAGTATATTACACCATTGGGGAATAATTATCAAACAGGACAATTACATGAATCATATCATATTAACAACTTCGTCATTTTAACTACATTAGTGTTTCAAATATATTATTCCCCTTCTTTTGTTCTTTATTCTAGTCCACATTTTTGGGCATATTGTTCATATGCCTTGTGTTGTATATTCTGAACATATAATATTGATCAAGTTATAATAAGGCAGCACAGTGGTGTAGTGGTTAGCACTCTCACCTAGCAGTAAGAAGGGTCGCTGGTTCAAATCCCAACCACGACACTACCTGCCTGGAGTTTGCATGTTCTCCCTGTGCCTGCGTGGGTTTCCTCCAGGTACTCCAGTTTCCTCCCACAATCCAAAGACATGCAGGTAGGTTAATTGGCTTCTGTCCAAAATTGGCCCTAGTATATGAATGGGGACCTAGGATTGTGGGCTCCTTGAGGGTAGGGACTGGTGTGAGTGTGCAGTGTACAGGGATGGGGACAGTTGTAGACACTCACTCAGGTTGAACTGGATGGACTGGTGTCTTTATTCAACCTTACTAACTATGAAACTATGAAACTATAATTGCAGATAAGCATATAGGTACACAGGGTAAAGTTATGACTATAAGAATAACAATAAACTAGAAAGTAATAACAACAGGAATCTGTACATCATTAATGATTAGATATTGATTGGTTTTTAAATAATTCCCTTCGACGGTCCACTCCACACATAAGAAATAAATATTGCAATAAGATTTGATTAGCGGTATATTTTGCATAACCCTGCCTATATAGCAATTTATATTTGATTTAGGCATAAGGGATTTCCACTTAGTCACACTAGGGGGCACTCCCACCTAGTAGAGGGCATTTTGATGCACACATATATATCCTCATAAGGGTCCAACATTTTAATATTCATTTAATTTTATTTCATTCATCTTTGTTTTTAATTATCATGCAATTTTGCTTTTTGTAAATTATATTTAATCTGCGCCCATTTTTTATTTTTATTTTTATATTTATTTTTATTTTCATTTTTATTTATTTTATATAAATTTTTATATCAATTACCATTTACATAGAGTAATGGGGTTCTAATTTCTAATTTTTTATTTAAATTTTTTTTATTGTTTAATTGTTTTATTCACATTGTAATTTTGTCTTCACCACTCCCGCATACTTAAAAATATGAAGCCGCTTATTTTAAGAATAATGACACAATCGTCGGTTGTGTCTTTTTCCTTTCCTTCCCTTCTATTACAAATAGCAGAGTCTGTGGATTTGCGTAAGCGCCACATGAACTCTAGCCCATAAACAATAGGTGTGTCTATTCAATATCCCATTCCAGCAAGAAAAATGGCGTTTATGCGCTTGCGCATGTGCCGTATAAGTAGTACACCCTATATAAAGAGAGTGGAGCACCAAGATGGCCGCTCCAGACGACGTCCAATGACGAAACGCGTATGGCGTGGCCTAAGGTGTACACTCTCTTATTACGGTGGCGGCAGCGGTGAATTCAAATGCTGTGACCAGCTTATACATTGAGGCGCTTTTTTCATCCTTCATTTTTTTCATCCTTCGTTTTGTGAGTAGCATTTCATGCACCTAATAAAATGTGGTTTTAAACTGGATTACACTATGTATGCTTCATTCTGTTTTTAATGAGGGAAACTACTGGATGGTAACCAGAGCAGCTCTATATAGCGACACAGGGGCTTACACTGTGGAGGCGTATTAACCCCTTAAGGGGCAGGGGAGCTGGTGAGCGTGGAATATTGTCTTTATGCATGGAAATCGCCCCGGTTGCAATCCAGGAAGCCACTAAGCACTGAAGCACATTGTCATTTTTGTTCCAGAAAGGACTTTCTGGTATTAATTTTCTGCTGCTGGACTTGTGTATTAACTTACATTTGCATTCTTCTATTTAGCGACTTTTATTTAGCGACTTTACAAAATGTAAAGTACCGTATTTACATATTGCGGCACTTATAGAAGCACGTAACACTTTTTTACAGTATATATTGAAACTGTGGCACTTTCATAAGCACTTAGCACTTTTTATCATGTGATTTGTATAAATGCATATATGCACTTTTTTCTATAGAAAGTATATTGAATTTTTTGCGCTAATATATAGTAACTTAGTGATAATTTAAAACAGTATTTCTGTAACACCTTCATGCACGATTCATACTGTTATTTGTATATTGCACATATGGAATTTTTATTTTTATTTTTCATTTTTATATTTTAATTTTATTCATGTGTAGAATTATCAGTAAGTAATTTAACAACAAGGTACAATTATTAGCAGGTGAGTTCCCTGCAGATACTAGGTATAATTAACAGCAGGTGAGCGAAATGGCTACCTCTTTAGTATTTGTCTACGTTTTTTCAACTTTTTTGGGTTGAATGTTTAAGGTAGTGGCAGCCCCTCCTCTCATCATCAATCGTCCTATGTTTATAAGTTTTCTCATTTTGGTTTCACTTTTTGTATGGTTTTTTGATCTCCAAAATTTTTTTTAGCATCCATAGCGCACCTTAACCCCCCTTTTCTAAATCTCCAATGCGGTTTCGCCAAAACAACCATTCTACTTCCTTGTTCCTGTATCCATCCACCATCTTGCGGCTAGCGTGATGACGTCACCATCAAGGCCCCACCATTTAACAATTTTTTTCTTGGCCATATGGGTGTATTTGTATGTATGTGAGTTGTTTTGAGTGTATGTAGGAGTGAGTATAGGTATAGGTAGGGTTTTTTGTGGACATGCTCATGTGTGTGTTTTTGGTGCGTTTATATATGTTGATATAGGTTGATATGGATTTGTTTGGTCATGTAAGGGTAGATGTGTTTGTGAGAGGAGATGGAGGTAGGGATATGGGAGTACGTGTGTATGTATGTGTATATATATATATATATATATATATATATATATATATATATATATATATATATATATGGAATAGATTAATTGTGGGGTTTTTTTGTTTGTTTTTTTAGAACATCCATTTGGCCTTTTAGGCAGGTTGGAGTGGACCATTTGTGTGACCCCTGTTGGGGCTCATTGGCGTTCAGGGCCATAGGAATGCCAGCTTGTCTGGGTCTCAAATCATCACAGTTTACGTGGAATATCAGACAGATTCAAATTTTATTGGTAATGTAAAAACTTGTATATGTCTCTTCATGTTTCTGACTATGATATATTCTGTTAAATGTAAGTAGTAAGTGAATTAATACATTAATATTTATATGTTTTTTTATTAGTGGGCTCTGTATAAGGTCTAGAAATCCACTGAAGAAGGGCAGGATCTGCCTGAAACGATCATCGGGTTGGACTTGTGCTTGAGCCATTTTATGTATCATATTGTGCTGTTTGTGATGATGCATTTTTTTAAATGCTTTATATGCATATTTAACCACTTGCCGACCGCCTCACGCCGATGTACGTCGGCAGAATGGCACGGGCAGGCATAAGCACGTACATGTACGTGATTTGCCTCCCGCGGGTCGGGGGCCCGATCGGGCCCCCGCCCGGTGCCTGCGGCGGTCGGTTTTCGTTCGGGAGCGATCCCGGACGAGGGGACGGCCATTCATTCATGGCCACCCCCTCGCGATCGCTCCCGACGAATGGAAATCCCCGGTGACATCACTTCCTCTCCTGTAATGTAAACACAGGAGAGGAAGTGATGTATTCTCTCCTCCGTGTCGGTATTTTTCGTTCCGACACGGAGGAGAGCGGATCAGTGAGTTGCACCAACACATCCCACACACAGTAGAACATGCCAGGCACACTCACACCCCCCCTTTACCCCCCGATCACCCCCCCAATTACCCCTGCCCCCCCAGTCACAGTGACACCAATGTCATTTTTTTTTTTTTTTTTTTTTTTTTTGCATTGGTGTCATTTGTGACTGTAATAACTGTTAGGGCAGTTAGGGTTAGCCCCCTTTAGTTCTAATGTACCCCCCTAACCCCCCCAATAAAGGTTTAACCCCGTGATCACCCCCCGTCGCCAGTGTCACTAAGGCTGGGTTCACATTGCAGCGGTTTATGAGAACGAATGTGATTCGCACCGCACTGCAGTGCAAATCACATCCGATCTCTGTGCGATTCGAGTTCAGCCATTCGCCGCACCCGCCGCACCCGCCACACCCGCCGCACCCGCCGCAAATTCGCACGGGACCCTTTTTTTGGCCCGCAGCAGAATCGGATCGCATGGGTGTTCACACCATGCGATCCGAGTTTGCAGATCGCACTGCGATATGCGAACTGATCTGGGGGTGTCAGTAACATTTCACTGACACTCCCAGCAGTTCGCATAGGGCAGTGTGAACTGCCGCCGGGAGGCATGCGATGCGGGAACCCGCCGCGGATTCGCGGCGTTTCCGCATCGCTCCAGTGTGAACCCAGCCTAATAAGCGATCATTTTTCTGATCGCCGTATTAGTGTCACAGGTGACGCTAGTTAGGCAGGTAGGTATTTAGGTTCGCCGCAGCTTTTTATAGCGCTAGGGACCCCCATATACTACCGCATAAAGCCCCCTGATTGCCCCCTAGTTAACCCTTTCACCAGTGATCACCATATAACTGTTACAGGTGACGCTGGTTGGTTAGTTATTTTTTTATAGTTTCAGGGCACCCGCCATTTATTACCTAATAAAGGTTTAACCCCCTGATCACCCGGCAGGTGTCATTTGTGACTAATAACTGTTAGGGCAGTTAGGGTTAGCCCCCTTTAGTTCTAAGGTACCCCCCTAACCCCCCCAATAAAGGTTTAACCCCGTGATCACCCCCCGTCGCCAGTGTCACTAAGGCTGGGTTCACATTGCAGCGGTTTATGAGAACGGATGTGATTCGCACCGCACTGCAGTGCAAATCACATCCGATCTCTGTGCGATTCGAGTTCAGCTATACAGATAGTATGGCTGAATTCGTGTCGCACCCGCCGCACCCGCCGCAAACTCGCACGGGACCCTTTTTTTGGTCCGCAGCAGAATCGGATCGCATGGGTGTTCACACCATGCGATCCAAGTTTGCAGATCGCACTGCGATATGCGAACTGATCTGGGGGTGTCATTAACATTTCACTGACACTCCCAGCAGTTCGCATAGGGCAGTGTGAACTGCCGCCGGGAGGCATGCGATGCGGGAACCCGCCGCGCATTCGTGGCGTTCCCGCATCGCTCCAGTGTGAACCCAGCCTAATAAGCGATCGTTTTTCTGATCGCTGTATTAGTGTCACAGGTGACGCTAGTTAGGCAGGTAGGTATTTAGGTTCGCCGCAGCTTTTTATAGCGCCAGGGACCCCCATATACTACCGCATAAAGCCCCCTGATTGCCCCCTAGTTAACCCTTTCACCAGTGATCACCATATAACTGTTACAGGTGACGCTGGTTGGTTAGTTATTTTTTTATAGTTTCAGGGCACCCGCCATTTATTACCTAGTCTCACTAGTGTACCCCTAAATTTAGGGGTGTCTACTTTCTAAAATGGGGTCATTTGGGGGGGGGGGTTTGTGCCATCTTGGCATTTTATGGCCTTCAAAACTGTAACGCCCTTAGAAAGCCTGAAGGCGGTGCTTGGTTTTTGGGGCCCCGTACGCGGCTAGGCTCCCAAAAAGTCCCACATATGTGGTATCCCCGTACTCAGGAGAAGCAGCAGAATTTATTTTGGGGTGTCATTTCACATATGCCCATGGCATGCGTGAGCAATATATCATTTAGTGACAACTTTGTGAAAAAAAAAAAAAGTTTGTAATTTTCCCGCAACTTGTGGCAAAATATAAAATATTCCATGGACTCAACATGCCTCTCAGCAAATAGCTTGGGGTGTCTACTTTCTAAAATGGGGTCATTTGTGGGGGTTTTGTGCCATCTTGGCATTTTATGGCCTTCAAAACTGTAATAGGTAGTGAGAAGTGAACTCAAAAAATTACGCCCTTAGAAAGCCTGAAGGCGGTGCTTGGTTTTCGGGGCCCCGTACGCGGCTAGGCTCCCAAAAAGTCCCACATATGTGGTATCCCCGTACTCAGGAGAAGCAGCAGAATTTATTTTGGGGTGTCATTTCACATATGCCCATGGCATGCATGAGCAATATATCATTTAGTGACAACTTTGTGAAAAAAAAAAAAAAAAAAAAAAAGTTTGTAATTTTCCCGCAACTTGTGGCAAAATATAAAATATTCCATGGACTCAACATGCCTCTCAGCAAATAGCTTGGGGTGTCTACTTTCTAAAATGGGGTCATTTGTGGGGGTTTTGTGCCATCTTGGCATTTTATGGCCTTCAAAACTGTAATAGGTAGTGAGGCGTGAAATCAAAAATTTACGCCCTTAGAAAGCCTGAAGGCGGTGCTTGGTTTTCGGGGCCCTGTACGCGGCTAGGCTCCCAAAAAGTCCCACATATGTGGTATCCCCGTACTCAGGAGAAGCAGCAGAATTTATTTTGGGGTGTCATTTCACATACGCCCATAGCATGTGTGAGCAATATATCATTTAGTGACAACTTTGTGTAAAAAAAAAAAAAAAATTTTTTTTTTGTCATTATTCAATCGCTTGAGGCAAAAAAATAAAATATTCAATGGGCTCAACATGCCTCTTATCAATTTCCTTAGGGGGTCTACTTTCCAAAATGGGGTCATTTGGGGGGGTTTTGTACTGCCCTGTCATTTTAGCACCTCAAGAAATGAGATAGGCAGTCGTAAACTAAAAGCTGCGTAAATTCCAGAAAACGTACCTTAGTTTGTAGATGTGACAACTTTTGCGCAAACCAATAAATATACAATTATTGACTTTTTTTTTACCAAAGACATGTGGCTGAATACATTTTGGCCTAAATGTATGACTAAAATTGAGTTTATTGGATTTTTCTAATAACAAAAAGTAGAAAATATCATTTTTTTTTCAAAATTTGCGGTCTTTTTACGTTTATATCGCAAAAAATAAAAATCGCAGAGGCAATCAAATACCATCAAAAGAAAGCTCTATTTGTGGGAAGAAAAGGACGCAAATTTTGTTTGGGTACAACATTGCATGACCGCGCAATTACCAGTTAAAGCAGCGCAGTGCCAAAGTGTAAAAAGACCTCTGGTCATTTACCAGCAAAATGGTCCGGTCTGAAAGTGGTTAAAGATAATTTTTGTATTTAATAAAAATATTGGAATAATATCCATTACTTGTGTTTTCAGTCACTTATAAAGTCCATTTTATTGGGGGTTTTTCTCCTCCTTTCTGTACAATCTATTTGGGATGTGGTGACTGAGAACAATATTTTCTGCTATTATCGGGATTCTTTTTTCCTTTACATACTAAAGGGAGGGGGGTTGTGGTACAAAAGGTAATGGATGCGGGGAATGATTTGATTGGGTTGTTAGGTGGGTGTGGGATAGGCTCCCCTGAATAAGTGAGTTTTCAGGGATCTCCTAAAGGTAGACAGGTTAGGGGCTGATCAGATATACCGGGCAGGGAATTCCAGAGGATAGGAGAGGCTCTGGGGAAGTCCTGAAGACAAGCATGGGCAGCACAGTAGTGTAGTGGTTAGCAGTAAAATGTGTCGCTGGTTTGAATCCCAACCACGACATTTCCTGCCATCGCCAAAGAAATGCAGGTAGGTTAATTGGCTTCTGTCCAAAATTGGCCCTAGTATAAGAATGGGGACCTTGGATTGTGGGCTCCTTGAGGGTAGGGGCTGATGTGAGTGTGCAATGTACAGGGATAGGGACAATTGTGGACACTCACTCAGGTTTGAACTGTGTCTTTATTCAACCTTACTTACTATGTAACTATGAGAGGAGATAAAAAGGGAGCTAGAGAGCAGAAGGACCTGAGAGGAGTGGAGGGGGCAATATCTGCAGATACCATGCATGAACAAGGATCAACAGATTTCCTACACCCTTTCCCTAGGAATTGAAGAGGGCCAATTGTTCACCGGGAGAAACCAAGGAAAACCATCCAGGGGAGACAATGGGAAGTGGGGTTTGGATAGAGCATATTTTCCATTTAACCTGTCTCAGATTGCCAACGTGCCCTGAGAAAGTGGGGAAATCCGAATCTGCCACCCCTCTGTATGAACAAGGTAGCCAAGGTGCATGTGCCCCATTCCTACCAGCTATGGTTTTCTGAAGGGTAACCCAGAACTTGTCCAAGGTATGTAGGTTCCAATTAACAACGTACATTAGCACGTTAGCTTGGTAGTAAAGGGAAAGATCCAGGAGGCCTAATCCGCTCGTCACCTTTGCGCAATGCATAAGATCGTAGGACAGATATGGGGTCTTGCCATGCAATACAAAGTAAACATGCAACAAACCTGCTGAATGTTATTTGGTATTAATACTGTAAACATTAAAAAAAAATTGTGGAAGCACCGTCATCTTTAAAACATTTATTCTACCTAGCCACGTAAACTGGGTATTACCCCAAGCCACCAAATCAGCTTTTACTGCAGTTAGGAGTGGAGTTAAGTTAGCCTGAAATAGATCCTTTGGATCAGTGGCCAGGGAAACACCCAGGTACTTAATAGGACCATCCTGCCACTTAAAGGGAAAGGGGTCTGTCATAGATTTCCTATCCTCTAAAGGCACATTAAGGAGCTTTATCACGGATTTACTAAAAATTATCTTGAAGTTTGAAAGGTCCTCTCCACTTCCTGGAGGAGATTTGGGAGAGCCACCCGAGGGTTACTAATAAAGAAAATGATGTCTTCCACAAAAGCGGCTAACTTATTTTCTGTAGACCCTACCTGGATGCCCAGGTTATTAGGATTCATCCTGACATTTCTGAAGAAGGTTTCAATCACTAAAATAAAAAGTAACACTAATAGGGGACACCCCTGCCTGGTCTCATTGGAAATGGTTAGGGGCGAAAGAAAGAACTTGGTTCACCTTCACTTGGGCCCTGGGACACCAATATAAGGCAGCTACTCACACCCTCATCCTATTCCCCAGTGCAAACTTCCGTAGCACTAGCATTTTAAACAGCCAGTCGATCCCATCAAAAGCTTTTTCAGCATCAGACGAGAGGATAAGACAAAGGAGGGACGGCTCCCTGGCCCAATGAATTTGAGAAATCGCCCTTTGAGAGATGTCCCTACCCTCCCTACCAGGGAGATTCCCACCTGAACCCTATGGACAAGCTCTCCCAGAAAATCTTTAAGCCAGTTTGTCAAGATCTTGGCCAAGATCTCAATGTCCAAGTTTAGGGAGATTGCACAATAGCTCTGGCAAAGTACTGGGTCTTTGCCATATTTAGGGAGTACAGTAATGTGGGCCCATAAAGCGTTGGGCAGGATGTGGCCATTTTTAGTCAATGAGTTAAGGTACAATGTCAAAGGCAGCAGGAGAATGTATATTTTAGCAGATTAGCCCAGACTCTTTCCAGAGGGCATACGCTTAATTGTATTAAGTACCTCTCCGGCTGCCTTCGATTCCTCCGCACGGGTGGCAATCTCAGAAGGCGAGTGCAATTTTTCTCCTGTCTGTGACACGACAAATGGGACTTGGGCGACACAGATTTTCATCTAAGCGCTCCAGCCAACATTTGTTTCTCTGTTCATAAAACTTGTGGGCCACAAAATGCAGTCTCTGCTGAGTTTGAGCATCTAGGAGAAGTTGTAATCTTAATTGTTTCCTCAGGGCCTTTAGTTGGTTGCCTATTTGGGGATCTGTTCCCTGTTTATGAAGAAGGGATAGGTCAGCTGTTTGTTTAACAGCCTATGAACTTTAGGATTGAGCTGTTTCTTTAGGAAAGAGCAATGAACACTCCTCAAACCACCACCATGTGCGCCTCCCAAAGAGCACACTCAGAGATGCCCATGGAATTTTCAAGAAACTACTGCTTTAAGGTGGTTATGGACTGAACCCATCCATGTCTGCATCATCCAACAGGTTCTCGTTAAGATGCCACGTCCATGGTCTGCACAACCCGCACAACGGTGCAATAATCAATTACATGGTCCGAGATAGACATGTACTGTTCCTTTCGTTCTTAATTGAAATTCAGATGAATTTTAGTTTTTTGGGAAATTTGGATGTACCCAAATTTCAAAATCACAATAGTACCGAATTCAAACGAATCCAAAATAATGAAAAAAAAATTCTGATGAAATTCGAATTGTTTTTTCAAATTGTTTTTAAATCATTTTCAAGTTTTTCAAACTCTAATAGTGTTCAAATTCGAATCGTTTTCGAATTTCCAAAGAGAATAAAATAGAATACAAAATATAGAAATATAGAATAGAAAAATTGAACAGAAAAGAATGTAACAGAAAATATAATAATATAATATAATAGAGTAAAACAGAACAAAATAAAATAGAAAATAAAAGAACAGAATAGGCTAGAATATAATATAAGCAAAAATATAGACTAGAATATAGAATATAACCATCTTCTGAAATTCAAATTTCAAATAAAATAACTTTTAATTTGAATACATTAGAAAAGAATATAATAGAGAAAAATTTGAACAGACTATAATAGAATAGAAAAGAAAATAATAAAAAAAATATATTTTAATAGAATAGAATAGAATAGAAAATAACAGAATAGTATAGAAAAAAAACAACAGAATAGAATAAAATAGAATTAATATAACCATCTTCTGAAATTTGAATTTCGAACAGAATCAATTTTACTAGAAAATAATAGAATAGAATAGAAAATAAAATAATAGAATAAAATAAACAAATGGAAAAGGAATACAATTAGGAAAACAATAGAATAGAATAGAAAGAATGTAACCATTTCCTATAATTCAAATGGAATCAATTTGAATTTGAATAGAACAGAAAATAATAAATTAGATGGTTATATTCATTCTATTCTATTCTGTTGTTTTTCTATACTATTGTTATTTTATATTCTATGCTACTCTATTCTTTTCTATTGTATTCAAATTCAAATAGATTTTATTTGGAATTAACCGATTTTGGAAAATGATTATATTATTTCTATTCTATTCTATTGTTATTTTTAATTCCATTCTTTTCTATTTAAGAAAGTGCATAAGTGTAGCGCTAAAGAGTTTTGGAGTTATTGGCATAGCCAAACTAATGCCATTACATGTAAATACTATAATTAACATGCATAAAATCTGTAAACCATAGTTACTAGTGAATAGTGACAAAAATTATGACAAAAATGATATATCACATCAAATTTCACATGTGAATAGTGCCATGTGAATAACTAAATAATAAAAAGAAAACTAAGTGCAAAACTTAAAGCGGAGGTCCACCCTAAAGTGGACCTTCCGCTCATTGGAATCCTCCCCCCCTCCGGCGCCACAATTTGCACCTTTCAGGGGGGAGGGGGGTGCAGGTACCTGTACAGTACAGGTATCTGCACCCACTTCCGGCATAGCTATCTGCGGAAAGGGGCGTAGATTACACCCCTTTCCGAAAGTCCCCCGCTGCCTGCTGGGAAACACACGGATCCCAGAGGCAGCGGGACCATCCTTATTGCGCAGCGCGACTGGCGCATGCGCAGTAGGGAACCGGGAAATGAAGCCGAAAGGCTCCACTTCCTGATTCCCATAGCCAAGATGGTGGCGGCAGCACCCGAGAGACAATCGAGAGATTGGCTTCGGGTGCCGACATCCCGGGCGGGCTGGGCGGGTAAGTGTCCTTATTTTAAAAGTCAGCAGCTGCAGTATTTGTAGCTGCTGGCTTTTAAGAAAAAAAAAACGGCGGACTCCCGCTTTAAATATATATGTCCATGAGAAAAAATTTTTAGTCCCACGGTGTATATTTAAGAAATATGAAGATCCTAAAACCACCACGTTGGCAGCAAAATGCCAAATATGAAACTTGAAGACACCAGTGTAGCACCACCACCGAAGTAGATGTAGGCTTACCGGATAATTTGAACTCAAAAGACTGTACATTCTATGAGTCAACCAGGCTTTATATTGTCAACCGACAATCAAAATGTAATCTTTGGAATCCTCACTGACTTGAGACCCAATGAGTCCCAAAACTTATGGAAAGTCTGTCTCCATGCAGAGGTGGCTATGCATCAGATGGTGCCAGATTTTACTCAATAGGTAGGAGAAATAGAGAAACAGGTTTACATAGCATAATTCCATATGACTATTAAAATTTATTAAAAGTAAAACACTTACATTTAGGAAGTGATTTCAAGCGCTTATATAAAAACAATGGCGACAGGGAAGACTCCATTATTCACTAGTAACTATGGTTTACAGATTTTATGCATGCTAATTATGGTATTTACATGTAATGGCATTAGTTTGGCTATGCAAATAACTCTAATGCCCTGTACACACGGTCGGAAATTCAGACGGAAACGGTCCGATCAGATTATGTAGTCGGAATAGCTGATCGTGTGTAGGCTCTATCCGACTTTTTCCGTCGGAAATTCAGACAGAAAATGTTTGAGAACAGGATCTAAAATTTTACGACAACAAAATCTGATGAGACTTTTTCTGATCGTTTGTAGAGAATTCCGAATGACAAAGTGCCACGCATGCGCAGAATAAATTACAAGACAAAAGCTATTGGCTACTGGCCTCTGCATAGTCCCATCGCACGCAGCGAATGTCACCGCATTCAGAAAGACTGGATTTTCCAACAACTTTGTCCGACCGTGTGTATGCAACACAAGTTTCAGCCAAAATTTGTCCGAAAAAATCAGACGCATTTTGTGGTCGGAATGTCCGACCGTGTGTACAGGGCATTACACTTTAGTGCTACACTTATGCACTTTCTTGAATATAACACAATTATCTGCTTGTCTATTATTTGTCCAGGCAGTGTGGGGTTACCTCTTTACACTACTATTCTTTTCTATTCTATTCGAACTTCAGAAGATGGTTATAATCTTTCTATTTATTTATTTTTATTCTATTCTATTCTATTCCATTCTATTCAGTTTTTTTATTTTCTATCCTATTTTGTTCTGTTTTACCCTATTATATTCTATTCTTTTTTTCTGTTATATTCTTTTCTTTTCTATTCTATTCCTTTATTTTCTATTCTATTTTATTATCTTTGAAAATTGGAAAATGATTCAAATTCTAAATATAGGGAAATGATTCTGGACAAGTGCACTTCCAAAAATCCTTTTATTGAAGCTTCATATGACTGGTTGACTGTGGTTGACAGATGAAGCAGGGTACAAAAATGTAAAAGCGTTTTGCGCAAATGTTAGCACTTATAAACTTTTTGAATTCGAAAACTTTTCGAATCGATCTGAGTTTGATTTTGAAAAATCAACGAATTATACGAATTAAACTAAATTAATTTATGTAAATAACTAATCGAAACAAAATGAAACAACATTTTTTTCGTTCTGCACATGTCTACTCCGAGAGCGTGATAGGGTGGATAGCAGAATTCTATACAGAAAGGCTTGGTCTGTCAGGAAAAAATCAATGCAACAGTGCGACTGGTGGACTTGCGAGAAATAGGAGTAGCCCTTATCATTCGCTTGTAAAATGCACCAACAGTCCACCAGTCGTAGACCCTGAAAGGATTTGAAAAGGTGCTTCCTAGCTGCCACGGACAGGAGGGCTTTACCGGAAGAGGAGTCCATACCAGGATCCACACAGAGATTGAAATCCCCACACATAATTAAAAAAAAAACAACAGAAAACTCATGTACCCTGCTCAGAACATTGCCCGGGCCACCTGACCTCAATTAGGAATGTAAAAACAGTAAGTGAACTACCATGTAAAGACCCTTTGACTATTATAAATCTACCATCTGGGCCTTCTAAATGCTCCTTAGCCACAAAGGGGCTAATCTTGTGAATAGCGATAGCTACCCCTTTTGCCTGTTTTATTGGAGGGGTGGTCTGGAACCAGCAATCATAAAGATGTAGAGGCAATTTGGGCACAGACCCCACAGTAAAATGGGTCTTTTGCAGCATTAGTGTATGAGGTTTCAAAGAACTCATCTCGCGCCAAACTAAGGTGAACATAGACCTCTGACATTATATGACACTCTTGAAATTGGATATCAAAACTGTAAGCCCCTGTACACATGGTCAGAGATTTCGAAAACCAAATCCGTTGGATTTTGTCCGTCGGATTTTGTCTGTCGGATCTTGTCCGAAACTGTTGCATACACATGGTCGGACTAAGTTATCGAAAAATCCGATCATTCAGAACGTGATGACGTAATTTCGTTATGATGGGACTAAGTTCAGGCTAGTAGCCAATAGCTTTGATGTAGGAATTTGATCTGAGCATGCGTGGCACTTGGTCCGATCAAAATTCTCTACACATGATTGGAGTATGTCCAATCGAACCAGTTGGTCGGGAAATATTTCCAACAAGTTGGAAAATTGGGTCCGACGGATATTCCGATGGAATCAGTCCGATGCATACCACACACAGTCGGATTATCCGACAACACGGTCCGATAGGACACATTCCGACGGATTCTCCGACCGTGTGTACAAGGGCTAACAACTTTCTTAATCTCACACAGCATGGCTAGGGTTGGACCATGTGGATAAAACACAACAGAACAGGAGTAAAAACATAAATACAAAATGCAAACCAAGGGGTCTCCCCAGCATCCCAAATATAGGGATCCTCCAGGTCCACCACGCCTAAGGGTATACCCCCTCACCCCATTTCAAGCGCTAGTCCTACCTTGGGGAAGTAGGGAGGCCAGACATGGCGGCCCACTGCCATGAGTGTAGAAATTCTTAGTTTCGTCAGCCATATACCCACCAAGCAGGTGCAATTTTTCACAGGCTGTGTGAAAGTTCCCATTGGCCGCTTCCAATGCACAGTCCAGTAATGTTACACTTATCCCTATTGCAGGTGACCAGACACTGGCTTCTGTGTTCCTCACCTATAGTAGCCTCCTTTCCAATAAGGCAAGCATGCCTACTGGTACTTGGTTGCCCCAGGACTTATACAAAATGCTATAGTGCCTGGCCAGCATGCCAGGGCATGCGCAAGCTGAGCAAAACAAACAGGTACTTGCTGTTTGCAGACAGGCAAGATTAAAGCTAATTAAGTAATTAAGTCAAGCCATTGCCAGACCATATGTAAGAATGGCCAGGGTCAAAATCTGAAGTCAAAGGCAAGCAAAGTTCAGAGAATAGTCAATATCAGATCCGCGGTCTTAATCGAGGTAAATCAATCTAGCAGAGCAGGGCAGACAAAAAGGTAGCTTGATCAGGTATTACACACACTATCACAAGCATGTGACTGCAGGCTTGGCTAGCTTAAATTTAGTGTCCATCCAGAGTCTGGCCACATCAATCACCTTGCAGGTGGACAGACAGACAAGGAGAATGCCCTAGCCTAAACAGGATGCTGCAATGAAGAGCAGGAGCGCTAGAGGACCGAAGCAAAGAGCTAAGAACATTTTTTTTTAAAAGGGGGAGAAACTCTCCATGTTCCTTGAACTGGATCAAATGGTGCAGAGCCAAAAGGAGCAGCTCTGTAGATCACAAAGTCACCTTCATTCGTTCCCAGGATCTGGCATTGGTAAGCCCAGTGGATGATGCATCTGCTTCCTCTTACGTTATGGTTCCTTCCAGTCCAGCTGAGTGGTATTTAGAGGAAAGTCCCCCTGACCTCTCCAGCTGGGGAATCCACCTCTGACAGGCTTATGCCGCGTACATGATTGGATTTTCCAATGGGAAATGTTGGATGTGAGCTTGTTGGCTGAAAGTCCGACCGTGTGTAAGCTCCATCGGACATTTGTTGTTTTACTTTCCGCCAACAAATGTTGGCTAACAGGTTCTCAAATTTTCTGCCAACAAAACTTTGTTGTCAGACTTTCCAATCGTGTGTACACAAGTCCATCGCACAAAAGTTCACGCATCAAGTACGAGCCGGAAGCGCTCGGTCTTGTAAAACTAGCATTCATAATGGAGATATCACATTTGTGACACTGCAAATTATGAAATCTCTCAATGCAACACATTCTCTTATTTATAATGCTATAAAAATGAAGTTGCTTTGCTGCTGATATTCAAAGAGTTCTGACAAACTTATTCTTTATTATTCCTAGTGATCTCCTGAATAATTTTTTTCTTTTGTGTTTTTTTTCAAGTTACATACATAGTAGGTGAGGTTGAAAAAAGTCCATCGAGTCCAACCTATGTGTGTGATTATATGTCAGTATTACATTGTATATCCTTGTATGTTGTGGTCGTTCAGGTGCTTATCTAATAGTTTCTTGAAACAATCGATGCCGGGGGGGGGGGGCGCATGCGTGGAGTCTAACAGGACAGTCATGTTCAGCTAGGGCTCCGCTAAGTGAGGAGATTATGCGCTAAATAGAGGTAACCTGGCCAAAATTTAAATAGCGGAGATATTGTCCCATACACCAGAGAGGTGAGAGGAGTATATTGACATAAAAATGGTACTTGGAGGAGCCCGCGTGAAGCCAAAAACCAAATTAGGAGGCACATAGGCCCGGGTGACATCTAAAATGGTGCAAGTTACTTCAGAAGCAGCCTCAAACACCTCAGCGCACTGTACTAAACAAAAATGTAAACTGAACTTAATACAGCCTGTGACCTCAGGGAACTCAGACAATGAATTACCTACATCTCACTCAGCCTCACAAGATTCTATTTCTCCTCAAAGAATTTTAAAGCAATTTGAAAAAATTCTACACAAAACGCTAAAGCAAACTTCAGAACAAATCACTGAAAATCTCACAAAAGAGATTGAACTTAAAATGGAAGAAATTTAAAATTCAACTCACGAATACATGATTGAAATGGTTGTACTTAAAGAAGAAAATATTGCACTACAGAGCAAATTGGAGGATTATGAAAACAGAGCCAGAAGATCAAATCTACGTATCAGAGGGATACCAGAATCTGTTATAGATATACAATCCTCAGTGACTGAATTATGTCAAGAATTACTACCAGGAATACCACTAGAGAGATTGGAGATGGACAGAGTACACCAGGCTCTTATGCCCAAAAAAGCAGATGGCCCCACAAGGGACATTATAGCTAAATTCCACTTTTTAAGAACAAAGGAACAACTCCTAATTACTGACAAAGAACATACTAATTTAGTCTTTCAGGGTCATAATTATCAGTTATTTGTGGACCTCTCCCAACTAACTATCTCCAAAAGCGTGAAATGAAGTCACAATTATTACCTATCAGTGGGGTTTCCCGTTCTCCTTACAATTTACCTACCAAGGTACCAGGCATATTTGCAGATCACTTGAAGAACTCCAACAAGCGCTACAAGATCTAAAACCGGTTGAGTTTCCACATATTGCATCTACCTCGTGAAGAAGAACAGCATCTACTTTCTCTCTAAGAAATACATCCCAATTTGTGGTGAAAAATGGAAATCAACACCTACAAAAGAGAGGTTGACATGCATCCCCACCTCAAGAGCAAGAAGATAATATGGAATAAAAATTGCAAATAGAGAAATCTCAATTAATCCTTTAATGGAAGAGAGTTTATGAGGAAAAGCACCATCACTGACAGAGGGAACTGGTCCCAATAGCTAATGGACGGAATATCTTCAACTTATCCCAGAACTTGGTCAAAATATCTGGTTGAATTTAAAGTCCTCTTTAAAGTCATATGACTCCAATTATTATATACATGTTCTTGGAAACATTATCCTTTTATTTTTATTTTTATCTCTATTTTTCCAATTTCATCCACAAGGTCTTTTTACTACATATTGGTGTGACTATACAATAACACTGATTTTCAGTTACCATGGACGGGTTACATCCATAGGGTCGCAAATTTTATTTATTTTTTCTTTTATGTGTTAACCAAGAAGCTCAAATTTACTGGATAAATAAGACTTTAAAGTTTAGTCTCTCTCTCCGTTAATTTACCCATATTAGGATTCCTCATTCCAATACCGTTGTTAGATAAATTTATCTCTTATCTATTTATCCTTTTCGGGAAAACAAATTCAGTTAATTGTTAAAACTAATAAAATATTGAAAGGGTTTATTAACAAACATCGTTATGATGTTTATATCTATTATGTTTTGAGGCGGGTGTTCTGCTCACGGAAGATCCGTGCTCCCCAATTTGACTTCACCAGATCCCCAGATATATTATGAGGGGATATACACAAAAACGAAAAACAATACAGAAAAAAGCTGCGCAAACAAACTAAAATTAAGTGATAAATAACCTAATACCAGTACATAAGAATGTACATAATAATGTGTGACCAAGAACTAGGTGAAAATTAAAAAGTTCAAATAAGAGAAATCCAATGAATTCAAGTGAAGAGTGAGTAAAAATCCTTGATAAACAGACACCACTTGATGTGATCCACCACCACATGAATAACGTGCTTACCAGAGGGCAAGCTTGGATAAGCATGTATGATGGATTGACATCCAGACACCAAACCAGCAGCGTCACCTCTCTGTGGTCAGCACCAAAGGTAAATCAGGAATTTCAGCAGATACACGGAGCACATACCAATCAAGGGCTCATAGGGATGGAAGAAAGCCAACCATAGTGTGAATCCGTATAGATAAATTTATTTAAATATAAAAAATATGCACTTACAAGAAATAAGGCTTGCATACACCCGTTTGTATCCGGGTTGTGATGACGTTAGCTCGTCAACTTCCCAACGTAGGTTTTGTCTATAACTGACGTTGTCTGGGGAACAGGCGATGCACTGAATCGCATTAAATACATTCATAGGTAACCACGCCTCGTTGTGACTCCTCAGTGGCGGGAAACCTTGTTACTTCATTGCAAAATTTAAGATAGTAATAAAATAAATGGGCAATATAAAACTATCCAATAAAAAAAATATAAAAATATATTATTGGTGGACAGGAGCAAAAATTAGTAAGTTATAAAAAACTGTATACCAATATATACGAGATCTCAGACTAGTTCATCTTGTCATATAATGACACAGAAAGAACCTCAATAGGTAAACCCCTACTCTGCCATCTAGTGGGGAAAAAGATTACAACACTCAAGGCACATATAAATGTATATTACAAAACAGCCACTGGTGCCATGAGAATACTCAAAGTCCTAAATGCGTTAAGGAATAAATATAGGGAGTATATCAATATATATATAAATTATAGAATAAATAACAAACAACTATTAGACCAATTGATGAAAATTGGAATATAGAAATATACATCCATAATTCACATAGTATATGTAGACAGGATATATATCACAAAATAACAGCAAGTACACCCAAACCTAAACGTAAGATATATATATAATATCAACTGGGACTCAATGATCTCAATCTCGGGGTCACATAAAATTGAGGGCCAGGAAGCAACCTCTATCTATTCCCACCAACTTAATGGTCAGTAAGGATATATATATCAGAAAAATATTAATAAACATAAAAATGAAATGAGACAATTTAAAAATACATATGCCACTGAGCTGTCACATCAAGTGTACATAGAAAATCATATCTCAAGTATTATCGATAAATGCATTCAGGTCAATGTCAACATTCAACCCGAAAGGGGTGTAACATTTGATTTTATATATCCATGCTATCTCAAGCCTTGAGATACCACGAACCAGAGATCCACCCCTCCATTGGGGAATATACCTATCAATTCCTAAAAATATGGTTTTGGCATAATCCTTACTGTGAACTTCCAGGTAATGTCTGGAAACTGGGTATTTAGGAAAGCCATTTTTTTTACTTTCAATCTGTTTTTATTTTTGAAAAGGCACTTACAAATATGCAGACTCAGCATTGTACATATAGCAGAAGGGTAGGACTCCTGCCAAAAGTAATACAGTCAGTCAATAATCAACAGTTAACATAAACAAGGGTATGTAAACATCCGAGTCTCGAACATATAGACCTCTATGTGAGCAACTAGGTCAGGGGTGCTCAACCTGTGGCTCTCCAGCTTTTGCAAAACTACAAGTCCCATCATGCCTCTGCCTCTGGGTGTCATGCTTGTGGCTGTCGGAGTCTTGCTATGCCTCATGGGACTTGTAGTTCCGCAACAGCTGGAGAGCCACAGGTTGAGCACCCCTGAACTAGGTAAAATATTGATCTTGAGACCTGATCAATCCCAAAACTAGAAGATTAGTTGAAGGGATGGAGTTCCCCCCTCCTCCCCGACACCCCTAAAGGGATTTGACTGTGTCAGAGGAGGAGGGGAGACTCCCAAAGCCCCCCAACAACTCTCAAAAGGGTAACATCTAGACGACAATAGGATGGAGGCTCCCCTAGCGAGAACCAGGCCTGCACTCCTGAGTAGTTATCATAAATAGTATAAAGGACAGATAGGAGAGAAAAAGGATAGTGAGAAGGGGGGGCAGAGAGAAGGGAAGGGGAGCTTCTTCAGAAGGGTGGGGATGATTGATGAGAGGAATAAATAGTTGCCGAGCGATAGGCAATCAGGACTATTTTTAAGTATGTGGTCCAAAGGAAGAGTGAGCATGCACTCCCAGTATGAGGGAAACTCCAACATATCAGGCCCAAGGCTCCCAAACCCTACGGAATTTAGTTGAGGTGTCCGTCAGAATACTGGACAATTTTTCCTGGGACATGATCCAGGATATCTTCCTCTTGACTGCATGAAATGAGGGCCTTGGTTTTTTCCATGCTACTGCAATTGAAATTTTAGTGCCTAAAAAGAGGAAGTGGATCAATTTCTGGACTGCTTTGGGCAGGGTAGGGATTCGAGCATTTAGCAGAGCTACCTATGGGGTTCTCGGGACCTGGCAGTCCATGACCTTGTATATCATATTGAAGATTTTTCTCCAAAAGGAGCGAAGCCTAGGGCATTCCCACCATATGTGGGCCATGGATCCCAGGTGTTGACATCCTCTAAAGCACAAAGGATTCGCCATTGGGTATATAGCGGCCAATTTTGTAGGGGTAAGGTACCATCTGGTTATCAGTTTAACACTGGCCTCCATGAGGGATGTGTTCTGGATATCTTGAAAAGATCTGGTGAGGGCGGCTTGCCAGGTCTCCAGACTGTAATTGAGTTGGAGGTCCGCCTCCCAAGCTGTCATATAGAAAGTCTTGTCCGGTGGGCAAGTGAGGGCTGAGTATATTACCGAGATGCCTCCCTTCTGCTCCATAGCTTGTCCGCACCATAATGCCGCGTACACACGAGCGGACTTTTCAACATCCAAAGTCCGAAGGACTGAGTCCGTCAGACTATCCGATCGTGTGTGGGCTGCAACGGACTTTTGACTCGCCAAAGTCCGAAGGACTTTAGAATATGGAACATGCTTCAAATTTTTCCGAAGGAACTCCGCCGGACCCGGTCCCCTTCGAAAAATCCGCTCGTGTGTATGCTACTCCGACGGACTAAAACCGACGCTAGGGCAGCTATTGGCTATGAACTTCCTTATTCGAGCCGAGTCGTACGTCATCACGTTCGAATCCGTCGGAGTTTAGTGTGATCGTGTGTGGCCAAGTCCGCTCAGCCGAAAAGTCTGTCAGAACTCCGTCGGAATTCCAGAAGAACTCCGACGGAACTCCTTCGGAAGTCTGTCGGACATAAGTCCTCTCGTGTGTACGGGGCTTAACTCATATCCAGTAAATATGGGCAGGAGGGGCTTTTCCTTCCAAATCGAGTGGAGAAAGTGGAGGTGAAATAGTGCCCTATATGGTATAGGCCCTTGTCCAGCCACCATTTGAAGGCGGAGATATTTAAGCCGGGAGGAAAATCAGGTTGTGAAAAAGGTGTGCTAGGGGGCGACCAGCAGAGACCAGAGTCAGTAGAAGGCGGAGGGAGTCCCACAGAGAGCATGAGTGGGAGAGGGTGGGTGAAAGGATGGGAGGCCTAGTTTTAGAGGGGCACCATAGTAGAAAATCCAAGGTAAAAGAGGGGGTGGCCTGGCGTTCTATGGCTATCCAGTCTGGTTTTTCATATTTGGAGTAGATCGTGGACGGTTGGGCCAGTCGAGCTGATAGATAGTATTTGTGTAAGTTTGGGAGTCCCAGCCCTCCCCTGAGCCTGTGTAGAAAGAGTGTGTTTTGTGTGTTTTTCGAACGGACCGAAAATTTGTGCGAACTTTAGAACCCCATTGAAGTCTATGGGACTCGAACGTTCAAAATAAAAAGTGCTAATTTGAATGGCTAATGTGCAATATATTGTCCTAAAAAGGTTTGGGAACCAGGCTTCCCCAGGGGACATGGGTCAATGCCTAAAATGTTTTTAAAAACTGCCGTTTTTTTTGGGAGCACTGATTTTAAAGTGGTGTTGCCACCAAAAAATAAAAATTCGTAAAAACAAATAAATAAATAATTGGCAAAAAAAATGTTTTACTCACCTCTAAATACCTGTTGCTAGGGGGGTCCCTCGTAGTCCGCCTTCTTCCTTGCCTGGGCTGGTGACATCACTTCCCCTCGTGCCGCACATTCACCTGGGACCTGTCACGTGTCCCAGGCGCCCTGTGCCGCTCGCGCATGCGCAGTGGTTGCCCGGGTGTGAAGCCACAGCCGGGTGCCCACAGTACGCATGATGGTGCCATGAGCGAAGCGGGGAGCGAGGAGGGGCTTCGTTCCCCCACATCGCTGGACCCTGGGACAGGTAAGTGTCCAATTATTAAAAGTCAGCAGCTGCAGTATTTGTAGCTGCTGACTTTTATTTTTTTAGGAGGTACCCCACTTTAATGACGATTAAAGTGAAAAAAAAGTGAAATATTCCTTTAAATATCGTGCCTGGGGGGTGTCTATAGTATGCTTGTGAAGTGTAACGTGTTTCCTGTGTTTAGAACAATCCCTGCACAAAATGACTTTTAACAGAAAAAAAGTCATTTAAAACTGCTTGCGGTTTTAATGTCATGTCTGGTTCCGGTAATATGGATTAAAATCATTGAGAAAAAAAATGCCATGGGTAAAAAATATTAAAAGCCAGCAGCTACAAATACTGCAGCTGCTGACTTTTAATAAATGGACACTCACCTGTCCTGGGGTCCAGCGATGCCGGCAGCCAAGGCCGGTCGATCGCTCGGCTCTCGGCTGCTGCCGTCACCATTCTAGGTGAGGGAATCAGGAAGTGAAGCGTTGCGGCTTCACTTGCCGGTTCCCTACTGCACATGCGCGAGTTGCGCAGCGCAAAAGGAATTGTCCGCGCTGTCTCTGGGACCCGTGTGTCCCAGCAGACAGCGTGCAGGGACAGGAAGAGGCATAGACTCCCGTGGGAGTTTATGCCCGGAAGTCGGTGTAAATACCTGTCTTTGACAGGTATCTGCACCCCCCTCCCCCCTGGAAGGTGCCAATTGTGACACCGGAGGGGGGAAGGGTTCCGATCTGCGGAAGTTCCACTTTAGGGGGGAACCCCGCTTTAAGTAGAACCCGTTTGTAATTTTGAACTGGTACATTTTTAAAGTGTAGCTCCAGTCAAAAAATCTATTTTTAAGCTTTTTGGAAAACATAGGGAAAGGTAATCACACCTGTATCATTTTTTTGCATCCGTCTTTTTTCATCTCACTTCCTGTTGTCTCCTTCCGTTTGAAAGTAGGAGACATTTGTAAGTTGGATGTTTGAAAGTAGGGGCCTGCCCTATATGCTCTGCAGGTATGGAGGCCTAAGGTGTTGGTGTTGCCACAACACTGTAAGCCCTCAAAGTGACTCTTGATGGGTGCTGGAGCGCCCAGCTGTGAACGATTATATCAAGAATTGTAATTACATGCCCCTGTTAAGGACCTGAGCCACACAGGGCACATGGGTCAGTTGTCCCTGTCGGAGGGCAGAGAGGAGGCTGGGGCAATTGTCGCAAACCACCATTCCTGGCTTAAGCTGGCGTGGCGTCAACCACCTCTCAGCCTGCCCCTGCAGAGCTGACAAAATATCTGTCCCAGTGTGGCTCCTGTCCCCCAAACAAACCAGCGCAAGCACGGCATGGCAATATTTTTGCCTGCGTACTTGCGTAGCCCCTTGAACGCCTACGGAGCACCGCTGGTTCCAAGGACAGAGCACTGGAAGAGGCCATGGAGGAAGAAGAAGAGGAGGGGGTGGAGGAGAGAGGTGTGTCACAACCAGTTGTAGCAGTTTGGAGGCGTGGTGGAGAAACAACCTCCAACACTACTGTACTTTGTCCTGCATCCTTCACAGCTGAAAGAAGAGTGACCCAATGGGCAGTGAAAGATAGGTAATGTCCCTGTCCATGCCTGCTGGACCATGAGTCAGCGGTAATATGCACCTTAACGCTGTCTGCCTGTCCAGCGAGGCAAGGAAATTGCCTTCTACATGCCGGTAGAGAGCCGGAATCGCCTTCATTGAGAAAAAGTGGCATTTGGGGACCTGCCACTGAGGAACCGCACATTGCACAAACTCACGGAAGGGGGCCAAGTCTACCAACTGAAAAGGCAGCAGTTGTAGTGCTAGCAATTTACCCAAGTGAGCATTCAACCGCTGGGCATGTGGATGGCTGGGAGTGAACTTCTTTCGATGGTCCAGCAGCTGGGGCACGGAAATTTGCCTGCTACAATGGGATGTGGGTATACTGCTAGCAGAGTGCCCGCAAGTACTTGGCTGTGACACACCTAATTCTACACCTTCATTCCTCTCAGTGCAGGTTTCAGAGAGGACTGAAGGTCTAGTCAGGTTGGAGATCCCAGCTGATGAGGAGCAAGGAGAGGTCCGCTTTGTTCTTTGGTGTGGGTCTTTAAGGTACACTTGCCAACGAGCTGCATGGCAGGTCAACATATGTCTGGTCAAGCATGTGGTGCCCAAGTGGCTGATGTTTTGGCCATGCGAGATATGCTTGAGACATATGTTGCAAATAGCAGCGGTGCAATCTGATGCACTCGTCTCAAAAAATTTCCACACCAAATAGCGCAGAGGCAGCGCCGTGCACAGATGGAGATCTGCAGTGTGATTCATCAGAGCCTTCAAAATGCTGGGCATCCTCCTGGAGCATGTACCCAACCCTGTGCTCAAACAGTTTTGGGGACTCCTCAGGAGGACATGGTGGGTCTAGGGAAGGAGTGACTGATGACATTGAAACGAGGGAAGAGGACGCATTGGCAGCTGCTTTGCTAGTACCCTGAGCCTGGGTGAGAGAGGATGAGGAGTATGAAGAGGGTTTGGTCATCCACTCTACCAAGTCTTCAACATGTCCAGCTGCTGAAAATAAGGACAAGCGTGTCCCATGGCCACGTGCTGATGACGACGCACTGCATCCACGACCAGCACTGTTGTCTCTAGACACAGAGCCTGCTTGCCCTCTTTTATTGGCTCGTGACTGTCTACCTCTCCTTGTTGGCCTTCCAGACATAGTAATGGCCTGCAGGGAGATGGGAAAACCAGCAATTGGGTAGTGTATATTGTACACAACACCCACTAACTCCTGCAGATGCCTGTATGAGAGAACACTAGCAATAAAGGGTAGATAAAGGTGTATTCTGTGCTGTAGGCACACAACACCCACTAACTACTGCAGATTTCTGTATGATAGAACACTAACAATAAAGAGTAGATACAGGTGTATACTGTGCTGGGGGCACACAACACCCACTAACTACTGCAGATGCCTGTATGAGAGAACACCAGCAATAAAGGGTAGATACAGGTGTATGCTGTGCTGTAGGCACACAACACCCACTAACTACTGCAGATGCCTGTATGATAGAACACCAGCAATAAAGGGTAGATACAGTTGTATAATGTGCTGTAGGCACACAACATCCACTAACTACTGCAGATGCCTGTATGAGAGAACACCAGCAATAAAGGGTAGATACAGGTGTATATTGTGCTTTGCTGGAGGCACACGACACCCACTAACTACTGCAGATGCCTGTATGAGAGAACACCAGCAATAAAGGGTAGATACAGGTGTATACTGTGCTGGAGGCACACAACACCCACTAACTACTGCAGATGCCTGTATGAGAGAACACCAGCAATAAAGGGTAGATACAGGTGTACACTGCGCTGGAGGCACACAACACCCACTAACTCCTGCAGATGCCTGAGAAAAGAACACACTGTCTCTGCCTATCTAGCTCTTTCCCTGCACGCCGGAACACACTACACAAGGCCACCGCGCTGGTGGCCTTATATAGTGTGGGCGTGTACTAAACCCCCCTGAGCTATAATTGGCCACAGGCATCTTGCCTGTGGCCAATTATTGCTCTCTTCGCTGCCAGAGCTGTGATTGGCCAAGCTTGTGGGGTCACAGTGCATGCTTGGCCAATGATCTCACTGTCAAAATCGATGGCACAACCATAAGCCCATCCCCACATGCCAAGGTTCTAGTTGTAGTCCTGGACTCTGAACTCTCCTTCAAACAACACATCCAATCACTGTCCAAATCTTGCATCCTCAACCTCCGCAACAACTCCAAAATACGCCCTTTTCTAACTAATGACACAACAAAGCTCTTAATTCATTCGCTGGTCATCTCCCGCCTCGACTACTGCAACTCCCTTCTCATTGGCTTACCTCTACATAGTCTATCACCTCTTCAATCCATCATGAATGCTGCTGCCCGACTCATCCACCTTATCAATCACTCTGTGTCTGCTACACCTCTCTGTCAATCGTTCCACTGGCTTCCGCACGGCCAAAGAATTAAATTCAAAATACTAACAACTACGTACAAAGCCCTTCAGCTCATTCAGGTAAAACTACTGCTCGTAAGCGATATAGCACATTCGTCACGCTGCAATGTTAAAAATTCTTTCATCAAGTGCATTCTCTTGTTCTTTACAATGCTACAAGAACGAACTTCTTTTGATGCTCATAGTCACACACACTTCTCCCGAACGTATTTCATTACTCTTTTTTAACCATTTCAGCAATACAATTTTAGTTTGCGTCACATCTACACAATTTTAGATTTGGTTTATTCTTTTTTGGATCCTTTTTTATTTTTAATTCCTAAAAATCTCCTTTAAAGACAGTTTGCTTATTTCTCCTTTTTTTGGGGTGTTTTTTGTGTGTAAACTTACCACAACAACATTATTTTATTTTTTATCTTTGGTTTTTCTTTTTTAATCTACAGAAGTTTGTTTAGTGTTGGTACCCCTTGTTATTCATTTCACTTTGTATTTTTGAAATGTACCTGCCTGCCCACAAATAAACTGGCCTTTTGGAAGGAAAACACATTACACAAGTATTTCATCAAACAAAAAAAACCTTTATTTTGGTCGCTATAAAATAAAAATAGGAACGCAGCACTGGAGAAACTTCTTACTTTGGTGCAGCCTTTGGCCCCCAGGGCAGACATGAACAAATTAGAATAGAAAAACTTGGTGGCCTGAGGAGTAGATATCTCAGGGAGAGAAGTCTGGTCCCGCAGTCCTAGAGAACAGGAAATTCAGATGCCATTTCCATCCCCAGGATGTGGATCTTCAAGAGGCTGCATCTACTGGCAGGCCAGACTGAACCCAGGCCATCACTCTCTCGTCTTCCTTGGGCACTTCCCGCCAGGCATCCTTCCAGGCTGTGGCTCGGCTCCTGTAGTTGGGGCAGGAGGAGAAGGAGGGCATTGGTCGACCTCCTGGCTGCCACTTGCCACAGCCTCCCCCCGACTGAGGTCTTCCTGTTTATGAAAAGGGGACATAGTTTTAGTTTTTTGATCATCAATCACAACATTTTGTGCTCCTGGCTTTTGCTAATTGAATGTTACCAAATAGAACAGACTATCATTCTGAGACCAGCATTTTTCTTTCCCGTCCCAATCATTTTTGGTCACTACTGTCTCTTGAGTTGTAAACCACTTTGAGAAATCACAACTTACTGATCAATAAGAACATCTAGTTAACATCATTAAATGTAACACAAGAAATATGTTCAACAATGCAATACCTGTCTCAAGCTGGGCCCCACCACATGTTGCTGCCTGGAAGGCCCAGGTTGGACATCAGAAGCCTCAGCTGGGGGTGAAGGATGCCTTGAAGGAAGACTGGAAAGTGGTGGCCTGAGTGGTGGCCTGGGTACCCCTTGGTCTACCAGAAAATGCAGCCTGTCAAAGTGAACCATCCTGGGGGAATAAACGCCATCTGGATCTCCTGCTCTCGAGGACTACAGGTGCTTCTTTCTCTCCCTGAAATATGTAATCCGCATGGCCCCAATTTTCCTATTCAGATAGGCCATGTCTGCCGTGGAGACCATGATCTGCACCAAAGAAAGCAGTTTCTCCAGACCTGCGTTCCTCTTTGTTCTGTCGGCATAAAACTTGTTGTGGAACTGCCACAGGCAGGGCATCTCCATGTACAGTTCTAGGAATAGCCCCATAAAATTTTCATTTTGGAAAGGATCCATATTCTCTGCAAGACACAACACAAGACAAACCCTCAAATACTAATAATGCCATTAAAAACCCTCCTGATCTTGTCCCAACATCGGCCTATATAGAAGCAGTCTAGTCTAGTGAAGCACCAAGTTAAAATTTTTACCTTCGTTTCCACTTTCGTCACGTCCGCGCCTCACTCTCTTCCCAGATCATATGGACGATACACACGTGTTGCGTTTTATATACAGTGCGCATGCGTGAAACTCCGCCCGCCCCTGACGTTCTTTCCAGACTATTCCCCGCCCCTTCGCTTCTGGCGCAGTGGGGAGAGCACATGGCGGAGAGAACACAAGTGCACTAATAATAGTTCCACCAACGAGGAGAAGGGTGAGGAAAGCCCGGAGCCTGAAACGTCCCGATCCAGGAAGACAAGATTTAAGGCCTCAAATATGTCTTTTGGAGAGATGTTGGAGATGGTCAACATATTGAACAGGACCGACTATGATGGGAAGTATGGACCTTACCCAAACCCAAATATCAGAAAGGCCAAGATCATGAATAAAGTTGTGAAGAGTCTTCATAAGAATTTTGGGGTACGCCAATCCAAGGATCAACTGAGAAAACGCTGGTCAGACCTAAAACTGAGGGAGCACAAGCAGTACATAAGGATCAAGCGTGTTCTTAAAAAAAGTAAGTAGTTGTCGTGTGTTCATATCATTATTCTTGCTTGTATACTGCTCCATGTGCTTTGATTTCATGTTGTGCATTTTAAAATGGCCACTTTCAAGTTCATGGTTTCGTTCGTTCGTAAGAAATATTGTTCTGCAGGGAAGTATTCCAGCTTAGCAAAGTGTACCCAATAATGTTCTCACCTTGTAACTCGGCCCAAAAACACAATTGTACAACACTTCCAAGCAATGTTTCAGATTCCTATTTCTGCCCTCTGTGTGCTAATTATTCTTTGTTTACATTCTCATAGGGGAGAGAAGACTCGGCAAGTATGAGGACACCAGGGACCACACCCCTCCCAAAGAAGGGCAACTTCCAAAAGCAGAAACAGAGGAGCAGGAGCAGGAGGAGGAGGAGGAAGGAGAGATCGTGGAGGTTGGACAAATTGTCATCACAACAGGTGAGTGTCGGAGAACACAGCTTCCGGTAAGCTCAGCAATGTATATCATCATATTTTTATTACATGGTGTGTTTGTTTGCTTTGTTTTGTAGGTGATGTGGAATAAGATTCCTGTTTTACCAGTGAAAGTGCCCAGATCTTGATCGGGGAGATAATGGGGTGCAATCGTGATTTGGAAATTATCCAACAAAACATCAATGATGTAAAAAATAAAATGAAGAACATCATTGATGTTTTGGGGAGAGTATGAAACAACAAAAACTTGATAGGGTTTTATTTTTGCTATTTTAAAAACAAAATGTTGTATTTATCGAAATTCCAAATTTGGAAGATGCACAGAGTGTGTAAACATGCGCTATCTCCCATCATGGGGGATCAATGTACATGTTTTGTGGAAAGTGTCTGAGATGAAGGGGTTGCAGCCCCAAAGCATGTACATTGATCCCCCATGATGGGAGATAGCCCATGTTGACACACTGTGTGCATCTTCCAAATTTGGATTTTTCAGGGGTGACACCCCATGTGATGAAGGCAATATCAGACCAGTTTGTACATACTCATGTCTGATATTGTCTTCACTTTTCAAAGTTGAACTTTGTAAGTTCCTGTGTTTTACGGTTTAATACATGCCTGTTTACACAAAAACAAGGAAAAAAAATTCTGATTAAACTCTGTTTTGGATACACAAAATCTCTTGGTTTGTTGTAAAAACCTTTTCGAAATGCACATGTGAATGTGCTTGTATTAAAAAGTTGAATTCTCAACAATGTGTGGCTTCCTTTTTCATTGGGCTTAAAATGTATTTGTAGTCAAATTTGAGTTTGTGCTGAGAAGGAGTGCGATTTAATAAAGGCAACTCCACTTTGCACTCCAAGTGCAGTTTCAGGTGTACTTTTGCAGTGCACTTGTAGTGCATAGTGGATGTGCCTTTAGTAAAAAACACCCACAGTGAAGTGTAAATTTGGACAATCATGCCATTTTCCTGCCATGGTGCTGAAAATGAGCACGATTTTGGTCAGTAATTCACTACATACATTAGTTACAAAAACAAGGTGTGTGTGTAGCAGACCCACAACATAATAAGATTATCTGAAGAAGAGACTGTCCCCTCATCTCGCTCTGAACTTGGGTTTGCACTGTTGGTGAAAAAGGCACAACTTACAAAAAAAATGGCAAAGTGGGAGGCCACAGTCTGCCATTCCTGTGGTGTTGAAGGACACTGTGTAGTGAAACAAGTACAAAAATTATTAATTTGATAAATCAACATTGCAAGCAGATTAGACACCCACATTTTTGGTCAAAATTTGTATAACATTTTGGGAACTGAGTATTTAAAGCCTAAAGTATAAGGTCCCCTTGTGAGAGTCATCACCCCCCCCCCCCCCCATATGATGGGCCCTTGCTAAAAAATGAGGGGGGGTGTTTAGGACAGGTAACCCTCTCCACTTAATTGAGAGCTGAATGCCTAAATAATGTGTGATACTTTGGGAAGCCCCTCCTTACTTACACTATTGGCAGCCCACCGGACAGGTAAGAAGTGTCATAATAACAAAATGGAAGAACATTTTGACATTCTGCTATTACATAGCAAGAAAATTAATGTGTTAAAAAATAAAAATAGCATTTGAAAGTATTGAGGCAGGCCCTTACACTACATGCTTTGGTGAATTCGTCCATAAATGTGATCATGAAAAAGGTAGGTATAGTGTGTATTGGGTTTGGTCAAGTCATCAGATAGAAGATTGCTATCAGCTGAGCTAGCAGTTGGGGAGAGGGGGGTTACTAATGAGTTTGGCACAACCCCAAAAATAAAAAAAAGGTCACTTTGCATGAATTGAAGCACACACATCACATTTGTAGACATTTTAGGGGGTGTTTAGGGGAAAGCAATACTATGAAGCTGACAAAAAACATTGTTAAGTGACTAGACTATAGTTTTATGGGCCAAGAAGAGCATGGTGGGGAAGTTAGTGAGGCAAATATGCATGAGGACAAAGGGGCAGAGCATATGAATTGGAGCATATTGCAATGATGGTAATTAGGGAATGAGGAAAGAAATGCAAGACATTAGCAATCATGAAATACATAGAATGTGATGTTTAAGGATAAAACTTAGCTTCATATAGTCCTTCTGCAGGACCTGAATGATGGCAGAACAGGTCTCTGGAATAATGATTCCCAGAGCCTGGGGGGAGATGCCTGTAGAGAACTTGAGGTCCTGCAGACTTCTCCCTGTTGCCAAGTAGCGCAACGTGGCGATGAGCCTCTGCTCCGGAGTGATGGCTTGCCGCATGCAGGTATCCTGCCTGCTGATATAAGGGGTCAGCATAGCCAGCAGACGGTGAAAAATGGGGTCCGTCATCCGAAGATAATTTCTGAAATGATCAGGATAATTCTCGCGGATCTCACGGAGCAAAGGCATGTGCGAGAACTGGTGATGCTGGCGCAACCAATTCTTGGTCCACAAACGCCTCCCCCCCCTGTTCATGGACCGGGCTTGTGTCGAAGTAAGAACCCCAACACGAAGCCCCTGCACAGCACAAACTGTACGACGAGTACGTAGAGGAAAGATGGTTTGAAAACGGTCGCCTGGTCAGAACGGACACCAGAAAGCACCGATAAACAGCAAGGCCTGAAAGAACGACCTGAATAGCAGAAGCAAGCAGACAATAAAAAAATGCCTTTCAAAGCGTACTATACCTAGATATAGTCCACAATGAGAAACAAATACTTAATGACTGCACGCACTGATTATCAGATACACAAAGACAAGCAGAAACCGAAGAGCAGTAGCGATCTGAATCACTAATGTGAAAAGCGCGGATCGTCTCTCCCCAAACTTCTACTAAACACGAGATCAGCAGAAGGAGCCCAAAGGGTGCCGGACGTGGTGCTGAACTTCCCTTTTCTAGTCCCGCCGTACACGGCTTACGTCATCGCGTTCTTGGCAACCGCTAAATCCGACAACTGGGTCCGACCGTGTGTATGCAACAGTTTCGGACACAATACGTCACACAAAATCCGTCGGACAAAATCCGATGGATTTGGTTGGCAGATTGTCCGACCGTGTGTACGGGGGCTTACAGTTATTACCTTTTGTTTCAACTTGACCCTCCCTTCTAGATTGTAAGCTCTAACGAGCAGGGCCCTCTAGTCCCTCCTGTATTGATTTGTATTATAAGTGTACTGTCTGCCCTCATGTTGTAAAGTGCTGCGCAAACTGTTGGCACTATATAAATCCTGTATAATAATAATAATAATACCACTCACAATAGGACGCCCCGGGGGGCGATAGGGTGTTTATGAATTTTTGGAAAATAATAAATCACCGGTGTGCGTGGTGCTTTAGGCACCAGGTATAATTTTTCCTTCTTCTTCAAAACACCTTGTTCAAAACCTCTCTGGACTAAAACCTCCAATTCTTTTTGGTATCTGGCCTTAGGGTCTGACCGAAGTGGGGTGCAAGTATCAAGGTCACCTAATATTCTATGCATTTCCATGAGGTAATCTTTCTCGTCAAGTATTATGATTCCACCTCCCTTATCCGCCAGTCTAATGACCAACCCCTTGTTCTCACAAAGGAAGTTTAAACCAGTCACAATGTCCCTATTGGATTTGACCCTTTTAACAGTCCAAGTCCCTGAGTACCACATCCCTGAAATCTTTCTCGGAGAGCAGTAAAGTGCCGGGGGGGGGGGGGGGGGGTTAAATAGAGAGACATGAGGGGACAACATTGTTGGCAACATTTCCCCTGATGGAGGATTTTGTATTAGATCACTGGTACACCTTGAATCTTTTAACATCTTTATTGTATCTATTTGTTATATGATTTCACGTCTTTTGTTCCTTACTCATTCCAGATCTTCCTGGACCTTTCTCCTATTTCTATCTTTATCTGCGGTCATTGGGTTGAGAAGCCAACAATTTGGAATAGCTGGTAAGAATGATCTATTAACTCATTAACTATGGCACCATTGAATATTCTATCCCTGAATGTTCAGGGTCTAAATGTTCCACAAAAACATACAAAAGCTTTCAGAAAGTTTCAGGCCAAAAACGCACTTTACAAAAAATTCAACAACCAAATTTTATGATTCTTCATACCCCCAGGTATTTACAGCTTCAGATGATACCAATCAACATGGTACTCTTGTAGCTTTTCATCGGTCCACTCCTTTTACAATACAAGCTGAAATTAAAGACCCGGAAGGCCGATATCTAATACTCACCGGATTTATTATGGACACAGCCATAACTATTGTCTCTTACTACGTGCCTAATAAAAAACCTATACCTTTTTGTCACACCTATTTCAAGTGATTAATTCAAATAGAATGGGATCGCTTATTATATGTAGGGACTCCAACCAGGTCATTCTTCCATTTCTGGACAAAACCCCTTTTACTCCTCCCAGAAACAGTCTTTTTCTCAGCTCCTCTCTAAATTTAAGTAAGTAGACTCATGGAGAGAAAATAATCCTACAAAAAGAAAATGCACGTATTTCTCACACCCGCATCAAATTTTCAGTCAAATTGATCATATCTTTTTAACTATAGGAATGGTGCCAGCGATAGTCGTGTCCAATATAATCCCAATTCCTTGGTCCGATCATAATGCAGTTTTCACTTCTATTGCACCTACTGTACCATACCAAAAGCGCATAATCACACATGGTACCTCCCAAACAGATTATTAAAACACCCATCTCATCATCTATCAATCAAACTAGCCTTAAAAGAATACTTAAAAAATAACACATGCCCAGACATTTCCCCACTGACCCTTTGGGAAGCGCACAAACCTGTTCTAAGAGGAAAAATCCAACAACATTTGGGAGAACTCAAACGGGAACGTATACATTTGGCAAGAAAACTAGAAACTGAATTTAACTCCTCTTTTATAAATTTCCAAAATAATCCTACTCCGATAACAAAAATTAAACTAGAAAAGGCAAGATTGGAATACGATTTATATCTTACAAATTCTGCAGATAAATCAATGTATTGTATCAAACACGCGTTTTATATTAAATCAAATAAATCTGGCGCGTACTTAGCACGAGCATTAAAATCCATTAATAAATCTTTTAAACCAATTAAATTTAAATGGGCTAGAAACACTTATACCAGCAATCCAAAATAGTGCAGAAATGTGGGTCTAGCTTATCATCCCTTGATTTGGAAACAATTTTTTTAACCATATAGAATCTGATTCCTTTTTCACACGCATCAATCTACCTCGAATATCCTCCTCTCATAAAAATCATTTAGATGAACATATAGCTACAGAAGATGTAATGGCTGCCATTAGGGATTTAAAAATAAATAAATGGCCGGGCCCTGACGGGTATATCGCACTACCCTGTTTCCCCTAAAATAAGACCTAGCATGAGTGTCGGTGATGGCTGCAATATAAGCCCTACCCCCCAAATAAACCCCATCCTCTTTCCCCAAAAATAAGCCCTACCCTGAGAATAAGACATAGAAGGACTTTAACTATTTGGGGGGTAGGGCTTATATTGCAGCCATCGTCGACAATCACGCTAGGTCTTATTTTAGGGGAAACAGGGTATATTATCTCACTTTCGCTGACATTATTTCCCCTATGTTGGCGAATGCGTTTAATAATATATTAGATAATAAATCTTTTAGACCAGAATCTTTAATGGCAATCTAATTCAGATGAAACTTCCTGCTCCAATTACTGTCCCATTTCCATGTTAAACACCAATACCAAAATTCTAGCATCTTGTCTCAATAAAATTATTGGATCACTAATACATTGTGACCAAGTTGGTTTCATGTCTATACGCCAAGCAGGAGACAATGTTCGCAGAGCAACACTGCTGGCTCACATTGCAAAAACGCGTCACATTCCCACATGTTTTCTTTTGCTAGATATTAAGAATAGTGATGGACGAACTTCCGACGGGACGTTTCGCGAACGCGAAATGCGAACGGACCCAAACGTTCGCGAAACCGAACGTTCGCCGCGGGCCCCATTGACTTCAATGGGAGGCGAACTTTGCAAACCTTCATGTCGAATTTGCGGCCACGTGGTAATTATTAGGGGGTAAAACGTAGTCCCACCATCTGGACAATGACATAATACATGTATGAGGTGAATTTGGGATCGATAACTACAAGCATTTTTATTTTATTTGGGAAATTGTTCTAACAATTCAGGACTATGGAGCTAATGAAGGCAATGGAGGAGAGGGAAGGTCAGGGACCAGGGTAGGCAAAGAAGAGGGTGCAGGAGATGATCACCAGCAGCGTGACATACCGGAATGACACATGCACCGTGATAGAGGCATCTGACAGCAGCACCGTAATACAGAGCACTGACAGCAGCACCGTGACATACAGCGCTGACAGCAGCACCGTGACATACAGCGCTGACAGCAGCACCGTGACATACAGCGCTGACAGCAGCACCGTGACATACAGCGCTGACAGCAGCACCGTGACATACAGCGCTGACAGCAGCACCGTGACATACAGCGCTGACAGCAGCACCGTGACATACAGCGCTGACAGCAGCACCGTGACATACAGCGCTGCAGCAGCACCGTGACATACAGCGCTGACAGCAGCACCGTGACATACAGCGCTGACAGCAGCACCGTGACATACAGCGCTGACAGCAGCACCGTGACATACAGCGCTGACAGCAGCACCGTGACATACAGCACTGACAGCAGCACCGTAAGCAGCCCCAGGAGGAAGTCAGCACAGCACAGGGATGGTGTGATCCCCTCATAATAAGAACCCCCAGGAGGAAGTCAGCACAGCACAGGGATAGTGTGATCCCTTCATAATAAGAACCCCCAGGAGGAAGTCAGCACAGCACAGGGATATCATAAGCAGCCCCAGTAGAAATATGACACCGCTCAACCTCTTCAAAGAGGAGGGTAGGGGCATATAGTACGGTGTGCTTTTTTGGGTCAAGGAAGTGAGCCAAATGAATTAAGAAGGTCTGTGTGCTTGATTAAAAAAATAGTTTATAGACATATACATGGTCTACTGGTCACATGTGTTGAATTCCTCCGAGATCCATGCCTCATTCATTTTTAGAAATGTGAGGTAGTTAACACTGTGGTGAGCTAGGCGAGTACGCTTATCGGTCACAATCCCCCCTGCTGCGCTGAACGTCCTTTCGGACAGGACACTGGATGAGGGGCAAGCCAACAGTTCGATTGCAAATTGGGCAAGCTCTGGCCAGAGGTCAAGCCTGCCCACCCAGTAGTCTAGGGGTTCATCACTCCTCAGAGCGTCCACATCGGCCGTTAACCCAATGTAGTCGGACACCTGACGGTCTAGGCGTTCCCTGATGCTGGATCCGGATGACACCTGTCGATGGGTCGGCTGAAAGAATGACCTCATATCCGAAGTCACCAACACATCTTCAAACCGGCCTCTTCTTGCAGGCGCTGTTGGATTGGTACCCGCAAATCCTTCTCTGGGAGTGGGAATTGCTCCTCTGCCAGCGCACGCAAAAGCAGAATGCAGCATTTCTCGAAGCAAGGCCTGGAAGTGCTGCATTCTGACAGCCCTCTGCGACGGCGGTAACATTTCCGCCATTTTGTGTTTGTACCGGGGGTCTAAGTACGTTGCCACCCAGTACTGGTCCTTGACCCTCATGCTTTTTATACGGGGGTCCCTATTAAAACACTGGAGCATGAAGGCCCCCATTTGCACTAAAGTGGAAGCGGTGTGGTGGCCTGGCTCCTGCTCATCATCCAGGATAATGTCGTCCTCTTCATTCTCCTCTCCCCATCCTCGCACAACAGGGATCCCAGAAAGGTTTAAAGCATGCTCTTCTTGCTCCTGCTCATCCGCCCCGGCACCATCCTCCTCTGACTCCTCATCAGACTCCTGTTGTTGACTTGTCTCAGATAGAGTAGCCCCCCCTGGGAATTCATCCAGCATTGCGACTTCCTCATCTTCCCGCTCCTGCTCCTCCACAGCCTGATCAATGACACGACGCAATGCACGCTCCAGAAAGAAGGCATAAGGTACCATGTCACTGATGGCGCCATGGCTGCGACTGACCAGTTTGGTGATCTCCTCAAATGGCCGCAGAAGTCTGCATGTGTCGCGCATGAGCAGCCACTGGCGCGGTGAAAAAAAACCCAGCTCCCCAGAACCGTTTCTTTCGCAGAGTTCATACAGGTAGACGTTAACTGCACGTTTCTGCTGGAGCAGCCTATCAAGCATATAGAAGGTTGAGTTCCATCGCGTCGGGCAATCGCAAATAAGACGTCTGACCGGCAGATGGTGTCGCCGCTGAATGTCAGCAAGGCGAGCCATGGCCGTGTAAGATCTTCTGAAATGGGCCGAGATTTTCCTTGCCTGCCGCAAGATGTCCTGGACCCCAGGGTATTTGACAAGGAATCGCTGCACGACCAAGTTTAAGACGTGTGCCATGCACGGCACGTGCGTGATTTTGCCCTGTTTCAATGCGCTAAGCAGATTGGCACCGTTGTCACACACCACTTTACCAACTGTCAAATTGAGCGGTGTTAGCCACTCATCTGCCTGTGAACGCAAAGCTGAAAGGAGTGCCGGGCCAGTGTGGCTCTTTGCTTCCAGGCACAACAGACGCAGCACGGCATGGCAACGTCTCACCTGGCATGTGGAATAGGTTCTGGGGAGCTTGGGCGGTGCAGTGGAAGAGACGCTAGCAGCGGAAAAGGAGGAGGCAGCTGAGGAGGAGAGGGAGGAGGATGGAGTAGGAGGAGGAGAAGAAGAGTCAGGCCTGCATGCAATCCGTGGCGGTAAAACCAAATCTACACGGGTGCCACGGGTTACATGCTTGACGGCCGTCAGAAGGTTCACCCAGTGGGCAGTAAAACTGATATACCTTCCCTGCCCGTGTTTGCTAGACCACGTGTCTGTGGTCAGATGTATCTTGGCACCGACACTGTGTGCCAGAGATACATTCACTTGCCGCTGAACATGGCCATATAGCTCTGGGATGCCCTTCTCTGAGAAATACTTCCTTCCTGGGACCTTCCATTGTGGTGTTCCAATGGCCACAAATTTGCGAAAGGCCTCCGAGTCCACCAGTTTATATGGCAGTAGTTGGCGGGCTATGAGTTCTGACAAGCCAGCCGCCAACCGTTGGGCAAGAGGGTTATCCGGCGTCATCATTTTTTTACGCTCAAACATTAGGCCCACGGAAGCCTGCCTTTTTGCAGAAAAATGTGAGCTTGGCGTGATGGAAGGTGGAGTGGAGGACAATTGTGAGGAGAGAGGAGAAGGAGAAGTAGAAGACGAGGCTGGACGGTGAGAGCCTGCAGTGTGGCTTTGTGTGTTCCGTTGCTCCCACTGGGCTCGGTGATGGCTGCTCATGTGCCTTCTTAAGGCGGTCGTCCCTAGGTGAGTATTGGGCTTACCGCGACTAACGCGTTGACTGCAAAGATTGCAGATGGCAACGCTATTGTCAGCAGCGGACACGTTAAAAAAAGCCCACACTGCGGAGCCATGTGCCGGTGTCCTGGGAGCGCCAGATGTGACCGTACATGGTCGATGACTCGCTCCTGATACATTTGCAGTCTGCTTTGTCCCTGCTGTGCAATGTAAGTCATTGCTGCTTCTCCTCCCTATCTGCTGGTCCATATCTCCCTCTGAACTCCCCTCCTCTTCCTCTCTTGTGGGCACCCACGTGACATCACTAGACACGTCATCATCAACGTCACCTTCCCCACCGCTATAAGTAGAGATCTCGGAGTAGGCAGCAACACCGGGGACCAACCTCCTCCTTGGGCTGATCTGGGTACTGGCGTCAGACTGCTGAGTAGCGCTTGTTGCTACCTCCTCTTCCTGATCCAATACCAAGAGTGGCTGCGCATCAGAAATGTCCTCTTGATATGGATCGGAAAATAATTCCAGTGACTCAAGCGGAAGGTATGTGGTGGTGGTGGTGGTGGTCGTGTTGTTGGTGGTAGTGTCTTTGGGGGTGCACATAGCAGAGAGTGAAGAAGAGGGTGCAGATCGAGAGGATGAGGAGGGTGCAGAAGAGTAAGGCTGAGCGAGCCACTCAACCAAGTCTGGTGCATCCTTTAAAGTAATTGAACGCACCTTCTGCAACTTCCCACTTTGGCTCAAGCCTGTTGCTCCTGCCCTACCCCTACCACCCCTGCGGAAGGGCCTGCCTCTTCCTCTGCCTGTCATTTTTTAAATGACCCTGTGACAAAACTCTTAGTCCCTATACCGATGAAGGACTGCTGCAGTATAGGGCAGCGGTCAGCAGTGGTGCACGTCAACCCTATCTATTGTGGACCGATAGCGGTCCTTACAGAACAGCAGACTGTACCGCACTCAAGCCTATGTACCGTAGCACCCTATACCAAGTTACCAGTCCTTATAAGAACTTTTGTGGACCAAGCAGGTTGTGTATTAGTGTTTAGCAGACTGTACGTCAGTCCCTATACCGCTGAAGGACTGCTGCAGTATAGGGCAGCGGTCAGCAGTGGTGCACGTCAACCCTATCTATTGTGGACCGATAGCGGTCCTTACAGAACAGCAGACTGTACCGCACTCAAGCCTATGTACCGTAGCACCCTATACCAAGTTACCAGTCCTTATAAGAACTTTTGTGGAACAAGCAGGTTGTGTGTTAGTGATTAGCAGACTGTACGTCAGTCCCTATACCGCTGAAGGACTGCTGCAGTATAGGTGAGCGGTCAGCAGTGGTGCACGTCAACCCTATCTATTGTGGACCTATAGCGGTCCTTACAGAACAGCAGACTGTACCGCACTCAAGCCTATGTACCGTAGCACCCTATACCAAGTTACCAGTCCTTATAAGAACTTTTGTGGAACAAGCAGGTTGTGTGTTAGTGATTAGCAGACTGTACGTCAGTCCCTATACCGCTGAAGGACTGCTGCAGTATAGGTGAGCGGTCAGCAGTGGTGCACGTCAACCCTATCTATTGTGGACCGATAGCGGTCCTTACAGAACAGCAGACTGTACCGCACTCAAGCCTATGTACCGTAGCACCCTATACCAAGTTACCAGTCCTTATAAGAACTTTTGTGGACCAAGCAGGTTGTGTATTAGTGTTTAGCAGACTGTACGTCAGTCCCTATACCGCTGAAGGACTGCTGCAGTATAGGGCAGCGGTCAGCAGTGGTGCACGTCAACCCTATCTATTGTGGACCGATAGCGGTCCTTACAGAACAGCAGACTGTACCGCACTCAAGCCTATGTACCGTAGCACCCTATACCAAGTTACCAGTCCTTATAAGAACTTTTGTGGAACAAGCAGGTTGTGTGTTAGTGATTAGCAGACTGTACGTCAGTCCCTATACCGCTGAAGGACTGCTGCAGTATAGGTGAGCGGTCAGCAGTGGTGCACGTCAACCCTATCTATTGTGGACCGATAGCGGTCCTTACAGAACAGCAGACTGTACCGCACTCAAGCCTATGTACCGTAGCACCCTATACCAAGTTACCAGTCCTTATAAGAACTTTTGTGGACCAAGCAGGTTGTGTATTAGTGTTTAGCAGACTGTACGTCAGTCCCTATACCGCTGAAGGACTGCTGCAGTATAGGGCAGCGGTCAGCAGTGGTGCACGTCAACCCTATCTATTGTGGACCGATAGCGGTCCTTACAGAACAGCAGACTGTACCGCACTCAAGCCTATGTACCGTAGCACCCTATACCAAGTTACCAGTCCTTATAAGAACTTTTGTGGAACAAGCAGGTTGTGTGTTAGTGATTAGCAGACTGTACGTCAGTCCCTATACCGCTGAAGGACTGCTGCAGTATAGGTGAGCGGTCAGCAGTGGTGCACGTCAACCCTATCTATTGTGGACCGATAGCGGTCCTTACAGAACAGCAGACTGTACCGCACTCAAGCCTATGTACCGTAGCACCCTATACCAAGTTACCAGTCCTTATAAGAACTTTTGTGGAACAAGTGAGTTGTGAATGTTTAGCAGACTGCAGCAGAAGGGCAGCAGTCAAGTATAATATCCTTTCTATATTTGGAAGAAAGAATATTATACATGTACAAGCCTATTACTGTACCACTGATACCAGTCCTGAAAAGAACCTTTGTGGAACTAATAATAACAGCAAGTCTTTAAAATTACCCTCACTGCCTGACAACACTGCTTCCTTCCTGTCCCTATACAAATTGGCAAAAAAAGAGAACGATTAGTGGTTACTGGAACAGCTCTTTTGTGGACCTTGATAGTAACAGCTAATGATGATGATGATGATGATGATGATGAAAGACTAATCTGGCTGTCCCTGTAGCATACACCGTCCTTTCCCTTTCTCTAAACTAACAAAAGACACTCAGGCTGCTGCAAGAATCAGCAGCACAGCAAACCTATCAACACCTAACACCTATACCAGTCCTGAAAAGAACTTTTGTGTACCAAATAGCTAGTGGTTTATCTCTCCCTACTCCACACAGGAACCTGTCCCTATCGTAACAGAAGAAAGAATGTAAAATGGCCACCGGATCGGGTGTATTTATAGGTTAGGGGGAATGTACAAGTGTCCATGTGCTGTCATGTCTCAATTGGCTGTCCTGTATCACATGATAAACGTGTCACCAAAGGTTAAAGTTCTTGTATACATTAAACACGTAAGTCCGCCGCGGCGAACGACGGAAAAAGGCGTTCGAACGTGCGGACCGCGAATGTCGGAAATTCGCCGCGAAACGACCGCCGGGCGAACCGTTCGGCCATCACTAATTAAGAAAGCCTTCGACTCCATTTCTTGGCCCTATCTGAACTACACCTTACAAAAATGGGGCTTTGGTCCTAATTACATAAAATGGATCATGGCATTATATAACAAACCACAAGCTTATGCAAAACATGCAGGATATAAATCAGATTTGTTTAACATTGAAAGAGGTACAAGACAGGGACGCCCACTTTCCCCTTTATTATTTGCACTTCTAATTGAACCACTTGCCCAATCAATAAGATCAAATCCTACTATAACAGGTATTGAATTAGGTGGTTACCAACACAAAATCTGTCTTTTTGCAGATGATATATTATTATTTCTTTCTTCTCCACAGGTTTCAGGCCCTAACCTTATTCCAATACTTAATGAATTTGCTGCTTTTTCTGGCCTATCCATCAACTCCAAAAAATGCTTAGCTTTGAATATATCCCTTTCAGAATTGGAACTAACCTCAGCAAAACAAGGATTCCCATTTACTTGGAATGAAAACTCAATCCCATATTTAGGAATCAATCTCTCTGCATCATTATCAGATCTTTTTCCACTTAATTACCCTCCAATTCTGAAATGTATATCAAATCTATTGAAATCCTGGCTCACATCCCACTATCATGGTTTGGAGGAATAAATGCAATCAAAATGACAATACTTCCCAAAATGCTATGCTTATTCAGAGTATTACCAATTCCAGTGCCTGCCTATTTTCTCAGAATTACACAGAGAACATTGTCATTTGTATAGGGTTCTTCTAAACCCCAAATACAACAATACACCTTATTTCTCCCTAAATTAAACAGAGGTTTTGGATGTCCTAGTTTTGCACACTACTATAAAGCAGCACATTTAGCTAGCCTTACCAAATATCAAGCAAATAACGAAATTCCTCTATGGGCGCACATAGAGGCAGTAGAATACGACCCACTGTCAATATCCAACTTACTTTGAATCCTCCAAAAGATCGCAAAGAGTTACGAAATCCTATTACTAAGCATTTTCTTTCTCTTTGAGATAAAACTAAAATTGGGAACCACCTCCAATCGCTACACAATTTTCTTCTCTAATTTTTATCCTGCATGGGTTTCTCCTAAATCATTTAGAGAGTGGGTATCCCTTAATCTCTTGACAATGCATAAATTCTTCATCCTTTATCCCTTTTCCGAATCTTTGTGAATCTTATGGTTTGCCCCAATCTGAATTATTTTAGTATTATTTTGGTATCTCCAAATAAAAATTTTCTTCACACTCTTTCTAAATTCTGATACCCCACTTGAGGCTGGATTCACACCTGTGCAGTTTTAGTGCTTTTTGCATTTTGCAGATTTGCACTACAGTCCATTTAACATGATTTCCTATGGAACACGTTCTGTAGTGCAAATCTGCAAAATGCAAAAAGCACTAAAGTGCATAGGTGTAAATCCAGCCTAATTGACTCACTAGCTTTGAAATTATTTGTAAAAGGGGCATGGTTTGGCTCACGGAGTGGATGGCAGAAGACTAGAAGAGCTCCGCTAAACCCTCAGCTCCATCAGCACAAATGGCACTGTGACCAACAGCTAACATGAGCAGACTCACACACCATAACTCAGGCAATCATTCCCGTTGCTCTGCACCTCAGTCTGGCTCCAGAAGCATCCCCGACATCTTTAAATCACAGCCCCGCCATCTACAGGCACAATCCAAGATGGCGCTGCCTCGTGGAGACAAGGAGTTCAGTGAGGACTCACAGTCGGCATACGAGGAGGAGGTTAGGGATACCCCCTCATCTGAACACCCCCTCACTCTCACCGCTATGATGAAGATAGCGGTGAATATCAAAGGCACATTCTCATCTGCTATTACAGAACTTAAGGCAGACATACTATCTCTATCTGAGAAGCTAGAGGGGGTGAAAAGGCTCTAAAAGGGATAAAGCTATCAAACGCCTGGAAAGAGTTACAGATTCCCACACAGCACATCTCATTGAGATTAATCGCCATTTAGAGGACTTAGACAACAGTGGGAGAAGGCACAATATAAGAGTAAGAGGCATCCCTGAGTCGGTGGAACCTGGTAATATACCTTCCACCCTACAATATGTGTTTAATGAACTGCTGGAGCGCCAAACCGACACACAGATTGACTTTGAGCGAGCTCACAGAGCCCTGAGAGCTAAACCGGCAGACACGGCACCCCCCAGGGACATCATTTGTTGTCTACCCAATTTCAAACTAAAAGAGGAAATCATGACTAAAGCCAGACGCAATGCCCACATCACATTTAATGATACAGAAATCTCCACATTCCAGGACCTCTCCCCCATAACTTTGAACAACAGGCGAGCACTGCGCCCTCTACTGGAGATACTATGCAGACAAAATATACCATACAAATGGAAATTCCCTTTTGCACTAAACGTGACCTTTCAAGGCAGGCAGTTATACCTACGCACACCTAAGGACTTGCAGGGCTTCTGCCAGGAAATCCAAATTTCACCGATGGAGTTTTACAACACACCAGCGGCACATACCCAGGCCTACCCTCACTCCACACCTACCAAACCTCCGAACAAAAGAGGGAAGTATCAGAAACAACATAATTCGGGCACTGGCGCTACACCCAAGTGTCCCAGCTAGAGATGGCCTTGCGTTTCGCCCGGCGGTCGGTTCGTTCGCGGACTTCTGGTGCTGTTCGGACATATGCGTTTACATTGTGAAGAACTTTGACCCATGACACATCCATCATGGGGTACAGGACAGCCAATTGAGACATTTCAGCACATGGACAATTATAAATAGACCTGATCTGACAGCCATTTTACATTCTGTCTTTTCTCAGTGTAGGGAAAGGATGCTGTGTGGAGCAGGGACATTCTGTTTATTAGGTCCACAAAAGTCCTTTTAAGGACTGGTATAGGTGTACAGTATATAGGGTTGTAATACACCTATAATATACTTTATTTCAAATATAGAAAATATATTATGGTGCACTTCTGACTGCTGTGCTGCTGAGTGCAGACCGATTCTGCAGCTGTCTTTTATCAGTGTAGGGACTGAGGGACAGGTTGGTGTTTGGAGCAGGGACAGTCTGCAAATCAGTAGCTACTAGGTCCACAAAGGTCCTTTTAAGGACTGGTATAGGTGTACAGTGTATAGGGTTGTACACGTATAATATACTTTCTTTCAAATATAGAAAGTATATTATGGTGCACTGCTGACTGCTGTGCTGCTGAGTGCTGACCGATTCTGCAGCTGTCTTTTATCAGTGTAGGGACTGAGGGACAGTTTGATGTTTGGAGCAGGAACAGTCTGCAAATCACTAGCTACTAGGTCCACAAAGGTCCTTTTAAGGACTGGTATAGGTGCAGAGGATATAGGGTTGTAATACACGTATAATATACTTTCTTTCAAATATAGAAAGCATATTATAGTGCACTGCACTGCTGTGCTACTGACCGATTCTGCAGCTGTCGTTTTTCAGTGTAGGGAGGTACAGTTTGGTGTTTGGAGCAGGGACAGTCTGCAATTCACTATCTACTAGCTAGCTACTATTAGGTCCACAAAGGTCCTTTTAAGGACTGGTATAGGTGTACTATTTGGTATGCAGTATATAGGGGTGTAATACACGTATAAAATACTTGCAAATATAGAAAGCATGGTGTAGTGCATTTCCACTGTGCAGCATTGTGACTTCTGAGCAGTTCTGCAGCGATACTACAAAGAGTGACAAACGCAATTAGAAAAAAGTATTATAACTGGTGTGATAGACCAGTGGCCCCCCAAAACAACAGATTGAAGCGGGGTGTTATATACCTTCTTCCACATACATACTTCACTTCTCTAGAGACTTTTGTCACAGGGTTATTTAAAAAATGACAGGCAGAGGAAGAGGCAGGCCCTTCCGCAGGGGTGGTAGGGGTAGGGCAGGAGTAACAGGCTTGAGCCAAAGTGGGAAATTGCAGAAGGTGCGTTCGATTACGTCAAAGGACGCACCAGAGTTGATTGAGTGGCTCACTCAGCCTTACTCTTCTGCACCCTCCTCATCCTCTCGATCTGCACCCTCTTCTTCACTCTCTGCTGTGTGCACCCCCAAAGACACTACCACCAACACCACCACCACCATATACCCTCCGCTTGAGTCACAGGAATTATTTTCCGATCCATCACAAGACATTGCTGATGCGCAGCCATTCTTGGCATTGGATCAGAAAGAGGAGGTAGCAACAACCGCCACTCAGCAGTCTGACGACAGTACCCAGATCAGCCCAAGGAGGAGGTTGGTCCCCGGTGTTGCTGCCTACTCTGAGATCTCTAATTATAGCGGTAAGGAAGGTGATGTCGATGATGACTTGTCTAGTGATGTCACATAGCTGCCCACAAGAGCAGAAGAGGTGGGGAGTTCAGAGGGAGATCTGGACCAGCAGATAGGGAGGAGAAGCAGGCGGAACTTCATTGCACAGGAGTGACAAACCAGACTGCTAATGTATAAGGAGCGAGGCATCAACCATGTACGGCCACATCTGGTGCTCCCAGGGTGCCGGCACAGTGTGGGCTTTTTTTTAACGTGTCCGCTGCTGACAATAGTGTTGCCATCTGCAGCCTTTGCAGTCAACGCATAAGTCGCGGTAAGCCCAACACTCACCTAGGGACGACCACCTTAAGAAGGCACATGAGTTGCCATCACCGAGCCCAGTGGGAGCAACGGAACCCACAAAGCCACACTCCAGGCTCTCACCGTCCAGCCTTGTCTTCTACTTCTCCTTCTCCTCTCTATTGTCCTCCACTCCACCTTCCATCATGCCGTCCTCAAGTTTTTTCTGGAAAAAGGCAGGCTTCCGTGGGCCAAATGTTCGAGCGTAAAAAAAATTTGACGCCGGATAACCCTCTTGCCGAACAGTTGATGGCTGGCTTGTCAGAACTGATAGCCTGCCAACTACTGCCATATAAACTGAAGGAATCGGAAGCCTTTTGAAAATATGTGGCCATTGAAACACCACAATGGAAGGTCCCAGGAAGGAAGTATTTCTCACAGAAGGGCATCCCAGAGCTATATGGCCATGTTCAGCGGCAAGTGAATGTATCTCTGGCACACAGTGTCGGTGCCAAGATACATCTGACCACAGACACGTGGTCTAGTAAACACGGGCAAGGAGGGTATATAACTTTTACTGCCCACTGGGTGGACCTTCTGACGGCCGCCAAGCATGTAACCCATGGCATCCCGTGTAGATTTGGTTTTACCGACACAGATTGCATGCAGGCCTGGCTCTTCTTCTCCTCCTCCTACTCCATCCTCCCTCTCCTCCTCGGCTGACTCCTCCTTTTCCGCTGCTAGCGTCTCTTCTGCTGCACCGCCCAAGATCCCCAGAACCTATTCGACATGCCAGGTGAGACATTGCCATGCTGTGCTGCGTCTGTTGTGCCTGGAAGCCAAGAGCCACACTGGCCCTGCACTCCTTTCAGCTTTGCGTTCACAAGCAGATCAGTGGCTAACACCGCTCAATTTGACAGTTGGTAAAGTGGTATGTGACAACGGTGCCAATCTGCTTAGCGCATTGAAACAGGGCAAAATTACACACGTGCCATGCATGGCACATGTCTTAAACTTGGCCGTGCAGCGATTTGTTGTCAAATACCCTGGGGTCCAGGAAATCTTGCGGCAGGCAAGGAAAATCTCGGCCCATTTCAGAAGATCTTACGCGGTCATGGCTCGCCTTGCTGACATTCAGCAGCGACACAATCTGCTGGTCAGACGTCTTATTTGCGATTGCCTGACTTCTGTGGCCATTGATGAGATCACCAAAGTGTTCAGTCGCAGTCATGGCACCATCAGTGACATTGTACCTTATGCCTTCTTTATGGAGCGTGCATTGCGTCGTGTCATTGATCAAGCCGTGGAGGAGCAGGAGCAGGAAGATCAGGAAGTCGCAATGCTGGATGAATTCCCAGGGGGGGCTACTCTGGATCCAGCATCAGGGAACGCCTAGACCGACAGGTGTCCGACTACATCGGGTTAACGGCCGATGTGGACGCTCTGAGAAGTGATGAACCCCTGGACTAATGGGTGGGCAGGCTGGACCTCTGGCCAGAGCTTGCCCAATTTGCAATGGAACTGTTGGCTTGATCCTCGTCCAGTGTCCTGTCCAAAGGACATTCAGCGCAGCGGGGGGGGGGGGGGTCATGACCAATAAGCGCACTCGCCTAGCTCACAACAGTGTTGACTACCTCACATTTCTAAAAATGAATGAGGCATTGGTCTCGGAGGAATTCAACACATGTGACCAGTAGACCAAGTTTTTAGTCAGAGTCTTCACTTGGAAATGCGATAACCCTAACTACCAAGACCTGAGGTGTGCCTTGGCCTGGCTGGTCAGTATGCCTAAAAGAGGGCATACCCCAAATGAATATGTATGAAATGTGGATGAAATTATGAAAGTATGGGGGAATGGGTGGGTGGGAACCCAGAAATGATCCGACGAAGCAACTGATGGAGGAGGAGGAGGGATATAAAGCCCTCAGACTCCTCCTACAAATTCAGGCTAGCCTGCAGCCAGCCTTCCAACTTGTAGTCAGAGTCCTCACTTGGAAATGCGATAACCCTAACTACCAAAACCTGAGGTGTGCCTTGGCCTGGCTGGTCAGTATGCCTAAAAGAGGGCAAAAAGAGACACGAAGTAGGTGTGCTGTGAAAGCTACAACGAAGGGCCAGCAACAACCATCAGTCCAGAAAATGTGAATGCCCAGATGACTACAGAAAAGGGGTTTACGTATGTGACTGCTAAAAAGGAGGATCTCCAGCGCCCCCTGAACCTGATGATAAAGAAGGGACCCCTGTGCGGACCTACGAAAGTTGCCTCCGACCTGGACGAATATCCAGAAAAGGGATTAGGATATGTGCCCAGTTTGGCAAGTAACGTGGACATAAGAACAAACTGTTCGTATAGAGAGGATACGTGGGGAAGTTGTAAGCGTGGTAGGAGATAGGAAGACTGGAGCAGCACGAAAAGTGGTAGCCGTGCCACAGAGAACATCCCTGACTTCCCTGAATACCCCTGGTGGCTTAGATAGGGTGAGCTGCAAAAAAATGGACAGACTGACAGGAGTTTGTAGGTCCTGAAATGCTGGTCAACTGATAGATACTTAATAGTGATGGTGGATGAGGCCAAATTGCCGAGGCAATACACAGCGAAAGCCGGAGACATGAACATAGAACCCCCCCCCTGGTAGAAGCCCCCGGAATACTCTGGATAAAGGACTATTGACCAGATCGATCACCTATAACCAAGCTAGCCCCCATTTCTACATGCCACTCTAAAGAAATTCCATTATCATTTGCAGGCATACTGAGAAGAGCAGGAGCCGCAGCTGACACCTCTGCGCAAGCCTAGCCGGCTATGATCCCCTTCATCTTGACTGACAATTGCAACATGGAAGTAAAAGCCCATTGAGAACCGCATTAAACTGGGTTGAAGAATCGTGCATGGAAACATGTGCTGAGCTGGTGGATGGAAGAGGTTGAGATGGAGTCGGGAATAACCACCTAAAATACTGCCCCCTCCCCCCAGCTGAGGCCGGGAAAGGGGTACACCAGAGATAAACTCAGCTATGCTGTGATCTGAGAAAACAACTAGAGAAATGAAAACAGACAACCAACACACGAAAACAACCCCCTACATACCTAACAAGTATAAGGATGTAGGTGCAGAAATGACAAGACCAACAACGCGTGAATGTGAACCTAATGCTGACACAACCATAGTGTATGTAGTGAGCGAGCCCGAGCAACCTGCAGCACCAAGACAGGTAATTAAAAACGAACACTCAGGGCTAAGGTACCCACAGACCGTGGTGGGTAGTAGTAAAGGTATGGTGAACGTGCATGTATGACGTATGGTATACGGGCGAGAAGATTGTGGGATGACAATCAATTAAAAATGAAACCTCAGCCTGTATGGTTCCATAGATGTGACAGACCATGGGTGTGAGCCCTAGTTAACATACATACTATGAAGGACAAGAATTCTATGAACGAAAATGCTATGACAGAACAACAGAGACAGATAGAAAACAAACTGTCATGGTTATGCAGTGATCTTCCTGTTTGCTTACCTCCCCTCATGTGTTCAGACTATGAGGCCAACCACTTCCACCTGGTGGTTTTTATAACCTCTCCTCTAAGCATGGCTCCACCCCAGGCCCTATTAGGGAACCTTATATTAACCTGTGCACTGCAAGCCAACAGTGCTGATCAACCATTGTGTATTCCTTTGTGTGTTTAGCTTCCTGTTACCTGCCGTGTGGTCTTCTGTTGTTCCGTTACTTTGGCGTGTCTTTGACTATCCCTGTTTGCCTGTGATCCTGACCTTTTGGCATGTCCCTGACTATTCCTGTCTGCTTGTGGCCCCGACCTTGACTTTGTCCCTCACCATCCCTATCCTCCTGTTGCCTACTGTGGGTGTGAGCTGGGGGATCCTGGGGGTCGTGACCTGGAGCCAGTTGCAGCCAAGTCCATCCTCACCACTCGAGGCTCTGGTGAACATCTGCTGGCTTTTAGACTCCACGCCCCAGGGAATCTTATGCTCTAACCCCAGTGGGACCTGTCTCCCATCCGCAGCAGTCAGCCGTAGGGTCCACAACCTTGCGGTGCACTCCTGATCCCTACGGTGTGCATCTGTCACCTCGCCTCAAGGTGACTTGACACAAACCCTCAGGGCTAGTGTACCCACAGACCCTGGTGGGTAGACGTACAAGTGAGATGAAATGAGCGTGCAACATATGACGTATGGTATGCGGGTGAGAAGATTGTGAAACGGCAATCAATTAAAAACGAAACCTCAGCTCGTATTGGTCCGTAGGCGCGACAGACCTGGATGTGAGCCCTGGCTAACAGAAATGCTACAAACAAAATGCCATGACAGAAAACAAACAGGTAGCAAAACAACCCTCAGGGATAGTGTACCCACAGACTGTGGTGGGTAGACGTACAAGTGTAATGAAATGAGCGTGCATTGTATGACGAAAATTGTGGGACAACAAACAAAATGAAACAAAACCTCAGCCCGTATGGATCCGCAACTGTGACAAATCCAAAATGTGAGCACTAGCTAACAGAAATCCTATGAATCGAGTAAGCTACGAATGGAGAATGCTACGACAGGATAAATCTACGGCAGGCGAATGTTACGACAGGAGGATGCTATGACAGGAGAATGCTACGACAGCAGAATGCTACGACAGGAAAAGCTGCGAATGAAATGAGCTACGACCGGAAAGCTACGAGTGAAAGCTATGATAGAACATGCCAACGACAGACCCGTTAAGACGGAACACGCCGTTTGCCCGAGCTGCGACAGAACACGCTAAAGACAGAACTGCAATGACAGAGCCCACTAATGACAGAACCCGCTAACGACCAAACCCGCTAACGATCGAACCCACTAACGACCGAACCCACTAACGACCGAACCCACTAATGACAGAACCCGCTAATGACAGAACCCGCCATGCCAGAACAAGCTAATGACAGAACACGCTAATGACAGAACACGCTAATGACAGAAACACGCAAAAAATATACTCCAAACACCTCAATGGGCCATGTACGCAGGAGGTGGTGCTGAGTGGAACGGGGGGGGGGAATCTGCTAGGTCATGACTACACCCTGACCGCTGACTACCCAACTAATGCGGAATGGTTGAGCGGAGGTAAAAAAAAAAAAAACGACTCTAATCACCACCCCCAACCGCCAGTGTGAATGCACCCCTGAAGTAACTCTGGCTCCATGTTTGGTCATACACGTAACCAATGTGCCTGGTGTGGATTAACAGATCAGCAATACCCCTATTCAGGAATGTTCTAGAAGAAGCGCTTGGGCAGAAAACATTTCTCGTCATTTGAAAGTAGCAGCTCGCCAGGCTGAGCTGAGTAAGAAATATTTCATACCATACTGTGTTAGGAATTCACTGCTGCTGCTAGCATCGACCTAATTAGAAACGGTTTTAGAGGACTGAACAAGAAGTAGGTAGATGCAGTGCCATATTGTCCCAATGTGAGTCCATACTGTAGCGATGCCAATTGAAGGGAGAGAGGAGCTGGCGGGCGGGCGATCCCCTCCCCCCAGCGCCGGCAGAAAAAAACATACGGATGAAAGGGAGAAGTGGCAGGCGCCCCCCCCCCCCCCCCACCATGCGTTATTGAGCCTAGCGAAGGTGGTGGGTGGACAGTCAACACCCTCCCACCTGAACACCGTGGGAAGTGGGCGGGTGGCACCTTGGCCAGGCAGAGCCCTAGGGAAGTGGTTGAGAGGAGAATGGATGAACGGATGCCCCCCCCTGCAAGGGTGGCGGTAGAAGCAGGTGGGCTGCACGCTGGCCAGCTGGAGCCGAGTATGGAGACTAGTAGGTAGAAGATAGAAGGATGGACGCCCCCCCCCCCCGCATGAGCGCCGGGAGAAGCGGGCAGGCTGCACGCTGGCCAGGTAGAGCTGTGGGGAGATTGTGAGGTGGAGGCTGGAAGGACGGATGGTAGCCCCCGCTCCCCCCGGCATGATCACCGGGAGAAGAGGGCGGTCTGCACGCTGGCCAGGTAGAGCTGTGAGGAGAGATGGAGGATGGAATAATGGACGCCCCCCCCCCCTGCTCCCCCCGGCATGAGCACCGGGAGAAGTAGGTGGGCCGCACACTTGACAGAAGGAGCTGAGTGGAGGATGGCAGGATGGACGACCCCCCGCTCCCCCCGGCATGAGCGCTGGGAGAAGCGGGCGTCTGCCCCCCCAGGAAGCTGTATGGAACATGGGCTGCAAGGGAGGATGGGCAGGGCGGCTTCCACAAAGCAGGTAGAACCCCGGGGATGACAGGGGGGATGGGCGAGGGGTCCACACCGGGAGAGGAACCGACACCATGCTGCGGTCAACCGCCGCTCTGAAAGATGGCCGAAAGTGACGTGCATCAACCCAGAAATGATCCGACGAAGCAACTGATGGAGGAGGAGGAGGGATATAAAGCCCTCAGACTCCTCCTACAAATTCAGGCTAGCCTTCCAACATATGCATAACTCTATAAACGATTTATTTAATCTAGCACACGGACCTTTTTTCTACCTTTGGCTCACTTCCTTGTACAAAAAAAGCACATCGTACTATATGCCCGTACCCTCCTGTTTGAAGAGGTTGAGCGGTGTCATATTTTTGGGTCCCGCAGCGAGTTGCTGGTATCAGTGCTGGTGTCAGTGCTCTCTATCTCGGTGCTGGTGTCATTGCTCTCTATCTCTGTGCTGGTGTGGTCTCAGTGCTCTCTATCATGGTGCTGGTGTCAGTGCTCTCACGGTGCTGGTGTCATTGCTCTCTATCACGGGGCTGGTGTCAGTGCTCTCTATAACGGTGCTGGTGTCAGTGCTCTCACAGTGCTGGTGTCAGTGCTCTCTATCATGGTGCAGTTGGTGTCAGGGCTCTCTATCACTGTGCTGGTGTCAGTGCTCTCACGGTGCTGGCATCAGTGCTCTCAGTTTCTATCACGGTGCTGGTTTCAGTTCTCTCTATCACGGTGCTGGTGTCAGTGCTCTCTATCTCGGTGCTGGTGTCATTGCTCTCTATCTCAGTGCTGGTGTGGTCTCAGTACTCTCTATCACGGTGCTGGTCTCAGTGCTCTCACGGTGCTGGTGTCAGTGCTCTCTATCACGGTGCTGGTGTCAGTGCTCTCTATCTCGGTGCTGGTGTCAGTGCTCTCACGGTGCTGGTGTCAGTGCTCTCTATCACCGTGCTAGCGTCAGTGCTCTCACGGTGCTGGTGTCAGTGCTCTATATCTCGGTGCTGGTGTCAGTGCTCTCTATCTTGGTGCTGGTGTCAGTGTTCTCAATCTCAGTGCTGGTGTCAGTGCTCTCTATCTCGGTGCTGGTGTCAGTGTTCAGTCTCTATCACGGTGCTGGTGTCAGTGCTCCGTCTCTATCGCGGTGCTGGTTTCAGACAGTGAGGGAGATAGCAGCAGAGAAGCCAAGCAGCAGGCAGTGCCAGCAACATGGCTGAGGATCAGCACTGGACTGGCACCTCCGGACCACCGCAGTGGAGCCCTGCATAGGTGGGGTTAAGGGCCGGGCAGAGGGAGGGGCTCAAGCACAGGTTGGCACACTGGGACACTGGCACAGGACTGTGCTGCCCTGACTGTGGCACTGATCATCTCCTGCACCCCCTTCATAGCCTGCCCTGACCTTGCCTCTCCTCCATGGCCTTCATGCGCTCCTGAATTGTCAAAATTTCACAGATAAAAAAAGAATGCTTGTCGTTGTCGATCCCACATTCACTTAATACTTTTGTTATGTCAGTGTCCATGTTGTGGGACTATGTGTGCACAGCTAGTAAGTATTTTGTGGCTGAAAATATGACCTGGAGGTTTTTAAGGTTCGCCTGCCATTAAAGTCAATGGGGTCCGCGTTTGCGAAACGTCCCGGCGGAAGTTCGTCCATCACTAATCACTAGTAATTGGCCATGGCAAATTAAATATCCATAACCTTAAGACCCCTTTCACACTGTGGAGTTTTTCAAGCGTTTTAGCGCTAAAAATAGCACCTGTAAAACGCCTAAAAAATGCCTCCTATGCCACCCCAGTGTGAAAGCCCGAATGCTTTCACACTGGGTCGGTGCACTTGCAGGATGTTAGAAAAATTCCTGCAAGCAGCATCTTTGGGGCAGCTAAACCACCCAAGCCCATTGAAATGAATAGGCAGCGCTGCTGCAGCGCCTTTAAAGCTCATCAGCAGCACGGGTGTTTTTAACCCTTTCTTTGGCCACTAGTGTGGGGTTAAAAGCGTCCCGATAGCAGCCGAAAAGCGGCGCTTAAACAGCATAAAAGTGCCACTAAAATTTGCAACATTTTGCTGCTAACACGGCCTAGTGTGAATGGGGTCTGAAGGTAATTACTGCGTTTGCAAAAGTATTTGGTGTATGCCAACTGGATTTAAAGCCCTGGTAGCTATTGAAAAATATATTTGAATGAAAGTTTTCTGTGCCTCTCATTCAGCATTAACTGTATATGAATTATCAATATAAGTGAATTCTGCTAGACTTCATTGGCAAAATATATTCAAATTTTTTCAGGTATTTATGGAGGATCTTCAATTTATGAGTGTTTTAAATATTGTACATTCTCATTAGTCCCTGCTCTCAAGAAGCTTTTAATCCAAACTCTCTACCTTATATGCATGCCTTTGAGGTGTGGGAGGTGACCAGAGTACACCCATGCAAGCACAGGGAGAACATAAATACTCCATGCAGATAGTGTTCTGACCAGGGCCGTTTTTAAGGCAGGGCAAAAGGGGCAGCTGCCCTGGGCCCTGTCATTGTAGTGGGGCCCAAAGCAGCTGCCTAATACTTCCCAACTATCCTGGTTTAAATTCCCTTGTCCCTTGATGTTTTATTCCCGTGCTGTGTCCCGATATCTCAGTGTGAAGTACTGCTACTAATACTGCCCAGCTCTGCCCAATTGTTGTGTACAGATGTCTCACCAGCAGACCCTGTGTTTACATATAAACCGGCATTTATATGTAAATAGCGGCAGCATTCATAAGTAAATAGCGGCGTGCCGGGCGGCATTGATAATTATGTCATGCCCCCCTGAGGTCATATCCACAGTAATCTCTAGCAACCAATCAACAAGCAGAAGTCAAGTGCTGTAACCTCTAGCAACTAATCAGTGAGCCGTAATGTGTGGTGTAACCTCTAGCAACCAGTCAGTGAGTCAGATACACTGTAACCTCTGGCAGCCAATCGCAAAAGCTGCCTGATCTGATTCAGTAAATTGATTTTGAGTCTAGCTGCTATTTATTGTATGTCTCAGAGCAGGCGGAGAGCAAAGCTGCATGGGGGGGCCCAAGAAAAGTTATGCCCAGGTTCCAATCAATATTAAAGGCGGCCCTGGTTCTGACCAGAATTTGAACCGTTCTAACAACTGAGCCACTGTTTTGGCTCTTTTCTTCAAAAGATGAACTTCCTTTTCAGTCTTGTTTTTCTGTAGAACACGTAGTTACATAGTAACACATGCTGAGACAAATTTGCTGTCCAACTAAAGATACATTTTAATTTGACTCTTTTGGCATTGCACAACATAATTTTTGGAGAAAGAATGACTGAAAGACATTTTTTTTTTTCAAATATTCTTTATATGTTATGAAGCACATAGAATCTTTACCTTGTGTAGGTTTGATTGTAAGCTGTTGTGACTGGAGACCCCCTGGATCTAAAGTTTTCTGGTCCCCTGGATTGAAAACCCCTATGGCATTCATCCTTTTACGTTTTATTTTATTTATTTTTTAAATAAAGAACTGGGAAAATTAAGCAAGCATGTATAGAGTAAAGTGAAAATAGAGTTCTACTTATTTTCATGGTTCAGGTCAGCCCAAATATTCACGTGGCACATGGGTGGCTGTGAGCAAAGGACAGCATTCATACCCTTGCATATTTGAATGGCAGTGACTACCTCGTTCCTGTTATCATTCCCTTGATGCTTAGACCAAAACAGTGCACTGCATTTAATGCATCAACATACCTGTATATAGTCAGACAACATAGTATGTTTACTTAACTGCTTGCCGACCGCCTCACGCCAATATACGTCGGCAGAAGGGCTTGCACGTACCTGTACGTTGCCCTTTAAGAGGCAGCCAGCTGACATGCGAGCGACAAGCTCCGTAAGTCGATGGAAAAGAAGTATTCCTGCGCCACGTCAGGGAAATAGAGGGAGATAGGGTACTGCTGCACACACTGAAAGGGAAATATCTGAACCCCGGGGAATAATGAATAAGAAAGGTAGTGGTGCGCTGTACACAAAAAGGATATATCTATTGATAAAAGCAGTATATAAAATTCGCAATGGGGGGATATCCAGTAAACAATACAGGTCTGGGTATGTCTATGTGACTAGTTTAAACAGCAACACTCATTTCTACTAATAGTCCACAACATAAATACATAAAATAGTGAAAATTCATATACAATCCAAAGTGCAACGTGTTGCGATCCTGTAGTCGCATAAAAGTGAAAATATTCCAATGTGCCGCTGTGGCTTATAAAACAATAATGTTCGTTGCTATTAGTGTAAAATCTACAACATGAAACCGTGAAACAATAAAAACAAGAAAAAAGAAAAAACACAATATAACATTCAAAAGTGCAGCGTGTTGCGATCCTAAAATCGCATAAAGTGCAAGTGTTCAGCTGTGGTGCACATAGGCAAACCTTCAAACATAAATGATAATTAAGTGACAAAAAATGTAAGTGTATCAGACACAAAGTCCGTTTTCAGTGCAAAGTGCTGCGATTATTCTCAAAATCGCATAGGGTGTGACTTCTTCAACAAGATATACGATGTGGAGCCGTTGCAATGGGAAGGGCAGTGGTGCTGGTGGAAGGGGATATGGCCTTGGTGGTCCCGTATATACCAGTAATGGATGTCCCCTTACCTTACCACTGTAAGGTAACAGCGTATATATAGAGAGCTTTTTGGGATCCTTTTAGCGGAGTTTTCCCTTTAATGTGGGGTGCCCAGGTCCTGACCAATGATATGGTCCCTTTAAGGGGGTTTCCTCTGTGGTATTGCAGTCAGGGTTCCTCAGTGGTATGGCATATACATGGGTTTAAGCAGAGAGGGAGGAAGAATACTCCATAGTGTAAAGTGCTTCAACAGGTTTATTGTTATTAAAACAGTTTAAAAATACTCACAAACAAACAGTCTGTACAAGCAGTGTATAAACGAGCTGCGGGCTCGATCTACGTCACTTCCTGGTTGCTGTGTCCCGCACGTGTTCGTCACGGGTCACCCCTGATGAAGTCACGTGACCCGTGACGAACACGTGCGGGACACAGCAACCAGGAAGTGACGTAGATCGAGCCCGCAGCTCGTTTATACACTGCTTGTACAGACTGTTTGTTTGTGAGTATTTTTAAACTGTTTTAATAACAATAAACCTGTTGAAGCACTTTACACTATGGAGTATTCTTCCTCCCTCTCTGCTTAAACCCATGTATATGCCATACCACTGAGGAACCCTGACTGCAATACCACAGAGGAAACCCCCTTAAAGGGACCATATCATTGGTCAGGACCTGGGCACCCCACATTAAAGGGAAAACTCCGCTAAAAGGATCCCAAAAAGCTCTCTATATATACGCTGTTACCTTACAGTGGTAAGGTAAGGGGACATCCATTACTGGTATATACGGGACCACCAAGGCCATATCCCCTTCCACCAGCACCACTGCCCTTCCCATTGCAACGGCTCCACATCGTATATCTTGTTGAAGAAGTCACACCCTATGCGATTTTGAGAATAATCGCAGCACTTTGCACTGAAAACGGACTTTGTGTCTGATACACTTACATTTTTTGTCACTTAATTATCATTTATGTTTGAAGGTTTGCCTATGTGCACCACAGCTGAACACTTGCACTTTATGCGATTTTAGGATCGCAACACGCTGCACTTTTGAATGTTATATTGTGTTTTTTCTTGTTTTTATTGTTTCACGGTTTCATGTTGTAGATTTTACACTAATAGCAACGAACATTATTGTTTTATCAGCCACAGCGGCACATTGGAATATTTTCACTTTTATGCAACTACAGGATCGCAACACGTTGCACTTTGGATTGTATATGAATTTTCACTATTTTATGTATTTATGTTGTGGACTATTAGTAGAAATGAGTGTTGCTGTTTAAACTAGTCACATAGACATACCCAGACCTGTATTGTTTACTGGATATCCCCCCATTGCGAATTTTATATACTGCTTTTATCAATAGATATATCCTTTTTGTGTACAGCGCACCACTACCTTTCTTATTCATTAAGCTCCGTAAGTCGAGTTGTGGGTCCTGCGGACTTGATCGCCGCGGGGATACCCGCGATTGCCTCACGGGGAGGAAGAACGGGGAGATGCTAATGTAAACAAGCATCTCATCGTTCTGCCTAGTGACAGTGTCACTGATCTCTGCTCCCTGTGATCGGAGCAGAGCTCAGTGACGTGTCATACACAGCCACGCCTCCCCACAGTTAGAAATACGCACCTAGGACACACTTAACCCCTACATTGCCACCAAGTAATTAACACCTTCCCTGCCAGTGTCATTTGCACAGGAATCAGTGCATTTGTATAGCACTGATTGCTGTATAAATGACAATGGTCCCAAAAATGTGTCAAAAATGTCCAACGTGTCCTCCATAATGTCACAGTCACGATAAAAATTGCTGATCACTGCCATTTAGAAAAAAATAAAAAATAAAAATGCCATAAAACTATCTACTATTTTGTAAATGCTATAACTTTTGTGCAAACCAATCAATAATCGCTTATTGCAATTTATTTACCAAAAATATGTAGAAGAATACGTATCGGCCTAAACTGAGGAAAACAATTTTTTTTAATGTATTTTTGGGGGATATGTATTATAGCAAAAAGTAAAAAGAATGCGTTTTTTTCAAAATTATCGCTCTTTTTTTGTTTATAGCACAAAAAATAAAAACTACAGGAGTGATCAAATACCACCAAAAGAAAGCTCTATTTGTGGGAAAAAAAGGACATCAATTTTGTTTGGGAGCCACATTGTCAATTGTCAGTTAAAACAACGCAGTGCAGAATCGCAAAAAGTGCTCTGGTCAGGAAGGGGGTAAATTCTTCGGGGGCTGAAGTGGTTAAAGTGTCATTAAACTCTCATTACATGCTATATAACATTAGTGAGTGTTCATACTCACAAAGCCACTAAAGCATTTGTTTTGTGTAGAGTGAAATATACCTGGCTGATCCTGCCTTCAGCTGTCACTCCCATCTTTTCTGTGTCCTCACTGCAGGTTGAGATTGTGTAGTCTAGCTGGTGTCCTCTACAGAGCATGCTCAGTTTCAGCTCTTTATTTTCCCCTGTTTCTTATCTGTGCAGCCCACATGACTATAGAGTCACACATATGGACATACACACCTATGTGTTCGCTTCTGCGCGTGAGCTCGTCGAGACAGGGCGCTTTAAAAAAACATTTTTTTTCCTATTTATTTTACTATTTATTTATTTTTTCACTGTTTTTAAAAAAAAAATGTGGGTCACTTTTATTCCTATTACATGGAATGTAAACATCCTTTGTAATAGAAAAAAGCATGACAGGTCCTCTTAAAAATGAGATCTGGGGTCAAAAAGTCCTCAGATCTCATATTTGGACTAAAAGGCAATTAAAAAAGAAAATTGTAATTTGAAAAAATGATACTGAAAAAAATGGCCCTTTAAGATGTATGGGCCGAAGTAATGTTATGACATCAATAATAATAATAGATATTCCCGCGCTACTATGGAAAAATGGACAAAATAAGAGTGCTGCAACCATCATGAGGGTCAAACACTACCCACAAATCAATGCAAATAAAATCAATAGTTGGTGTTGCGCTCCCAAACTAACATGCAATTAATAGTAAAGTGCAATTAATAGTAAAGTGCAATAAATAGTAAAGTGCAATAAATGTAATATGCTGCCTCCAAACCAAAATGAAATGGTAATTAATTAAATATTAAACATTAAACATGGTTGTATAAACAGGCACTTCAAAGCAAGTAAAGTGCAGGTGCAAGATGCAAAAGAAAGTGCAACAGTGATGGACAGTTGACTATAATGAATGAATTGCTTAAAAGTAAAAGAAAAAATATAATAAAAAATGAACAATAAATCCCAAAAATTGTCCAATATCACATAACTCAAAAAAAGTTCATCAACATTAGAGATGGCCTTACGGTTCGTGGCGAATTTTGCGTGTTCGTGATTTGCCAAACCGGCCGACTTCTGGCACTGTTTGCCCGGAGGACATATGTGTTTACATTGTGAAAGAACTTTGACCCATGATGACACATCCATCATGGGGTACAGGACAGCCAATTGAGACATTTCAGCACATGGACAATTGGACATTCCCCCTACCTTATAAATAGATCTGATCTGGCGGCCATTTTACATTCTGTCTTATGTCAGTGTAGGGACAGGACGCTGTGTGGAGCAGGGAGAGACTGTAGTGACACAAATCACTAGCTATTAGGTCCACAAAAGTTATTTTAAGGACTAGTATAAGTGTACAGTATATAGGGTTCTGGTGCACTGCTGCTGACTGCTGTGCTGGTGATTGCTGAGTGCACAGCTGACCGATTCTGCAGCTATCTTTTATCAGTGTAGGGACTGAGGGAAGGTCTGCAAATCACTAGCTACTAAGTCCACAAAGGTCCTTTTAAGGACTGGTATAGGTGTACAGTATATAGGGTTGTACACGTATAATATACTTTGTTTCAAATATAGAAAGAATATTATACTTGACTGCTGACCGATTCTGCAGCTGTCTTTTATCAGTGTAGGGACTGAGGGACAGTCTGCAAATCACTAGCTACTAGGTCCACAAAGGTCATTTTAAGGACTGATATAGGTGTACAGTATATAGGGTTGTACACGTATAAAATACTTGCACATATAGAAAGCATAGTATAGTGCATTTCCACTGTGCAGCATTGTGACTGCTGAGCGGTTCAGCAGCGATACTACAAAGAGTGAAAAAATGCAATTAAAAAATAAGTAATATAACTGGTGTGATAGACCAGTGGCCCCCCAAAAATGACACATTGAAGCGCTGTGTTATATACCTTCTTCCACATACTATACATACTGCACTTCTCTAGAGACTTTTGTCACAGGGTCACTTAAAAAATTACAGGCAGAGGAAGAACCAGGCCCTTCCGCAGGGGTGGTAGGGGTAGGGCAGGAGCAACAGACTTGAGCCAAAGTGGCAAATTGCAGAAGGTGCGTGCGATTACGTCAAAGGACGCACCAGACTTGGTTGAGTGGCTCACTCAGCCTTACTCTTCTCCACCCTCCTCATCCTCTCGATCTGCACCCTCTTCTTCACTCTCTGCTGTGTGCACCCCCAAAGACGCTACCACCAACACCACCACCACCATATCCCCTCGGCTTGAGTCACAGGAATTATTTTCCGATCCATCACAAGACATTGCCGATGCGCAGCCACTCTTGGCATTGGATCAGGAAGAGGAGGTAGCAACAACCACCACTCAGCAGTCTGACGACAGTACCCAGATCAGCCCAAGAAGGTTGGTCACCGCTGTTGCTGCCTACTCTGAGATCTCTAATTATAACGGTGGAGAAGGTGACATCGATGATGATGTGTCTAGTGATGTCATGTGGGTGCCCACAAGAGAGGAAGAGGAGGGGAGTTCAGAGGGAGATCTGGACCAGCAGATAGGGAGAAGAAGCAGGCGGAACTTAGATTGCACAGGAGGGACAAAGCAGACTGCTAATGTATGAGGAGCGATGCATCAACCATGTATGGTCACATCGGGCGCTGCCACAAGGCCGGCACATGGCTCCGCAGTGTGGGCTTTTTTTAACGTGTCCGCTGCTGACAATAGTGTTGCCATCTGCAATCTTTGCAGTCAACGCATAAATCGTAGGAAGCCCAACACTCACCTAGGGATGACCACCTTAACAAGGCACATGAGTTGTCATCACGGAGCCCAGTGGGAGCAACTGAACCCACAAAGCAACACTCCAGCCTTGTGTTCTACTTTTCCTTCTCCTCTCTCCTCACGATTGTCCTCCACTCCACCTTCCATCATGCCGTCCTCACGTTTTTCTGCAAAAAGGCAGGCTTGAAATGATGACGCCGGATAACCCTCTTGCCCAATGGTTGACGGCTGGCTTGTCAGAACTGATAGCCCGCCAACTACTGCCATATAAACTGGTGGACTCGGAGGCCTTTCAAAAAATTGTGACCATTGGAACACCACAATGGAAGGTACCAGGAAGGAAGTATTTCTCACAGAAGGGCATCCCAGAAATATATGGCCATGTTCAGCGGCAAGTGAATGTATCTCTGGCACACAGTGTTGGTGCCAAGATACATCTGACCCCAGACACGTGGTCTAGTAAACACGGGCAGGGAAGGTATATAACTTTTACTGCCCACTGGGTGAACCACTGCTAGTGTCTCTTCCGCTGCACTGCCCAAGATCCCCAGAACCTATTCGACATGCCAGGAGAGACATTGCCATGCTGTGCTGCATCTGTTGTGCCTGGAAGCCAAGAGCCACTCTGGCCCTGCACTCCTTTCAGCTTTGCGTTCACAGGCAGATCAGTGGCTAACACTACTCAATTTGACAGTTGGTAAAGAGATGTGTGACAGCGGTGCCAATCTGCTTAGCGAATTGAAACAGGGCAAAATTACACACGTGCCATGCATGGCACACGTCTTATACTTGGTCGTGCAGCGATTCGTTGTCCAATACCCTGGGGTCCAGGACATCTTGTGGCAGGCAAGGAAAATCTCGGCCCATTTCAGAAGATATTACACGGCCATGGCTCGCCTTGCTGATATTCAGCGGCGACACAATCTGCCGGTCAGACGTCTTATTTGCGATTGCCCGACACGATGGAACTCAACCTTCTATATGCTTGATAGGCTGCTCCAGCAGAAACGTGCAGTTAACGACTACCTGTACGAACTCTGCAGCAGAACAGGTTCTGGGGAGCTTGGTTTTTTTTTCAGCCAGTGGACGCATGCAGACTTCTGCGGCCATTTGATGAGATCACCAAACTGGCCAGTCGCAGCCATGGCGCCATCAGTGACATGGTACCTTATGCCTTCTTTATGGAGCGTGCATTGCGTTGTGTCAGTGATCAAGCCATGGAGGAGAGGAGCAGGAGCAGGAAGATGAGGAAGTGGCAATGCTGGATGAATTCCCAGAGGGGGGGGCTACTCTATCTGAGACAAGTCAACAACAGGAGTCTGAAGAGGAGTCAGAGGAGGATGGTGCCGGGTGGATGAGGAGGAGCAAGAAGAGCATGATTTAAACCTTTCTGGGATCCCTGTTGTTGTCCGTGGATGGGGAGAGGAGGTCGACATTATCCTGGATGATGAGCAGGAGCCAGGCCACCACACCGCTTACAGTTTCGTGCAAATGGGGGCCTTCATGCTCCAGTGTTTTAACAGGGACCCCTGTATAAAAAGCATAAGGGTCAAGGACCAGTACTGGGTGGCAATGTACTTAGACCCCCGGTATAAACACAAAATGGCGGAAATGTTACCACCATCACAGAGGACTGTCAAAATGGAGCACTTCCAGGCCTTGCTTAGAGAAATGCTGCATTCTGCTTTTTCGTGTGCTAGCAGAGGAGGAATTCCTACTCCTAGAGAAAGAGTTGCGGGTACCAATTCAACAGCGCCTGCAAGAAGAGGGCGGTTTGAAGATGTGTTGGTGACTTCTGATATGAGGTCATTCTTTCAGCCGACCAATCGGCAGGTGCCATCTGGAGCCAGCATCAGGGAACGCCTAGACCGACAGGTGTCCAACTACATCGGGTTAACGGCCGATGTGGACGCTCTGAGGATTGATGAACCCCTGGACTACTGGGTGGGCAGGCCTGACCTCTGGCCAGAGCTTGCCCAATTTGCAATGGAACTGTTGGCTTGCCCCTCATCCAGTGTCCTGTCCGAAAGGACGTTCAGCGCAGCAGGGGGGATCGTGACCGATAAGCGCACTTGCCAAGCTCACGACAGTGTTGACTACTGTTGTGCTTTTTAAGGACATTTTCCCGCACAATATTTACTAAGTAATTTTTAACAAAGATATTTTTAAGATACAGAATCAATCTATATGACACAGTCTATATATGTGAAACTTATTCACGGAGACGAGTGATCATACAAAATAGTTACATTTATTGGTTGACAAAAGACAAATATTTACATGAAATATTAAAATACAGATTGCATTACTTGATCATTTTGACAATTAATGGAAATACCCTCAAACTGGGCGTAGTAGTACCTTGGACACAATTATCACCATTATCACTTCTCGGTAGAATCAATAACCTTTTGATAATTGACAATTAAACAGAATGTCTGTATTTCACACGTCCAACCTTTACTATACTGCAGGTAAGTAAATGGTTAACAATGTGAAATAAATTAGACATTTGTTTGTCAATAAAATTGGCATCTATGCAAAAAGAAATTTATAATGAAAAATAGAATTTAAAGAAACAAATCTAAAAGGCGGTTATTGATTCCGGAGAAAGATTTTCAATAATAGAATATTCAAAAACATCAATATTTAAGAGAACCTACAAGATATAATAAACAAAAATATTTACCCATTCCAGAGGCTATTAGTGTGGAGTGTTGGTTACCAGGAATTTTAAGATGGCTGCCGTGGCGTTGAAGCTGCCGTGGCTTCAACATGGATCCTTTTACAGAGGAATTACTTTGTGTGACCTCCGAGTTCCAAGGAGCAGGGATCTTCATGAATGTAAAAATGGGTATTCATGCATGGTGCATAAGTGTCAGTTGTCTGGGAGTCTTCCAGTGTCCCTTCTCAGCGGGGGTCCCTAAGCTTCCCTCTGACTCTCTCCCCCCAGCTCTCCTCTTGACTCTCCTCCCCTGAACATCTCGTTTCTTAAATATCCTCTTAGACAAAAAGGTCATAAAATTATACTAAGTTCTGCCCAGAGGGTATGTGTCCCTTTCCTATTGGCATGCAGACTTAATGATCACCTTTCCCAGTAGTCTCGTGATTTTAAGGTAATAGCACCTTCAACCACCAGGTGTCTCACATGTGTTTGGTGTTTTATCTCTTTAAGTTAATATTTTTATTTCTATAATATGCGTTCGTTGTTTATATATGTTTTAACAAATATATCTCGAGTGTTCAGGAATGATAGTATATATAAAATACGCTTAACATAATTTTGATAAATCACTTGCATAAAATGGTGATATATATGCATATCAATGTATATCTATTAATCTTTAGTCCATTTATAAAGGACACAGATTAGATATATATCAAACAATATCACATACAATTATTATCTATATGGATACATGTATAATTTGGGTATCCAATCAATATTTGTTTATCTAAACATAGGTTAAATTCTTATACAGTTATAATCATGATTATATGTTTTTCATAATACTAATTTGTTGCTAAAACACTTCTACTTATGATCACACTTTCATATATAATCTCTCCATGACAAAGTTCCCCAGATCACTAGATACCAAACCACAATATCTCCTTGTTGACCCACAAATATCACATACAGTTTGAATCACTTGAAGTATTTTTGAAATATGTCTGATTTGTATATTCCTCTCACACCATGTTTTGAGACATTTGTACTATAGTAAGATATCATATCCCTGCTTCTAATATACATATATTCATGATGTAAAAATATACACAATTTTCAATGTTTCCTTGCAGTGTCTCAAATGAACTTTGAACATTCAGGATACAATCCCATTGTTTACTTTTCTAATGTAGGTGTCTTATTTGCCCTGTTGGGGTAGATCTCCACTTCGTATCTTAGTCATTGTCTCATTGATATCTGAGTCCATATTGAGGTTGACTTTAGGATATCTGTTCACTCTCTAATACAATAGGTTTATTTATTTAAGTTTTCCTTGAATTAAAAGTTATTGCGGCATCAGTCTTAGTCAGCTTGAGACTTTTGTTTGTCAAAGCCCAGCTTTCCACTGGGTTATATAATTTGGTTACCTAATTCTGATGGGAGGGGAAAGTGGTCCTTTGGTGTTGCTGCTTTAGATTTTACCAGACTAAAACAAAAATAACAAAATATGATATATTGAGGTATATGTTATGACAAAATCCCCCTTTTGTTCAGGTTGTCTCAATACAGGCTTGTAGAACTTTAAAAGATGGCTAATCCCTTTAACATTTGGAAAAACCTGTGAGATCTTGTACTTTGCTTTAAAGTTCTCCAAGAGGTCATAGTTCAATAATATCAACATCGTGGTTCATCTGTTCTTGAGGCCTAAACAAATCTCACCTCTCTGACAGTAAATATTAAATGTATTATTATTATTTTTTTCTTAATGAATTCACAACACTACCGGACATTTATAAAAATGAATGAGACATGGATCTCGGAGGAATTCAACACATGTGACCAGTAGACCATGTATATGCATAACTCTATAAACAATTTATTTATTTGAGCACACTGACCTTTTTTCTACCTTTGGCTCACTTCCTTGTACAAAAAAAGCACACCGTACTAAATGCCCGTACCCTCCTGTTTGAAGAGGTTGAGTGGTGTCATATTTTTCTATCTCTGTGCTGGTGTGGTCACAGTGCTCTTTATCACGGTGCTGGTGTGGTGTCAGTGCTCTCTATCTCGGTGCTGGTGTCAGTGCTCTCTATCTCTGTGCTGGTGTCAGTGCTCTCTATCTCGGTGCTGGTGTGGTGTCAGTGCTCTCTATCTCGGTGCTGGTGTGGTCTCAGTGTTCTCTATCACAGTGCTGGTGTCAGTGCTCTTTATCACAGTGCTGGTGTAGTGTCAGTGTTCTCTATCTCGGTGCTGGTGTGGTTTCAGTGCTCTCTATCAGGGTGCTGGTGTGGTGTCAGTGCTCTCTGTCTCTGTGCTGGTGTCAGTGCTCTCTATCTCGGTGCTGGTGTGATGTCAGTGTTCTCTATCTCTGTGCTGGTGTGGTCTCAGTGCTCTCTATCACAGTGCTGGTGTCAATGCTCTCTATCTCGGTGCTGGTGTCAGTGCTCTCTATCACGGTGCTGGTGTCAGTGCTCTCTATCATGGTGCTGGTGTCAGTGCTCTCTATCACAGTGCTGGTGTGGTGTCAGTGCTCTCTATCTCAGTGCTGGTGTCAATGCTCTCTATCTCGGTGCTGGTGTGGTGTCAGTGCTCTCTATCTCTGTGCTGGTGTGGTCTCAGTGCTCTCTATCTCAGTGCTGGTGTCAGTGCACTCTATCACTGGGCTGGTGTCAGTGCTCTATATCACAGTGCTGGTGTCAGTGTTCTATATCACGGTGCTGCTGTCAGTGTTCTCTATCTCGGTGCTGTTGTGGTTTCAGTGCTCTCTATCACGGTGCTGGTGTGGTGTCAGTGCTCTCTATCTCGGTGCTGGTGTCAGTGCTCTCTATCTCAGTGCTGGTGTTGTGTCAGTGCTCTCTATCTCGGTGCTGGTGTGGTCTCAGTGCTCTCTTTCACAGTGCTGGTGTCAGTGCTCTCTATCTCGGTGCTGGTGTGGTCTCAGTGCTCTCTTTCACAGTGCTGGTGTCAGTGCTCTCTATCTCAGTGCTGGTGTCAGTGCTCTCTATCACAGTGCTGGTGTCAGTGCTCTCTATCTCTGTGCTGGTGTCAGTGCTCTCTATCTCGGTGCTGGTGTGGTGTCAGTGCTCTCTATCTCGGTGCTGGTGTGGTCTCAGTGTTCTCTATCACAGTGCTGGTGTCAGTGCTCTTTATCACAGTGCTGGTGTAGTGTCAGTGTTCTCTATCTCGGTGCTGGTGTGGTTTCAGTGCTCTCTATCAGGGTGCTGGTGTGGTGTCAGTGCTCTCTGTCTCTGTGCTGGTGTCAGTGCTCTCTATCTCGGTGCTGGTGTGATGTCAGTGTTCTCTATCTCTGTGCTGGTGTGGTCTCAGTGCTCTCTATCACAGTGCTGGTGTCAATGCTCTCTATCTCGGTGCTGGTGTCAGTGCTCTCTATCACGGTGCTGGTGTCAGTGCTCTCTATCATGGTGCTGGTGTCAGTGCTCTCTATCACAGTGCTGGTGTGGTGTCAGTGCTCTCTATCTCAGTGCTGGTGTCAATGCTCTCTATCTCGGTGCTGGTGTGGTGTCAGTGCTCTCTATCTCTGTGCTGGTGTGGTCTCAGTGCTCTCTATCTCAGTGCTGGTGTCAGTGCACTCTATCACTGGGCTGGTGTCAGTGCTCTATATCACAGTGCTGGTGTCAGTGTTCTATATCACGGTGCTGCTGTCAGTGTTCTCTATCTCGGTGCTGTTGTGGTTTCAGTGCTCTCTATCACGGTGCTGGTGTGGTGTCAGTGCTCTCTATCTCGGTGCTGGTGTCAGTGCTCTCTATCTCAGTGCTGGTGTTGTGTCAGTGCTCTCTATCTCGGTGCTGGTGTGGTCTCAGTGCTCTCTTTCACAGTGCTGGTGTCAGTGCTCTCTATCTCGGTGCTGGTGTGGTCTCAGTGCTCTCTTTCACAGTGCTGGTGTCAGTGCTCTCTATCTCAGTGCTGGTGTCAGTGCTCTCTATCACAGTGCTGGTGTCAGTGCTCTCTATCTCAGTGCTGGTGTGGTGTCAGTGCTCTCTATCTCGGTGCTGGTGTGATCTCATTGATCTCTATCACGGTGCTGGTGTCAGTGCTCTCTATCTCAGTGCTGGTGTCAGTGCTCTCTATCTCTGTGCTAGTGTCAGTGCTCAGTCTCTATCTCAGTACTGGTGTCAGTGAGGGAGATAGCAGCAGAGAAGCCAATCAGCAGGCAGTGCCAGCACCATGGCTGAGGATCAGCACTGGACTGGCACCTCCGGACCACCGCAGTGGAGCCCTGCATAGGTGTGTGTAAGGGCCGGGCAGAGGGAGGGGCTCAAGCACAGGTTGGCACACTGGGACACTGGCACAGGACTGCACTGCCCTGACTGTGGCACTGATCATCTCCTGCACCCCCTTCATAGCCTGCCCTAACCTTGCCTCTCCTCCATGGCCTTCATGCGCTCCTGAATTGTCAAAATTTCACAGATAAAAAAAGAATGCTTGTCGTTGTTGATCCCAGATTCACTTAATACTTTTGTTATGTCAGTGTCCATGTGGTGGGACTATGTGTGCACAGCTAGTAAGTATTTTGTGGCTGAAAATATGACCTGTAGGTTTTTAAGGTTCGCCTGCCATTAAAGTCAATGGGGCCCGCCGCAAACTTTGCAGTTTGCGAACTTTTGGCCGTTGGAAGTTCGTCCATCACTAATCAACATGACACTGCAAAATAGTGCTGCTGAATCGCAAAAAAATCCTTCTGGATCCAAAGTACAAAGTACAGAGCTTCTATGGTGTAGTATGCTAACAAATTGTGTTTATTTCCAACACATAAAAATACAGGTACTCACATTAACCACTTGACAGCTGGGCACTTAAACCCCCCTCCTGCCCAGACCAGTTTTCAGCTTTCGGTGCTCTCACAATTTGAATGACAAATAGAGCTTTCTTTTGGTGGTATATGATCACCTCTGGGTTTTTTATTTTTTGCGCTATAAATGAAAAAAGACCGAAAATTTCGAAAAAAAAATGCATTTTTCTTTGTTTCTGTGATAAAATTTTGCAAATTATTAATTTTTCTTCATAAATTTTGGCCACAATTTATACTGCTACATATCTTTGGTAAAAATAACCCAAATTAGTGGATATTATTTGGTCTTTGTGATAGTTAGAGAGTCTACAAGCTGTGGTGCAAATCATACAAAATTGATCACACCTGATGTATTGGTGGCCTATCTCATTTCTTGAGACCCGAACAAGCCAGGAAAGTACAAATACCCCCTAAATGACACCTTTTTTGAAAGTAGACATTCCAAGGTATTTAGTAAGAGGCATGGTGATCTTTTTGATGTTGTCATTTTTTCACACAATTCTTTGCAAAAATGACACCCAAAATAAATTCTGCTACTCCTCCTGAGTATTACGATACCACATGTGTGGGACTTTTACATAGCCTAGCCACTTAGCGAGGCCCAACATGCAGGGAGCACCATCACGTGTTCTAGGAGCATTAATTACACATCTAACTTGTTGACTACTTATTACACATTTGAAGGCCCTGGAGCACCAGGACAATGACACGTGACACTGATGTGGCACTGATACGTGGCGCTAATGACATGTGGCACTAATACGTGGTACTAATGACACGTGACACTGATGACAGATGGCACTGATACCTGGCATTGATGACACGTGACACTGATAATAGATGACACGTGACACTGACAGGTGGCACTGATATGTGGCACTGATGACAGATGGCACTAATATGTGGCACTGATTACAAGTGACACTGATATGGCACTGATGACAGATGGCACTATGTGGCACTGATAACACGTGGCACTGATGACAGATGGCACTTATACGTGGCACTGGGGACAGATGGCAGTGACGACAGGTGGCACTGGGGACAGATGGCACTGACAGGTGGCACTGGGGACAGATGGCACTGATGACAGGTGGCACTGGGGGAAGATGGCACTGACAGGTGGCACTGGGGACAGGTGGCACTAGGGACAAGTGGGCACTTTATTTTCGGGGTTTTTTTCTCACTAACCGCTGCATCTCTGACTAAGCCATTCGCTCTCCCTCCTCACACCCTGTCTCTGTGTGAGGAGGAAGAGTCGGCGATGAAAGATGATCTCATATATTTACATATGAGATCATGTCATTGGACACACCGATCACGCTGTAAACAGCCACTGTGATTGGCCATTTACAGCAATCTGTGACTGGCTGTGTCCAAGGGACACGGCCAGCACAGAACTTCCCTGATGTGCGCTCGCGGGAGCGCGCATTGTGGAAATAAACAGGAGGACATCCAGGGACGCCCTCCCGGCAATTGGCGTCTGCGCTGTAGCCGTCTTTTGGCTATAGCGCGGGCGCAAAGTGGTTAAAAAATGTATTACTGCACAGTGTAAAAACGAGCGGCGAAGTCAATGCCTAAACGTCACTTCCGGTGTCTATGCCTGTGTCCTACACGTTACGTCACTGTCATGTGACTTCCCTGTTGATAGTGACGTAACGCGGAAGTCAATCTATTAACCTTCTATGAGGAGATGAGCAGCCATTGAGATAAAGGAAGGCCTGTAGACGTGGTGTATCTGGATTTTGCAAAGGCATTTGACACAGTTCCCCATAAACATTTACTGTACAAACTAAGGTCTGTCAGCATGGACCAAAGGTTGAGTACATGGATTGAAAACTGGCTACAAAGCGTTCAGAGGGTAGTGATAAATAGGGAGTAATCAGAATGGTCTGGTGTGGAAAGTGGGGTCGGCCAGAGTTCTGTCCTGGGACCAATCCTATTTAATTTATTCATAAACGACCTGGGGGATAGGATAAACATCTCAATTTTGTAATTTGTGGATGATACTGAGCTAAGCAGGGAAATAATTTCTCTGCAGGATGTGGAAACCTTGCAAGAGGATCTCAACAAATTAATGGGGTGGGAAACTACATGGCGAATAAGATTTCATGTAGAAAATGTAAAATCATGCATATGGCAGCAAAAATATGAACGCAATTTACTCATTAGTGGGAGAACCTCTGGGGGAATCTAGGATGGGAAAGGATCTGGAGGTCCTAGTAGATGACAGGCTCAGCTATGGCATACAATTATAAACAGTGAGCAAAAAGATCTAGTCAATGGTCCTCTGGCTTAAGCAGCACTACATGTTAAAGTGCAAAATGAAACTAGTAATAGTGAAAACCCAGGTGAGAGATGTTAATCCTGTGTACTTGTGTGACAGTTCATATAGAAAGCATCAGATGCCTGAGGGTTCAACCTTCACCATACCAAGTCATTCCACTCCCCAAGGAATTGCAATCACCGTATTTATAATTAATCAACGCCTTTACATATGTTATGTCTTTTGAGATTACTGCCTGAGAGACAATTGTCCAGATATCCGGAAACGATCAACCATCAGATTTCAAACGTTCCGGTCCTGTATTCGCTCAGACTCTACATGCCAAATAGTTTCAGTGTACTCGGACATAAAAAAGGAACAGAACCCTAATAGAGTGAATCCGTTAAAGCTTTATTCATACAAAGAACCCTTTCCCTTATCCCTATGCACTTACAAACATATTTTAAAAGATAGTGTTCAATATATAAGTATTGCACTGTAAATCCAGTTCCGATACTCTCACTAAACTTTGTGAAGATCTGATTGTCCTTAGCGGTTCCCGGGAGGAGGTCGGAGCCAATGACAGATGCAACAAGCCGCGTGGTCACGCCTAGACGTGTTTCATCATCCCGTCTTTGTCAATGGCATGCAATGCCAGGTTGATGCAAGCAAAAATATTGGCATGCATTAAACATGGATATTAACTCCAGAGATAAAATTATAAGTCTCCCATTCTACAAGACTCTGGTCTGGCTGCACCTGGAGTATGCCATCCAGTTATGAGCACCAGTCCTCAGAAAGGATGAGCTGGACTGGAGAGAGCCCAGAGAAGGGCAGCAAAGCTAATAAATGGACTGGAGGACTTTAGTTATGAGGAAGGATTACAAGTGTTGAACATATTCTCTCTGGAGAACAGAGTCTTGAGAGGGGATATGATTTCAATGTACAAATACCATACTGGTGACCCCAGAATAGGGATAAAACGTTACCGCAAAAGGGAAATGAAAAAAGACGCACGGCCAGTCACTAAAATTTGAAGAGAAGCAGTTTAATCTTAAACTGCTGAGAGGGTTCTTTACTGTATGAGCGGTAAGAATGTGGAATTCTCTTCTCTACAAGCAGTAGTTTCAGCAAGGAACATAGATCATTTCAAAAAACTATTAGGTGGGCACCTAAATGACCCTAACATACAGGGATATACAATGTAATACTGACATAAAAGCACCCCACAGGTTGGACTTGATGGATTTGTGTTTTTTTTCAACCTCATCAGCTATGTAAATTTGTAACATTCAGTTGATTTCTTCACTTTAAATTCAAGTTCAATCATTTATAGAGTTCTGGTTCTGAATTTTTGTTTATCCCCTCTGATAGCAATAAAAGTGATTGAAAAAAAAAAAAATATATAGAGTATTTATTAAAAAAAAGAAATTATAACATCTTTTTTTTTTCTTTTTTTTGAAAGTGCCCTAATTTCCACGTGCTCGCACGCAAATGCAAAAGCTCACCTAGGTCACGCACACATATTTAAACGACAATCACACCACACATGTGAAATATTTCTGTAAATATCAAAACAAGGGAAATATTTTTTGTGCCAGACTTCCTCTAATTCTAAACTGGTAACCTGTAAAGGATTTTAAAGCATAACTTGGAGATGGAGATTTTTAGGTATCATAGTTTGCTGCCGTTCCATGGCCGGGTGCAATTTTAAAGCATGAAATGTTTGGTATCTATTTACTCGCCATAACATTGTCTTATATTTTACCAAAAAACTGGGTATTTTATTTTGTTTTTGTACATAAAATTTGCATTAAAAAAATCCTGGCACAAATATCATGCGACATAAAAAATCTCAACACCCACCATTTTATTCATTGCCATTTAGGGCCTCTGCAAATATATAATGTTTAGGAGTTCTAAGTAATTTTCTAGAAAACAAATGTAGATTTTTTACATGTATGTGTCAGAATAGGCCCCCCGTGTTGAAGTTGTTAAACCTCAGATATCTAGGGTTTTGCATTCTCATTGATATTGGCATGTGTGGTGTCATAATATCAAGATCAAAAGAGCTCTGTAAGGCCATCAGAAAGAAAGTTGTGGATGCCTATGAGTCAGAATTTCAAAAGATTGCCAAAATATAAAAAATTAATCATTGCACTGTAAGGAAAACAATAGGGATGGGCGAACGGTTCAGCCCGAGCATGAGTTCGGGCCAAACATTTGCCTGTTCGGCCGTCCGCAGAACACCCGAATTTGCAGGGTGTTCGCCGGGTGTTTGCCCCGACTAACCCTGCTGCGCAGTGCATTCTGCACCTCTGAATGGACACTTTTGTTTTTTCCTGTTTGGCTCCCATAGAACAATGGGGTTCTCCATTCAGGTTACAACAATTCACGTGTTCATGAGTTTTGCTGCGAGCCGAACAGGGAGGTGTTCGGCCCATCCCTAGAAAACAATTTACAAGTGTCATTGATTGCCAGTGTCTGCTTACCCTGCAACTTCAGCCCAAGAGCTGATTGTTGATTCTAAAGGAATCTCTAAAAACCCAAACTGTAACTGCAGAATCAGCAGATAACTATTGCAACAGATGGTGTATCAAAAAGATATGGCACACTTTTTAGATGTATGGTAGGTGTGTTGGTAAAAAGTCCAAAAAGAAAATTTGGCATTACTACAGTTTTGCATTGAACACCAGACCTTTTGAAACAATGTGCTGTGGATTTGTGAATCAGAGTTGTTATTGTTTGGGGTTGTTTGCTACTTCAGGGACTTGCAGTCATTGATTCAGCCATGAATTCAACATCATATTAAAGTGTACTTAATAGGAGTGTGCCCTAGGAATATGCTAATACTCCACTAGTGTGTGGTAGCAATGGAAACATTCAACGATGCAGAGACCAGGTTGGTCAGGACAGGAGAGACAATAAAAGCAGGTGTCATGCCTATATCTGTGTTTTATGCAGACACTACATCTTTTTTGGGGTGTTCTTTGGCCTGAGGTACCACAAAGGACTTCTGGAAAGTGCCTCTCATGCAGCCAGCTCACTGCATTTGCATTGGGAAGTTGGACCACAGCACTGTCATGTACCTGGTTGGAGGCAGAAGTGCCGAGAGGGCCCCCCTTGCGGCTAAGTGCAGTACACCCCTGAAGATGGTACAGAAGGTGTGGTGCCCAAAGAAGCACATGTTGCCAGATGGGTTCAGGAGGGTAGAGCCGGTGGTCACGGGATAATGTAGGATGCACAGCTGGGCCAAAGTCTCTAGGGATCCTCAGTAGCGCTTGGCAAAGATGTGTGCAGGAGATGGTAGTGAAAGCCAGGCCGGGGGTCAAACACTGTGGATCAGACAGGAGGAGGCAGGTAGCAAAGTTTGTGATGCAAGCCTGGTTCAGACACTGGAGACAGTAGCGAAGTCGGTAAAGCAAGCCAGGGGGTCAAACCAGGGAAACAAATCAGACAGATCAGGAGAAAGCTGGGTCACAACAGGAAATCCAAGTATAGTATGCACAGAGGCTCAAGAACACAGGAAGCCTGATGACAATCCAGCAATGTGATGGGCTCAGCAGCAGTCTTATATTGGCCACTACGTGGCCGGATCTGTCACACTGTGCGCCTATTGGTGTACACACATATGCCAATTAGTACTATTGCGCATGCTCGTTTGCACATTAGTGCCATCGCTAACCTGTGTACGCCTGCAAATTGTTGGTTGAAGTGGTTTAGCAGGAGATGAATTTTGTGGAGCTGATCGTATTCAGGGTCACCACGAGTACGACAGAGTTCATTGTCATTGAAGTGCATGAACCGCAAGATCTGCTCGTATCTAGTCCTGGCCATGGAACACAGGCAAATGATGAATTGGGTCAGTGCACCAATATGACCACAAATAATTTGTTTTAATTATGCCCATGAGGAGGGATAGGCCCAGAAAGGTCTTAAACTCAGGAACCGTAATAGGTTTCCAGGCAAATTCTCTGGCAAGGGTCAAATGGGGATTTGTGGTGATATATTGACCAGCATATAAATTTGTTTTGGTCCACAATAGATCTGTAGAGATCTTCCGTGAAAAACAGTGAATAAAAGTCAAGGGAATTAAAATTCGCTGTTTCCACCTGAATTACGGGTTGGCCAGTGAATAAGGGAAGTACAGGCGCTGCAGAAGTGGTGGCCTCCCAATAAGGATTGGCAAACGCAGCGGGAAGGACACTATGGGCTCTACGGGCCTGCATTCAAACTCTTGGTGGCTGCTTGTGCTAACCACTGCACCAGCTTGAACTACACTTATGGGACTCGCCAGGTCTCCAAGTGTAACTACAGTGCTGGTTTGTCTAAGACTAGGATGTTCTAGGCCACTGGTGCTTGCCAGTTCATCAGAAAGTTTAGCGGCACTAGTGCTGGCTCTCTGCTCCATCCAAGAACCCTGTGGTTGTTGCACCTCAGTAACAGAAGAACAGGGTCGAGTACGCCTGACCTTAGCAGGGACCACTACACCTTCATCAGAGCTATCTGTCAGGGTGCCGCTGCCCTCTACTGGTTCATATACTGAGCCTGAATCTGAAAGTGAGGCTGCACCTTCGCTCTCATCTGTTATGCTCAGCATCATGTAGGCCTCTTCACTAGTGTACCTCTGTTTTGACATTTTGGCCACTAAATTTATAGGTACAGTTAGTGCAACTCACAGGCAAAAAAGCACCTAGTTGTCAGAGACTGCATCAATCACTACCAAAAAGATTAACTGTTAGCGTTCGCAGGGATCAGGCATGACTCTGCTAACACTTCAGTTATGTGTGCTATTGCAGAGTGGGCTGGGTGGAGGGGCTAAACACAGGTGCTAGCAGGTGTCTGGACTGATCCTGCTAACGCCGCATTTTTGGGAACACTATACTACTGGGGATGCTAATATATTACTGAGCAGATCAAAAATATTGACCTGTTCAAACACTACACTAGTAAGGAAGGTGTATGGTGTGTGCGTGTGTGTTAGCGTTACTGGCACTAATCCGACGCTGCCTGGGATTGATACCCTAACTGACACTAAAACTGATGTCAGCCCTGACACTAATACGGTGATCAGAAAAAATATCTGTACACTATACTATAGTGATACTGTGAAGGAAATATGAGACAGGTACCCTGATGCTATAAAAAAAACTGACAGGGACAGTAACTAGCGTCACCCTCGACCCTAAATACAGTGATCAGAAAAGCGTACACTATACTATTGACACTGGTGACAGGGGGTGAAAGGGTTAACTGGGGGGGGGCAATCAGAGGGTTAAACCTTTATTAGGGGGTTAATGCGGTATACTAAACCTACCTGAGCCTACTACTAACTACCCTAATGCTGTTTAGTGTCACAAGTGACACCAGTACAGCGATCAGTGAAAAATCTAAAAACTGCCCTTAGTGACAATGTGACAGGGACTGAAAGGGTTAACCGGGGGGGGGGGGGTCGGGTGGTTTGGGGGGACAAGTCTACCTATGTGTACTGGTGTCAGTGTATTGTTGTGGTAAGATGTCCTCTCACACTGGAACCCAAAAGGGCTCTACGAGGGGAGGTGACATTATTTCCTCTGCTTGTGTTTACATTACACAGGCAGAGGACCGTCTGCTATTTGCCAGAACCGATCACTAGGCCCAGGCCAGAAATCATTGGCCTGGGCCTGGCGACTGATCGTGATCTTTGTTCCAGATGTTTGTTCTGGAACAAATTAGATCACCATGGGCACGGCTGGAGTGCACATACTTCCTACCCATGGGCACGAGCACAGTACAGCTATGAGTGTTCGTGCAGGAGTGCCAACCTGCCGCTGTATAATGATGGCAGCTGGCTGGCAATTAGTTAAAGTGTGACAGAGCAGAATGCTGAAAATTGTTCTGAAAACATTTGGAAAGAGGGGATTGATTGGGGAACAGAACAGTATTGGCAAGCACATGCGGATACAATCTAAAAACAAAGTACCTCCTGCTTACGTGCTTCTTACATATGTTTGTATATGTATTCCTCTTTCCAAAGGTGTAACTATAGCCACAGCAGGTCAGGTAACTGCTATGGGACTCATAAGCATGGTGTCCTACTATCCGCTCACTCAAGTCCAGTACATGGCTTGACTATGGAATCCATAGCCAAGCCGTGTACTGGACTGGAGTGTGTGGACAGTCAGACACCATGCTTTTGAACCCCATAGCAGTTACCTGATCTGCTATGGCTATAGTTACACCTTTGGAAGAGGAATAAATATGCAAACATAGGTAAGAAGCACTTAAGCAGGATGTGCTTAGTTTTTATATTGTATCTACAACAAACCCTGTGGATATATATTTTTGTAAGCACTGCTTACAAAGTGGGGTAGAGCAGAAGAGGAGGAAGAGAATTCGGGCAGCCGTTTATCTGAGCAAGGTGCCACACAGTGACAGAACACAGAAAAAAAGATGAAGATGATAACACTCACACACTGCACAGTACTCCAGTCCAGAGTCTCCAGACACAACTGGACTCCTGGCTGCTGTGCTGCTGTCACTCCCAGAGTCCCAAGTCAGGACCTGGACTGGTCCCTTTGCTGAATGATCATATCGCTGGGTGGCGGACCGCGGGCCCCGGAGAAGGTGGGTGGAGCCACTGCAGCACTAACACAGAATTGCTCCTTGCCCAGCCTCACTCCAAAAGCCTGTGAGTGTGATGTCACTGGTTGCTAGATGCCAGGTGGGGCGGTCCTAGCAACCAGTTCAGCCGGTGATCAGTTAGGATGGCTGCCACTGGCTGTGTGTCCTCTATTTCATTCCGGGACACTGTTTTGTCCCAGAATGAAGGTGCCCGGGGCCTGGGACAGAGATGTAAATTGCAGCAATCCAATCCACGCCACCTTGCAGATCCCTGATTCCAGGGGGGGAGGGGCGGGCGCTCGCGGACGCCCATGCTAGGAAGTGTCTATGAACAGGCACATGCAGCTGCACAGGGCATGCATTGTCAATCACAGAGACAAGGTTTGCTGAATATCTGTATTAGATGGTTGTTTCTAATCAAGCATTAGCTTTAAAACTTTAATTGCTAAATCTTTAAGAGAGAAAATTTTCCAAGGGTGAGGTCTGCTCTCCAGGACTGGGAGGGAATATTGGCATCAATGGACAAAGAACAAGAATGAAAATTCTTCAAAATTAAAATGGCTGTAAATAATAAAAAAGAGCATTTAAAAAATATAAAAATGAAGGAACGCTGTCATAGTTTAAATGTTACAAAGAATATAACAGAATATGTAAAAAGGAAATCAAGGACACAAAAATTCCAAATGGACGACAGATTGCAAAAGATAGTAGGACAAACCTAAAAAAATGCTTCAAATATATTAATAGTAAAAAGGTCAGGTCTGGGCATGTAGGCCCTTTACAAAATAATCTAGAGTGGGTGACTGGGGACAAAGAGAAGGTAAATGTATTAAATACTTTCTTTAGCTCTGTGTATACAAAGGAGCATGGGGGAGCTCAAGTCCATAATGGGGATGGTATTGACACAGCCCCAAATGATCCACAATGGCTCAAAAGTGATATGGTCCAGAAATATTTAGACAGAATAAAGGTAGATAAAGCACCTGGATCAGATAGCATTCACCCACAGATCCTAAAACAATTGAGCTCTGTCATTTCAAAGCCATGGTATCTAATTTGTAGGGACTCGTTAATGACTAGAATGGTACCACTGGATGGCGCAGGGCCAATCCAGCGCCCATATTTAAAAAGGGATAAAAGTCTTTACCAAGTAACTATAGACCTGTTAGTTTAACTTCTATAGTCGGGAAGATATTGGAGACATGAAAGACAGAAATTGTCAAACAAACCTGATTTCTTTTTATGGGGAGATAAGTTAAACCTTGGACAGGAGGGGTGGCTGTGGACGTGGTATACCTGGATTTTGCAAAAGCGTTTGACACAGTTCCCCACACATGGCTAATGTGTAAGGTAAAGTCTACAGGTTTGGAAAGATCAATTTGTAAATGGATAGAAAACTGGCTAAAAGACAGAATTCAGAAAGTACTGATTAATGACTCTTATGCCCTGTACACATAGTCGGAAATTCAGACGGAAAAGGTCCGATCAGATTATGTTGTCAGAAAATCCGATCGTGTGTGGGCTCTATCGGACTTTTTCCGTCGGAAATTCCGACGGAAAAAGTTTGAGAGCTGGATCTAAAATTTTCCGACAACAAAATCCGATCTGACTTTTTCCGATTGTTTGTAGAGAATTCCGATGGACAAAGTGCCACGCATGCTCATTAAATGTCAAGACCAAAGCTATTGCTACTAGCCTCTATGTAGTCCCCTTGTACGCAACGAACGTCACCTCATTCCAAACGATTGGATTTTCCGACAACTTTGTACGACTGTGTATAAACAACACAGGTTTCGGACAAAATCAGTCTGAAAAAATCTGACGGATTTTATGGTCGGAATGTCCATTACTCTGAATGGTCTAAGGTTATCAGTGGTGTACCCCAAGGTTTAGTGTTGGGATCCTCACTTAGTAATATCTTTATAAATGATACAGGGTCTGGGATAAAAAAGGAACATTTCTGTCTTTGCAGATGACACTAAGCTAATTGGGAAACTAATTGGCAAATGAGGTTTAATGTTAATAAATGTAAATGCATGCACTTAGGGGCTCAGAATATGCATGCAGAATATGCATGCATCATACATACAAGGGGGGAGTACAACTGGGGTAATCAATGGTGGAGAAGGATCTGGGGGTTTTGATAGATCATAAGCTCAATAATAGCATGCAATTCCAAGCTGCAGTTTCCAAAACGAGCAAAGTCCTTTCTTGCATTAAGCGAGGTATGGTCTCCGGAGAGAAGGTGTCAGAAATCATGAATCAGACCGAGACAGTTAAATCACACTTGTTTAACAATAAATGTAAATAGAACAAACATAGTCAAAACATAGCCAAAGTTCAGTAACCAGAATGGATAGTCATACAAGACTAGATAAGCCAGAATGTTATGAAGCCAGGGATCAGCATAGTGGAACAGCAAGCAGGATCTGGAGCCAGAAGAAATGTCAGCGAAGCAAGTCTTTAACAGGAACACAGGAGATATGCTGGATGGCTTAAATAGGCAGGACTGACAAGCAGGATATCATCAACTGGTAAGTCACTGTGGAGAGATAGGAGCTGGCAATTAGCTGACAGCTAAGTGGCCAGCTCAGAGGAAGGAAGGGCTGAGCTCAGCCATGACAGTACCCCCTCCTCAATGACCCTCCCCTTCAGAGGACCACCAGACTTGAGGGGAGCACATCTATGGAAATCACGGAGGAGGCAAGTACATCTGAGGATGAGACCCAAGGGCGTTCCTTTGGACCATACCCTTTCCAATGCACCAGGTACTGTATGCACCGATGGAACCTACGGGAGTCAACAATGGACAGTACTTCATGCTCCTCATGGTTCTCAACCTGTACAGGGTGAGGAGGTAGCACAGAGATGGTAAAGTGGTTGCAGACCAAAGGTTTTAATAAGGAGACATGAAATACATTAGAGGTATGCATATTAGAAGGAAGGTCTAATACGTAAGCCACTGGGTTAATCCTGCGAAGAATATGTAAAGGCCCAATAAACCGAGGTGCAAACTTCATAGAGGTAACATGAAGTTGGAGATTGTGAGATGACAGCCAGACCCTGTCCCCAACCTGGTAGAGAGGTGCAGGCAAATGTCCGCGGTCAGCATGGAGTCTGTACCTTTCATTAGCATGGCGCAAAGCCTCTTGGACTTGTGCCCAAGTGGAACGAAGACCGTGGAGATGCTCGTCTAATGCAGAAATACTCCGTGGAACAAATGAGTCAGGCAACATGGAAGGTTGGAAACCATAGATCGCAATAGTTTGCCATAAACGGGAACAATCGGGAAGCAGAATTCAAGGCACTATTGTGAGTAAACACCGCCCACGGTAAGAGGTCTGACCAGTTGTTATGATGCTCAGAAATATAGCAACGTAGGATTTTCTCCAAGGACTGGCTGGCTCATTCCGCTGTCCCATTAGACTGCTGGTGATACGCAGAGGAGAAAGCAAGCTGAATTCCCAACTATGCACAAAAGGCCCGCCAGAACCGGGACACAAATTGACTACCCCTGTCTGAGACAATAACCTTTGGTAGCCCATGTAAGCGAAAGATCTCCCAACAAATATGGAAGCCAGTTCCTTAGAAGTGGGCAACTTCTTAAGTGGAATATTTTTGAGAACTGGTCAACCACCATAAGGATAACTGTGTTGCTCTGGGAGTTGAGTAACTCCATAATGAAACAGATCCTCTGGAAGGAGCCCCATCCTCATCCAAAACGAGAATGGACCCTGCCTGCTGCTGGCCATAATGGATATCCTGCTGGCATGCAAGGTACCGTACCGAGCATCAACAACACACCTTCCCACAGACAGGGACTGCAGACTGGGACATGGGGCACAGGAGGGGCTGCAATGATGGGCACAGTGAGACTGAATTCACGACACAGTAAAGCTGCATTTGATGGACACAGTGAGGCTGCAATGGTGGGCACAGTGAGGCTGCATTGGTGGGCACAGTGAGGCTGCATTGGTGGGCACAGTGAGGCTGCATTGGTGGGCACAGTGAGGCTGCATTGATGGGGACAGTGAGGCTGCATTTGATGGGCACTAATGAGGCTGCATTTTGCTCTTGTATCATGTCTGCAGTCTCTGACCATTTCCTGTATCATGTCTGCAGTCTCTGAGGGAGTCTGGAATTTGAATATATATATATATATATATATATATATATATATATATATATATATATATATATATATATATATATATAGCCCTATGTGATTTCATATCTATATATAATACTCTCTTCATCAAAGAAGATGTATGGTTTTCCCTTTCATGGATAATAAAATAATTATGTTATGCTGTTGGGTTGGTATAATAATGCTGTGTGGCTGGTATGAAATTTATTCCAGTGCTGGTTTTTATTCCCAGTCCGGCCCTGGGTAGAAGACCCCCGAAGTCTAGAAGAAGACCCCTGAATGACGACGAAAGAGAAAGCCGGGCTAGCAAAAGAGCGAAAAAAGAGCGGAAGATAGTGGAGGTGCCCGGCGAGAAGACCCCCGAAATCAGAAGAAGACCCTCGGAGCGGACTAATAAACTACTTTAAAAACCTGTGTTGTGCGTTTTTTTATTTACTTTTTCCCACCAGGTGAATGGGTATAGGGGTACATTGTACCCCATACCCATTCACATAGGGTGGGGGGCCAGAATCTTAAAGGGGGCTCCCGGATTCTGGTAAGCCCCCCGCCCGCAGACCCGGATAACCAACGGCCAAGGTTGTCAGGAAGAGGCCCTTGTCCTCATCAACATGGGGACAAGGTGCTTTGGGGTGGGGGGGCCACAGGGCCCCCCTTCCCCAAAGCACCCACTCCCCATGTTGAGGACACGCAGCCTGAAATGGCTCAGGAGGGGGGGGGCGCTCGCTCGTCCCCAACCTCTTTCCTGACCGGCTGGGCTGCGTGCTCGGATAAGGGTCTGGTATGGGCTTTGGAGGGACCCCCATGCCGTTTTTTCAGCATAGGGGTTCCCATTAAAATCCATACCAGGTGACGGGGCTAGCAAGGTTTCAATCTCGCCAATGGAAGCAGCAACATTGACTTCCTTCGCTAGTCCCGTCTACCTGGAGTCACGTTCAAAATGAACGGACTTTACTCTGTTTGTGGGCAAGTCCGTTTATTTGAAAAGTCCGGTGGACCTCCGCCAAAAGTCCGGCAGATTGTCTGTTGGAAAATTACGGTTTTGTGTGGGCGTGTGTGGGCAAGTCCGCTCGTTCAGAAAGTCCGGCGGACCTCCGCTGCAAAGTCCAGCAGTGAGTCCGCCAGACTAAGCCCGGTGGATAGTCTGATCGTGTGTCTACGCGGCATAACAGCTTTCTGTCAACAATCTCGTAATTGCACTCTGCAGGTGACAATTTCTTTGAAAAGTAGCCACAAGGATGCATAGGGTGCCAACTCCACTTTTTAGAAGCATCAACCTCAAGAATAAAAGGTAACGTAAAATCAGGATGTGCCAACACAGGAGCAGAATTAAAGGCAGCTTTGAGACTCTCAAAGGCCTTAATGGACTCTGGAGGCCAACTCTGTGGGTTACCGTCCTTTCTGGTCATATCAGATAATATATATCGAATAAACTTCCGATAATAGTTGCCAAAGCCAAGAAAACGCTGCAGAGGATGTAAACCCATGGGTCGGGGCCACTGTAGGACTGCTGAAAGTTTCTCTGGGTTCATCAAAAAAAACAGCAGTGGAAATGACATAACCCAGGAATTTAACCTGTTCATGATGAAATTCGCACTTCTCCAAAATACAATAGAGATTGCTCTCTCTTCGTTTCTGAAGCACGCGACAGCACGCTTGTAGCGGCTCTCCAGGGACTTGGAAAATATGAGGATATAGTCGAGATAAACCACCACACATAACTGCAACAAATCTCAGAGGACATTGTTAATAAATCCCTGGAAAACTGCCGGGACATTACAAAGGCCAAAAGGCATTACGAGGCATTTCCACTCGTTGCCCTCCTTAATCCTCATGAGATTGTATGCCTCTCTTAAATCAAGCTTTGTGAAAACCGTTGCTAACTTGAGGCTGTCAAATAACTCTATAATCAACAGAATCAGATAGGCATTCTTAATCGTGAAACGATTGAGACCCCTAATATCAATACAAGGTCTTAGTTCACCACTCTTCTTCTTCTTCATATGCGGATTAAACCTAGAGAAAGTGCATCTGCAACATACTCCTCCATGGCCTTATCCTCCAACACTGACAAAGGGTAATCCCGGCCACAAGGGGGTATGTCAGGGCTGGGCTCAGCCTTTCCTTCTCTGAGCTGGCTGCTAAGCTGTCGACTACTTGCCAGCTCCTATCCCTCCATAGTTACCCAGCTGTTGATGATCTCCTGCTCGTCAGTCCTGCCTACTTAAGCAGTCCAGCCCAGAGGAGCTCTGCCTTCGCCTTGGTCAACATCACAGAAATTATCTCCTGTGATCCTGTTCAAGACTTGCTTTGCTCCAGATCCTGATTGCTGTTCCACTCATTGATCCCTGGTGTTTGGCTTGTCTGAATATCCATTCCGGTTACTGAACCTTGGCTATGTTTTGACTATGCTTGTCCTTTTTACTTTTATTATTAAACAAGTGTGATTTAACTGTACTTCTGTCTTGGCCTGATTTCATGGTTTCTGACATGATGGCATCAGCTTGAAGGTCAATCATATAACCGGTGTGGGGGCAATCTTTTGGCTTGGTCTTTGTCAAAGACATCGCTAAAATTGCAGTACTCCGGCAGGGAGGAGAGTGAAGAGGTGCACAGGACCTTGACTACCTTCTGGAAGCATGTCTTACTGCATTGTGGCAACCAGGAGAGAACCTCAACATGAAGCCAATCGAAAGAGGGGCTGTGCCTCTGTAACCAAGCATAACTAATAACTAGAGGAAACTTAGGTGAGGAAATTACTTGGAATTGGATTATATCAAGGTGAAGAGCACCTATGGCCATGCGCAATGGAACAGTCTCATGAGTCACATGGGCGGGCTGTAGAGGTCTCTCGTCAAAAGCCTCAATGGCAAGTGGAGTGTCACGCAGCTGCAGCGGAATTGAGTGCTTCGATACAAAGGCAGCATCAATGAACAGGCCTGCAGTCCCAGAGTCAATTAGAGTCTGTATCTCGACAGACTACTCAGCCCAAGAAAGGTTAACCAAAACCAGGGGCTTAGCCTTTTGGATAAAGACTTCAAAAAGTGACCTGCCTGGCCACAATAAAGCCACAATCTCTCCCTCCTCCTAAGGGTTCTCTCATCCGCAGAGAGATGCGTGAAGCCCAAGTGCATGGGTTTACCTTCACTGACTGACTCTGTACCAGGAGGCATGGGAGGTGAGGGAGGCATGGGTGGGATTCTGTTGGCTTCAATGAAGTCAGAGCATACAGACAACAGCAGAATAATACAGCAGCATGTTGTGTGCCCACAGCAAGGACACTGGATTCTGTGTGCGAGGACATATTGCTGATGTTTGTTAATGGACACCATCAACATTACATCACATCACTTGCCTGCTCCAGCTATCTAACATAAGAAACGTTAGCCATCAAGGCCTGTATCCACTGTATGAAATAATGCCTGCATTCCTACGGTATTTGTAATGTTTGGATTTTGATAAAGCGCAGAAAAAGCAAGACATATTCATGAAACTTCAGTTCTGTTAAGAAACAAAAGTGGAGTACTGTAAATCCAAAGATATTGTTGTAAGGAGATCAAGGAACCTTTTACTATTGATGTTGACAACCGCTGGGCATTGGTTATAATGAAGCATCTCCATAAGGAATCCGATGAACCAATCATAATAATTGTTTATGATGTGCCTGTTAACCTGTCACGTACCTAGTAGTTGAGCCTGGAATGCAGGGAGCGGCCCCTCGTATCCCCTGGCTAATGAACCCCTGGAGATGGAGACAGGTATTCAAAAGTTCAGGGGGCACAAGTGCCTGGCAGATAGGACCGGTCCGGATAAGCAGCAGGGCACCGACAGCGAGTAGGTAGAGCTGATGGTACTTGACTGTAGCAGGCAGGCACAAGTGGGGAGACTGGCAGGCAGGTGGACGTCAGGAAATACAGGAACCCCAACAGGTAAGCAGGAACAGCAGGGTCAGGTGCAGGCCGGGTCAGCAGGAATCGATCAGCAAGGTACAAGAGGATGAGGCAGAGACGTGGTCAGACAAGCAGAGGTCGTAGGCAGGCAGCAACGGATCAGGGTCAAGGAACAAGCCGGGTATCAGGAATCAAGGTAACAGGTACAGGTACAGGAAGCAAGGTCACGGACACGCTGTAGACTGGACAGCATGGATGGAAGGGAGCAAGTGCCTTAAGAAGACCTTAGGGCGCCAAAACGGTCGTACGACGGGTCAGCGCGCCCCCGCGAGTAGACGTGCGCCTGTTCGTGACCCCACGTGCGTGCGCGCGCTCGTTCATGTTGACGCGAGTGCGTTCGTTCGCTTTAGCGCGCGTCAAGGGGAAACGACGGGTTCTCCACGACAGGTTTCTACGGGTAAGTCTCCTGTGTACGGCCGAAACGCCAGAGTGATCGTGACATTGCCCCCCCCCCAAGGGGCAGCCTCCGGATGCCCAACTGAGCCAACTTATTCGGGTGGGAATTCTTGAAGGCACGAATGAGTCTCTTGGCATGAATGTTAGCTTCTGGCTCCCAGGAGTTCTCCTCGGGTCCGTACCCCTTCCACTTGACTAAGAATTGGACCTGGTTCTTTCTCTTCCTACAGTCCAGAATGGCCTCGATTTCAAACTCAATCTCCCCATTGACCAACACAGGTTCCGGGGGACTGGAGGTCCTGTCAGCGAAGGGGTCCGCGACTGCGGGTTTGAGAAGCGATACATGGAACACTGGATGAATTCGGAAAGATTCAGGAAGTTTGAGTTCAAACGCCACGTCATTTAATTTCCTCTTGATCGGGAAGGGACCCACGAATTTCGGGCCCAACTTCTTGGAGGGACAGGACAGTCTAAGATTCAAGGTGGACAAACAGACCCGATCCCCAACCTTAAGATCCAGCTCCCCTCTTCTCCTTCTGTCGAAGACTTCCTTGTTATGCTCCTGTGACCAGGCCAGGGTTTCTTGTAAGAGCTTGTTATTTTCTTCAAAGAAGTTAAGTTTCTTCTGAACCGCTGGTACCGAACACTCGGGAAGACTGCCAGACAAAAACAACGGATGGAACCCGAAGTTCGCATAAAAAGGGGACTGCTTGGTGGCTGAGTGGATTGTGTTATTGTAAGCTAACTCAGCCATCGGTAACAGAGAGACAGAGGTCGTCTTGAGAGAAGGACGAAAAACAGCGAAGGTACTGTTCCAGTGTCTGATTCGTCCTCTCGGTCTGACCGTTGGTCTGCGGGTGGTAGGCTGAGGACATGCAAAGATCGATCTTCAGAGTTCCACAGAGCGCCCTCCAAAATCTTGAGGTGAACTGCACCCCCCTATCAGATGTGATGTTGGCGGGAATGCCATGAAGTCTCACAATTTCTTTAACAAAGGCGTTAGCTGTCTCTGCGGCTGAGGGGGTGCCCTTCATGGGCAAGAAGTGAGCCATCTTAGTGAGTCTGTCGACTACGACAAAGATCGTTGTATGGTTCTCCGAAGGGGGGAGTTCGACGATAAAATCCATGGAGATCATCCTCCATGGTCTATCAGGAACAGGTAGCGGTCTTAGTAGACCCCAGGCTCTTGACTTGTCGCCCTTACTCCGAATACAGGTGGCACAGGCCTGTACATACCTCTTGCAGTCGTCCTTCATCCGTGGCCACCAGAATGTACGCCTGAGTAATTCCAGGGTTTTGAATACCCCAAAGTGGCCAGCCAGAGGATGGTCATGACAGGAGGCCAGAACCAGGGTCCGAACTGCCTGGGGGACAAAGATCCTGTTCCCATGCCACAGAAGGTCATCGTTGGAGGACAACGGGGCACCGGGTGGAGGTGTAGCGCCTATGGAGGCCCGCTTGACCTGAGACACCACATCTCCCTGGAGTAGAAGAAAGTTCCCAGCAGAAAGGATGGTATCGGTAGGTGGCGAGTTTTCCGGCTGACTAAACATGCGGGATAAAGCGTCTGGCTTAGTATTCTTGGATCCGGGACGGTAAGTGATGTGGAATACAAATCTTGAGAAAAAGAGTGCCCACCTGGCCTGACGAGGCTTCAATCTCTTAGCTGTCTTTAAATATTCCAAGTTTTTGTGGTCGGTATAGACCAGGATTGGATGGATAGCCCCCTCCAGCAGGTAGCGCCACTCCTCGAGTGCAGACTTAATTGCTAATAGCTCACGATCACCGACGCCGTAATTTCTTTCGGCCTCTGACAATTTGCGAGAGAAGAAAGCAACCGGATGGAGTAAGGACTTGGGTCCCTGCCTCTGGGAAAGTATAGCTCCGACTGCTATTTCTGAAGCGTCAACTTCGAGGGTATACGGTAGAGCGGGATCGGGGTGCTTCAGGACCGAGGCCGAGACAAACAAATCCTTCAGGGTTTTGAAGGCCTCTTGTGCTTCGGGGGTCCAACGGAACCTTTGGCCCTGCTTGGTCAGCCCGGTAATGGGGGCGATAATAGAAGAGAATCCCTTTATGAACTTACGATAGAAGTTAGCGAAGCCCACAAATCGCTGAACTCCCTTCCTATCGGAGGGGGCAGGCCAGTCCTGGATTGCGGAGATCTTCTGGGGATCCATCTCTACCCCTCTAACTGAGATGACCAGGCCGAGGAACTGAATACTCTCCTGTTCGAAAACACATTTTTCGGGCTTGGCGTACAAACCGTGAAGGCGGAGACGGGTCAGAACCTTCTTAACATGTTCCCGATGGATGGCTAGAGTGGAGGAAAAGATTAAGATGTCATCCAGGTAAATAATTACAAACAAATCAAGATAATCTCTAAAAATGTAATTGACAAAATGCTGGAACGTGGCTGGGGCATTACACAACCCGAATGGCATCACTAAGTATTCGTAGTGCCCGAAGCGGGTACGGAAGGCTGTTTTCCATTCATCACCCTTTCTGATACGGACGAGGTTGTAGGCACCCCGAAGATCCAGCTTTGTGAACAACTTGGCAGAACCCAGTCTCTGAAAAAGTTCAGGTACTAACGGCAGGGGGTAGCGATTTTTAATGGTGATCTTGTTTAGAGCCCGATAGTCCACACATGGGCGCAGGGAGTGGTCCTTCTTTTCCACGAAGAAAATCCCAGCGCCAGCTGGGGAGGTAGAGGGTCGGATAAATCCTTTTTCAAGGTTATCATCCAAGTAGGACTTCAGGGTACTCAGTTCAGACTCGGATAGAGGGAAGATTCTTCCAAAGGGGATTTCTGCCCCCGGGAGCAGTTCTATAGGGCAATCATATGGCCTATAGGGAGGAAGAGTCTCTGCCCCCTTCTTACTGAAGACATCTAGAAAAGCATGGTATTCCTTAGGTACAGCTTGTCGGGTTTCATCATCCGATTCCAGACAGAGAAGGGCCGAGGAGTCCCTGTTGGGAGTCGGGCAGCAATGCTGGAGACAGTAGTCCGAGGGGAATTCAATTATTCCAGTGGCCCAATCAATGCGTGGGTTGTGTGCCTTCAACCAAGGCATACCTAGAATGATGGGGAACAGAGGAGACTGGATGACGTCTAGGCAAAGGAGTTCTTGGGGAGTTCCGGCGATGACAACGGATAGGGGGCTAGTCTCCTGGGTCACTGGTCCTGATCCCAAGGTAGACCCGTCAGCCAGGTATACCGAGAGCCCCTTCTCTCTCGGTCCAAGGGGAATCCTGTTCTTTCGGGCGAAGGACGAGTCTACAAAGCCACTGCATGCCCCAGAGTCAATAACTGCGTGGGTTGAAACAGTCCTTCCTGGAAGCTGTAAAAGAACAGGAACAGCCAGATGAGAGGTGTTATCAGACAACACAGGTGAGGGAACAGGTGGAACAAGGAGGCACTTATGCATCTTAGCTGGGCAAGAGCGAACAAAGTGCCCTGGTTCTCCGCAGTACAGACAGAGGTTGTTGACCCGGCGACGTTGACGTTCTTCTGGAGTCAGAGATGGGCGGAGTAGCCCCAGCTGCATGGGTTCCGGGGTGTCCAATGTGGATGCGACTGGAACAGGAGGAGTTGGGTGACTAGGCACCCGTGGTAGCATCCAGATCAGGCGAGTAGTTGTGGAAGAACGTTCTTGGCGGCGCTCCCTCAAACGCCTGTCAATTTGGACAGAGGTGTCTATCAGGGCTTCCAGAGTCTCAGGGACACCCACACGTGCCAACTCATCCTTCAGAGCCTCGGAGAGGCCCATGCGGAACTGATACCGCAGGGCCGCGTTGTTCCAGTCTGTGTCTGCGCTCCATCGTCGGAACTCTGAGACGTAGTCCTCCACAGGCCTGCGACCTTGTTGTAGGGCATGTAAGGCTGCTTCTGCGGTTGCAGCGAGTTGGGGATCCTCATAGAGTCTGGACATTGCCTGGAAGAAGGTATTCATGGAGTCTAAGGATGGGTCCTTCCGTTCCAACAGACGGTGTGCCCAGGCCTGGGGTTCATCTGTTAGCAGAGAGATGACAAATCCCACCTTCGTCGCCTCAAGGGAGAAGGTCCTAGGTTGCAGGGCGAAATAGAGTTCGCAGGAGTTGCGGAAGGCCCTGAACTTGTTCCGGTCTCCCGCGAATCGTTCCGGAGTTGGGACCCTGGGTTCGGGTGGCAACATCACGACTGACGGTGGAGCATGGGCCCCTGGGGCAACTGGTGCAGAAGCGGATAGCGCCTGGACTTGTTCCTCCAGTCTACCGTAGCCTTCCTGTAAACTCTTAACTGCCTGAGTAAGGCCGGCCAGGTGGTGGCAGAGCTCGTCCATGGGGGAGGCTCCCTGCGCAGGCTTGGACATGGCTGTCCAGTACTGTCACGTACCTAGTAGTTGAGCCTGGAATGCAGGGAGCGGCCCCTCGTATCCCCTGGCTAATGAACCCCTGGAGATGGAGACAGGTATTCAAAAGTTCAGGGGGCACAAGTGCCTGGCAGATAGGACCGGTCCGGATAAGCAGCAGGGCACCGACAGCGAGTAGGTAGAGCTGATGGTACTTGACTGTAGCAGGCAGGCACAAGTGGGGAGACTGGCAGGCAGGTGGACGTCAGGAAATACAGGAACCCCAACAGGTAAGCAGGAACAGCAGGGTCAGGTGCAGGCCGGGTCAGCAGGAATCGATCAGCAAGGTACAAGAGGATGAGGCAGAGACGTGGTCAGACAAGCAGAGGTCGTAGGCAGGCAGCAACGGATCAGGGTCAAGGAACAAGCCGGGTATCAGGAATCAAGGTAACAGGTACAGGTACAGGAAGCAAGGTCACGGACACGCTGTAGACTGGACAGCACGGATGGAAGGGAGCAAGTGCCTTAAGAAGACCTTAGGGCGCCAAAACGGTCGTACGACGGGTCAGCGCGCCCCTGCGAGTAGACATGCACCCGTTCGTGACCCCACGTGCGTGCGCGCGCTCGTTCATGTTGACGCGAGTGTGTTCGTTCGCTTTAGCGCGCGTCAAGGGAAAACGACGGGTTCTCCACGACAGGTTTCTACGGGTAAGTCTCCTGTGTGCGGCCGAAACGCCAGAGTGATCGTGACATAACCCTTTGAGTTCTGGTGAGTCTTTTACCATAAGGGGTGTCACCGATTGTGAAGCTTCTGCGCACTGGTGTCTCTGGCTTGGAAATGGACTTTCTTCTCTTTTACATTATCTAGTGAACACTATAGTGGATAGCTCATATTCATGTTTGTGGACTTTAAAAAAACTTTTCTGGTGGATTCCTTGAAAATCACGATCTGTCATCTTTTTATGTATATTTATTTTGAAATTTATTGGATATTTAGCGCTGTCAATATAGTATATTTTATGAGAGGTTAACGGATGACGTATACTATATGTCTATGTGATTCATGGGTGGGATTGTCTTTCTCTGAGTCTGGAGTCAATGAGGATAGCAAAGGTGAGCAACTTCTGCAGCTCAGTAGGTATATCTCAGGCTACTATCTCATCCTTTATGGTATCCGAGAGACCATGAGAAAAAGCAGCCAAGAGGGCCTCATTGTTCCAAGCAACCTCTGCTGCCAGAGTACGGAATTCAATGGCGTAATCAGTAACAGTTCTCGTATTCTGTTTGATGGACATGAAGGACTTGGCAGCAGAAGCAGAGCACACGGGAACGTCAAATACCCTTTTAAAAGAAGCCACAAACTCAGTGTAACTCAAGACAACAGGTTTTTGCATCTCCCATAGATGTTTTGCCCAAGCCAAGACTCTCTCAGAAAGCAAAGATATCACAAAATCTACTTTCCTTCTGTCCGTGGGAAATGCTTGGGGCAGCATTTAAAAGTATATCTCAACCTAGTTAAGAAACCCTCTGCATTGGACTGGATCGCCCCCAAATCGCTGAGGAAGTGGAGCAGAACCAGACATACCTCTTATAGATATAATACTCAAGGCTGGTGCCTGCACAGAGACTGGAGCAGCAGCAGAGACGGGCTGCAACACAGGTTGTACCAGAGCAGCCACAGTGGGAGATTCCAGGTGAGCCATGTGACTCAGGAGTGTTTTTAACACCATGGCAAACTGATGCATGCTGTGATCCTGCTCATCCAATTTGTAAAAAATATTACCAACAAGTGTATAGACTGCATCTTCTGAATTCATGGCCTTCGACTACTGTCAGAAACCATGAATCAGACTGAGACAGAAGTACAGTTAAATCACACTTGTTTAATAATAAAAGTAAATAGAACAAACGTAGTCAAAACATAGCCAAAGTTCGATAACCGGAACAGCTAGTCAGACAAGCCAGAAAGTCAGGAAGCCAGAGATCAATGTAGTGGAACAGCAAGCAGGATCTGGAGCCAGAAGGAATGTCAACCAAGCAAGGCCAGAGATCAATGTAGTGGAACAGCAAGCAGGATCTGGAGTCAGAAGGAATGTCAGCCAAGCAAGTCTTTAACAGGAACATAAGAGATAGTCTCTGTGATGTTGACTAAAGCGAAGGCAGAGATCATCTGAGCTGGGCAGCTTAAGCAGGCAGGACTGACGAGCAGGATATCATCAACTGGTGAGTCACTGTGGAGAGCTAGGAGCTGGCAATTAGCCAATAGTTGAGCCGCCAGCTCAGAGGAAGGAAGGGCTCAGCCCAGCCCTGACAGAGAGATATCATTGTGCACGTGTACAAATCATTAGTAAGACCTCTGACCTCTGAAGATCTGAAATATGCAGTTCAGTTTTGGGCACCAGTTCTCAAAAAGGATATTGAGGAAGTGGAGAAAGTGCAGAGAAGGGCAACCAAACTGATAAGAGGCACTGAATATATTCCCTCTTGAGAAGAGGAGATTAAGGGGTCCATATAGTGAACTTGGTGTTGAGTTATTCACTTAAAGTTATCACAGAGGATAAGCAGGCACTCTTTACATCTACAGGAAAAATACGGAAAGGTTTCTTCACAGTAAAAGCTGTGAAAATGTGGAATAGACTCCCTCTAGAGTTGGTTCTGGCAAGCTCAGTAGATTGCTTTAAAAAAGGCCCGTAATCTTTCCTAAATGTACATAATATAACGGAATACTAACATTTATAGGTAAAGTTGATCCAGGGAAAATCAAGTTGCCTCTCGGGAGATGAGGAAGGAATTTTTTCCGCTGCTGTAGCAAATTGGGACATGCTTTGCTGGGGTCTTTTGCCTTCCTCTGGATCAACTGTGGCTGAAGGATTGTGTATATGGGATTGTATTTTATTTTATTTTATTGGTTGAACTAGATGGACTTGTGTCTTTTTTCAACCTGACTATGTAACTATGTAACTATCTCATTTTAGCAACAGTGCTCCTCTGTTGTACCGACACTGCCAGACGTCCATCTCTTTTCCTGTAATAAGAACAGTTTGCTCTCCAAAGTCCTGTTCATTCTTCTCTCCTGATGTCACAACCTCAGACATGAATGGAATTCCAGACTCTTTTTCTCCAGCTTTGTCAGAAACAATAATATTCAACAGTCAGTCTTCATGTAGGACTATTTTAGCTCCTGGAATCAAAGAAACAATTCATCTAATATGTAATAAAAGGGGGGCATTATTAACTTTAGGCAGAAGCTTTTATATAAACTTTTACTGCTAGTTTTATAGAAACCAATTTTTTTTCTTTCAACGCTGTCTGCATCTACTTGAAAAATGCAGTATAGTCAAGCGCTGCAGCACACCCTCCTGGTAGTTGGTGGAATTACCCCAGAAATGTTTGCAAAGAAAAGACCAATTATTCTAGCCTGTGAGATGCTGCTGAAGCCTAATCCTGTTGAAATAACATTTTCTTTGCACGATTTGTAAATGTAATGTCTGTGTTGGTAAAGCTACAAAATATGGGATCCTACAGAACAAAGTGGAAATCCATCAAATTCATTTTCTGAATAGCCGTTTGTGATTAACCAATTCTTAAAATAAAGCTACTTTGTAACTGATCCACGGTGAGCACTTAGAGTTGTTTTTGCTTCACCTTTTGTATATTCTGGGGAATCTTCTGGAGTTCCTGTCTTTGCCTGGATCATCTACCCTATGAAGGGACCTGCCTATTTGACCATCTGTTAATTCAGTGGTCCAGTCCCTAAGGTGAGCGAAGAGATTGCTCTGAAGGTAGAGGGTCTGTCACCATTATCTTCCTTGAATTATGCGAGTGTCACATGGAAACCTCTTGGTGCTTGCTGGGACATTAGTCCTCTTCCCCACTCTTAGACTTTTTTGTGATTGCTTTTTTAATACTGCATTTATCATTGTATTATTAATTTACCTGTACTTGCGCTGCACCTTATCTTATACATTTTATGAATAGACCTTAGCTTTGACTACAGTTTATAAATTGTATTGTGTGTATTTGTTACATTTGTCGCATTGTTCAAGTGTGCTTCAGTGCCTTTTATTTACACAGATAACATTAAGGCTTACATGTAGGTGGAGCCTAAGTTGGGTACTTTGTAGTATTAGGAAGAAATACTTGCACAAACAGCATTTGGCACTTGGTTGGCAGTTACATAGTTACATAGTTACTGGTAGGTGCGGTTGAAAAAATCCCTGTATGTTGCGGTCGTTCAGGTGCTTATCTAATAGTTTTTTGAAACTATTGATGCTCCTTGCTGAGACCACTGCCTATGGAAGGGAATTCCACATCCTTGATGCTCTTACAGTAAAGAAACCTCTAAATAGTTTAAGGTTAAACCTCTTTTCTTCAAATTTTAATGCGTTTCTACTTGTCTTGTTAAACTCCCTTCTGCAAAAAAGTTTTATCCCTATTGTGGGGTCACCAGTATGGTATTTATAAATTGAAATCATATCCCCTCTCAAGCATCTCTTCTCCAGAGAGAATAAGTTCAGTGCTCACAACCTTTCTTCATAACAAATATCCTCCAGATCCTTCATTAGTTTAGTTGCCCTTCTTTGTACTCGCTCCATTTCCAGTAGATCCTTCCTGAGGACTGGTGCCCAGAACTGGACCGCATACTCAAGGTCTTGCAGAGTGGGAGCATTATCATCTGGAGTTGATTCCCTTTTTATTGCATGCCAATATTCTGTTTGCTTTGTTAGCAGCAGCCTGGCATTGCATGGCCTTGCTAAGCCTATCATCTACTATGAACCCCAGGTCCTTTTCCATCCTAGATTCCCCCGGAGGTTCTCCCCCCAGTGTATAGATTGTTTTCATATTTTTGCCACCCAAATGTATTATTTTACATTTATATCTACACTGAACCTCATTTTCCTTGTAGTTGCCCACCCCATTAATTTGTTCAGATCTTCTTGCAAGGATTCCACATCCTGCGGAGAAGTTATTGCCCTGCTTAGCTTTGTATTGTCCTTAAATACAGAGATTGAACTGTTTACCCCATCCTCCAGGTCGTTTATGAACAAATTAAGTAGGATTGTTCCCAGCACAGAACCCTGGGGGACCCCACTACTCACCCCTGACCATTCTGAATACTCCCCATTTATCCCCACCCTTTGAACTCGCCCTTATAACCAGTTTTCAATCCATGTTCTCACCCTATGGTCTATGCCAACAAACCTTATTTTGTACAGTAAACATTTATGGGGAACTGTGTCAAATGCTTTTTCAAAATCCAGATACTCCACGTCTATGGGCCTTCCTTTATCTAGATGGCAACTCACCTCCTCATAGAAGGTTAATAGATTGGTTTGGCAAGAAGGATTCTTCATGAATCCATGCTGATTACTGCTCATGATATCATTCTCATTACTATAGTCTCTTATCATCCCCTCCAAGATTTTGCATACTATTGATGTTAGGCTAACTGGTCTGAAATTCCCAGGGATGTATTTTGGGCCCTTTTCAAATATTGGTGCTACATTGGCTTTTCTCCAATCAGCTGGTACCATTCCAGTCAGTAGACTGTCAGTAAAAATTAGGAACAATGGTCTGGCAATTGCTTGACTGAGTTCCCTAAGTACCCTCGGGTGCAAGCTATCTGGTCCCGGTGATTTATTAATGTTACGTTTCCCAAGTTTAATTTTAATTCTGTCCACTGTTAACCTTGGATGTGCTTCCTGTGATGTGTCGTGAGGATAAACACTGCAGTTTTGGTTACTGAAGATCCCCAATTCCCTCGTGAAGACTGAGGAAAAGAATAAATTCAATATCTTTCTCATCTCCCCATCCTTTGTAACAAAATGTCCTTCCTCATATGTTATGAGGCCAATATGGTCTGTTCGAGGAACTTTGTTACACCACCTCTCAACACAAATCCTATGGGGAAACCCAATAGTAATTGTTTGGTTGCGGTGGATATGTTTTTAAATTTTTTTTGATTGTTTCATTTGTTTTGTATCATTTTTTTGATTGTTATTAAACTTTTTGTATGATTTCTTTATCATTCGTGATTGATATCTATTACCAAGTACCGAGATAATCCACAAATTCCCCATAACTCTTGTAGGTTGGGATACATCAGGTACAGCTTCAGCAACTGTTTGGGTGTTCCTATAACCTCTTGTCTTTAAAAAATACTATGGAGTTAAGCTATCAGGACTTTTGTTCGCTCTTTTAAATTTATTAACCAATGGGATGAATAGGCTAATGCCCCTATTTAATGTGCTCTTAAAGCAAACCCATCTCTCCCACGTGTTGTTTGGTTTGCAGCAACAGATAAACTGGTCTTCAGCACTAATATCAATGCTGTAGCGATCACCAGCTGTAGCCATTGATAGAGTGAGAGAATGGATCCAAAACTTTATTCAGGGATCACCTTGTTACAGCAGAGGCAACGTTTTGAAGCCTTACAGGATCCCTTCATCAGGCTGGATGATGGAGTCCTGTAAGGCTCAGAAACATTACTTCTGCTCAAACAATGTGGCTGATGGGACAGGGGTGGGCAGGAGGGGCAGCTGCCCTGGGCAATGTTATATCATGTGAGGTGGGGGGCACCACAAGGAGATTGGGGGAGGGGATTTGTGTTGAGAAGGGGAATTTGGGGGGGGGGGCAGAAGTTGTTAAAAATGATTCTAGGAGGGCAAATTTGTGCTGGGAGTGGTGATTTGAGGGGATTTGTATTGGGAGAGGAGATGAGGGAAGAGGATTTGTGCTGCAGGAGGGGGATTTGGGTGGTGTGTGAGATACAAGTAAATATTGGAGGGGAATTTAGTAGGGATTATTGGGGATATTTGTACTAGGAGGGGCAATTTGTATGGGGGATTTGTGCTAGGTTGGAGGATTGGGGAGAGGAATTTCTGTTGGAAGGAAGGTATTGGGGGGGGGGGGTATTTTGCTAGTAGGGATGATTGGGAGGTGTTTGTACTAGGAGGGGAAATTTGTGAGGGGGTATTTGTGCTATGTTGGGGGATTGCGGGAGGGGATTTTCTGCTGGAAGGGAGGAGATTGGAGTTGAGGGGAAAGGATTTGTGCATGGAGGGGACCTTTGAGGGGTAGAGGATTTGTGCTAGGAATGGTAATTATTTATTTTTTTTGGGAGGGAGGATTTGTGCTGGAGGTATATGGGTGAGAATAGATTTAAGCTGGGGGGGCAGACATTTAAGATGGGAGATGAGTAATTCAGAAGAAGGGTGGATTTGTACTAGGAGGAGGGGGAATTTATGGGTAAGCATGCAGGTTATGCTCGATTTTTTTGAGGGAGAGGGGATTTTCATTGACACATAATGCTCATACATAGGGGGGGGGGCACAATTTGGTATGTTGACTCTGGGGGCATTAGATGACCTTGTCCAGCACTGATTGCAATCAGAAAGCTTTTCCTTCTGAGACACTGATGGACTCAATGGGAGGATAAACTCCACTCAATCTGTATGATGACACAGTGCCACCTACTGGATGGAGGAAAACCTGCACATCCCTTATTGCTGCCCAAGACATTATCCCAAAAACAAAGGGTTACTATAAATTACACTGTGGTCATTTTTTTTTACTTTTTTTTTCTATCAGTCAGGGAAGAGATAAGAGTTATTTAGTCTCCAAAACAGGATATGTCCGTCGTTATCTGTGACTTTTCACACCTTTTATACATTAACTTTCATACAAGGCTTCTTAGAATTGATGTTTATTGCTCAGACTAATCCCGGTGTATATATATGGATATGTAGGCTGCTTTTCCTGCATGCCTTCCTTGGCATCCCCCCGTGTTTTGAATAAAAACTTGAGCTGTATCATTTAGACATTCCTCAGGATGCGTCAGAGGATCATATCCACGTTGAATGTGTGATAGTTGTGTCTCTCCCCTCATGTTGTGAGGTAATAGAATAAACAGAAGCCCGTTTCCTGCCTCCTGGCCTGTGATTGGCTGGCTTGCCCTCCAGGAATGTCCGTGGACTGCTTTATATGGAACTGCTCAAAGCGGCTCAGAAATCACTTGGAAAGAAGCTCGTCCAGGAGGAGGAATAACATTCATCTACATACCAGAGACCTGGAGACGCACAGCGACCTTGGCACAGAAGAATGTAAGAGGAATGCCTGACTTCTCTTTACTGCTTGTTCTAACGGCATGAGAGCGGAGGGCTTGTGTCTGGAGTATAATTCGCCGGTTTATCGCTGCTTCTAGCCTGTAGGGAAGGTTACCTGATTCCATTCATAGCTTTGCAGCTACATGTATGGAGATCGTTTTCTTAGTCCCCTTTTCATCGTTGTTATTTTACTTGTTTGGTTTTGGTGTTTGAAGGTAGTTTGGTTATACTTTATGCTGTTTTACTTTATTACTGTAAAAGGAAAATATTTCAGAAATGGGATTTGTGGCTGTGTGAGATATCACATAGTTATCTGCACGATTTTTAAATACAATCCCTTCTGTACTGTGTATAGAGCTGCTGGAGGGGTTTTTCTTCTTTCTTTCTCCCCCCCCCCCCCTTTCATATTTCTTTGTATCTTTAATTTCCCTCTCTTTCTTTCTTTCTTTCTCTCTTTCTTTCCTCTCTTTCTTTCTTTCTTTCTTTCTTTCTTTCTCCCCCCCCCCTTTCATATTTTCTTTGTATCTTTAATTTTCTTTCTTTCTTTCTTTCTTTCTTTCTTTCTCTCTCTCTCTCTCTTGTTCTCTCGTTCGTTCGTTCTTTCTTTCTCTCTCTCTTGTTCTCTCGTTCGTTCTTTCTTTCTTTCTTTCTCTCTCTTGTTCTCTCTTGTTCGTTCTTTCTCTCTTGTTCGTTCGTTGGTCTTTCTTTCTCCCCCCCTCCTCTTGTTCTCTCTTTCTTTCCCCCCCCCCCCCTCTTGTTCTCTCTTTCTTTCTCCCCCCCTCTTGTTCTTTCCCCTACTCAATCTTACTTTTTCACTCTTTGTCTCTTTTTCCCCCCTCTCTTTCTCTCACTCTCTGCTTCTCCTCCCCCTCGTGTTCTCTGCCCCCTTTCTTTCCCCTCTTGTTCTCTCTCTCTCTCTCTCTCTCTCTCTCTCTCTCTCTCTCTCTCTCTCTCTCTCTCTCTCTCTCTCTCTCTCTCTCTCTCTCTCTCTCTCTCTCTCTCTCTCTCTCTCTCTCTCTCTCTCTCTCTCTTCTCTCTCTCTCTCTCTCTCTCTCTCTCTCTCTCTCTCTCTCTCTCTCTCTCTCTCTCTCTCTCTCTCTCTCCCTTTTTTCTCTCCCAATTCAATTCAAATAAGCTGTATTAACAGGTCCAAATACATCTTAGCATTGCCAAAGTGATTGAGTTTGTTTGGTTTGGAGGGGCTCCAAGGACAACCGTTGTGTGTGTGTGTTGGGGGGGGGGGGGGGGGGGTAAGGTATAATAGACAGGAGGGATGAATGAGTGCATGTAATGGATTTATAAGTCCACAGTTGTTCATGTCTCTCTCTCTCTCTCTCTCTCTCTCTCTCTCTCTCTCTCTCTCTCTCTCTCTCTCTCTCTCTCTCTCTCTCTCTCTCTCTCTCTCTCTCTCTCTCTCTCTCTCTCTCTCTCTCTCTCTCTCTCTCTCTCTCTCTCTCTCTCTCTCTCTCTCTCTCTCTCTTTCCTGTTACTTTCTCTCTTTTCCTTCTATCTCTGCATTGAGTTTGTTCTCCCTGTGCTTGTGTGGGTTTTCCCCAACATTCCAAACACATGCTTGTAGATTCACTGGCTCTGTCTAAATTGGCCCCAGTATGTGTATGTATGCAAGTGAGATAGGGATATACAGTATGTTTGGCGCTGCATATATAATGCCACTAATAAAGAAATAATACATAATTAAAGCTCGGTTATGAAATATTTAATTTTGGCGAGTACAATGGACTGCTGTACAAGTTAGGTGAGTGTTGAAGTTTGATATTACCTTCATGAACATACTCTTTTTTTTTTATTATTTTTTTTTTCTCTCTTCTTTTTTAGAACCCTTGATTGATTTTGCACAATGGTACTAACAAAGGGTATTTTCCTGTTATTAATGCTGGCAGTTCCTCACACAAAACAAGCATCAGGTATGAAATATCAATGTTTTATAACAAGTGCTTCAGTTATCTTCTATTGTTGTTACTTGTGTGTTCATTTTTATTATCAGTTTTGATACTTTATGCCAGGCCAAAATAAAACATTATACATTCTTGAAGCATAGCATTTATATTCTGTTTCTGTTGTATCTTTTTACAACCTTCCTCTGGTGTTAGATTACAATCACAAATGTAAAGCCCATATAGTTCTTCTGTAGCTTCTGTAGTATGATATGGAAATATTAGCTTTATTGAATAGTGTTGATAGGGAATTTTAGCTGGAAAATGATTAGATATGTTGGTCTTTCTTTATTAGTTTTAAACAATCTTCTCTTTTCACTACCACAGAGAATAGAGCAGATGACAACAGCGTCTTTGATCTGTTTGAATTAACTGGAATCAGTCGCAAGCTGAGCCCTCGCAAATCTCAAGGAGTTTCTTTGGTAAAGGGTCCTGATCCATCAAGCCCAGCTTATAGAATAGAGAATCCTAATCTTATACCTCCTGTGCCGGAGGAAAAATTTCAAGATCTGCTGGACAGTGTTCGAGCTGAGCGGGGCTTTATTTTATTGGCTACTTTACGTCAAATAAAGAAGACTAGAGGAGCCCTCTTGTCTATCGAAAGAAAAGATGGCACAGGTCATGTTTTCAGCCTCACATCCAATGGTGAAGCTGGAACATTGGACTTGAGTATCAGTACAGAAGACAAGCAGCAGGTGGTGTCTGTTGAAGAAGCCAGGCTGGCTACAGGCCACTGGAAGAACATTACTCTTTTTGTGCAGGAAGATCGGGCTCAACTTTATGTAGGATGTGACAAGATGGAAAACGCTGAGCTTGATGTACCCATCCATCATTTTCTCTCTGGAGACTTGGCAACCACTGCTCAAATGAGAATTGCAAAGGGAGGTGTGAAAGATAATTTCCAGGTAAGTTAAGTCCAAAAGCTACAAGTTGGGAGTCTATGTAGGACAAACACATGGATCAGTAACTTTAAGGTGAAACAATGATTGCTATACAGTTCTTTGTATAATGGATGCTGCAAAGGATTATTGTCTTATTTTAGAAATCTTGCATACCTTATTTATATTAAGACATGTTAAGGATAAGATAAAAACTGACTCCTGGTTTTGTATTTACAGGGTGTTCTACAGAACCTGCGTTTTGTTTTCGGAACCAGTATGGATGTTATTCTTAGAAACAAAGGCTGCTCCAGCTGTAAGTATATGCATGTGTGTATAAGAGATATGGTTGAATGTTAATATGCTGCTGATATTTGACCATTTGGCTCAGTTTAATATAGACAAGATATGGATTTCTGAATAATGCTTAACCACAAAAATCCATTGCCAAAAATAACATCTGTCATTAGTAGAACATGGTTAGATCTGAATTTAAATAGGTTGTCTTCTCGTCTGGTTTTTGCTAAAAAATAAATTTAAAAAACCCAGTCAAAGGTGAATAGCATAAATAATAATGGCAGGTAAACATCTATCATCTCAGATTTAACGTTTTTATTGATATTTCAGGTTTACAAGTGTCAAAACAAATAGGTTTATGTCTTTTTTAGGTATTAATATAACATTTCTTAAATGCTTGTGCCCTAATATGATTTCATCCACCCAACTGAGTAGAAAAACAATACGCAAAATAGACTTTTAGCAATGAACATATAAATAAATAAAATAAAGTACTTTCTCTAATGTGGAATGCAAAAATAAACAAACAGTGAACTTATTTTTTGTTACTGTTGCAGCAAATTATGATTTGGGGAACTCAGTCAATGACTCTCGTCCAGCTATCCGAACCAATTACATTGGACATAAGACAAAGGATGCTGATGGCATATGTGGCATTTCCTGCGATGAGCTGAAAAATATGTTTTATGAGATGAAAGGACTTAAAGCAGTGATCTCGAATCTCCAGGCAAAAATTCAGAAAGTTGTGAGTAAAATATAAGTTGCTTTTGATAATAAAGCTATATGGAAGTTATACAAGTTATATAATGTGGTCTTTTGTTTTCTTCAGACAGAGGAAAATATGCTTATTGCTGAAGTGGTGAAGGTTAAGGTGACACCAGGTGGTGTGTGCATGCATAATGGGGTCAAATATAACAACATGGATGAGTGGACCGTGGACAGCTGTACTGAGTGTACATGTCAGGTTTGTTTCCAATATCTCTCTTGCTCATTCTCCCTTTTATTAGCCAAATTTAGCTGTTATTAGTAATAGTCTGCAAATAAATTTAATAAACTGCTTGGCTAGATATAGTCAATATATTAGCCAATTTTAGCTGTTACATACATAGTTACATAATTAGTAAGGTTGAATAAAGACACCAGTTCAACCTGAGTGAATGTCTACAATTGTCCCTATCCCTGTACATTGCACACTCACATCGGTCCCTACCCTCAAGGAGCCCACATTGCACTGTTATTAGTAATAGTCTTTGTAAATAAATGTAATAAACTGCTTGGCTAGATATAGTCAATATATATGGACTATATCTAGCCAAGCTGTTTATTAAATATATTTACTGGAGGTTTCCTCCAGTAAAAAAAAGGCACCTTTTCTGCTCTAAAGGATATGTAGAAGTGAAGGTCCCCTCCTCCTAGAACACTTACCTGTGTCGACCCCTAGTTTTCCAACCATGTCTCTTGGTGCTTTCGGCCTTCTTTCAGAACAGGAAGTCCACACATGAACAAAAAACATTTACATTTTATATTACAGAGGATAAGATTCCTTTGGAGATGCAAAAATGTAGTTACTGATAATTATTGCAACTAACAGCCTTTATTTTCATTCCAGAATTCAGTGGTTATTTGTCGGAAAGTTTCTTGTCCACTAATACCCTGCACCAATGCCACAATTCCTGATGGAGAATGCTGCCCCAGGTGTTGGCGTAAGTATCTATTTGCTACTGTGAAGAAGCATGTTGTTCACAAAATTTAATTTGTCAGCTGCAACTTGTTATAGCACAATATACTAATAGTATTTATATTAAAAGCAGAAACACCTTTGTTTTTAAAAAGAAAAGTAGTTATGTAAAATTTAAAACAAAGCTTCTTCTAACAGTAAAGAACAGACTTTTGATCCAGCAGCAATGTTCTTAAAACTGGTGATTCATACATTTAACATACCACCTTAAGCATTTTTTTTGTTAGGGGAGGTGTATCAACAGCCTTAGGCTCAACACCTCATTTTCAAAAAGCGTAATGACAAATATGCAGATATTAATCTTGTAAATGCTGAACAAGTTGATTCAGGACAGAGATAAAATAGCTCTTGTGAAAGTAAGACAGCTGCAAGTGCCGAACTCCAAGAGTTAGGACCTGCTTGGTCCTGTGCACTTCATATTTCTGTTCTTTTGGCATGTATGGAACTTCTAGCCAACAGATTCTCAGCTTGTACAGATTATGATACTTCATGTAATTGCTTAAACAGCTTTTCATTTATGATTTATGTGTGTTTTTTTTCTGTTTAAACATGCTTTTCTGTATTTAATAGAAAGGAACTATTAATACTAACCATAATCCAGTGTCAAATATGATATGTTGTATTATTGTCACACAACAATAAATTAGATACAGAATATATCACCCTTTAGAGATAGAATAATGAGTTGCCAATGACAGCATATCAAAAAGAGACCTCACATTATCAAGACATATTGATCATTATAGAGAACATCACCCATCATGCTTTTTTTTATTCTTTACAGCAAGTGACTCTCCTGAAGATGGTTGGTCTCCATGGTCGGATTGGACTCCTTGCTCTGTAACATGTGGTCATGGTGTCCAGCAAAGGGGCCGATCTTGTGATAGCCTTAATAACCGATGCGAAGGGTCCTCTGTCCAGACCAGATCTTGCACAATACAAGAATGTGATAAACGATGTAAGTATTTGTTATACCCAGCAGTTAATAATTGAGTATATTAGGGGAAACTGATATATAAAGATAAAGTAAAACAAGAAAAAAGTAGAAGTGTCCCTATAGTTGCTCAGATTCCAACTGTAGCTTATTAGAAATATTTTACAATATGGGGAACAAAAGCATGTATTCTGATTTCTTCCCAAAATATCCCCTATTTTGCAAATCTGAGTCTCTTTTATGAAGTGGCGTTTAAGTTAGTGATTTTAACTTCTTACAGATATCAATATCCACCTAGAAGGCTTCTGATATTTAGATTTCATATACATAGTACATAGTAGGCGAGATTGAAAAAAGACACAAGTCCATCAAGTCCTACCTATGTGTGTGATTTTATGTCAGTATTACATTGTATATCCCTGTATGTTGTGGTCGTTCAGGTGCTTATCTAATAGTTTTGTTTTATATGATTGATGCTCACCGCTGAAACCACTGCTTGTGGAAGAGAATTCCATATTCTTACCAGTCTTACAGTAAAGAAATCAGGATAGGGTTTAATGGTACACACATTCAGAATTTAGATACTTTTACTCTTAGTAATATACTATGCAAAGTAATAATCCTTGTTTTTTTCTTTAAATAGAAATATAAAGTGTATATTTATCTTTTCAGTTAAACAAGATGGTGGATGGAGTCACTGGTCGCCATGGTCCTCATGTTCTGTCACTTGTGGAAGTGGAATGATGACTAGAATCCGTCTTTGCAATTCACCTGTTCCACAGCTGAATGGCAAGCAGTGTGTGGGTGAAGGGAGAGAGAATAAGCCATGTCAAAAAGATCCTTGTCCAAGTGCGTATCATTTTTTTTTTTTTTTACATTGACTTTATTTACCCTGTGATCTTTGTAGGCAAATATGCACCATGATTCAAATACCACCCTGAAATTATTTGAGGGAAACAAAGAAATAAGTTGTGTCAAGTTTCCAGAGTATGAGAAATTAAATTCTTGCAAAGGTCACATTAGAAAAAAGTTTCTCTCTTGACAGATCTTTCTTTGTTTATAACATGAATAGTAATTGTAGACTGGAGGAATAATTAATTCTGAATTATATTTTTGTTCTAGTTAATGGTCAGTGGGGACCGTGGTCACCCTGGGACATATGCAGTGTAACATGTGGAGGTGGTGTTCAGAAACGAGAGCGTCTCTGCGACAATCCCAAGCCCCAGTTTGGTGGTAAAGCCTGCCTTGGAGATAATGCTGATAGCCGCATTTGCAATAAGCAGGACTGTCCCATTGGTAAGTCATTAAAACACAAATAATTTAACATTTTCTGTTTGCCCTTATCCACCAGGCTAATTTTCATGTTAATTAACCCCAATTTAGATGGATGCTTATCAAATCCTTGTTTTGCTGGAGTTACATGCACAAGCTTTGATGATGGCTCTTGGCAGTGTGGTGCTTGCCCTACAGGGTATAGGGGAAATGGCATTGAATGTACAGATGTTGATGAGGTGAGTTGCAAAAGTTTAACATATTTTTATTAAGAATTCAGTGTGGTAAGCCAACAATAGGAAATTAAATCTTTAAATGGTGTCATTATTTTTCCTTATAGTGCAAGGAGGTGCCCGATGCTTGCTTTAACCTTAATGGAGTGCACAGATGTGAGAATACAGAGCCCGGGTACAATTGTCTTCCCTGTCCTCCACGATACTCTGGCACACAACCATTTGGCAAGAGTATTGTGGATGCCAAAGCAAACAAGCAGGTAACTTTTATTTCTGTCTCAGTGGTTTATTTCTGTCATTGCGCACAATCTAGCTAAGTGACTAGAATAATAAAGAATTGTATTTTAAGTTCAAATTAGCATAGTTTTTTCACAAAATAAGCATTATCCCTGATGTTTTATTTTTCATAATGATGTAATGTACCTGATTCTTTAAGGGATTCCAAAAGAGTTGGAGTAAGAGAGGAAAAACAGAGTATAGTGTTTTACTTTGGTGATTCTGTGTGTGTGTGTGTGTGTATATATATATATATATATATATATATATATATATATATATATATATATATATATATATATAGGGTTCGTAAGGGTATATGGTTATTAGAGAATTCTAAAAGGTAGAGATAAAAGTTTAACAAATATATATTAATAAAGAAAGTATATTACAGTGGTTCTAAAGGTAGGTGTTTCTTTTCCCTTAATGCATTCTCTGCATTAGGGGGAAAACACCTTCTGCTTTGAGCCCCCCCCCCCCCGCAGGTCCCCCTTGACTTACCTGAGCCCAATCACAATCCAGCATTGTGCCCGAGAGCAGCAGCTCTCTCTGCACTCTCTCTCCTCACTGGTGATCGAGGCAGCAGTGGAAGCCATTGACTTCTGATGCTGTCAGTCACAGCCGGTGAAGAGGGGGTGGGGCTGAACAGCACTTTGTGTGTCAGTGGACACACGGAGCATGGCTCAGGAACCAAATCCGCACAAGTGCCCCCATAGTTAGCGGCTTGCTATGGTGAGCACTCAGCAGTGGGAAGGAGCCAGGAGCATCTGCGGGGGACCCAAGAAGATGAGGAAAAACATTGCACAGTGCAGTTATAAACATAAACATGTTTATTATTTTAAAAAATGTTTTCCTTTAGAATTACTTTAACTATTTAAATATGCTCAGATAATAATAGGATATTAATATAAGAACTAGTTTATGATATGTATAAATACATTCAAAATGGTAATATATAATTGGAAAATACACAATATTATAAAGTATAACACAAAATGATCATAAGGTAGTATATTATAATGCATCTGTTCAGATATAAAATACCATTTAAAATATAAAATAAAATGTCATTTACTTTTTTTATGAAGCACAGAAAAGTTTTAGATGTCTGATCTAAAACATCTTTTACTGACTCTTGATCTTTCTGTTACAACAGGTCTGCATCCCTCGGAACCCATGTCTTGATGGAACACACAATTGTAACAAGAATGCAAAATGCATTTACCTTGGTCTTTACTCTGATCCCATGTTCCGTTGTGAATGCAAACCAGGTTATGCTGGAAATGGCATTATATGTGGTGAAGACACAGACTTGGATGGATGGCCTAATGAAAACCTTATATGTGTTGACAATGCCACCTATCATTGCAAAAAAGTAAGATTATTAGACTACTTGTATGTAGAAAACAGAAAGTATACACAAAGCCTCACAATGCTGTCAGTTATATACACATAATACAATTCTAAATTCTCTTTTGTAGGATAACTGCCCCAATCTCCCCAACTCAGGCCAAGAAGACTATGATAAAGATGGAATTGGAGATGCCTGTGATAGCGATGATGATAATGATGGAATCCCAGATGACAGGGTAAGAAAACAAAGACTATATTCATGTTTTTCAGAACTGCTAAGCTTTGGATTTCTCTGCTTCTTGTTGAGTTAAACAAAACAGCAGGAATGTAAACACTGCTTCTCTTTTCAAGCAGAAAATATCATAAGGTTGTGAAATTTGCCCAGTAAATTGTGAAATCTTTTGGCTAGGTTAATACTATAAAGTGTTTTTTGCTAAGAGTGGACTTTGAAAGTGAAATTGACCCTGAGCTTCCTGCAAACAGCAGGGTAACAAAGTTTGCAACAGGCAGATGTTACCTTTCTAAAAATCCTATGCACACATTCTGGCATTTAAGTGACATTTTTCAACAAGACCTACTAAACTTCAGAGGCGTTGCTAAAAATATCACTTGTCATTAAACATGAAAACCTGTATGCCGTATGAAAACTAAAACATACTCAGGCTGAACTAGATAGAGAGGCTTAGTTACCTGAAAGTATTTTTTTTTTGTCTAGCAGGACGATTTAGTAGTTTGAGTTCAGTTATACTTCAGAAGTGTTTTGGCGCATTGTTTGTTCAAAAAGAGAGAAGTCATCTGAGATTATTTAGACATCTTATGTGGATACCACCTAGGGGCTTTGAGGTAGACCCAGAAAACACCAGACAGATTATGTTCTCAATTTAGCCAGAGGACACTTCTAATCCGCTGTGAAGATAAAGACCCTGTTGCTAGAGAAACATTGTACTGGCTTGTTGTTCCTCTTACTGCACTTCAACAGAAGAAAGTCTGAAATGTGAGATACAGTAATTGTAACACATTACTTTGTTTTACAGGACAATTGTGCGTTTATATACAACCCTGCGCAGTATGACTTAGACCGTGATGATGTGGGTGATCGATGTGACAACTGCCCATACAACCATAATCCAGACCAGGTTGATACTGATGGCAATGGGGAAGGAGATGCCTGTTCTGTGGATATTGATGGAGATGGTTAGTTTTCTACTAATTCATTCATTCATTCAATTTCTCTGTACTATTTTCAATTTGCCAGTTTAAATAGTGTCACTGCAAAGCATATACTTTTATAGGACCTAAGACATTAAAGCGGTTGTAAACCGATGGGTTTTTTTTTTTTTTTTCGGATCTGCAAGTTAAAGACATAATGTGCTAGTATGCATCACATATTGGCACATTATATGAAACTTACCTGAAAATGAAGCCCTCCAGCTCTGCAATGAAGTCGCTGAAGGCAGCGTCTATCTTTACCCATCTTCCTTCCAGATCTGTGGACTCTGACTTGCAGGCCAGAGCATATTTAGGAGATATTTACAGTACCTATAGGTAAGCCTTATTATAGACTTTCCTATAGGTACAAATTATGCCTCCACAAGACAAGTACAGATAATGCAGAGGACATCTGCCCTGAAAGTATACACAGGCAAACTGCTGCTTTCTTGACATGATTTCATTATCTACCAAGAGATACATCATCACCTTCATCTTGCTCTTAATGCAGACTAACTGCCTTTCAGTTTAACAGTAAAATATGTAGACTATTTATGTCTAGACAATGTGTTCATCCTCAAGAATGAGACATACTATACAAATATATCACAAATTCAATATGGGAGTATAGAAACAATGGGGGTTATTTACTAAAGGCAAATCCACTTTGCATTGCATGTACACTTGAAAGTGCACTTGGAAGTAAAGTCGCTCTAGATACGAGGGGGATATGCAAGGAAAATAAAAACAGAATTTTAGCTTGCACATGATTGGATGATAAAAGCAGAGCTTCCACTAATTTGCAGATTTGCAGTGCAAAGTAGATTTGTTTTTCGTAAATAACCCTCAGTGTGTTCAATCTATATTTTAAGCTTATGTGTTCAGTCTACTATATTTTTAAGAATCAAGCCTCCAGATCTTGCTGTTAGAGTCCCTTTAAAATAGTGTGCTTAATTTATTTTGCCTCTGTCATCTTACTACAGGTATTCTCAATGAAGCAGACAACTGCCCTTATGTATACAATGTAGACCAGAAGGATACAGATAAAGACGGCATTGGAGACCAGTGTGATAACTGTCCCTTGGAGCACAATCCAGATCAGGTAAAAACTTTGTTTTCATTTAGCATGAATTATGCTTCATAATCTTTGGAGTTAAAGGAAAAAATACTTCTCCACTTCAATTATCCAAGTTCCAGCTGTCTTTTTCAAATGCAGACTAAAAAATGCTAGTTAGAATCTGATGTATTTCTATATACAGTCATTCCTTTCTGCACTTTTTTAAAATAAATAAACCTCAGTTTCACATTGTGAACTTATGGTTTACTCATAATGGCACTTAAGGTCTTCTTGTACCATACATCAATCTATTAGCTGGCATTAGGCATCACTAGTATAGATCTTCCAGTCTGTGCCACTTTGCTCATCATGGATTAGTTATGTTTGCAAAATCCCCCCGCTTTAATCTTATTTTATTGTTTAGTTATAAGCTGAACACGCATATAAATTCCGGTGTTTCAGACAGACTGGGTTTTCTGCTTTCAGTAGATCATTTCCCACCAAAATATAACTACATAATCTCTACAACAACTTTATTGTTTGTACACCACCAGCTTTAGTAATTGCACTCCCAAGACCAAGAGGATTTCTTGTACTAAGACATTGCTTGGCAGTGTACCACTTTATGGACTTACTAGGTACCAGTAAGAAAGTAGCACGAGTTTTCCTAATTCCCTTTTCCTTTCATTTACTTGGGACTAAAAAGCTTGGCTACCCAATTCTACTTCAATACATAATCATAGGCTTAGTTGTACATATGTCAGTGACTATGTATTATTGTCTAAGCAGATATTTGTGAGAACATACGAGATTACTTCTGCTCCACGTCACCATCGAGCAGTGGCCTAACATTTTCTTGTCGTTGATTCTATTCCAGACTGACTCTGACTCCGATCTCATTGGTGATAAATGTGACAGTAATGAAGACATAGATGAGGATGGTCATCAGAATAACCTGGACAACTGTCCTTACATCCCCAATGCCAATCAGGCTGACCATGATAAGGATGGCAAGGGTGATGCTTGTGATCATGATGATGACAACGATGGAATTCCAGATGAAAAAGATAATTGCAGGCTGGTGCCTAATCCTGATCAGCTTGATAGTAATGGTAAGATGAATGTTGAAAGATCTTATGAATTCTATGAAGGTGCAATCAACACATTTGCTAGAATGTCTTACAATAAGAAAATACACTAAACTAATCTTTCTCAACTCTGATCTTTCTCCACTAGGTGATGGACGTGGTGATGTCTGCCAATTTGACTTTGATAATGACAACATTCCAGACGCTGAAGATGTTTGCCCTGAGAATTATGCAATTAGCACAACTGACTTTCGCAAATTCCAAATGGTGCCTCTGGATCCAAAAGGAACATCGCAGATTGATCCCAACTGGGTGGTCAGGCACCAGGGAAAAGAGCTGGTACAGACTGTTAACTGTGACCCTGGCATTGCTGTTGGTAAGGACCAGTTAAATGTAAAGTATTTTAATGAGCACAGGTTTTGAGTTCTTGCAGTAGTCTATAACTAAAAAGTAATTTTTGATGTGACTAGTAGTCACTGAAGGCACTGCAAAGCAGCAAGCAGAGCCTGTGCACTGGGCAGGAATGGCTGCCCCCATGTACATACATAGTTACAAATCATATAACTAAGCACGGTTTTGAAAACCTTAGATACCTGTAGTACCCTGTACTTGTATTAAAAGGTATCCTGTTTTCTTTGTATTTCTCCCTTTGTGTGAAATACCTTGTGATCCTGCCAGTCCCTCTGCTTTCATATTTCAAACTGACCACGCTAGGCATCAGAACACATCCATCCCAGCGTGTCCTCCAATAATCAGAACTCTGCAGAATTCCCTCCCCCCGACAGCCATTCAGTGGGTATATCAGTGTGCTGCTGTTTCTCCGAACCCCACCTCTCCAAGCCCCTTATGCAGCAGAGAACTGAGATTTTGTGATCCATTATAAAAAAAACATATATATATATATATATATATATATATATATATATATACATATATGTATATGTGTGTTCGGTCAAAATAACAAGTGCAAGCAATCAAGCCCTGCCAAAGGCTTGTATTATAGGAAACAACAAAAAGGGATTGCTGCACAAAAATGTTTTAAAGAAAATATATAGGCACCATGTTTTGAAGAAGGGCGCAATCTGTATTGGCCCAAAACTGTTGAGATGATGGCCTATATATTTTGGATGTTTTGATTACATTTTTCATTAAAACATTTTTATGCAGCAATCCCTTTTTGCCATTTCTTATATATATATATATATATATATATATATATATATATATATATATATATATATATATATATATATACACAAATGTTTTCCCTTTCATTTCTCTTTCAATCTCAATGAATTGTTTTATACAGTAATGGTTCACATATACATTAAAGCAAAAATATAACTATTTACATAGTAAAAAAAAAAATTACTTAAAACAGTATAATACTTTCAATTTTTAAATGTATGTAATTTTTTTTCTTTTAAGGTTTTGATGAGTTTAGTTCAGTGGATTTCAGTGGCACCTTCTTCATCAACACTGAGAGGGATGACGACTATGCTGGCTTTGTGTTTGGCTACCAATCAAGCAGCAGATTTTATGTGGTTATGTGGAAACAAATTACCCAGACCTACTGGGACACAACTCCCACTAAAGCTCAGGGATACTCTGGTCTCTCTATAAAAGTTGTAAACTCAACAACAGGACCTGGAGAACACTTAAGAAATGCTTTGTGGCACACAGGCAATACCCAAGGACAGGTAGGTGACTAATTTACCAGAAACATTTGATTACATTTAGTTAGTACTGCATCATGCAGGAGACGATTTTAGTAAAAAGATAAAATGTCACCTTTCCCAATATTAAATGCCTTTCATGCCAATTTTGTGTTTTTATAGGTTCGTACTCTGTGGCATGACCCTCGTCATACAGGATGGAAAGATTTTACTGCTTACAGATGGCATTTAATCCACAGACCAAAGACTGGATTCATTCGGTAAGAAAGAAAATGTTCTCTGTCATTGCAATATTTGGAAACTAGAATTAAAATAAATATTAAGCCGTGCTGATGATTTAATGCTATCTCTCTTTTTTTAGTGTTGTAATGTATGAAGGGAAAAAAATCATGGCTGACTCAGGACCTATTTATGATAAGACATATGCTGGAGGAAGATTAGGACTGTTTGTATTCTCACAAGAGATGGTGTTCTTTTCGGATCTTAAATATGAGTGCAGAGGTGAGTAGCTCAAATGTTTTATATGTATTATCATTGCACCATGATAAACTTGCATGGTAAAAACTGAAAGCACTTTATTAAATCACATTCTGATGTGATTTAATAGATTGTATGCAGTTTTTCTCCATGCAAGTATAATATAGGGCCCCAATCACTTGTATAATTTTTACATAAAGGGAATATGTTTAGCCTAAAAGCAAACTGTCAGGAAAAAAGGCATCATCCATTGCTGACTTGTTTTCAAGGTGGAAGGCCCATGATTGTCATCTTTATCTTTGCTTTTCTTGTTAGTAAGCCACTCTGACAGAGCAAACCTGTGCCCAGTAAAGTGTTGTGAGACCAAGAATGCCCATTCTTGCTCCATGGCAGCAACTCATCAATAGTGAAGCAAGGATGAATATAGCGCTGTACAAAAAGTTTCACAAACCAGCCATTATTAGCAGCGCAATCAGAATCTCCCTAGAAATATGGGAGCTGTGAACGGTGACCTGTTTTGGAAGTCGCATACTTCAGAGCTATCATCCTGGTCTTATCTTCACTGCTTACAGAGGCGCTAGCTTGGAAAATGCATGTGCATATCAGGTGACTTGTTGGGTGAGGTAGAGGTCAGTGACTTACCAGCTAATGAACGATGAGGATTACAGCCACATAGCATGTATTTTCAAAAAGGTGTCGAGTGGCAATTTTCTTAAATTTATTCTTATTTTTTTTGTAAGAGAGTAGGGAGGCACAACTATAAATCTCAAATAAAGTTCACTTTTCCCTGGAATGCTGCAGATCTGTTTGCTTATTGGTAAAGGTGCTTAAAGGTAAAGGTTCTTAAAGGTAGCTGTCTAACAAAAGGACCATATCTCGTCCTATTTTATGATAAGCACAACTTTTTCACATTGAGATTATCATAGTACTAGCCACCCCCATGTTTGCATAGTTAAAGAGTACACAGGGCAGGGGTACATTTAAAGAATGAGTCTTCTGATTACAATGAATGTACTGACTGTATGAGATTGATTTGGTACACAGTTTAATAATATTATTTTTCCTCTTTCCTTTAGACTCATAAACCTGGATCATATGCATTCAGTGAATGTTAAGGAACCCTCATAGCACTTTTGAAAATGTTAGATGTGTACCATTTCTCAGATGCTTTCTTCCATCCATTTTCTTATTTTCCGTTGAAGCAAACATAAATCCACTCCAAGGACTTGTAACTAAGGAAGCAACTTTAACTCATGAAAATGATTGGCTAATTATGAAATATTGTGATTGATTACAATTTTATGCCAGGCACAAATCTGCCATAATGAAATAGACATTTATGAACAAGTGCCTCATTGGAGATGATTTTCAGAAAGGAAAAAAAATAGACATGATCTCATATGATACTGCCCTTAAAAATGCAACAGGAAAAGCTTTGGAACTCTGAGTGCTATGTATTGGAAATTAAAAAAACAAACAAAAAAAGCAATTGCAAATAGTGCACATAAGTGTCTTTTACAGGAATGGTTACTTCATTGCAAAAAAAGGAGAGATTTGTTAATTTAAAAAAAGGAAATATCTCTTATGGAGAGGTAACTTTCTGCTATTCAGAATGGAGTCACCAGAGTATAAATAGGTAGACTACAGATGTAGATATGACTGTCATAAAACGTATTGACGTGTGAGTGTATGTTTAAAGTGGAAAGCTGTTAGTGATATTGCAGCGTGGATGCTAGTGTCGGACCATAAGTGTGTATGTACATATAGTATGTGTGTGTGTGTGTGTGTGCGCTTATATTTTAGTGTGCATCATATGAACTGTGTATTCAAGTTATGCACTTCTTCATTGTAAAACAAAATGCAATTACTCTAACTTGGTACAGCACAGTTCGGGCATACACAGTATGTTACATGTGTGTAAATTGCTTAAGAAAGACAGGGAGGAAACAGAAAAGATAGTTGAAAAAATCTATACAGGTAAACATAAAAAAAAAAGTCAAATTGTCTTCATATTGAAAAACGAAAAACAAAAGGTAGGTCAGATCTAGTTCTATTTTTTTAGTAATTTTAAATACAGTTCAGGCTGCACTATTAAAATGTTTCTTCAGGCAAGACTGCATGTTGATCTTGCTAAAGAACCGGAGGGAGAGCAAGGCAAGAGGGGTGGAGAGTTAGGTACAGCACGCTCTCTGTACTAAATGTAAACCATATGTCTCCATATAGCCATATAACACCCTAATTACACTATGGCAGGTAGACAGTCTTTCTCCGCTTAAGTACAAAATAATTAAGAGTAAACCAGCAGATTTAAAACTTCAAGTACAATATTACCTCATTGTGTGACTGAGATTCAGAAAATGTTTTTGATTTTAAGAGCAGAAAATTGGAGAGATATTTAACAAGTATAGAAAAAATCTACTGTAGTGTTAATCAGTTCTGTATATAGTTACAGTGACTGAGTACCCCCAGGAAAGTATTTTAAACTTGTTTTTAATAAAGAGTTTTGTGATATTTTTTCTATATTTTAGTAATTACAGTGCTTTTTTGTATAAATGATTTTTATTTGTATTGCTGATTAGTGTTATGGGTATTTTGTAGATATGCTATTTAAATAATTTATCAGGAACTGCTTCCTGTAGTGTCTTTGCTCCTATTTGTATAAACGATTTTGCACTTGAAAAGAGCTTTGCAATATCTGTCTCATTTTTGTAATATCAGTGTATACTTTTGTGATACAGAAAGAGAAATGCCTTTTGTATACATTTTAAATTTGAATGTGTTTTTGTAAATTATACAGAAAATGTTTTCATTAAATATATAACAAAACATAAAAGATGTTTTGTCGTTTTCTTTAGGTAACATCTCAGTTGGTAGTGTTATTTCCTGGTCAGGTGTAGCAGGATACACTATGTAAAAATGTGAAATAAAATAGATTTTTCTCACAGATTCGTATTTTTAAAGGCGTATGCCATTTTCAGGTAATAAAAGGAAATCTACCTAAAAGGAGATTAATGCTTGTTGACTATTCTGTTCTGCAGGATTGCAGCTGGAGCTAGTAATTTTTCTTCAGATAATTACCACTTGCTTACAGGGCACTTATATCCCCCTTCCTGCCCAAGCCAAATTTCAGCGCTCTCACACTTTAAATGACAATTGTGTGGTCATGCAACACTGTACCCAAAACAACATTTTTATCATTTTTTTTCACACAAATAGTGCTTTCTTTTGGTGGTATTTAATCACCACTGGGGTTTTTATTTTTGCTAAACAAAAAAAGACAGAAAATTTGGAAAAAAAATGTTTTTCATATTTTGTTTATAACATTTTGCAAGCAGGTAATTTTTCTTCTTCACTTATGTGTGCTGATGAGGCTGCACTGATGGGCACTAATAGGCTGCACTGATGGGCACTGATGAGGCAACACTGATAGGTTGCACTGATACGGTGGCACTGGTGGGCATTGATAGGCGGAGAGGTGGCACTGATAGCTAGCACTGATGATGAGGCACTGATTGTCAGCATTGATGGGCACTGATAAGTGGCACTGGTGCACTGATAGGTGGCACTGGTGGGCACTGATTTGCAGCACCATTCAGGACCGATATCCCTCTAACAGGCATGGCTTTTTTTTTTCCTTACCACTGACAGCGTGAAATAAAAAAAAAAACAATAACCGGGAATTTATGTGATCAGCTGTCATTGGCTGATAGCTGATCATTTTGGTAAAGGGACTACTGTGATTGGCCCTTTACTCGAACTATGATCAGCCATGTCTCAGGGAGACGGAGAAGGGGCACACAGGAAGCGCGATAATGGGAGGACGTTTATGGAAGCCCTCCCAGCAATTTTAAACCTGCGATGTAGCCGTCTTTCAAGTAAAGCAGATGGAAAGTGGTTAAGCCCCTCATTCAGAAATTTTAAAAAAATCAATTAGGGGGTTGTTTCCTCCAGATGTAAATCTCTCTACTACCCATAGGGAAGGGAGTTTTAGAAGAATTTCTTATCATTGTTTCATGCTAGCGCTTCGGATCATTAGTGACCCTTTAATGTAAAGAAGTGCTCACTCTTACTAAGGAATCCATTTAGAATAACATTGCTGTTTATGCCAATCACCCAAAGGCTGGTAACTAAAACGACAATAAGATGTATATTTCACAAATATATAACAACCCTCTATAGTGAAGCTCAAACTTAATATGAGACTAAAGGTATTTTTTTTTTATTTGAGGTAAAAAATATGTTATACATATTTGTTCTGTGATACGATATTACACAGAGCAGTCCCTTACCTCCTCTTTAGTGGTCCCCCACCGGCACTGTCTGCACTTTTTTTTCTCTGGGTGCCTCGTAAGAAAGCCAGGTGCTAAGGTGCCAATTGTGCACACACTCCAGAGCCAGCACTGGTAAGCCATGTCCTCACTCCCTCTTCAAAGGAGTTTGGCTGACAATGGCAGGAGCTTATGGTTTCCACTTCCAATAGTGCTTCCTGTGAGATCAGGAAGTGAGGGGAGCGATGCGGCAGCAGGACAATGCTAGAGCGGTAAGAGGAATCGGGTAGGTGTTTAGGAATGGGTAGGATAGGTGGCATGAAGTTTCTCTACCTTAATGCATTAAGGTAAAAAAAAAAAAACATTTTGACATTTGAACCACTGTAACGCCCTGTACACACGATAGGATTTTCCGACAACAAATGGATGTGAGCTTGTTTTGGAAAGTCCGACCATGTGTATGCTCCATAGGACATTTGTTGTCGGAATTTCCACCAATAAATGTTTCAGAGCCATTCCACGCAGTCCACGCATGCTCAGAATTGAGCAGAAGAGCCGCACTGGCTATTGAACTTAATTTTTCTCGGCTCGTTGTACGTCATCATGTTCTTGATGTTCGGACTTTGCGACAACATTTGTGTGACCGTGTGTATGCAAAACAAGTTTGAGCCAACATCCTTCGGAAAAAAATCCAGTTTTGTTGTCGGAAAATCCTATTGTGTGTACATAGCCTTATTCTGTGTTTGGTTGGAAACAAAAAATTGATATATGAATCAGAGCTTGCCTTACCTAAACTCTATGTTCCAAACCTAGCAAGATGTTTGACCTATCCATTAACTAATTAGATGATATCTGCTCTCCAGAGTACAGACAGGGTTAATTATGGTAAACCTAGCTTACCAAACCCCCTCATAAACTAAGAGGACTAAGTAGATTTTCTTGCTTTCTCAAAGTTCCAGAAGTGAACATCTAAAATAAAGCAAGCTTCCATTTATTTTTATTTTTTGGGGTTTTGCTGTGTGAATAAAGACATGTAAAAAAGTAAGCATTACCCCAATTTGGCTGCAAAAGTGGAACTACCTTTTAAGTTTACAGATTTAACTTCTATTTGTTTGTGGTCACTTTGATGGCCGCTTTGCGTCAGAGCAGACCAGATAACTGGAAATTTGGCAAACTGTTACCCTAATCTGTTAGGAGTTTGGTAATAAACGTACCCAGAGTGGGTAAAAGGTAAGCACACAGCATACTGGTTCATCAACAAAAATGAACAAATTGTGTAGGAACCACAAACAGGGCCCAGTTGCATTACATTGGCTGGGATGGTAGCAGTCTAGAATCCATTATACAGAGAAATATGTTGCAGAGAGCAGCTTTATGTAAGGATGACTGTGTGCCAACCCTGGAACCCCTGCAACTCTAGGCTATATTCTATCTTTGGTGGACAGAAATACTTTCACTCCTCTGGGCCTGTTTCATTTTCTTTATGGAATCCAGGCATCCATTTATCCAGATATTTAATAAATGTGTACTCCAGATATGTATTGATTGAAAAATAAATGAAATAACTTTACCTTTGATGATATTAAAGACACAGAGCAACCTCTGTCCTCCTTTTCTTGGGCCCCGTCTGTGCTCCTGGCTCCTCCTCTAATACTAAAGGTCATTAAAATAAAAAAAAGAAACAAACGTTATACTTTCCTGCCTTGCTGGTTTTGCACAGAGCAACCCCGGTCCTCCTTTTCTTGGGTCCCCTGTCTGTACTCCTGGCTCCTCCTCTTCTTCGCGTGCCCCATAACTATTGGGGCACTTGCTCGCTCCCATGCCCTGCTCTGTGTGTCCATAAGACCCCGCTCCCTCCTCACTGGCTCTAATTGACAGCTGTGGGAGTCAATGGCTCCTGCTGCTGTCTCTCAGCCAATGAGAAGTCAGAAACCCAGGAGAGCAGCTGCTCACATGCAAATCCAAAGACATGCAGGTAGGTTAATTGGTTTTTGTCTAAAATTGGCCCTAGTATATGAATAGGGACCTTGGATTGTGGGCTCCTTGAGGGTAGGGACCGGTAAGAGTGCAATGTACAGGGATAGGGACAGTTGTAGACACTCACACAGGTTGAACTGGATGGACTGATGTCTTTATTCAACCTTACTAACTATTAAACTATGAAACATCACTGGATCGCGATCAGGCTTGAGTAAGTATTAGGGGGGCTGCGGGGGGAGCTACATATTGAAGATGTTTTACCTTCATGCATGAAGTCCGTAGGGTTCGATATTGTCAGGCTAGGAGTAGATAACAGGTAACAATTCAGGTGTGCTGATTATACAAAGAGTTCAAAGAACAAGATCACATACCATGAGCAGGTCTAAGCAGAGCAGGTCAGCTGGGACTTGTAGTTCACCGCTGCAGATGAAGGTAGATGTTTGCTGGACCTTGTAGTTTACTGCTGCAGATGAGGATAGATGTTAGCTGATGCCGCTCTTACAGTAAAGAACCCTCTATGTAGTTACTTGACTTGTTTCCCTAAGTACTCTCGGCTGCAAGCCATCTAGTTCTGGTGATTTATTAAGGAGTTACGTTTCCCAAGTCTAGTTTTAATTCTGTCCTCTGTTAATCATGGAGGTGCTTCCTGTGATGTGTCATGAGGATAAACACTGCAGTTTTAGTTACTGATGGCCCCCGATTCCCTTGTGAAGACTGAGGAGAATAAATTCAATACCTTTGCCATCTCTCCATCCTTTGTAACCAGATGTCCTTCCTCATTCTTTATGGGGCCAATATGGTATTTTCTTCCTTTTTTACTGTTTACATACTTAAAGAATTTCTTGTGATTTTTTATTTTGCTCTCCTCCGCTATGTGTTTTCATGTTCTATCTAAAGCCGCGTACACACGGGGCGACTGTCTGGCCACCTTAGTCCGTCAGACAATCCGACGGACAGTCCGTTATACTTTCGAATGAACGGACTTGACCACACACACCACTTTTTGAGCAGACTAATACGGCGTACTAAGTCCACCATACTATCCGCCCTACTTTTGAAATGAACGGACTCGCCCACACACGCAGAGGAAAGTCCGCTCATTTCGAGCACGTCTCCAGGTAGGCGGGGCCCGCGAAGGAGACGTCGTTGGCCCCGCCGCCTGGTATGGACTTAAAGGGGAACCCCAACGGCGAAAAAAATCGGCGTGGGGGTCCCCCTCAAGTCCACAACAGACCCTTGTCCGAGCACGCTACCCGGCCGGCCAGGAAAGGGGGGCGAGCGAGCGCCCCCCCCCCCCCCCTCCTGAGCCGTACCAGGCCGCGTGCCCTCAACATGGGGGGGTGCCTTGCGGCCCCCCCACCCCAAAGCACCTTGTCCCTATGTTGATGAGGACAAGGGCCTCTTCCCGACAACCCTGGCCGTTGGTTGTCGGGGTCTGCGGGCGGGGGGCTTATCGGAATCCGGGAGCCCCCTTTAATAAGGGGGCCCCGGGATACCGGCCCCCCACCCTATGTGAATGAGTATGGGGTACAATGTACCCCTACCCATTTACCTGTAAAATAAAAGTACAAAAAAAAACACAACACACGAGATAAAATACTTTATTGCACAGCTCCGGGGGTCTTCCGGGGTCTTCTCGCCGGACTCCTCCGCTATCTTCTTGTAGCTCTTTTGCTAGCGGAGGAGTCCGGCTTTCTTCCTCGCCGCCGGCCTCTTCTCCCGACTTCGGGGGTCTTGTCCCCCTCTTCGGTTCTTCTGTCGCCGCCGTCGCCGCCGCCTTCCGTTCTTCTTCTTCTTCTTCTCCAGGAGATGTTGCCTCGACGATCTCTCCGGCCGGAATGCCAGGGACGCACTGCGCGGCCACTTATATAGGGACAATGGGGCGGTGTCACATGGCTTTATGTCACATGGGTTGGTGTCACATGGTGACCCCGCCCACTTACGATGTCATAGTCCCCATGTGACATCAACCCATGTGACATAAAGCCATGTGACACCGCCCCTTGTCCCTATATAAGTGGCAGCGCAGTGCGTCCCTGGCATTCCGGCCGGAGAGATCGTCGAGGCAACATCTCCTGGAGAAGAAGAAGAAGAAGAAGAAGAAGAAGAAGAAGAACGGAAGGCGGCGGCGGCGACAGAAGACCGGGCCACCGCCTGTAAAAGAGCTATAAGAAGGCGCGGTGGCCCGGCAGAAGAACCGAAGAGGGGGACAAGACCCCTGAAGTCGGGAGAAGAGGCCGGCGGCGAGGAAGAAAGCCGGACTCCTCCGCTAGCAAAAGAGCTACAAGAAGACCCCCGGAGCTGTGCAAAAGTATTTTATCTCGTGTGTTGTGTTTTTTTTTGTACTTTTATTTTACAGGTGAATGGGTAGGGGGTACATTGTACCCCATACTCATTCACATAGGGTGGGGGGCCGGTATCCAGGGGCCCCCTTATTAAAGGGGGCTCCCGGATTCCGATAAGCCCCCCGCCCGCAGACTCTGACAACCAACGGCCAGGGTTGTCGGGAAGAGGCCCTTGTCCTCATCAACATGGGGACAAGGTGCTTTGGGGTGGGGGGGCCGCCATGTTGAGGGTACGCGGCCTGGTATGGCTCAGGAGGGGGGGCGCTCGCTCGCCCCCCTTTCCTGGCCGGCCGGGTAGCGTGCTCGGACAAGGGTCTGTTGTGGACTTGGGGGGGACCCCCACGCCGATTTTTTTCGGCGTTGGGTTTCCCCTTTAAGTCCATACCAGGCGGCGGGGCCAGCGACGTCTCCTTCGCGGGCCCCGCCTACCTGGATACCCGCTCGAAATGAGCGGACTTTTCTCCGGGCGGGAAAAGTCCGCTCATTTCAAAAGTACAGCGGACTGGCACACACACGGGCGGATTGTCCGCCGAAATGCGAGTCCGACGGACAGTATTACGGAAATTCCGAAATACTTAGTCCGCCAGACTGCACGCTGAAAAAGTCAGCTGAAGCCCACACACGAGCGGACTGTCCGCTGAAATGTGTTTCGGCGGACTAAGTAGGCCAGACAGTCCGCCCGTGTGTACGCGGCTTTAGCCATCCTTATTGCACCCTGACATTTCTTGTTGCATTCTATATAAAGTCTGAATGCTGATGATGATCCCTCAACCTTATATTTTTTGAAGGTCTTCTCCTTTGCTTTTATATGCATTTTTATATTGGGGTTAAGCCATCCAGGACTTTTGTTTGCTCTTTTAAATTTATTACCCAATGGGATACATTGGCTAATGCCCCTATTTAATATGCTCTTAAAGCAAACCCATCTCTCCTCGTGTTCTTTGTCCCTAAGATTTTATCCCAATTTTTGCCTTCTAGCAAGGTTCATAGTTTAGGGAAGTTGGCTCTTTTGAAATTCAGTGTCTTTGTATTCCCTTTATGTTTCCTATTTGTGTGATTTATACTGAAGCCAATTGACCTGTCATCGCTGTTACCTAAATTGCCCCGTATTTCCACATCCGTGATCAGGTCTGTATTGTTGGTAATCAGTAGATCCAGTAACACTTTATTTCTAGTTGGTGCCTCTACTATCTGACCCATAAAAAATTCCTGGCATTTAGGAACTGGCGAGCCTTAAATGACGAGCCTTAAATGACTGTGTGGTTCCTTCCACCCAGTCTGGATAATTAAAATCCCCCATTACCATAATCCCCCCTCTACCAAATTAATTGGACCAGTGCACAAAGCAAGGTCCATAAAGTCTTGCATGATCGAATTTGGGGTAGAGGAGGAACTTGACTGCCCTGCACAGAGTCCTCACCTCAACCCAATAGAACACCTTTGGGATAAATTCGAGCGGAGACTGCGAGCCAGGCCTTCTCATCCAATATCAGTGCCTGAGCTAGAGGCGATTCAGTTCGCATTGTGCGCTATACAAGTATTTCATTCATTCATTCATTCATTCATTCACAAATGCACTTCTGGAAGAATGGTCAAACATTCCATAGACACACTCCTAAACCTTGTGGACAGCCTTCTCAGGAGAGTTGAAGCTGTTATAGCTGCAAAGGGTGGGCCAACTCCATATTTAACCCTACAGACTAAAACTGTGATGCCATTAAGATTCATGTGCGTGTAAAGGCAGGCGACCCAATTCTTTTAACAATATGGTGTAATTAGGCTTTTCTTCCACTGTAAAGAATAATAACAACAACTCATACAAGTTTAATAGTATACTTTTTGAAAAACAGTCACCACAGGACCTCTTTTCTAAATGCAGGATGCTGTCTTTTAGGCCTCAGTAGGTTCTGGTTCCCTCTGTTGAGGAGATGTTATGGCAATGCTCCTTTAAATCAATGGCTTCTTCATTTACTACATAACTTGTTACATTCACAATCAGGGAGCGAAGTAAGCAGGAGCTTTTGAGACTGTGTTTTTTTTTATTGCAACATGGAATTATTATATGTAAACATTTAAAGTGACTATAATTGATATCTCCCTTGCATGATGAAGGAGGTGTTTATGTGTGTGTAGAGGCAAGTGTCACAATACTTTTGACCATATAGGGTATGTTCTTTGTATAAGTATTTGTATGCAATTTCCATCCGGTACACATGGTTCACACTAGAAGCTTTGGATTCCATGATGTTAATTGTACTTTTCTAGTAACTTGTGGGAATTTTCTTTAAAACACCAGCCTGGTTACAGATACAACCACTGCAACCCCTAGTCTCACTTCATTTACATTATCCCTGCTCACTATGGCACAAAGACATTGGAAATATGAACCCCTTACATAAGCCATGACTTTTCTCTGAACCCACCTCTCCACAACATGCTCTTTCTCCTTCAGCTATGTTAAATGAAAGCAGGTAATATACTCCATTTATTTCATCACATGAGTGCCTCATGATTGGTTGATCCGATCTCCTACTACTTTTGCATCAGTGACATATGGAGAAGTTGAGCCTCTGCACAGTAGGCCTAGTTTTGCTGTCATAGAATCCACAATACTGTGAAAGATAATTCCCTTTTAATCAGAATCACTTGTGAAAACAGCATTGAAGGCCTTAAATAACAGGAATTGAGAGAAAACAGCTTGGCTACATAGAAAACCCACAGTAAAATACTTTAAATACTTATTTGCAAAGCAATAGGATTCAAATGAAAAAAGTATTATAAATAATAATTTCCCTTGATTTGTAAGACTGTGTTCTTATCTGCTTAATCATAACCATATTCTTAATTAAAGAGATAACAAAGTCAGCCCAGCAGGTCAAGAACAACCCTTGATCAAAACAATTTGTATGGCAGACATTTTCTATGCATTTTTATTTAATTTTCAAATTTTTTGTTGGTTTAAAAAGTTACGCACACCGAGAAAGTCAGAGCAAAGTCAGAAATGTAGTATACACTTAGAAAATCTGAGGCCATTGGATCAGCTTGTTAGCTAGGATCCTAATAGTTTAAGCAGAAAAGGTAAGCAATGGAGGCCTCTGTTTTCTCAGTAGATGTTCCTATCAAACTCCAGGCACAAGGCTGGGTAGCTAGGGCTACCTATAGTGCACACTCATATAAACCCACCCACTCAGTGAGATTCAAGTTCTTTGGCAAGCAATAAAGAGTGACTGCAGGAAAAAGAGGGAAGGATCCTGTGCCCTGTACTGCAATCCAAGATAAGGAAATTAGAGGTAAGTCAAAATTCCCTTTATCTTAAGAATACAGTACAACCACGTGTATTGGCGCCATTTTGCCATGCCAAGTATTATCCAGTGCAGCATAATGACATCATTCAGCACCAGTACACGCTGCTGTCATGTGACCCTGGTGTGGGCTAATGCCATTCTGTGGCAATGACATGCCAGTAGAAAATCTTGGCAGGCAGATGGAATATATCCACATTTGGGGTAAGCCAGTGGACAAAAGATGAATTATATGTGTAAGCCCCTTAAGATGTCACCTATAGACACGTTAGTTTTCCTGCTGTGACTGCTATGTGTATTTTGTTTTGAACATTCTGATCGTCTGGGAAGTAGTGCAGGACTTTTCATCTCCCAATGGGCCACGGCAATGAATAGACAAAGTGGCTGTACATTCCCCCGACATGGAGCAGCTGGTACTGTGGCCTGGTGTCAACATCCACTGGGTGACATCATTATGCTGCACCTGTAGTGTGATGCGCATTGTCAGGTAATGGTGCCAATACATGTGGTGGCTGGGGTATTTAAGAGGACATAACACACCCCATCTCCCTGTGTGTGCTTTGATGACCAGGAAAGAGAGGTTAAACAAGATGGGAAAGGCTTGGAGCTGCATAGGGGGGTTAAATGGTTACATAATTGGTCAGGTTGCAAAAAGACACTAGCCCATCTAGTTCAACCAATAGGAAAAAAAGTAATAGAAAACCCCCATGTACACCATCAAATATCCACAGTCGATCCAGAGGAAGGCAAAAAACACCCAATAAAGCACAATCTAATTTGCTCATGCGGGGAACAAAAATTCCTTCCTTCCTAGCGTTAGAAACTGCAGCTTAGCCTTGAATGCTATTATTTGGACTATAATCAACCATAACACCAGATGTTTCTCCACCATTGACTTCCCTAGCCATTCTCCTCTTAGAATGTATGATGCATGCATTTTTTTTAGCCTCTATGTGCATAATATTACATTGATCAGCATTAAACCTCATTTGCCACATCGTTGCCTAATTAAATAGTGCATTGAGGTCGGCTTGTACGTTGGAGGCATCCTGTAAGGATGTCATTCCACTACATAGCTTGGTGTCCTCTGCAAACACTGAAATGGTACTTTTAATCCCAGACCTCATACCTTTTATATATAGGTTAAAAAGTAAGGGGCCCAACTTTGAACGTTGGGGTACATCTCTAATAACCTTAGACCATTCAGAGTATGAATCTTTAATTACTACTCTCTGAGTATGGTCTTTTAGCCAGTTTTCTATCCATTTATAAACGGAATTTTCTGAGCTTATAGACTTCAACAGTGTGGGAAACTGTGTCAAACACTTTGGCCAAATCCAAGTAAACAACATAGTCCTGGGGGGTGTGTCCGGATGTAGAAGGAACAGGACGTGTTTCTCCACCGATCCTGTCAAAATCCACCACCATCCTGCCAGAAAAATGATCTGGTGAGGGTCCAGACTCCCTCCAGCTGCCCCAGGACATCACCCACACCGGCCCTGGTGAAAATTGCAGAGCTTGGCCGGCCAGCACAGCAACACCTCGCTGCCATCTTGAGGCCTATGAAGCCTATCACATGCCTGGGCTCAGGTGTCGCAATCGGCGGGGCTAGGGACAGTTAATCTACTCGCCTCTATGGCAGATGTCCCCGTGAGGTGGTTGAATTGTGTGGGGAGCCAGAAGATCGCTGGAGTACTTATTAGGGCCGATCCCAGATGCCACAACCCTCCGCCATCTTGAGGCCTGTGGAGCCTCCAACATCCCCGGGCTCGAGTGCTGTGATCGGCCAAGCAGGAGGCGGCTACTTCATCCGCATCTCTGGCAGCGATCCCCGAGAGGTGGCTAGCCTGTGTTGAGGCCCCAAAAAAACACTGGGGATCCATACAGGCTGTTTACGGACACCAGAGGCCTGCTGCTACCATCCTGCAGCCTACAGTGCCTGGAGCATCCTCCACACACAGATACTGTGCCCCAGAGTTACTGTGCTGCCAGTGACTCCATCCCTATAGAAGCTGTATCCTGAGGCAGGCCCTGACCCTGTACAGTTAGGATATCACCACTGCATCATCTATCCTGCTTCTTAGGACCTGACACCTGCCTGCTGTCCCTCACCAAACATAAAGCCCTCTTTTAGAACAGGACATACTGTGGATGAGCCCTCCCAGGACCCGCTATTCACATTAAAAAAAAGGCTTCTCATCCCGCTCCGTCAGTGGCCACATTGTCTGGGCGACAGCCAGTGGCTGTAATGGCAGCAGACACACCAATAGCCGCGGAGTCGGGGGCAGCAGAGTCCCCCACAGGATCTGAGATCCTGGCGGCCATTACAGCATGCAAGGAAACCCTGACTACCAAGATAGATTTCCTAACTGTGGATGTCAGCCTCATCCATCACGATATGGAAAAAAACGATCCCGTATAGCGGAGGTGGAGGACAGGGTCTCCACGGTGGAGGATGTGGTCTGGTCGGATTCCAGGGAGGTGAGGGTCCTGCAGCTCCAACTGAAGGCGCTCCAGGAACGAGCCATAGACACTGAAAACCGCCTCAGACGTAGCAACATTCGCATACTTGGTCTACACAAGAGAGCTAGGGGCCCCAAATCAGCTGAGTTTACTGAACAGTTATTATCCACCTTGTTTAATCTGGGTGATATGCCACCCACCTTTGTAGTGGAAAGAGCCCACAGGGTCCCGCCACTCCCTCCAAGACCGGGGGACTCCTCCACGTCCCTTCCTGCTATGCTTATTGAACTACCGTGATTGCGAACGCATCCTGGCGGCAGCCTGAGCAATGCCAGAAATCAAATATGAAAATGCCAAACTGTCTTTCTTTCCAGATTTCTCTCAAGAGATGCAGCAGTGCCGCAAATCGTTCACGGATGTCAGACGTCGACTTAGTGAAAAGGGAATGCACTTTGGCCTTTTATACCCCAGCAGGCTGAGGATCACTGATGGTGACAACACCCGTTTCTTTGACACCCCCCGAGGCCGCTGCAACGTGGTTGGATACACGCTAGTGTCATGACGCCAACTGGAACTGTGATGGACATACAGCTTGCTGGGACCATCCTCTGGGACCATACTTACCTTCCTCTGATGATCCACCTTTCTGTCCCCTGTTGACCTCCAGCACTACCCATTCTCTGCTCTCACACCTTTCTGCACTGCTGCACCTTGTCATCATCTTAATCCTATATCCTACACCCTTTGATAATGGAACTGAGGCCAGCTCCTCCTGCCTGAGGTGCTCCAGCAACCTTCATGCAGACTTTGTCTTTGACTCCTAAACGGGGATCTGTCCCAACTTCTCACGGAGACGCCCCCCCCTCACTCAGGTCCAGGTGAGGACTTCTGCCAGTTATAGCAGGCCCCCTCCTTTTTTGGTCCAGGACGTTACCATACTAACCAAAGTTTAAAGCGTTTACTGTTGGTAAGTTTTGGGTATAGGCCCGATCTGATCACTTCCCAGTTTTTTGGAATGTCATCAGGTGAGGGCAGGTCTGACACCTTGGTGTCATTACAGGTATTGTTTATAAGTTTTGTAAATGTTTATGTTCATTTGTTTTTTTGCTTTTCCATTGGTCACAATTCTACTTGGCACAGGTCCCCAGGGTCTTTGCTGTTCCTGAGATGTGCACAGGCACCCGCTTTGGCCGTCCTCTCTTCCCCCATCAAACCTCCGCGCAATGACGGGACGTGACACCCCCAACTTCAGCGCACTGTCCTGGAATGTCCGGGGGCTTAATTCTACATTTAAGAGAGCTGTGCTCTTCAAATACCTTAAATTGCATTCCCCACATATGATAATTCTGCAGGAAACACATCTTATGGCCAGCAAACTACCGGCACTGAGAAAGCCATGGATCCAGAGAGCTTTCCATGCCTCTTACTCCTTGCCAGAAGGGTTACCATACTAATCAGTAAATCCTTCCCTTGTGCGATAGAATATGTGCCAATAGTGTTTACTGTCTGGGGTATCTGATATATTGTGGTGGGTGTTTACATCCTACCCCTTTCTCCTCCTCCACCCTATATACCATTCTAGGGAAAATCACTCCATACTGCCTGGCCAAACTGTTACTCATGTATGACTTCAATGCCATTCTAGCCCCAGACCTGGACAGACCCATCCCTCCTAAACAATTCTTCACTGACTTGCTCTCATGGGCAGAGGCACTGGGAGTGTGAGGTGTGGAGATGGAAACATCCCACGACCAGAGCATATTCCTGTTTCTCCAATACACATATAGCACTAACTCCTGAAGGAGCTGCTGAAATTTGATTCGGGCCTGTACTCTGCTAATGAACCCCTCTGAATTGGCTCATACAATAAAATAAAGTACAAGATAATATAATACAATATACCTGTATTGTAACCACAGGATCCACTGGCTCCACCTGCTGGGAGAAAACAACACACCACACAACTGGATACTTAAAGAGGAAGTAAACCCTTCCAAACAACTTGGACCTATAGGTAAGCCTAGATTAAGGCTTACCTGTAGGTCCAAGCAATATCTCCTAAACCTATATGGTTTAGGAGATATTTGCCCGAAAATGGGCACCGCTGTCTACGGCGCATGCGCCGTAGACAGCGGCGCGCAGGCGCACTAAATGCGGCAAATCCAAGAATGGATTTGCCAAATTTGTCGACTCCCGCGTGCATGCGCGGGAGTGACGTCATCGCGGCTTCGCCGTATGACAGCAACGGAGCTGCGAGGCGCGACTCCCGTGCGCATGCGCGGGAGTGACGTCATCGCGGTTGCGCCGCTGTCATTGGTCGGAGCTGCGAGACGCCACCAGCAAGATGGACGCGGCGGACTACAGGGATCAGCGGCGACTTCGCTGGCTCCTGTGTCAGGTAAGTGACACATAATGAGCTACTATGCGATGCATAGTAGTCCATTATGCTTTACCTTTGCAGGGAAAAAAAGAGGAAGTAAACCCATCAGGGTTTACTTCCTCTTTAACCAAATCTATTTTACTGTGAATATGTTTCAAAAGGGGATTACAATAATTGTGCTGTCATCCCAACATAGGACGACAGTACAATGGATTTCAACATAAACAATTGCAAACAATATACAGGTATATATATATATATATATATATAGAAAGGCCAGTATGGTGGCCTGGAATTATGGGAGGAGCCCGGTGGGGTATATAACTAGCCCGTTCGCCTGCCTTCCTCGTCGGTTCCGGTGCGCGATATCTGATACGTCAGAAATCAAGGGCCAACTGTTTGAGACCAAACGTAGCGAGTTGTGTTCGTGAGTCCCCGTGTTTGTCTTGATCGTGTCCATGTTGTCAGTCGTCTTGTCGTCGTTGGCGTTCGTGTGTTTTCCGTCCGAGTGTCGCAATACTCAACGAAATTGCCGTTGTCGTACAACGCGTCTGAGCCGGCTGTCGCAGGTAGGGCTTCGGCACCCATTTTCATTTCATGTGTTACAATGTCACTTAAACACGATATCCTGAACTCACGAACCTCTCACCTTTCATTTCACGGACGTTTTAAACCGTGTCACTGGTACTCGTTATCTCATGTCACTACTCCTTTTTCTTGCGAAGGAAAGTTGTTATTTCCTTTCGAGACGCGTCGGTCGTGCCACATCGGGCACTTCATTTCGTAGGCACGTCAGGTCGAGCCGAACGACTCCCCAATCATTTCTTAAATATTCGAATCGGTCGAATCACTTCGATACCACAGCCGACTGCTCGTTACGTTAATGCTAGCAGTCCGGATCATTTCGAATGTCGTGTCCTTTCAAACGGTAAACCGGTCCGACCGTTCCAAATACGATTCATTTCATATATTTGAGTCATTTCGGTCATTTCATTCCGTTCGAATTATTTCGATCATTTCATGTCACTTCGCATCATTTCAATCTTTTTATATCAGATCGAATCATTTCATTTCTATCACTCACCGCGCTCCGGTGCGAATCCTGTCGCATCCCCCATGCACCGATTCGCTTCGGAGTGCCCTAGTTCTTCGGCCTCATTTCTGTACATGCTCCAGAGACTGAGTCACTCGCAGGTTCAGGCACAATCCCTGATTCTAGTCTTTGTCATGGCATACCATTTCTGTCACTTATTACGCTTCGATTCGAATCCCGTCGCATGCATTAATGCACCGATTCGTTCCGGTGTGCCCAGCTGTTACGCCTCATTTCAGTACATGCTCCAGAGAAGGATTCTTTGTGGTAACCATCTGTCCAGTCGTTGATTCTTGTCTCTGTCATGGCATATCATTTTCTGTCACTTATCACGCTCCGATTCGAATCCTGTTGCATTTATTGATGCACCGATTTGTTCCGGTGTGCCCAGCTGTCACGCCTAATTTCAGTACATGCTCCAAAGACAGGATTCGTTTGTTTCATTCATGGGCACATCCTCTGATTCTTGTCTTTGTCATGGGTATCATTTCATCTCACCTATCACGCTCCGGTACGAATAGTCACATCCGTGCACCAAATTCGTCTCGGCGTGCCCTAGGACAGGCCTCATTTTCAGTACATGCTCCAGAATCCGTTTCGTGCTCGGTCGCAAGATGGTGGCATGGCGATCCGGACATCTGTCATGGCGGATTCACTCATTTCACTGTCATATCGCTTCCCGGTTCAAGTCCAGTTGGTTTTTCAAACTTTGGATTCCTACCGGGGGCTTGGCTCATCGACCACATTTCACTATAAGTTGCTTCTAAGTTTCATACCTGCTAAAAAAAAAAAAAAAAAAAAAAAAGGAAAAAGGAAGCTACATTTCATTTTGTTGTTTGTTTTATTTCTTTTATTTTGTTTCATTTCATTTCTAAAATCTCACCTCCATGAAGTCACAATTTTGGCTAGCATTTCTGTTCAGGTATAGAACTCTCAAACTTCACCTTCATCTCCTCAGATCAGTCGAGTTTTCAGTAGGTCCACCCTGCACCTGGTGGGACGGTGCCTCCTTAGGTTCCGCGTAGGAGAAAACCCGAACCCAAGGACTAATAGGCTCGCCAGGTCTGGATTACGCCACCATGTCTCGGGCTGGCAGCGAGGACCTCACTGCCCCATTATCTCCGTCTCTAGTCTCAGAGAGTGGCAGCCAACGGTCTCCCAGAGCATGGACTATTCCTAAGCTGACAGCTGAGCTTAGGCGCAGAGGCGTACCCTTTCCGGCAACAGCCAGAAAGGCCAAGCTTTTCAGGCTCCTCTTTCCTCCCCCAGCAGCGGCTGAGGCTAGTACCCAGCAGGCCTCACTGGGCTCTATCGCTTCTTCTATTTCACAGCTCCATACCTTGGTGTCTTCCCTGTCGACCTCAATGTCAGAGGTCCAGTATCGGGTGGCCCTCCTCGAGACCCGCCCGCCCGTGTCTCCTCCAGTACCAGCATCCCAGGCAGTGACTAACCCTCTCGCAGGTACCACCGGGTGTACATCGGTGGTGTACCTTTCTCATCTGGTATCAGCTAGCATCAGGAAGGACATCCTAGAGGGCAAGGACGTCAATCTGGCTTCGCTTCTCATCTCCATTCATGAACTGGCAGAAAACAAGGCTTATACATGGGGGGACGTGCCGGTGGTCCTCAAGACCAAAGACCCCAGGCTGGACAGGAAGCTTTCTGTCACCGAATTTACATTGGCCTTCGGCATGATGAGGGACATCATCTGCTCAGTCTCCCCTGGCAGGAGGGAGGAGCTGGATCGCTACCTCCATGTGGTAGTAGATCTAGGTTATAAATACGGCGGTTTTTCATTTTACGACTTCCACCGCTCCTTCTCCGCTAAGGCGGCTGCCAGGCTCGTCCAGTTCCAGACGCCTACTGATTGGAGCGTCATGGATACAGAGCTATTCTGCCGCCACTTCGCGGGGCTACGGTCTCCTCTTTGTGCGATTTGCCAATCGGCTACTCACACCACGACTTGGTGCGCTAGCTCAGTGGCAGCCCCGCCCTCAGACGGCCCTTCTACCTCAGGTACCGCTCAGGGCCCACAGGCGCCGGCACGCCTGCCGCAGACGGATAAATTTGGGCGCCCGGTCAAGACCATGGGGGGTGCAGCAATCTGCAACAATTATAATAGCGGCTCATGCAATTTCAGTCAGTGCAGGCTGCTCCACGTATGCACGCAGTGTCATAGGGCTCATCCCAGGATTATGTGTGAGGTCAAACAGATTAAGAATCTTGACTAAGCCGGGTCAACGTCTCGTGGCTCAGCATCTACCTTACCAATCATCCTACCCCCTCACTATCCGTCTACCTTGTCCAGCGCTTCACTCAGGGCTTTCACACTGGACTTATTTCTCTCCCTCACCTCACGCACGAATGCCAGAACCTGCGGTCAGCAGCTATGGATGAACGAGCCATTGACCAACTACTACAGTCAGATCTGTCCCCAGTCTTAATTCCCTTATCCCCTCAGAGGAGTTCTCCCTCAAGTATACATCTGTAGACACGGCCATCCAGGCCATTCTCAAAACAGGCACAGGAAACTGGCTCTCCAAGGCCGACATCTCGGACGCCTTCAAGCTCCTTCCCATCCACCCATCTCTCTGGTGCTGGCATGGCATCAAGTGGAAGGAGCGGTACTATTTTGCCACCAAACTAACATTCGGGTCCAAGAGCAGTCCCTGGCTCTTCGATACTTTCGCACAGACTCTCACGTGGATCCTGCTGCACGTAGCCCAGTGTCGGGGAGTCATACATTATCTGGATGACTTCCTGCTGATCGAGCCACCCGGCTCACCTCCAGGAGATCTGGATAAGTTAAGGGCGGTCTTCAGTAACCTCAACGTCCCCATTGCCGAGCACAAGGTGGATGGTCCAACGCAGACCATCACCTTTCTCGGGGTCAACCTAGACACCAACACCATGCAGGCTAGCCTCCCCCTGGACAAACTGGCCCGCATCAGGACGGTCCTGAGGGACTTCACCCGTGCCAGAACTTGCACCAAGAGACAGCTACAGTCCCTACTCAGCATGCTGAATTTCGCCATGCGCATCATCCCTCAGGGTCGCGCATTCGTGTCACGCCTATTAGTCTTACTGTCCCTCTCACAGGACCCGGAGCAAGTCCTCAGCCTGGATCCCGCGGCGATAGCAGACCTTGCTATGTGGGAGGAGTTCCTATCCTCTTGGAATGGCGTGTCCCTGTTCATTCCCCCTGTGTCTTCCCTTTCACCCCAGGTGGTGACCGACGCAGCGGCCTCCACAGGCTTTGCGGCTATTTTTGGCCATCTGTGGCTCGCAGCTCCCTGGCCTCCCCAGATACTGGCTATTCCTGGCTTCGCCGAGACGTCCTCCCTCTTTGAGTTGTACCCTATCGTAGCTGCAGCTCACACATGGGGCCGCAGTTGGTCGGGGCAAACGGTGACCTTTTCTACAGATAATTTAGCCACTGCGGAGATCATTAATAAAGGCAGATCCAACTCTCTAGCAATTATGTCCTTCCTTCGTCGACTGGTCCAGCTTTCTTTATCATTTCAGTTCAATATCCATTGTTCCTTCATCCCCGGTAAATTCAATCAGGCAGCGGACGCCCTCTCCCGCTTTAACTTTGTCTCTTTTTTGATCAGGTACCCGGAGCTGGACCAACATCAGCAGCTATCCCGGACTGGTCTCAGCTGACCCTGGATTAGCACCACACCTCCTAGCGGCGACCCAACTCATCGAGCACTCCCTCTTACGCAATACCCTCAAGGCCTATCAATCGGCCTGGAGGGCCTTTAACCGCTTCATGACGTGTCACAGCACAGAGACGTCCCGTGTCAAGCAAGTCCTAGGCTTCATTTCCCACTGCCACTCGGAGTTGGCGTTGTCCTTTAATACAATCCGGCTATATCTGGCCGGTGTACAACATTTCTCGTCCCTCCAGGACCCTACCGAACCTTCCTTATTTTCTTATCACGCCGTACGGGCTCTTATGCGCGGCATCCAGAAGCGCCAGCCAGTGGCCCGCACCAAACGGCTGCCTATTACAGGAGACGTTTTTAGAGATATGTCAGATATTCTGGCCACTTCACCTTTTGGTCTCCGCATAAGTATCGTCTTGCAAGCAGCCATACACCTTGCCTTCTACGGCTTCTTACGGCCAGGCGAGTTTACTTGTAATGGCCCCTCAGCACGCATGCTGTGCAAGCACCACCTGGTCCGATACGAAGATCATTATATTCTACACTTAGCAGTCTCCAAGATGCAGCAGCTTGGCTCGGGTACTGACATACATTTCTATAAAGACCAACAACCGCTGGTGCCTGGTCGCCATTCTCACCCGCTTGTTAAACCTTCTGGCCGGTCAACCAGGGTCTGGCCCGCTTCTGCCATTTCACACTAAACCACTGAACGCCGCCCAGTTTATGGAACATGTCAGGATACTTCTGGGCATCCTTCACCTCAATCCTACTCACTACTCCGGACATTCTTTCCGTATCGGAGCAGCTTCAACCGCCTCCCGCCAAGGGGTCCCGGACCATGTTATCAAGAAGTTGGGCAGATGGAAGTCCACCTGTTTCGCCCGTTACATACCCAACCCGCAAGTGGAGAGGGCCCAGGCCTTTGTTAAACTCACCCAGTCTCAAACTGGAAACAATAAAATACAACCCCTACCTGAATGTTTTTGCCCCCTTATTTTGGTATACCGTACGTTGGACCAGGGCACACTTTCAGGTCCATTTCTAGGAAGGGAGTTTATGTTAACCTTGTTTGTCATCCTTATACGTATCGGTCAGAGGGCTCTAGACCATAAATAGAAAGGCCATTATGGTGGCCTGGAATTATGGGAGGAGCCCGGTGGGGTATATAACTAGCCCGTTCGCCTGCCTTCCTCGTCGGTTCCGGTGCGCGATACCCACCCACCCATCCCCTTTTTAGGGCATTTCTCAGGCATTATACTCCTCATGAGAGTACTCATTTCACTCCATTTCATATTCATCTCATTTATACCCATTTCTCTATCTAGGGTATGCCCCCTTATTTTGGTATACCGTACGTTGGACCAGGGCACACTTTCGGGTCCATTTCTAGGAAGGGAGTTTATGTTAACCTTGTTTGTCATCATTATACGTATCGGTCAGAGGGCTCTAGACCATAAATATATATATATATATATATATATATATATATATATATATATATATATATATATATATATTTATTTATACCCAGGAGCTCCCCTACTTTTAAAGCTATGCGTGAGATCTCACTAAAAGTGCTTAGTCCTTGATCTTCTTGTCTTCGCTAGCTAAAGTAACTCCTTGTGATTTGTAATCCACAGGTTAAAGTAAGTTAAGTTGAGGTAAAGGTGCTCCAAGTGTAACTTCAATAACAATATTATGAGGCTTAAGACGTCAGAGTAGATAGGCCTCAAGTCTGCTCAGTGTCAGTTTCTCTGCTCCTCCTCCGTGGAACTATAAGTCCCAGTGAGGCCCATGTATCCGTCTAACTGCATGTGTAAGTTAACAAACTGTGGGCCGTAACCTGCTCACCAACTGGATCGGAGCTCCCTGTAGTAGCTTTGGTCCGGTGACTGCAGCTTGCTTCTCCATCAGCTGGGTTCGTCGCCAGTAGCATCACTCTTGGTACTATTGTAAGTATGGACCAGTGCAGTGATATGCTTGCTCCAATGGAGTTTCTGCTCTGCAGTTAACATCCCCAACATGTTCAGAAGAGTCCTGTTGAACCTCTCTGGTTGAGGGTCCCCTTGTGGGTGGTAGGGAGTAGCTCTGAACTTTTGTATGCCTAGTAGATCCAATAGTCTTTTTATCAGCCTGCTCTCAAAGTCTCTTCCTTGGTCTGAATGTATCCGTTGAGGTAAGCCATAATGGATGAAGAACTTTTCTACGAAAGTCTTTGCTACTCTGGTTGCCGGTCTCTAGTAGGGAACGCCTGGGCATAGCGGGTGAAATGATCTGTAACCACTAAAATGTCCCCTTGCCCACTCAGGTCAGGTTCCAGGCACAAAAAATCTATGCAGACTATATCCATCAGCCCTTGGGTCTCTAGGTGGCCCATTGGAGCAGCTCTCTGAGGCAGAGTCTTCCGTTGTATGCACCTGAGGCAGGAATGACAATAGCTCTCCACTTTGGTCCTCATGTGAGGCCAGTAGAATCTGTCCCCTATGAGTTGAAGAGTCCTCTTGGCTCCTAGATGACCATGATGGTCGTGCAGGGCCATCAGCACCCTCTCTCTGTGCTTTTCTGGCAAAAGCAGTTGCCACTTCTCTTCAGGATCTTCAGAGGGGCCCCTTCGGTAGACCACCCCTTGTTGTAACTGCAACTGATCCCACTCTTTCAATAGTAGCCAGGCTTCTTTCCGGAGAATCTTCCGCAGCAGACCAGGCTGTTTGTTCTCCATTGCTTTCAGCACTAAACCACAGAGTGAATCTTTCTCCTGATCTCTTCTGAGATCATTTTTTGATAGCTTGGGAAGACCCTCTTGCATAATCTGAGAGACGTTACAATAGCACCTGGGTGCTAATCCACAGAGTGAATCTTCCTCTTGATCTCTTCTGAGATCTTTTTTTGATAGCTTGGGAAGACCCTCTTGCATAATCTGAGAGACGTTACAATAGCACCTGGGTGCCCCCACTGAGGTCACTCCCACTTCTTCGGCTCTGGCTCCACCTTTCCCTTGCTGGCTTGTCCCGTCACAGAGGGCTCTTACTCTTACTCTTTCTGGGGTAAGTTGAATTCAGTCTTCTGAGGGGCTTTTGGAGTCATGGGGCCTTCTTGACAAGGCATCCGCATTTTGATTATCAACCCCTGGTCTATACTTCAGGCTGAAGGTAAACGCAGAGAGAGCAGCCAAGCACCTGTGACCAGTGGCGTCCAGCTTCACAGTGGTGAGCAAGTATGTGAGGGGGTTCTTGTCTGTCTTGACTAGGAATTCAGCCCTGTAGAGGTAGTTCTTCAACTTGTCTACCACTGCCCACTTCAGAGCCAGAAATTCAAGCTTGTGAGTCGGGTAGTTTCTTTTGGCAGAAAAAAAGAAACACAAGCAGAAAATCACAATCCAGATTTTAGCAGATTAAATGTAAAATGTATTCAACGTGTTTTTATGTGTATTTTGTTGCACTTCTCAGGCACTTTGGGGGGGGGGGGGGGGGCAAGCCAGGACAGGCTGCTTCCAGGGACGTCATTGTTTGTGGAAGTCCGGCGTCAGGCCCAACTGTGACCACATAATTTGGGTTATTTATTTTCAAAAAGTTATGCAGGATGCAACAAGATAGGACAATGGCATTAAGTTTGTATTCTGCCATATTAATGGCCATTTGAAACAGACGGAACCGGCTGGCCAGAATCCCAAACGCATTCTCCACAACTCTTCTGGCTCTGGCCAGCCGGATATTAAAAACCCTCTTCTCTGGGGTGAGGGTCCTCTGGGGGAATGGCCTCATGATATGGTTTCCCAGACCGAAAGCCTCATCTGCGACAAAGACAAATGGCAGTCCTTCGACATTCTCCTCCGGGGTGCTAATCCCAAGCCACCACTCTCGAGACGTTGGTAAAACTCGGTCCGGGTAAATACTCCTCCACACGACCACATATAGAAACTCATGTGTCGCCGACACCCCCCCATCAACACAATACTATGAAAGCCCTTATAGTTAAAATAGTATGACCCTGAATGGGGTGATGGGGCGATGTGGACGTGCTTCCCATCGTTTGCCCCTCCGCAGTTAGGAAAATCCCACCGCTGGGCAAACTGGGAGGCCACAGTCTGCCATTCCTGTGGCATTGAAGGAAACTGTGGAGTCAAACAAGAAAAGTCAAATTAGTAATTTTGCACAGAAACATTACAAGCAGATTAGACACAAACATTGTTGGCCAACATCAGTATACTTACAATTCTACTTCCTCCACTCCTCTTCCCTTCTCTGTCGGAGTCCCCCAAGGTTCTGTTCTTGGACCCCTTTTATTTTCAATCTACACTTCTTCCCTGGGTCAGCTGATAGCCACTCACGGCTTTCAATATCATTTCTACGCTGACGACACACAAATCTATCTCTCCACCCCTCAACTCACTTAATCAGTCTCCTCACGCATCACCAACTTACTAACAGACATATCTATAATGATGTCACAACACTTCCTCAAACTCAACTTGTCCAAAACCGAACCTATAATATTTCCTCCCCCACACGCCTCTTCCCCTGACTTCTCTGTCAAGAGTAATGGCACAACCATCCACCCATCCCCACATTTCAGGGTGCTAGGTGTTATCCTGGACTCTGAACTCTCCTTTTAGCCCCACATCCAATCACTTTCCAAAGTTTGTCGCCTCAACCTCTGAAACATCTCTAAACTGCGTCCCTTTCTAACCAGTGAAACCACAAAGCTCCTGATTCACTCCCTGGTTATCTCTCGCCTTGACTACTGCAACTCCCTCCTCATTGGCTCACCTTTAAATAGACTATCCCCCCTTCAGTCCATCCTGAATGCTGTTGCCAGACTCATACACCTTACAAACCGCACAGTGTCTGCTACCCCTCTCTGCCAATCCCTCCATTGGCTGCCACTCACCCAACAAATTAAATTCAAAATACTAACACTTACTTACAAAACCATCCACAACTCTGCCCCCAGCTACATCACTAGCCTAGTCTCAAAATACCAACCTAATCGCCCACTTCGTTCCTCCCAAGACCTCTTGCACTCTAGCTCCCTCATCACCTCCTCCCATATCCGTCTCCAGGACTTCTCCCGAGCCTTGCCCATCCTCTGGAACTCACTACCCCAATCTGTCAGACTGTCTCCAAATGTATCCACTTTTAGGCGATCCCTGAAAACTTTCCTCTTCAGAGAAGCCTGTCCTGCCTCCATCTAACAACTGCACTATTTTCTCCCTTAGCTCATCCCCCACAGCTATTACCCTTTTGTATAACTTGACCCTCCCTCCTAGACTGTAAGCTCTAACGAGCAGGGCCCTCTGATTCCCCCTGTCTTGAATTGTATTGTAATTTCTACCCTAATGTTGTAAAGCGCTGCATAAACTGTCGGCACTATATAAATCCTGTATAATAATAATAATTGTTGGCCAACATCAGTATAACATTTCTTGTAAAGAGTATTTAAAGGCTAAAATATAAGGTCCACTTATCAGATTCATCACCCCCTCTGATGGCCCCTTGTAAATATTTTAGGGGGGAGGTATGTTTTGGACAGGTAACCACCCTCTCCACTACGTAATAGAGTAACAAAGTAATGTGTGTTACTTTGGCCAGCCCCTCCTTAATTACACTATTGGCAGCCCACTGGACAGGTAATATGAAGTGGCATCAAAACAAATGAATAAATGGAAGCACATCTGTAGATTCTGAAATTACCTATCAAGATAATAATAGGAGAAGAAAAATTTAAACAGTAGCATTTGAAAGTATTGAGTCAGGCCCTTGCACTACATGCTTTGAGAAATTCATCCATAAATCTGACCACAAAACAGGTAGGTATAGTATGGTTCAGAGGATTGCTATCAGCTGACTTAGGGGGAGGGGGGTGGCAAATGGTTTTGGGGCCCCAAAAAAAGCCTCTGGCACTCTGCATGAATTTAAGGACAACAATAACATTTGTACACATTTTATTGGGTCTTTAGGGTAAAGCAATACAATGGAGCTAACAAAATACATTGTTAATTGACTAGACTAGGAGTATATGGGCCCCATATAGCATGCTGGGGGGGTTAGTGAAGTCAAATATGCATGAAGGACAAAAAAGGAGCATATAAAAATCCAACATGCATGAGGACAAAGAGGAAATTCCTAGCTTATTACAATTATGTTAATTATAGAATGATGAAAGAAATACAATACATTAGCAAACAGTAAATAAATATAATGTGATGTTAAAGGATAAAACTTACCCTCATATATTCCTTCTGCAGGACCTGGATGATGGCAGAACAGGTCTCTGGAATAATGATCACCAGAACCTGCGGGGAGAAGCCTGTCGAGAACTTGAGGTTCTGAAGGCTTCTCCCCATCGCCAAGTACCGCAATGTGGCAATGAGCCTCTGCTCCGGAGTGATGGCTTGTCGGATGCAGGTATCCTGCCTGCTAATATAAGGGGTCAGCAAAGCCAACAGACGGTGAAAAACGGGGTCCGTCATCCTGAGATAATTCCTGAAATCCTTAGGATTATTCTCACGGATCTCACGCAGCAAAGGCACATGATAGAATTGGTCACGCTGGAGCAACCAATTCTTGGTCCATGAACTTCTCCCCACCCTGTTCATTGACTGGACTTGAGTAAGAAGTAAGAACCCCAACACCGAGCCCCCACACAGCATGAACTCTACGACGAAATGCAAATCAGCAATGAGCGGAAAATAAGCACTGAAAATCAAAGCGTACTATATCAAGATATAGGCCGCAATGACAAACAAATGCGAACTGACTATATGAAATGATAGGCAGATACGCAGCCAACTGTAGAGCAGGAACGATCTGAAGTCTGAAAAGTGTGAATCATCTCTAACCAAACTTCTACTAACGTGCGATATACATGAGATCAGCAGAAGGAGCCCAAAGGGTGCCGTACGTGGTGCTGAACTTCCCTTTTCTAGTCTGGCCGTACGTGGTGGACGACGTTCTCGGCGGTCGGAATTTGGTGTGACCGTGTGTAGGCAAGACAGCTTGAGCGGAATTCCATCGGAATTCCGTTGGGAAAACCATCTGAGCTTTTTCCGATGAGAATTCCAATCGTGTTAGGCATTAGGCCCAGATAGGTCTAGGACCCCCCCTAACCCCCCCATAAAGCAAGGGTGCCCAACCTTTTGAAGAGCGAGGGCCATTAAAGTGACTTGGTAACTGGTCGCGGGCCAAAATAAGTGTAATGGGCGGATGACAGGTTTGTATGTACGCTGCATATGCAGAACGGATATGGACACAGCCCATGCAACTCTATGGGCCCTCCAATTCAATCTGATGAAAGGGACGGTTCTCCTTCCCCTTTTTTTTTTGCGTATCAGATTGAAAGTAAGCAGGGGCAAATGGACATAGAGGTGAATGGAAGGTCAAAATGGGTCCTAAGGCTGCTTTCACACTGATGCGCCATGTGCACCTGTGGCTTTCCTGCAGGTTAGCTGCACTTTGCCATAGACTTCTATTATATCTTGATGGTATAGTGCACTTTCTGAAAGCGCACCAAACCCACAGGTAATAACAAAAGTCTATGGTCATGTGCAGGATTAGTTTAACAGCAACCTAGTAACCACTAAAGAACAGATATGCCCATATATACACTGATTTCAGTAATAAACACACCTTTAATAAAAGTCTTCCATTCAGTTTTCCCTGGCTGTTTCTGTCCCAGGCAGAGTGCATTTGGTATCGATTGTGGCAGGAGCTGGCGCTATACAGGAAGCATCAGCTTATGTGGCTCTGCTCTGCAGCTTCTTGCTCTCTCTACCGCCGGCTTCATTCACAACACTGATGCTCTGGGATGGTGGGTCACAACCTGGGATCTGGGCTTGTCAAACCACAATCCCAGAGCAGGAGATTGCGGGCCACATCAGAGGGCTCCACGGGCCACTGGTTGGGAACCCCTGCCACAAAGGTTTAACCCCTTGATTACCCACTGTCACCTGTGATCACAGTATAAGTGTCACGGATGACGCAGTTTAGCTAGTTTATTTTTTATAGCATCATTATTACTGTATTTTACCCAATAAAGGTTTAACAACCCTGATCACCCGGTGGGTGATATCAGTTAGGTTTTAGCGTCAGATAGGGTCTGCGACAACCCAGGCAGCGTCAGATTAGTGCCAGTACTGCTAACAACCACGTACACACCATATGTCTTGTGACGGGAGGGCACATGGAACCCAGAATCCCTTGGAAAGGTTGGGAAACCCGTGTTTCAGCTCCCCATACAACTCTTATGTCTAAGTCACCCTATGCCATCCTGGCATAGGGTGAGTGAGAAAATATATCTTGGATTACTTTAAATGTAAGTAAGTAATATCTCCCAGGATATATGTAAAGACTATTCTTGGGTTGTTAATTCTGAACAATACCCAATCCTTGAAAGAGCTGATTACATTGACCTCCGGAGATGGACTGTCTGGTCACCTAGGCTGCCTTAAGTGCTGGGTTAATTAACATGTTAATTGTGTAATTGTCTTTTAAGTTGTTGCTATAGGGGAGGGGGGAGTATCCATGAGCAACCCTACCTCGTTATCTACCCCCTTGTGTAAAATGTGTATAAAAAAGGCTGTAGTCGGTCCAATAAATGATTCCTGGTGTACTCCAAGACTGGTGTTGTCTAGTTCTTGGGGGTTCCTATAGCCAGATCCATTGGACTTGTGTTCCAGGACTTAGGAAGCAGTATACTGACGGAAGCACTCAAGCAGAGTGTGGGTGATCAGTTCCGTCACATGCCTCCCTTAGTATTATAGTGAACGGATCGATATCTGATCTGATCAGATCTATACTAGCATCCCCAGCAGTTTAGGGTTCCCAAAAACGCAGTTAGCGGGATCAGCCCAGATTCCTGCTAGCACCTGCGTTTAGTCCCTCCACCCAGGCCAGCCCACCAAATGCAGTATCAATTGATCACTGTCACTTATAAAACACAAAACACATAACTGCAGCGTTCGCAGAGTCAGGCCAGATCCCTGTGATCACTAACAGTTTTTTTGGTAGCATTTTATACAGTCGCTGACAGTCAGGGGCTTTTTTACCTGTGAGTCTCACTAGTGTACCAGTAAATTTAGAGACCAAAATGTCAAATCGAAGGTACAGTAGTGAAGAGGCCTATACGCCTGGCTACTGGACATGTGCAGGTATGCTGTTCACGTGGATGGGATTTATAGGTGCACTCTGATGGGCACATATGATGTAAAGGGGCACTCTAGTGGGCACATACAGTAGATTAATTATATTAACAACACAAACAGATGCATCCAGGGCTTAGAAAACAGATTTGGGTACTGGGTTACATAATTTACCCTGAAAGGAAAAACTGTGTAACTAAAAAAACAAAGCAGCACAAATAATAATTTAGCACCTCAACTGGTACAAAAAGAGCACTAACCAACCAGCCTGGTTTCATATTTTTTCAGATGCTGTAGGGGGGCTGTCAGGGAAATGGCCATGGAAGTACTGGCAATCTTGGCAGTAGAAAAAATGGGTGCATCATGTGACAGATGGATCCCCCTATAAAGGATTGCCTCTGTCTGGCCTCAGTTGCTGGATTGTCGTGTTATTACTTGGATTTCCTGTTCATTGACCCGGCTTGTTCCAGACCTGTTGTCCTCCTCTCCTGGCTCATCCCCTGGCTTGCTTTATGAACTTTGCCTCTACTGGATTACCTGTGCATGACCTAGCTTGCTATATATGGACTTTGGTTCTGCTTGATTACAAGTTTATGACCTCAGCTTACTTCACGGATTTGCTCTTGCTACTTGTCATCCCGGGTGTTCCTGTGTTTGACTGCTGTCATCTGAAGCACAGTGTATTCCAAGCACAGTGGGGAGTTCCTGGCCACCTGTGCACCACCACACCCTGGCAGCCCACACAACTCTCTTCTGGACCCATCCAGATTCTGTCGGAAACCTGTGCTTCTTCGGGCCGTATACCTTCTGTGCCACTTTCCGAGGTATACCGCACCCAGCCACAAGGAGTGCCCCTCTCTGCATATTGGCTTCAGATCAGGTACATGACAGGGGCTGAGTGACCTTTGGTGACCTTTAATAAATAGTATATAACTGAACCACAGAAAGCGGTAAAACTGAGATTTGAACAGCACAAACCAGCACAAAGGCTGCACCAACCAGGACAGTTTCATGTATTTTGTCTCTTGTAGGAGGGTTGCGTGTGCTTTGGTGACCTTTAATAAATCAATAATAACTGAAAATTAAAAGATAGAGCAGAGATTCCACAAACCAGCACAAATGCAACACTAGCCAACCAGCCCAGTTTCATGTATTTTGGCTGTTGTGGGGGGGCTGCATGATGTCATCATCTGGAAAAAATCAATTGCTAATAACCTATGCATATAAGCAGCATTTACATTTTTTAGGCACAAAACAGCACAAATATAGCACTAACAAATGATATATATTTTTTTATGATTTAATAACATGGGGTGCGAATTGGGTGGGGTGTGATCAAATAAATACATGTTTTTATAGCTAAAAAAACATAATGGGCTGGAGTGGCATGGCTTGATGGAAGACCGAGCGGCTTCTTAATCTCGCAGCTCATGCTCGCCACGATCATCCTGCATGGCATCCTGTGTTCCTTTAATCCTTCACTGGCACAGTGACCTCCCTGCTGGTGGTGGGCACCCACCTCTGTGGCAGCCATGGTGAAAATCGTGCCATCCGTGGCCCCATTGTCAGACAAACAGTTAGCCTGTTTTCGCAGGCAAGATGGCACCGGCTTCTCAGCTATGCCTGCTGACATGCTGCAGCCCTCTCTCTCATCGCAGCAAGATTCCTCTTTCTGGGTGAGTGATTCAAATCCTGCTGCCTTTGCTACCCAGGTAGACAGCTCCTTGCTACAGGAGACCATCTTTAGCATAGAGACTGACCCTGATCCTGACCAGCAACAGGCTGAGCCTACACTGTCCCAAATAATTCATGCTATACAGCACTGTAAGGCATCCCTTACTACTCAGATGGAAACATTTCATATAGACTTCTCTCTGCTCAAACAAGAAGTACAAAATTTGAATGAAAAGACAGGGGCAGTTGAGGGGCATATTAGTACCATTAAGGACACCCCGCATCCCCTATCTGCAACAGTTTGTTCGGCCACAGACAAATTGGAGGCTCGTAAGGCCAAATTGGACGACCTGGAGAATCGTTCCTGCAGGAACAACCTCAGTTTTGTGGGTTTCCCTGAACGTTTGGAGGGCTCCCGCCGAGAGCGGTACCTTCATTCCTGGTTGTGGGACGTCTTTGGGACTGAAGCGTTATCCTCCACTTTTGTCATTGAGAGAGCACATTGCCCCCCACCTTCCTTAATTGCAAGGATCCTTAAGACAAGATAACTATTCCAAGTCTAGCTAGAGAAAAAGGGGAACTCCACTATAATGGCAATACTATTTCCATTTATCCTGATTCTTGGCGGAAGTCCAACGCCAGAGAAGCTCCTTTGCAGCTGTAAAGGACGTACTGTCTGCTGAAGGCCTACAGTATGCTATGAGTTTTCCTGCCAAACTACGAGTTATCCATGAAGGCTAAGCACTCTTCTATACTAATCCAAAGGATGCCGCGGCTTGGTTGGATGAACATTTCGGAACTGCACCTAGACGTAGCCGCAGATGAAGGGGACTAGCGCCACGGTTCTGCACCTTTCTGGGATCACCGTGTATATCCCTGTCTGGCAGGCATACTTGCCTACTGGGAACCATTGTCCTTGCTTCCTGCTACCGAGCTAATGCCCTGATCTACTTTGTAAGAGATTTCCTTCTGGATTTATGCCAGTATAGCCTTCCTCATGGGTACCGTTCTGTGCCTTTCCTGAAGTTTCACTTCTCCTTATACAAAGACTGTAGTAATACTTGCTAGAGGAGCCTTTCAACTTTCAGTACACCCCTCATACCAGTTAGTGGCAAAGCTGTATGTATTGTGACTCTTTTTTTTTGTTGGATGTTTTGTTTTCAGGAACTTAGACTCCTTATGTTTGGAATGGTGGGGCAGGGTAGGTTGGGATGGGTTTCTTCTTTTTTATTCTTCCTGCTGGTTGCAGCTACAGTTTGGAACATTCTTATGCTTTTTTTGTGTTTTCTTTTTTTTTTTCTTCATTTTGTCTCACGTGTACTCACATGCAGTTATTTTTGGTGTCAAGAGCTACCAGGCCTGGAGCCTACTGACTATCCTAATACTGTTCTCATAAATGTGGATGATTTGTCATATTGTCATGGTTATGCAGTGATCTTCCTGTGTTTGCTTACCTTCCTTCATGTCTTCAGACTAAGAGGTCAGCCACTTCCACCTGGTGGTTTTTATAACCTCTCCTCTAAGCATGGCTCCACCCTAGGCCCTATCAGGGAGCCCTATATTAACCTGTGCACTGCAGGCCATCAGTGCTGATCAACCATTGTGTATTCCTTTGTGTGTTAGCTTCCTGTTTCCTGCCGTGTGCTCTGCTTCTGTTTTCCGTTACCGACTTTGGCGTGTTTTGACTATCCCTGTTTACCTGGGATCCTGACCTTTTGGCGTGTACCCGACTATTCTTGTCTGCTTGTGGCCCCGACCTTGGCTTTATCCCTCACCATCCCTATCCTCCTGTTGCCTACTGTGGGTGTGAGCTGGGGGACCCTGGGGGTCGCGACCTGGAGCCAGTTGCAGCCAAGTCCATTCTTACCACTAGAGGCGCTGGTGAACACCTGCTGGCTCTTAGACTCCGCGCCCCAGGGAATCTTACGCTCTAACCCCAGTGGGATCTGTCCCCCGTCTGCAGCAGTCAGCTGTAGGTTCCACAACCTTGCGGTGCACTCCTGATCCCTACGGTGTGCACCTGTCACCTCGCCTCAAGCTGACCTGACACATATCTACACCTTTAAAGATTGTCTCTTGGAATACTAGAGGTTTGAACTCACCCCAAAAGCGGTCCTGGGGTTCTCCTTGCTAAAGAAGTATAGACCCCATATAATTTGTCTTCAGGAGACACATCTCACGGGTGTCAAAGTAACAGCCCTCAAACAGCCTTGGCTTGCTAAATCTTTTCATGCCGCCCACACCTCCTATTCATTTCTATTAGCTAAGTCTCTTTTCAGCTGAGGTTGTACACATTAGAACCGACCAGGAAGGATGATTTATACTTTACCCTGCAGATCTCTTCGGTGATGCTCACATTGGTGAACATTTATGTTCCTCCCCCTTTTCACCGAAGTTACTTACTAAATTGTCCCTCATGCAACTATCCCAATCCAGTGGTCAAAAAAAGGAAGGATAGATATGGCGCTGCTCTTATTAATAGGTAATTTGCAACCTCTAGATACTTGAGGGGTGTGTACACCACGGGTGCATATAATGCAAAAGGTGAAAAAAAGTGCAGAAAATAAGAAATGTAAAGGATATCCTACTGTGTAAACTTCTTGATCGCTTATTTATAATGCATACTGTTAGAAGCTATGTGCATTCAAACAAAAATAAAATGAAAAATAATAATCTTAGAGAACAGTGCCCCATAAGAAATGCACTCTCTGCTAATATTCACCCCACAAGGAGGTATTTCACTTTCACAATAAGAGTCACTGTGCAGCCTGTGGAGTAGGAAAATGTCCTGTCCTGTATCCTCCAAGTTCCTCCTTGTACAGTGGTCTCCTACTTTATGTCGGAGACTTAAATGCTGTTATGGACAACTTTAGGGGTAGTGGCAAATCCTATCCCACATTAGTTACATAGTTACATAGTAGGTGAGGTTGAAAAAAGACACAAGTCCATCAAGTCCAACCTATGTGTGTGATTATATGTCAGTGTTACATTGAATATCCCTGTATGTTGTGGTCGTTCAGGTGCTTATCTAATAGTTTCTTGAAACTATCAATGCCCCTCGCTGAGAGCACTGCCTGTGGAAGGGAATTCCACATCCTTGCCACTCTTACAGTAAAGAACCCTCTACGTAGTTCAAGGTTAAACCTCTTTTCTTCTAATTTTAATGAGTGGCTACGAGTCTTGTTAAATTCCATTTTGTGAAAAAGTTGTATCCCTATTATGGAGTCACCTGTATGTTATTTGTATATTGAAATCATATCCCCTCTCAAGCATCTCTTCTCCAGAGAGAATAAGTTCAGTGCTCGCAACCTTTCCTCATAACTAATATCCTCCAGACCCTTTATCAGCTTTGTTGCCCTTCTTTGGACTCGCTCCATTTCCAATACATCCTTCCTGAGGACTGCTGCCCAAAACTGGACAGCATATTCCAGATGTGGCTGGACCAGAGTCTTGTAGAGCGGGAGAATTATTGTTTTTTCTGTGGAGTTGATCCCCTTTTTAATGCATGCCAATATTATGTTTGCTTTGTTAGCAGAAGCTTGACATTGCATGCCATTGCTGAGCCTATCATCTACTAGGACCCCCCAGGTAATTTTCCATCCTAAATTCCCCCAGAGGTTCTCCCCCCAGTGTATAGATTACATTCTTATTTTTGCCACCCAAACGCATTATTTAAAATTTTTCTACATTTTTCTACATTCCCTGACTAGACACATGTGTATGGCCTCACTGAGATACTAAAAGTATCGAGAGCTCAACAATTTTCCTGTCACTCTGACTCCTTCCACACCATGTCTTGCATTGATATAGCTTTTGCCTCGAGCGCTGCACTGCCTCTTGTCTCTGAAGTGTCATACTTACCTAGAGGCATTTCTGATAATGCACCTCTTACAGTGATCCTTCTCCCCTGTGCAGGCCCCACTATATGGAGGTTCAACTCGCATTGGTTGGAGGATGAGGTGGTACGTATAAAAGGTATTGCAAATTACTGGAATGCTAACTTATATACTGTTGATCCCTCTAAGGAGTGGGAGGCCTTTAAAACTACCCTGCAACTTTTATGTCCACCACTGGTGCACAGCGTAAAAATGCTTTCCAGTGCACCGAAGAGCTGGAAAATGCTATGCTAGAGGCAGGGTCCACTTATGCTGCTGCCCCATCCCCTTGTACACATGATACCTGGTTGCACACATGTAGAGAATATGAGCTTTGGCTGCTAGATCTCACAAAAAAAACATGCTCTATACTACCCAAAGAATTTATGAGCATGGTAACAAAGCTGGGCATCTACTTGCCTACTTAGCCAGGCCTAATTTTACATCTATCTCTATTCCCCACATTTTGACACCCCTAGAACTCATTGCTGATGCCCCTCAGGAGTTAGTGGAAGCATTCTTATCCTTTTACGCTGACCTGTATGCCACCAAAGTCCAATACTCAGAATGTCAGTTGAGCGCCTATTTAGCTCAGGTATCTCTTCCCTCCCTTTCTAATAGTGCAAGAGAAGAACTAGATGCAGCACTTTCTGTTGAAGTACCGTATTCGCTCTGGCCATCTTGCAACTACCAGTTCATAAACTCTGGCCTAGATGGATTTCCGGATTCATCAGTTATTATGTCCATTTCTTCTTTGTATATTTAACAAAGCTTTAGAAGGTGTGATCCTGCTGCCCTCTATGTGAGAGGCCTTGATTATTCTTTTGTTGAAACCTCGTAAAGACCCACTTAAATGTGATTCATATTGGCCAATATTCCTTATTAATGTGGATGTGAAGATCCTAGCGAAGGCTCTGGCTAATCAACTGAACAAGATGGTTGCGAAACTGGTCAAGAGTGACCATGGGGGCTTTATACATGGCCTTTCTACCAGGATGAACATTCACAGAATTGTTCCACAACTTGCAATACCCACATGACTGTCCCCCTACCCGTGGTATTGCTTCTCTAGAAAACATGTAAAGCCATTGACAATGTTGAATGGCCCTATCTATTCCAAGTCCTGCAGCTCTATGACTTTGGCCCCCAGGTGATAGCATGGATCTGTCTCCTCTACACCACCCCTGTAGCTTGTATTAGGGTAAACTCTCATGTCACTGTCCCCTTCCAAATCCATCAGGGTACAAGACAGGGGTGTCCTTTGTCCCCACTCCTCTTTACCCTGGCCATGGAACCCCTGGCAATGCGTACTTGCACTTCCCATTTAATCAGAGGTCTTCCTATAGGTACCATGGAGGAGCGCATTTCTATGCAGATGACATATTAGTATATTTGGCTGATCCTCGTGACTCCTTGAGTGCCCTGTTACAGGAAATCACCACAGTTGGTGACTATCTCGTGGCTCCTCCCCGCATCAGATAACTCCCTAGGAGAAGAGCTCTACCGAGGGGGTTACCTTGTGGGCGCACAAATGCAAATGCGTCCACAGACACCAATGCCTGATTCGGCCCCACCTCGGGTGCTAGCATCATTGGATTTGGTTGACAGCCGTGGGAGCAAATGGCTGAGCTGTTATCAATCTATCCAATCAATAGCCGGGACTCCGTGTAGAGAGGGACAGCACGTCCCCGCCGAGAAGATGAAGGGCTCAGGTAAGCAAAACGGGGGGGCTGGGGGGCCGATGAGTGCCAGATGTTTTTTCACCTTAATGCATAGGATGCATTAAGGTGAAAAAACACAAGGGTTTACAATCCCTTTAAACCTTTATTAAAAGGTTTGAAACATAAAAAAAATTCAAGGGTCCTAGATTATAAAAGGGATATATGTTGACCTGGTTGCAAATGATGCTAAAATTATTAATTTACCAGAAATATTGACAGTTTGATTTTTGACACATTAATCGTCTTTGTACTAATAAGGTTTATTCAAAATATATGAAGTGTTGTAAGCTATCAAATAAATATTTTGTTGTCTCTATGTACAGTACTATGCAGAACTTATAGGCAGATGTGAAGAAATAATGTAAGAATGCTTTACATAGTTACATAGTAGGTAAGGTTGAAAGTCCATCAAGTCCAACCTATGTGTGTAATTATATGTCAGTATTACATTGTATATCCCTGTATGTTGTGGATGTTGAGGTGCTTATCTAATAGTTTCTTGAAGCTATCAATGCCCCCTGCTGAAACCACCGCCTGTGGAAGGGAATTCATCCTCGCCACTCTTGCAGTAAAGAACCCTCTACGTAGTTTAAGGTTAAACCTCTTTTCTTCTAATTTTAATGAGTGGCTATGAGTCATGTTAAACTCCCTTCCATGTCAACGGACCTTATTTTGTACAGTAAAAATTTATGGGGAACTGTGTCAAATGCTTTTGCAAAATCCAGATACACCACGTCTACGGGCCTTCCTTTAGCTGGCAACTCACCTCCTCATAGAAGGTTAGTAGATGGTTTGGAAAGAACAATTCTTCATGAAACCATGCTGATTACTGCTAATGATACCGTTCTCATTACTAAAATCTTGTTTATAGTCCCTTATCATCCCCTCCTACTGAAGCCCCCCCCCCCCCCCCCGATTCCCTCATGAAGACTGAGGAGAAATATAAATTCAATACTTTTGCCATCTCCCCATCCTTTGTAACCAGATGTCCTTCCTCATTCTTTATGGGGCCAATATGATCTGTCCTCCCTTTTTTACTGTTTACATACTTAAAGAAGAATTTCTTGGTATTTTTGTTTTGCTCTCCTCTGCTATGTGTCTTTCATGTTCTATCTTAGCTGTCCTTATTGCACCCTTACATTTCTTGTTGCATTCTTTATAAAGTCTGACTGCTGATGAAGATTTATTACCCAATGGGATGCATTGGCTAATACCCTTATTTAATATGCTTTTAAAGCAAACCCATCTCTCCTCCGTGTTCTTTGTTCCTAAGATTTTATCTTAATTTATGCCTTCTAGCAAGGTTTGTAGTTTAGGGAAGTTGGCTCTTTTGAAATTCAGTGTCTTTGTATTCCCCTTTTGTTTTCTATTTGTGTGATTTATGCTGAAGCCAATTGACATGTGATCGCTGTTAACTAAATTGCCCCGTATTTCCACATCCCTGATCAGGTCTGTATTGTTGGTAATCAGTAGATCCAGTAACGCTTTATTTCTAGTTGGTGCGCCTACCATCTGACCCATAAAATTGTCCTGCAAGACATTTAAGAACTGGCGAGCCTTAGATGAATGTGCGGTTCCCTCCGTACAGTCTATGTCTGGATAGTTAAAATCCTCCATTATGATAACACTTCCCATCCTTGCTGCTAATCCAAATTTTGATAGGAGATATATATTTCAAAAATAAATATTTTTCTTGTTTATTTTTTTCAATTTAAAAAAAAAATATTGTTGCCATGTATTTCAAAAACACACAGCTGTGAAAGAATGGTAACACAAATACAATGTGCATTGCTATTTGTTTTCGAAGCGGGTGTTTTCTTGCTGGTTGCTATGCGTTTGGAAATACACAGATGCCAACCAATGGTAACACAAATGCAATGCAGGTTGCCGTGCATTTGGAAAACATGCAGATGAGAAAACAGCCTAAATGGTAATGCAAGTGCGACGTGCATTGCTGTGCATTTTAGAACTGCACAGCAAACACACAGGTGCAAACCCAGCCTAAATTGCACCATGGGGGTGACGCATGTTTGGTGGGCATTGTCATGCATTTCTCTGTGTGGATTGCGTGACCAAGCATGCTTTAGTGCCCTCTTAACAAGCGGTGGTGGGGAAACGAGGAGGATTAGGGCTGCTCTGTGCAAAAAAATTACACAGATAAATTTCCACTTCCTGCTTGTTCCCTATTCACTGCAGAGAGGAATGGAGTGTTGGCGAGGATCACATAATTCCATTCCTCCCCTTTCACCGTCCATATGAAGGCCTAGAAATGCCTGCAGTGACCCTTAGACCCACCCGCATCAACTTCCACAGCTGCTACAAGTGAGTCCCATAGCCCACTCTGAAACTACAGATACTCAAAGGATCATGGGAGATGTAGCATTAGGTCTTGCAAAGGAAGGAAACAGGAAGTCAGATCACTTTGAATTTCAGCCAGAAGGCGTGACATCATAGACATAGAAACCTGCTATATACAGCTAAAGGAGGTAAATTACACATAAACTGACAGTGTAGATGTAAATGATTCACTTACACAATGCATCTGTTTTGGGGAGGAAAAGTTGGAGATCTTCTTTAAGCCTGGGTTCACATTATTGCGATGTTGGGACCAGCACGATTTCAGTGCCGGTTCCCACATCACATCTCTCCCACAGCCAATTCACACTGCCCTCTACGATCCGCTGAGGGTGTCAAAATAATGTTAATGAAACCCTTAGATCTGTTCACAGATCGCAGTGTGGACTGTGGATTTGGGAAGGAATCAGATGGCATGCCATCCAATTCCAGTGTGGAAAAAAAAGTCCCTACACCTTTTTTGTGCGAATCCAATGCAAGTTCAGCCATACAAACTGTAAGCAGAACTTGCACTGTAAAGACATCGCATCTGATCGGCACAGCAATGCGGGTGTGAATCACATGCGATGTCTGTGTTCGCAAATGTGTGAACCCAGGCTCAAAGACAGGAAGCTTCTAGTGCAAGTGTGGAATTGGAGAGGAGATGTCTGAGTGCTGCAGGACTGCTGGAGGCTGCTAAAAACCACTCAGGCTGGACCTTCTAACCTATGGGTAAATTCGTTTCATGAATGATACATTGTTATGTTTCATTTATGCTGAAGATAAGTGGACTTTTTGTTTTCTTGTTCCTAATTATATTTGCTGCTGTAAGCACTGTTTTTGTTCACCTTGAAGAAAATAAAGACTATTTGTGTTTTTGAGAAACTGCTTAGAAAGACATGTATGTAGCTGTAGTGCAACGTAAGCGTAGGACATACATGACAGGGTGCAAGGCTTACGCAGGGGAATGGTACGAGGGGTTAAGAAAGTTACAAGGCGGGGGGGCGGAGTCGGCGCGCAAGGAGCATGGACGCGTGAGGTCTGAGCTCCTCGCCATACGGGACATCCAGCACCATTTACAGCGACGACAGACACGGACGAGCGGCAGATCCTCACTTCGGAAGGCCCAGGGAAGTGCCCGGTCATGTCGAGTAGGAGGAGGGAGCTCTCTCAGCCCGGGAAAATGACAGACTTTTTCGGCCGGCCAGGCCGCACGGGCAGGCAAGATGGCGCGCCCGGCGCACGTGTGCCACAGGCCGCAGAGAAGGCCTGCACGGAGGATACTGAGGACGGCTGGGAAACTGTGAGTAGGCACAGACACAAACATAAAGCACCACAGGCCATATCCCCGTCCTCCTCCAGCTCAAAAAGCCCAGCTAAATCTAAGCCTAAGCTGACACAAGGGATAGCTGATAGAGAGGACAGAGACACGGCTGCTATTATTGATCACACGCTGGAGTTTCAAGATGCAATCGCAGCTTTCCCCACAAACAACCAGCCAGTTATGGACTCCATCTTGAAGGACATGTTAGTCACATTGAGAGGAGCAATTCACACTGACATGCTACAGTTAGTGTCACAATGCAAATCTGAAGTAAAAGCAGTCAAGGACAGGGTCTCCCATATTGAACACAAGATGGGAGAATTTACAGATACGTTCAACAATATGGTGGACGCTCACAACGAACATGATGAGGACATATCCTGGCTTAAAGCTAAAGTGGCGGACCTGGAAGACCGCTCGAGAAGGAATAATGTAAAAATTAGAGGCATTCCGGAGACGGTTAAGCCCCAAGACTTGATGGCACACCTCACTACTATTATGCGTGAAATTTTACCAGATGTGTCGTTAGAGGAACTAACTATTGACCGCATCCATAGGCTGCCTAAGCCACAACACATTCAGGCGAAACTTCCCAGGGACACTATTGCCAGGATACATTACTACAGAGTAAAGGAGAAGCTAATGTATGCTATAAGGCAAGCAGATCATCCCCCAGACTGCATCCAGGGACTTACGTTCTTTGCAGATCTGTCGGCTCACACTATGCAACGGAGACGTAATCTTTTGACTATTACCAAAGCACTCAGAAACCACAAGATCCCATACAAATGGAATCACCCAGCTACCCTAATTATTACCAAAGGGGACAGAGATCATCGCATCAGCACGCTAGAAGACGAATTGCACCTACTGGGGAAATGGGACATTATCAACACAGATCAGTCGTCCCCCAGGAATCATCAGGTCCATCAAGCAGTAAAGGACACCCCTGAGAGCTAAAGCGGCAATACTCGGATGCCGTGTCTGGTTTGTATTTACTGCACTTCAACCTGGATGACCCTATCGGCATTGAGACTTGTGTTTCCCCCCCCCGTTCTCATTAGCCACTGTTGGCTTGGTTCTTAGGAATCAGTTCCTACATTTTTTTATTATTGATTTTTCTAAGTTTTTTGATACGAAGGTTCTTGCACTTCGTATCAAAACATCGTTTTGTTTACGTTTTTTTTGCTTTTTTCCTTTATTTTTTCTTGAAACGAGACTTCCTATATACGCTCACTATCGTGCGCACCAGATTGACTAGTGGGTGTTGAGCAGAGGAGTGAATAGAGGTTCCTTTTGTATCTTAGAAGTTGTTGTTCTCCACTTTTGGAGACGACACAAGCTCCCGGTCATGGCATTCAAGTTATCTTCTTTAAATGTTAATGGCCTAAACAGCCCGCAAAAACGCCATATGTTATGGAAAGAGACCAAGCGGTTGCGATGTGATGTCCTCTGCCTGCAGGAGACCCACTTTAAAGAAGGTAACCATCCTAAATTGACCAACAAACATTTCCCCACGATATTTTTAAGCAATGCCTCAACAAAAAAAAGGGGAGTAGCGATCCTCATTAAGCAATCAGTTGTTTATAAGTATATTTCCCATCAACAAGATAAAGAGGGGAGGTATTTGATTCTCAACTGCAAAATTAATAATGTTGCTTACACTATAATCAACACTTATGCTCCCAATGCCCGACAGGTGCATTTTCTTAACAAGCTATGGAGGAGAATACAAAAGACAGCTAAAGGGCATATTATTTTATGTGGGGGCCTAAATGCAGTCCTAGATAAAATATTAGACGTATCTAATCCCTCCCCGAGGCTCTCCTGCAGGCCTGAGATTGAAAAATTCATAGGAACGGCTGGCTTATATGATGTTTGGAGATGTCAACACTCCACTGAACGAGACTTTTCTTTTTTTTCTCAGGTTCATATGTCCTATTCTAGGATTGACATGTTTCTAGTTGATACATTTTTATTACAACGTGTATCTGGTTCAGAGATCGGTACCATTTCATGGACGGATCACGCACCAGTATCAATGACGGTTGGGGGTGGCGCCTTCTCTACCCGGGCAAACCGGTGGAGGTGTGACTCCCAGCTGTTTAAAGATCCAGAGGTGGTACAGGAGGTTGTAACCGCACTGCAGGAATTTTTTATGACTAATGATGTTGAGAATATAGACCCGTTTATCTTATGGAATACTCACAAGGCTTGTATTAGGGGTCTGCTGATTAAGATCAGCGCGGGAGTGAATAGGAGGAGGAGGCAGCGTCTGGATAGCCTTTTGAAAGAAATACATGATTTAGAAATCGTGAATAAAGCTACCCCTTCCTGCTCCACAAGTAGCAAACTTACTAAAGCTCGCACTGACCTACGTACACTACTGGTAGCCCAACATGCCAAGAACATTCATAAACTCAAAGCTAATTGCTATACTCGTCGCAATAAAGCAGGGAAGCTCTTGGCCATGCAGCTTAAAGACAAAGTACTTAAACAAAGAATACCTTACATAGTACATCCAGAAACGGATCTAGGCTTACTAATCCTAAAGAAATAGTGGATGCTTTTGGCTGGTACTATAGTAGCCTATACAACTTAAAAGAAGATCCCTCCGCTGTACAGCCCACACCTTACGCTATAGAGCGTTTTCTCCAGACACTTAACCTCCCGAAATTACAACCATTACACTTAGAGCAATTAAATGCCCCATTTTCGTTAGCTGAAATACAAAAAACTATAGACGCTCTCCCTAAAAATAAATCGCCCGGTCCAGATGGCTACTCCTCTGAATATTATAGGACTTTCTCTAATATCTTATCTACCTACATGCAGAGGGTGTTCCATGCAGCTGCCTCCTCGGCTTCCTTTCCATCCGAGATGCTATCAGCTACTATAGTAACATTGCCTAAGCCAGGAAAGGATCCAGATAAGGTTCAGAACTTCAGGCCCATATCTTTATTAAATGTGGACCTGAAGATATATGCCAAGATTCTGGCTAATAGGCTGTCTGGGATTCTGCCTCAATTGGTACAGCCCGACCAGGCAGGGTTTGTGGCTGGGAGGCAGGCCCCGGATGCCACCAGGAGGGTGTTGAATTTGATCCACTCGGCGTCCAGGGGGGGGGGGGACAGCGGTCCTCCTCTCGCTGGACGCCGAAAAAGCTTTTGACAGAGTCCATTGGGGGTACCTCTCGGCGGTTCTGTCGAAGTTTGGCTTTTCGGGCCCGGTCCTTTCTGCCATTTCTGCACTGTACTCCACACCGTCAGCACATGTATTCACAGAAGGCCTTTTCTCTGAACAGTTCTATATTACCAATGGCACAAGGCAGGGGTGCCCTTTGTCACCCCTGATCTTTGCCCTGGTGATGGAGCCATTGGCGGAAGGGATTAGGACCCATCCGAATATAAGAGGTATTTTCTCTGGTCTGACGAGGCACCCTATCACTCTATATGCAGACGATGTGATTCTGTCTCTTGCCGATCCGGAGGAATCCCTGAAAGCGGTGTATGACGTTTTGGAGACCTTTAATGAGATTTCTTATTACAAAATTAATGCCACTAAGTCCAGCATTTTGGGCATCAATATTCCTTCGGATGTGCAAAACCGAATTACGCTCTCTCTACCTTACATATGGGCATCTGAATCCATCCAGTACTTGGGTATCAGATTAACCAGCTCCCTATCTCAACTTTATAGATGCAACTTTGAATCTATCCCGTCAAGCTTTGAGGGGGAATTGTCTAGATTTAAAAAGTTTTACCTTTCCTGGTCCGGCAGGCTAGCCGCATATAAGATGTTTTTACTGCCTAAACTCCTGTATCTTTTCAGAACACTTCCAATTGTGCTGCCAGTCTCTTTTTACGCAACGTTACAGCGCCAACTGAGCAGGTATCTATGGGAAGGGAGGCCTGCTCGATGCAGTCTCAAAGTTCTAGTTAAGCACAGACAGGTGGGAGGAATGGGAGTTCCGGAGCTAAGAGATTATCATATGGCGGCTATTCTGGACCAACTTAGAGTCTGGTTCCATGCACCGGAAAAGAAACGGTGGTATGTATGTGAGCTAGAACAAACTCAGCAGGGGGATCTCCCGGGGCTCCTATATGCTACACTGATAGGTGATCCTAAAGCACATAAACATCATCCCATTATAAATGCTACATTGCAGGCCTGGGCTTATTTACGTAACCACCATCCATCCAATATCGATCTTAAACATCTCCCTGTTCCCCTTTCGGCCTTGTCCTTTCTTACCCCGGACTTACAAGTAACACATTGGGCAAACTATGGACTCTGTTTTACCCACCAACTTTTTACACAGGGTCGCATACGGACATTTGGGAATTTGATGGCTACTCAGGGCATTCCTAAAACTGAATACCTGACTTTCGCCAGACTGACTAGCATGATTCCTAGAGAACATACAGGGTTCTTTAGCATCCCGGAATGTATTTGGGAACTGTGGCAACCCGCATCTGCACACCAAAAAGGTATTATGGCCATATACAATCTCTTACATGGCAAAATGCATTTTGAAGTGTTTAATCAGCTGGCCAAATGGGAAGAGGAATTACATATCACCATCTCCCCGGACCAATGGGTGAGAGCTATTAAAGGTAGTTATAGCTCCACCCGTTGCTCCAACTTTAGGGAAGGGGCACATAAGTTACGACTTAGATGGTACAGGACTCCTTACATAGTAGCGAAATATGCGGGGGTGGGATCGAACATGTGCTGGAGGGGTGAATATGAAAAAACTGTAGCGTTTCAGGAAAACAGATTAAAATCCTTTCTTCGAAAATGGGCATTATGGGACAAATTTAGGAGACGTCATCACACTGTTTCTTGAATATATCTGATAATTCTGTTGTGACTTGTCTGAAATTCTGCCTTTGTCTCACCCATTTGTTGTATTTATATGATTGTCTATCAACCCGCCCATTGGGATGCAACATTACTATAAGAGAAGACATTACTGTTTTTTTTTTTTTATCTTGGTATCTCATGATTTACACTTTTACGAATCTGTATGAGATATGTAATCCTTATATGGTTTCACTGTGATGTATATGTTTATGTGGAATGTCAATCTACGAAACCTTTAATAAAAAGATTGTTAAAAAAAAAAAAAAAAAAAAGAAAGTTACAAGGCTTACCTGATTGGAGGATGGAGTAAGAGGGGGTGGAGTAGAGTTGATGTGAAGGCACGTGAGTGTAGGAAGGTCAGCAGTCTGGAGCAGCAGGTCAGGAGGAACGTTCAAGATCAGCTCCCTGGAAAAGATGAGTGGGTTAGAGCACCTTTGGGAACAGCTTAGGTCGGCTGCTGAACAGCATGGCGCAGACTGGTTGCAAAGCCAAATTGCGGCCACCCTTCAGGGGGTAGGGCAGGGACCTTCCACAGATGGGGTACCCCCGACACGGGCAAGGAGGTCACGGCCCCCTGTGCTCCTTAGCCCTGACATTGTCCCCCGGACTCAACGCCGGCTTGGGAGCCCCAGTTGGGCCCCTTCAGGTCCCCTTGCCAAGCAGACACCTCAGTCGGCTAGCGGGGGGCCTGGAAGCAATCCCCGTCCACGGCAGAGTCCCAGAGGGAGGGGGTCACTTACCGGGACAGGTCTCAGGCCACCTCTAGGACCGCGCAATCGGTGGTGGTTCCAGTGGTTCCCCCTGGCGATGCTCTAGTCGGGGGGCTGCTTGACGGGGGAGAGTGGGGTCCTCGGGCGCCGGCCTTGTCTCTGAGGCGGCCGGCGGCCTGCCACTTGAGAGCGCCATCTTAGCCTCCAGGGGGGCCCAGCAGTGAGTGCAGAGCGGCAGTCGGGTGGCCACGCCTCCGGGCATGTTTCTGTGCCTGGGAGGGAGGGCCAGAGGAGGAGCAGCCCGCACTCGAGCAGTGCGGCGCACGCTGATGACGTCAGCGGAGATGACGTCGGCGCGAACTGGAAGTGAGGTCGTTGTAAACAAAGAACATGGTGGCCGCCATGCATCTAATAGAAGAAACGGTCGGGGGTGGCCTGGGCAGTCTGGCACACCAGCGCGGAGGCCCCCGAGGGGCCATACGAGTTCAGAAGACAGCAGCATTGAAGAGGGGGAGCTGCAAGAAGACGAGTGTGCGTCGCCGGTGGCAGTGGGGACAGCGGCTGGAGGGCCTCCCAGCCTACAGCAGCCCGGTAAGTCATTGGGGTCTGTGGGGGGGTTGACCGCTGGGGTTAGTGGGGGGGGCAGGGATGGGGGGGATCAGCGGGTGTAGCGGGGGGCGGTGAGATATTGGCGGCGCTAAAAGAGTTGCTGCGCCGCCGGCCGCCCCGATTAACCCGTGGGTGGGGCCACCTTCCGCGGCTCGGGAGGGGAGGGGGACAGTAGTTTCTGCCGGGAAGGGGTTGTCGGGGGGTGGGGTGTCAGCGGAGACGCAGACGGAGAAGGAGGCGGAGGAGTGTAAGGACGGCGAGTGATCAGGTGGTGCTGCGGTGGACAAGGATAAGGATGCTGAGAAGATTCGCCTGGCGGATGCGGCGAGGAGCGAAGTTTACGTGTGCTTCGAGGGACCGTTAGGAGCGCCTTTGAAGAAGGAGGTGAGGGAGAAGATTTGGAAGGACGAGTTTGTGGAAATCTTCTCGTTGTTGCCGTTAGAGAAGTTTAATTTAGACAGGGTCAAGCCGGATGAGAGCAAAAAAGAAGAGGAGGAGAGGAGGAGGTATAGGCTTATTCCACGCACGTTTGCGAATTGGCTGCAAGCGCTTGCGATTTTAGCTAGCGTGAATGGGGAAAAGGAGCCAGAGAATTGTTTGGCATTATTCTGTTACTTGGAGGCCATTAGTGAGGCGCACAGGGTTTATGGGGGCTTGGCCTGGCTCCGATATGACGAACAGTTTCGTCAACGGAAAGCGGTGCGCCCGACTATTAGATGGGACCACAAGGACATCAGCCTGTGGATGAAGTTGATGACTTCATCCAGGGCCCCAGGACAGTTTTTTCCAGGGGTGGCCGACGGCACCGCCTCAGCAGGATCGCTGGCCCCAAAAAAGAAAGGGGTTTGCTGGCAGTTTAATGAAGGGACATGCAAGTTTGGAAACACCTGTCGCTACAAGTACGAGTGTTCGGTATGCAGTGGAGGGCACTCCTTCGCGCGTTGTTTCAGGCAAGGAAAAGGTCGTACTGGGGATTTCGCTGGAAAAAGGGATGACGCTGGTGAGGCTGGAAAGGATGCTTCCTTTCCTAAGTAGGTATCCTGATCGTGTGGCGGCGGGGTTGTTGGAGGCTGGTTTTAGGGAAGGGTTTCGGATTCCGAGTGCGTTGAGGGAGGTTCCCCCGCTGGCAAAAAATTTAAAGTCGGCTTTAATGCATGAACAACTGGTGTCAGCAAAACTGGCTAAGGAGGTGGCCCTGGGCCGGATGGCCGGCCCGTTCCTTACCCCTCCGATGGCGGATCTGGTGGTCTCGCCTTTGGGAGTGGTTCCGAAGAAGGAACCGGGGCAATTGAGGATGATTCACCACCTGTCTTACCCCAGGGGCGGGTCAGTAAATGACGGTATTGACCTGCAAGCTTGTGCGGTTACTTATACGTCATTTGATGCGGCAATTGCGTGAGTGAGAAAGTATGGAAGGGGGGCTCTTTTGGCAAGAATGGATGTGGAGGCGGTGTTTCGGTTGTTGCCGGTGCACCCAGGGAGTATGCGCTTGTTGGGTTGTTGCTGGCAGGGATCTTATTTTGTTGATCGCTGCTTGCCCATGGGATGTTCTATCTCGTGTGCACTTTTTGAGATGTTCAGTTCGTTTTTTGAATGGGCTGTGCGGGAGATGGCTAGGGTCAACTCGGTCATCCATTACCTGGATGACTTCCTGTGTGTGGGGCCGCCAGGATCCCACGGCTGCGGGATACTGCTTGGGACATCTCAGCATCTGGCAGAATGGTTTGGGGTTCCCTTCTTGATGGAGAAGGCAGAGGGTCCCAGGTCGGAGATAGTGTTTTTGGGAATCACGATTGATTCCATGGCCATGGAATGTAGGTTGCCTGAGGAGAAGGTGGTGGCACTGAGGCAGGAGGTGGGCGCAGCGTGAGGAAAATGCAATCTCAGGTTGAAGGAATTGCAATCGCTCCTGGGCAAATTGAATTTTGCTTGCAGGATCATGCCCATGGGGCGGATTTTTTGCAGGAGGCTGGCGGTGGCCACAGCAGGGGTGAAGGTGCCCACTGAAGGAATTGCAATCGCTCCTGGGCAAATTGAATTTTGCTTGCAGGATCATGCCCATGGGGCGGATTTTTTGCAGGAGGCTGGCGGTGGCCACAGCAGGGGTGAAGGTGCCCACTCACTTTGTTCGGTTGTCCAGAGAGTTACGGGACAATCTGGGAGTGTGGGGGGTGTTCCTGGCTGAGTTTAATGGGAGAGCGATAGTGCAGGAGGGACCGGTCAGCAACGCTGATTTGGAGTTGTTTACTGACGTGGCAGGTTCGACGAGTTATGGAGCTTATTGCCAGGGGCAATGGAGTGCTGAACCATGGCCGGAATCTTGGAGGGAGGCGGGGTTCTTAAAAAACCTGGCATTACTGGAACTTTTTCCCATAGTTCTGGCTGTGGAATTGTGGGGGGACAAGCTCCGGGATAAAAAAGTGCGATTCAATTGTGACAACATGGGGGTGGTGGTGGCCATAAATAATGTTTCGGCCTCCTCGCCCCCGGTGGTTAGGTTGTTAAGGAGGTTGGTGCTCAGTTGTTTACGGATTAATGCGTTTTTTTATGCGGTGCATATCCCTGGGATTAAGAATAAGTTGGCGGATGCTCGTTTCCAGTGGGAGGACTTTCGCAGACTGATGCCGGACGCAAACAGACGCGGGGACCCGTGCCCTCCAGAGATGTGAGGGATTGCGTTGGAATCATCGGAGGACTGATTCAGCAGTCGTTGAGTGAAGGTACTCGAGCGGCTTATCAGGCAGTGTGGAGAGAATGGTCGAACTGGTTGGGTGAGGTTGGGGGGTCGGAGGGCCCCGCAGAGCTGCTGATATGGGTGTTAGGTTTTATCTGTTATAACTATGTGTCCGGGGTGTCTGGGTCGGCAGTCAGCAAGAAAATGACGGCTTTGGCCTTTTGGTTTCAATGTAAGGGGTTGGTGGATGTGACTAATTTTCTAGTTAGAAAGGCGTTGAGGGGTTTTAGAAAAGGGGCGGCGAAAAGGGACTCTCAGCGCCCGATTTCTTTTGAAGTTTTGGGCATTTTGTTGAGCCACATCGGGGAAGTGTGTTCTCTGGTTTTTGAACAAAAACTTTTCCGAGCTGCTTTCTTGGTGGCATTTTTTGGGGCGTTTCGGATAGGGGAATTGGTGTCACCTTCCAAAAGAGCTCCGGGGGGTTTGGGGAGGGGGGACGTTTACTCGGCCCCTTCTTCTGTGGTAATTTTGGTCAGGAAGTCCAAAACAGATCAGTTAGGTAGAGGGGTACGGGTAGAGTTGTTTCGGGGGGCAGACCCTAGTTTTTGTCTGGTAGAGGCTTTAAGGGTTTATTTGGAGGTTCGCCCGGAACGGGACGGGGTTTTATTCATGCATGAAGATGGTTCGTGCCTTTCGCGGTTCCAATTTACGGCAGTGTTGAGGAAGTGTTTGCAGAGCGGGGGTTTATCTCCAGGAGATTATGCTGCTCATTCCTTCAGGATAGGGGCGGCCACGGAGGCAGCTAAATGGGCCTTGCCGGAGGAAGTTATTAAGCAAATTGGGAGGTGGGAGTCTCGGAGATATCTGCTCTATGTTAGGCCGCTCCTTTTGTAAAAAGGGTAGGAATATGGTTCCTTAGGTCGGTCGCCTATATGTTTTGGATATTCTTTGGGTTGTGTTGGTTCATTTTTGGTTATGTCATCTCAGAGCCGGGATGTCTCATTTGGATTTTGGGACATTCTTTTGTGTTCTGGGGGGCTAGACGGGCGGATGTCCGGCCGGATGGCAGGCAACTCAGACTGTCAAGGGAGGAAGGCCGAGTTCGTTGGATTGGCATTCCGGGAATGATGTGGCACAAAGTGATGCCGGAGGTCCATCGTTATGTGGGCCTGGATCGGGCACCGGACGTACTGGTCCTCCATTTGGGAGGTAATGATTTGGTCGTCAGGCCAATACGCAACATTATTAAGGACATACAATGGGACTTCCTCAGGCTTCGTACTGCCTTCCCGGACATGATTATTGTGTGGTCCGATATTGTGGCCCGCATGTCTTGGAGGGGGGCCTGGTCTTGGGAGAAGATTAATAAGACAAGGATAAAAGTGAACAAAGAGGTGGGGAGGTTTGTGGCTCGTAATGGTGGTATTGTAGTGAGGCATTGGGAGTTGGAAGTGGATACGTGGAGGTATTTACGGGGGGATGGTGTCCACCTTAACCCGGTCGGGATCGACCTGTGGGCTTTGGGTCTGGAGGATGGTATTGGCAGGGCTTTGCAGGTGTGGCGGCTGTTATACAAGTTATACTGTTCAAGATGAGGTTTTGGAAAAGTTAGGACCCATCATAGGTATGGAGTCCTTCCGGGGTGGTCTGGCGGCTGGCCAGACTGACGGGCTAATAAGTTGGGGGTCTGTGGTAAAATGGTAAGTCCCCGAGGCATAAAAAGTTGGGATTACAGGCTCAAGAAGAAATGGGGTCGTCAGGGATCAACAACTGTTTATCTGATGAGCTGGTTTTGGTTATAAGAAAATAGATGGTAAAATAAAATGGTTTACAGAAGTTTTAAATAAAAAAAGTTTAGTTTGGTTTATTGTTAAAATAAAGGCCTAAAAGGCCATTTACATCCAGCAGGTGTCTGTGTCATTATTTATAGAATAACGTATAAAAGGGGTGCACATGTATGGATTGGCGTAGTAAGGTATCTGGCTACCTTGTCATGTAATCCCAAAGCACTAGCACAGTAGATACCCCCCTCTGAACTTTACTAGGGGTTAATCATAACCTTAAAGGGGTTGTAAATCCTCATGGTTTTTCACCTTAATGCATTCTATACATTAAGGTGAAAAACCTTGTGTCATTCAGCAGCCCCCCTTTTACTTAAATGAACCCGGTCTTTCCAGAGGCGGGGACGAGCACACCAGCTACAGCCAGTGTCTCCGGCCCTGATTGGATAGACTGATAGCAGCGCAGCCATTGGCTCCCACTGCTGTCAATCAAATCCAATGATGCAGGGGTGGGGCATAGTCCTGCTGTCTGTGTCAATAGATGCAGCAGCAGGGCACAGAAGCAAGCCCACACTACTGCCCCGAGGGAGGGCGGCTCTCCAACAGGGCACTCAAGAACAGGAGGAGCCAGGAGTGTTGCTGAGGGGCCCCAGAAGAGGAGGATGCAAAAACACAGAGTGCCCCCAATCCTTTAAAGGAACAAAAAACAAACCTTTAGTTACCCTTTGAATGAATGAATGAATGAAATACTTGTATAGCGCACAACGCGAACTGAATCGCCTCTAGGCGCTGTGACCCTTTAATTTGATGCTGTTCAAACCATTCCTTGAATAAACAATAACACTGGACATAAGAAGTGAACACCTCCTATATCCAAGATCTGTATATTAAATTGCACATTGTGTAATGCACAATAACACATTTGCATGTGAATGATTGTAACAGGGTGTGTAATTGAAGTGTAACATAATGCAATTGGATCATATGTACAACCTCCGCAATAGGGAAGGAGGTCAATGTCAGTTTTTGTATCAAAAAGAGAGATGGATATGGATGGATGGATATCATGACATTAGTTGGAAGTCTTAATTGAAACAAGGAGTAAAATAAGGGTAGCACTGGCTCCTGACAAGCAGGCGCTATTGTTTTTGAAAAGTTAAGTAGCCTGAAGCCACAGTTGGGCTTCAGGATTATTTCTCTAAATTTCTGGTTTCAGTACCAGTCCAGCTGGGTTGCACTGGGTTCTCCTTGACAGCAGGTGTCGCTGTCACCGCAGGCAAGAGTAAAAATGCAGTCTAGCTGGATGCATTGAATGCCACTTATCTCTCGGAACCAGCCCAGTGGGAGTGTTTTCCTTCTGTGCATTCTGGGGGGTGGTATTTAAGGTATCGATGCCATGTTAGCGGGGGATTATTTTTTTGCCTGTTTGGTTCTGGTGGCCCTCCTGACCCAGCCCCATGGCCCTCCTGGCCTGGGGTGCGGAACTATGCATCCTGTGTCTCAGGGCTGGCTGGCCCGAGACGACGCAACTGAAGGGATAGGCCCGAGCAAATTTCGGAGTCTACTGATCCAGGGATCGTCTGGTGCCATCTCATCTGAAGGGAGAGGCCCAGCAACTGAAGAACCCCAGGGGAGGACTCTTTCAGAAAAAGACTGTGCGCAAGGCTGGTTTCTCTGAAGGAGCCTGGAGGCTTAGTTGAAGGACACAACCTGGATCAACATTCATATGGTATCGCCAGATCGGCTGAGAGAAACTGGTACCGTATGTCAGTTCTTTAAATTTATTCCTCAGTAATGCTCAAGTGTATCTCACAAGTCTGTGGCAGAGACCTTACCGAGCATCCCACCGGCTGCTAGGCCTAGTGAGAGAGGTCTACCCGGGGGTTGTTGAATCCAGTTGTGAAGCAGTTTTATTCTCTGGATTCTCTCAATACTTTCACCTTGCAATTTAAGTGCCTGAACTCGCCGCTAACCCTCTACCCTCCATTAGGAGACTTTGTTTGTTCTAAATAACCCAAAAGAGGATTCAGTGTCAGTTTCAACATTCTTTGGGCCATTTACCACAGGATCCCCAAGACGGAGAAGCAAGCAGGTGAGGTAACGGTAAGCCCAAATCAAACCAGCAGCTCCTTCGGGGGTCAGTGCACTGCTACATAAGTAAAATAAGTGATCTTCTGGCTAGAGGAATAAATTCATAGTAAGACTGGCTGGAAATGCTACAGCTTTGCAATTCCAAAATTGGAAAGGCTGAACTGGTGACCAGCTTCCTGTGACTGAGTGTCTGCTGCTGATAAAAACATATCTTGTTCAAGCAGAACTTCACGCTGTCAACATTGACTAATTTTTTAATCCTTATGCTGCTAGCATTGGTAAATAGATAGGAAGGTTTTTTTATATTTACTTGTTTTAAACTTTTTTTTTTCACATTTTTTCAATTACTTTCCAGTTTCCATGTCTATTCAAATTATGTCATACAGTACATGCAAAGAAGGGAGGATGGGTTTTCTCAGCTAAGCACACCCTCCTGCCTACATGTCTGAGCTAGGTGGCAGTTGGATACCAGAAAGTAAATGCCACACCTGCCCTTACTCAAGATGGCCACGGCTAGATACTGTGCATCCGGAAAGTATTCACAGCACTTCACTTTTTCCACATATTGTTATGTTACAGCCTTATTCCAAAATGGATTCAATTCATTATTTCCCTCAAAATTCTATAAACAATACCCCAAGAACAACAGCAAGTAATGTAAAGTTGCTTTAGACTGTGAACAATACTGTATGCATTATACCTAGCTATACCAGTAGGTGGCACTGCAGTGTAATAATGTGTATTCTATGGTAATGTAATGAGAGTGTTTGCTTTCCTCACTGTGTACTTGTATGTTCCGTCTTCCTGTTTCATGATAAAGACATGCTGTAAAGATATGTTCTGCCAATCCTCCATAAAAGCAAAGCTATTACTGTAAACAAGAAGCTTCCAGTGCATTATCCTCCTTCAGCCTTCCTATTTATGGGGAGTGGTTAATTGGTCAATGTGCTTGAGGCCTATATGACCTTGTGTAGTACTCATTGTGAGTCTGCCTATCTTTGAGTCTGCTGGAACTCTGTCCAAGTGGAACTGGTGTAAGTGGTGAGTTAAAACCAGAGTTAGTGGAACTGGTCTAAGTGGCGAGTTAAAAACCAGAGTTTAAAACAGGAGGTTATAACAGGGGTCATAGTACCTGTGTAGTGTGAGTACCTGAGTGTTGTGAGTACCTGAGTGTTGTCTGAGTAGTGTGTGTGGATCATTAGTACTTGTGTATATTGTACTGTATACTTGTGTATTGTAAGTGCACGTAGTTCTGTGAGTGGTCTGCAAGGGCATGTAGTTCTGTGAGTGGTCTGCGAGTGCACATAGTTCTCCGAGTGCACATAGGTCTGCGAGTGGTCTGACAGTGCACGTAGGTCTGCGAGTGCAGGTAGGTTGTGAGTGCACATAGTTCTGCGAGTGGCCTGAGAGTGCGTGTAGTTCTGCGAGTGCACGTAGTTCTGCGAGTGGTCTGCGAGTGCACGTAGTTCTGCGAGTGGTCTGCGAGTGCACGTAGTTCTGCGAGTGGTCTGAAAGTGCATGTAGTTCTGCGAGTGGTCTGCAAGTGCACATAGTTCTGTGAGTGGTCTGCTAGTGCACGTAGTTCTCGGAGTGAACATAGTTCTTCTAGTGGTCTGCGAGTGCACGTAGTTCTGCTAGTGGTCTGTGAGTGCACACAGTTCTGTGAGTGCATGTAGTTCTGCGAGTGCGTGTAGTACTGCGAGTGGTCTGTGAGTGCACGTAGTTCTGCGAGTGTACGTAGTTCTGCGAGAGCACATAGTTCTGTGAGCGGTCTGCGAGTGCATGTAGTTCTACAAGTGGTCTGAAAGTGCTCGTAGTTCTGCAAATGCATGTAGTTCTGCGAGTGGTCTGCGAGTGCACGTAGTTCTGTGAGTGCACGTAGGTCTGCGAGTGCACGTAGGTCTGCGAGTGCACATAGGTCTGCGAGGACCCGTGTATTGTCTTGAGTATTAGTGTCAGGAAGCTAGTTTTCCCTAGGAGCCCAGGTTCTGAATCTGGGGAAGCAACTGCACCTAAATGAGGAGGGTGCAGATCAGCTGGGAATGAAGATAACCAAAAGGTTAGAGGGGTTTTTAAACTAGGTGATGGGGAGGAGGATCCAGAGGTAGAGATAGTCAGCACGGAACATATTCCAGAAGGTAGTATTGGGAGCATTAGTGGTTGGTAGACCAAAGCACATAAACCCAAGGTAAGTATAGTAGAAATTCCTAGTTGCAATCTCAGAACACCCAATACGAGTATAATAAGCGACCGGTCTAAACTACGTGGCATATTCATCAATGCCAGGAGCTGGCGGAAAAGATGGGTGAACTAGAGATACTGTTGTATGAGGAGGATTTGGATTTTGTGGGAATTTCAGAGACCTGGTTTAACAGCTCTCATGATTGGCTGGCAAACATTCAAGGGTATACCTTTTATCGCAATTATAGAGAGGATAAAAAATGGGAGGGGTATGCCTATATATCAAGAATAATGTACAAGTGAATGTGAGAGATTACATCACTAAGGGAGCTAGGGAGGAAGTGGAATCCTTATGGGAAGTGCTACAAAGGGATGAAGCTAAGGGGAAAAAAATACTGGGAGTATGCCATAGGCCCCCTAACCTGAGGGAGGAAGGGGAGACAGATCTCCTATCACAATCTGGATTAGCAGCAAGGATGGGAAGGGTTATCATAATGGGGGATTTTAATTATCCATACATAGACTGGGCAGAGGGAACTGTGCATTCATCTAAGGCTCGCCAGTTCATAAATGTCTTACAGGACAATTTTATGGGTCAGATGGTAGATGCACCAAATAGAAATAAAGTACTGGATCTACTGATTACCAACAATACAGACCTGATCACTGATGTGGAAATACAGGGCAATTTAGGTAACAGCGATGACAGGTTAATTGGCTTCAATATAAATCACACAAATAGGAAACATAAGGGGAATACAAAGACACTGAATTTCAAAAGAGCCAACTTCCCTAAACTACGAACCTTGCTAGAAGGCATAAATTGGGATAAAATCTTAGGAACAAAGAACAAGGAGGAGAGATAGGTCTGCTTTAAGAGCATATTAAATAAGGGCATTAGCCAATGCATCCCATTGGGTAATACATTTAAAAGAGCGAACAAAAGTCCTGGATGGCTTAACTCCAATGTAAAAATGCATATAAAAGATAAGGAGAAGGCCTGAGAGATCATCATCAGCATTCATAGTTTCATAGTTAGTAAGGTTGAATAAAGACACCAGTCCATCCAGTTCAACCTGAGTATGTGTCTACAATTGTCCCTATCCATGTACATTGCACACTCACATCGGCCCCTATCCTCAAGGAGCCCACAATCCAGGGTCCCCATTCATATACTAGGGCCAATTTTGGACAGAACCAATTAACCTACCAGCATGTCTTTGGAGTGTGGGAGGAAGACAGAGTATCCAGAGGAAACCCACACAGGCACAGGGAGAACATGCAAACTCCAGGCAGGTAGTGTCATGGTTGGGATTTGAACCAGCAACCCTTTTTACTGCTAGGTGAGAGTGCTAACCACAACACCACTGTGCCGCCTTTAGCCTTTATAAAGAATGCAACAAGAAATGTAAGGGTGCAATAAAGACGGCTAAGATAGAACATGAAAATAGGATTTTTATATACAGCTTACCTGTAAAATCCTTTTATTGAGAGTACATCACAGGACACAGGAGCTTCATTACATAGTGGGTTATATAGGCACCTCTGGTGATTGGACACTGGTTAACCCCCAATTAAGGAGAATTCCTACCCTATATAACCCCTCCCATATGGGAGGCACCTCCGTTTTGTAGCAAAGCAATAGGAAACCATGTAAAACCCAAGTGGGGCGGGAACCCTGTGTCCCGTGATGTACTCTCAAGAAAAGGATTTTACAGGTAAGCTGTATATAAAAATCCTATTTTCTTGATCATACATCACGGGACACAGGAGCTTCATTACATAGTGGGATGTCCCAAAGCAATGCTCAGATTGAGGGGAGGGAGACACAGATCAGAATTATAGACCGCCATGGACCGGAGGACCTAAACAGTACACTGTGCCCAAAGGCGATATCCTCTTGCCCTCTGACATCCACCTGTTGGAATCTGGTGAATGTGTGGACTGATGACCAAGTTGCAGCCTTACAGATCTGAGCCAGGGAGGCCTGGTGATGCACTGCCCAAGAAGCACTTACAGCCCTAGTTGAGTGCGCTTTCACTTGAAAAGGAGGGATTTTCCCTTTAACACTATAGGCCTGAGAAATAGTTTGTCTAATCCACCTTGAGAGCGTGGATTTTGATTGCTACCTGGCCCTTCCTAGGGCCTTCCGGCAAAATAAATAAGCAATCAGTTTTCCTTATCTGAGCAGTCGCCTGAAGATAGATACTGATTGCCCTTACCACATCCAAAGTGTGCAAAGATTCTTCTTCTGCGGACTGTGGGTCCGGAAAAAAGGATGGTAGGATTAGATCTTGATTCAAATGGAATCCTGAAACCACCTTAGGCAGAAAGGACCTGTTGGGACGCATTACCAACCGGTCCTTATGAATAATTAGATACGGCTCTTTGCTGGAGAGAGCTGCTAGTTCTGACACTCTTCTAGGCGTGGCTATGGCTACCAAGAAAACCAATTTTTTAGTCAAAAGAACTAAAGAAGCCACATGCAAAGGTTCAAAAGGTTGCCCCTGCAAAGCCGAGATGGACCAAATTCAGATTCCATGGGCATACCGGAGGTTTGACTGGCGGTCTTATCCGCATAGCCCCCTGGATGAAAGCCCGCACCAGGGAATGCGATGCAAGCAGCTTCTGAAAAAACATTGGCAAGGTCCGAAATCTGCACCTTGATAGTGCTTACGGCCAAATTCATTTCTAGGCCTGACTGGAGGAAGGCCAAGATCCTGCTAATGACGTACTTTCTAGGATGCCATTCCCTGAGTTCACACCAGGAAACATATGCCCTCCAGATTTTATAGTAAATAAGCCTGGAGGCCGGCTTTCTGGCATTGACCAGAGTAGAAAGGACTGGCCCCGAAAGCCCACGATCCCTCAGAATGTGGGTCTCATCAGCCAAACCGTCAAATTCAGACTGTGTAAAGCAGGATGGTAAATTGGACCCTGTGAGAGCAGATCTGGCCGGAGAGGGAGGATCCATGGCCTGCCTACTGCCAACTTCATGATCTCTGCGTACCACGGTCGCCTGGGCCAAGCCGGGGCTACCAAAAGAACCGACTGTCTCCCTCTTGACTCTTCCCAGGAACCGCGACAGAAGCGGACACGGGGGGAAGGCATAAATCAGATTGTACTGATCCCAGGGAACTGTCAGAGCATCTGACCCCTGAGCAAGTGCATCTCTTGTCCTTGACACAAATTTGTCCAGTTTTCTGTTGAACCTGGATGCAAACAGATCTACTTCTGGAGTACCCCACCTGCGACACATGTTCAAAAACACATCGGGGTGCAGAGCCCATTCTCCTGGGCACAACTGCTGGTGGCTCAGAAAATCTGCCTGCCAATTTTCCACTCCTGGAATGAAGACTGCAGAAAGGCATGCAACATGCCTTTCTGCCCAGACAAGTATGTGATTCACCTCTTTTTGCGCAACCAGACTCCTGGTACCGCCCTGGTGATTGATATAGGCCACTGCTGTGGCATTGTTGGACTGAACCCGAACAGGGAGACCCCATAGTCTGAAAGACCAGTTTATGAGAGCCATATAAACTGCCCGGATCTCCAAGACATTTATGGGCAATAGCATCTCGATCGCAGACCATTTCCCCTGCGAGCACGTCTCCTCCAACACTGCTGCCCAACCTGTCAGGCTGGCGTCTGTCGTAATACTCTTCCATGGAAGAGGAAGAAAAGTTTTGCCTTTCAGCAAATTCTCGGTTTGTAACCACCAGACGAGACTCTTGCATGTCCCTGGGGATAGACGCATAGGAAGATCCAAGGACTGGGGCTTCCTGTTCCAAGCCGCAAGGATGCATATTTGCAGAGGCCTTGAGTGGAACTGGGCAAATGGAACGGCCTCGAAGGAGGCAACTATTTTCCCTAACAGTCTCATGCACAACCGAATGGGGGAAGATCTTCTGCCCAGAATTAGGCGCACCAGATCCCCAATGGCCAAGGCTTTTGGCCTTGGAAGAAACACCTTGCCCTGAGCGGTGTCGATAAGCATACCCAGATATTCCATCCTGGTAGCAGGCTGTAGTTTCTAGGTTTATAATCCAACCTAGGCGTTCCAGGTGTTCTAGCGTTCTGGTAACACTGTGGTTCAGGAGCGCTACTGTTTTCTCTATGAGAAGCAAATCGTCTAGATAAGCCATTACAGCTATACCCTGACCTCTTAGCTTTGCCAAGAGAGGGTCCAGAATCTTTGTGAAGACTCGAGGGGCCGTAGCGAGCCCGAACGGCAAGGCCACAAAATGAAAATGGCGCCGCTCTACCGCGAACCTTAGATACTTTTGGTGTGCGGGAAAAACTGGCACATGGAGATATGCATCCTTGATGTCTATTGATGCCATAAACTCTCTCCCTTGCAGGGAGGAGATCACAGTGCGAATTGACTGCATTCGGAAGGACCGGATGCGTAAAAACCGGTTCAGATCCTTCAGATCCAGGATAGGTCTGACACTTCCATTTGGCTTTGGAACGGTGAAGAGATTCGAGTAAAACCCTGAACCCTGTTCTTTTGGGTCCACTTCTACTATCACCCCCTGGGATAGCAAGTGATCTAAGGCCATAAATAGCGGTCTTTGCTTTACTGGGTCCGTGGGGATCCTTGACCTTAGAAAGCGAGAAGGTGGAATCTTCTTAAACTCTAGCTTGTAGCCCAGAGATACCGAAGAGACCACCCACTTGTCCCGGATCTCTTCCCGCCAGGCTTCCGCAAACTGCAGGAGCCTTCCCCCCCACTGGGCCGAGTGGGGGCGCCCCTTCACAAGGAAGCTTTTGGGCTCTGCTTGGCAGGCTTTCACCCCAAGGATTTCTTCTGCCCCTGGGCCCGACCTTGAACCTTTCCCGTAGAGGAGGGTTGAGAAGGCCGTCGCCACTGCTTAGAGCTTGATGCTCCGGGAGAGAGAGCATGCCTGAATGAAGGACGCTTGCTCCTTTTGACTGGAAGGAGAGTAGATTTACCCCCTGAAATTTTTTGGACAAATTTGTCTAATTCTTCTCCAAACAAACGTTCCCCTTTCAGGGCCGTCTTTAATATAGATTGGGCCCTGGGCAAAAATTTTCTTGGGGCCCCCCCCCCGATGCAATTTCCCTCTCCACCTACTCTGAAACATACAATAAATAGCAGCTAGACCTAAAATCAGTTTTCTGTATCAGATCAGGCAGCAATTGCGATTGGTTGCCAGCAGTTACAGCATATTATTACTGCTTACTGACTAGTTGCTAGAGGTTACAGCACACGTTACGGCTCACTAATTAGTTGCTAGAGGTTACAGCACATCACCTCCTCACAGCAGGGGAGCATGATATACATAGGAATGCCACCTTTATTTACATATCAATGCCACCAGCCGCAGCTATTTACTTAGTATTGTCGCCGCTATTTACATATGAATGCTGGTTATTTATATGTAAACCCAGGGTCTGCAGGTGAGTCACTTGCACACAACAATAGGGCAGAGATGGGCAGCATTAGTACCAGCACTTCACACAGATATTAGGACACAGCAGAGAAATAAAACTTCAAGGGACAAGGGAATTTAAACCTGGATAGTTGGCAAGTATGAGGCAGCTATTTTGGGCACCACAACAATGACAGGGCCCAGGGCAGCTGCCCCTTTTGCCCTGCCTTAAAGACGGCCCTATCCCCTTTAAACGGGAACCCAATCAAATGCTTTTTGCACGATAGCTCAGCTGCCCAATTCTTTAGCCATAGGGCCCTTCGCATGTGTACCAACAGGAGAGACAAACGAGATGCTTGTTGGACAGAATCCAAAATCGCATCAATCATGAAACACAGAATTTGAAGTATTTCTGCATAATTCTCCTCACTGGGAAGGAGGCCAAGCATCCGCTTAACCTGTTCCTTGAGGAACTGACACAACCCCACAGCTGTGACTGTAGGTTGCACTACAGCGCCAGTCATGGAAAAGGAGGCTTTTAATAATGTTTCCAGCTTCTTATCAGTTGGATCTTTAAATACCTGAGCATTATCTAAAGGACAGGTCAGGTTTCTATTCATGCAAGAAACAGCTGCATCAACGGATGGGACCCCCCATTTCTTGGTGAAATTTTCCTCCAGAGGATAATGCATAGAAAACCTTTTAGGAGGAGCAAACAGTTTATCGGGATGTCCCCAATCCTCATACAACAATTTATCCATTAAGGGATGAATTGGAAAGGAAAAAAGCAGTCTGTGGGATTTTCCTGACTCCCAGGGAAGAAACAGAGGATGTAGCGACCTCAGCAGCAGGCATTCTGAATGTGGTACGCACCAATTCAGTATAATACTGCACCTGTTTTCTGAGCGCCTGGGAGGAGGGGACTCTCTCCTCTTCCTCCGATTCATCTGACTGCTCAAGATCCCTGTCCCAAGATAGGGATCTCTCCTCATTGTCAAAAGTGTCATCTGAAAGCAATTGGTCTACCCCTTTTCCTGCTATCTTTCAGGGAAGCTGAAATAAAATTCATGATTCTCCCTTCAAAACCCTCCAATGTAGCCCTAAGGGAGTCCTCAGTGACGTATATCGGGGCTGAGACATTAGGAGAGGCTGCAAAACCTGACAGGGGCACTGACTCATCCTGTGAGGCTGGCTCCAGTCTTGCAAGGGGGGATGGTAACTTACAGGCATTTTTAGAACCCCTGGACCTAGGCGGTGATTTACCGGTGCCCTTGTTACCACCCCCTGAGACCCTCTTACGAGGAGACATAGTCCTAAGCTACAAAGCAGAGGTACTAGTACAAAGTGCAATCACTGTTGTGCTTAAAGTCTCACAATAAATATATATGCTTAAACTGCACAACCTGATGCTGAGTAGGTGTCTAAGGTTTGCCTGGATCCAATCCCTTGGGATGCTTACTGCCCACAGCTCCTGTGTCTCTACTTACAGCCCCCTGACGCTCTGGGCTTTTTAAAACTGCCGCCTGGCACCTGCGCAGTACAGAGCCGTGCACACAGACGTGCACGGCTCGCAACCACACTCCCCCCTCCTCCATTAGCCTGGGAGCACGCTCGGCGCGCGTGCACGAGGACCGCCGGTATCCAGGGGGAAAGGGAATCACCATCTGAGCTGCGTGGGACCCTCAGACTATGTGGGACCCCTGTATTACCTTTATTGTGGCATGTATTGCAGTGGAGACGTGAGACATCTGGAGAACCAGGCTTCACTGAGCGTGTGTAATGAAAGGCATGTAAGTATGCATCAGGCTGCTCTTACTCCCTCTAGTGGTGGAAACCAGGTAAGACATACTACTACTCAATGAAGAAATCCATAATATAATTTATATAGGATTAACTTCCCTTACCTGTCCTCGCCGCAGGAATTACTGAAAACAGACAGATTCCAGCCTTCACCCATCATGGCGGGCAGAGTTGTGACAACCTTCAGGTTTTTTTGGCGTTCTTTCTCAGAAGAACCTCCTACCTGGACCTTGTAAAAGACTCTGCCAGAAACGTTCGTGCCACTATGTAAAAATAGTACACCAAGTCTGGTTTTCCCAGAGCCCAGTCTTCCAATAGGAGAGGACTTACAGGCAAAACCTTGTTTCTTCGGATGACGAGGCCCGGGTACCATATGATCTTGGGAGTCAAAATATCGGCCCGAGATATGGATCCGGTTATTTGTAGCCCTTAGGTCCCCGCAGGGACCTGCACAGAGCTTTCTTCATAGCACATGTTTTACGTGACCAACCACCATAGACACTTGCGAAAAAAACTGAGGTGCCTCCCATATGGGAGGGGTTATATAGGGGAGGAATTCTCCTTAATTGGGGGTTAACCAGTGTCCAATCACCAGAGGTGCCTATATAACCCACTATGTAATGAAGCTCATGTGTTCCGTGATGTATGATCAAGAAAGACACAGCGGAGGAGAGTAAAAAAAAATCAGAAGAAATTCTTTAAGTATGTAAACAGTAAAAAAGGAGGACAGATAATATTGGCCCCATAAAGAATGAGAAAGGACATCTGGTTACAAAGGATGGGGAGATGGCGAAGGTATTGAATTTATTTCATTCTTCACGAGGGAATCGGGGGGGCCTCAGTAACCAAAACTGCAGTGTTAATCCTCATGACACATCACAGGAAGCACCTCCATGGTTAGCAGAGGACAGAATTAAAATTAGACTTGAGAAACTTAACATTAATACATTTCTTGCACTAGTATTTTTGGTAAATGGGGATGTACAAAGACCTTTAAATCATTTGGATTACGGAGGTATCTTCCATCAAGTCAGAAAACAAGTGGTTACTGATCAAATGTTCCTGGGAGATAACAGCGTAAGGAGACAATATTAGGTTACACCATTTGAGTGCTTCTTATCATCAGTGCACACTCTTTTAGTCACAGGAAACTGGTTGCCAGCTGAACCTTTCTAATTTTGGATTTGAGAAACTGTTGCATTAACAGCCAGTCTTGTCATCAGTGTATTCATCCAGCTAGGAGATCACTTCTTTTAACCCCTGATTCCACTGAGCTTCCCAACGAGTGTGATATTATTGTATTTAAAGCGATTTGTAAGAGCTCTTTTATTTTTCTTTAAAAAAAATGAACATGTTATACTTACCTGCCCTGCACAATGGGGTTCCCCACCAGTGCTCTCTGCTCCTCCTCCTCTCTGAGCACCACATAGCATGCCATGTGCTGTGAGGGCACTTGTGTTGGGCCGTGTATGTCCATCATCACATGTTTGCTGCCCCAACCTTTCCTGGCCAGCCAGGGTGCATGTTCAGTAAAGGGTCTAGTACCAATTTTATTGGAGTACTTGACATTTTATTTTTATTTTTTGTATTGGGTTCTATCCAAATAATATATCAGTCCCTAGTCTAGGTATGAAGCCTGGGTGGACAGAAAAGGGAGAGGACCCAGGCCACATGCACCGACTAAAAGGCATGACCCAGGATAAGGGTTTAGTATGGATTTTTGAGGGAGATGCAAGAAACCAAACAAAAAAAGAATGAGATTCCAATAAAAATCTATAATAGACCCTTCAGATCTGGTTTGGATTTTTGAGGGGGGACCCCACAAAAAACATTTTGGGGTTCCCCTCTCAATATCAATACCAGTCCTTTATCCATGCATGCAGCAACTATTCACTTGTATGTCAGGAATTCATTTTACTGAGTTTGGAATATTTATTAACTCATAATTTCTTTATGTTCGATGGGGACTACTATCTCCAGAATGCGGGGCATCTATGGGAGCCAAGTTTTTACCCTTCCTCGCCAATCTCTATATGGGATGGTGAATGTTGAGGCCAGGTGACAGATGCATCCCGTAGGGATTAGGAGTGCACCGCAAGGTTGAGGACCCTACGGCTGACTGCTGCGGACAGGGGTCAAGGTGATAGGAAGGCAGGGCCGCCAGAACACCAAGATGGATCCCACCGGGGTTAGAGTGTAAGTTTCCTTGGGGCGCGGAGTCTAAGAGCCAGCAGTTGTTCACCAGAGCCTTCGAGTGGTGAGGATGGACTTGGCTGCAACTGGCTCCAGGTCGCGACCCCCAGCTCACACCCACAATAGGCAACAGGAGGATAGGGATTGTGAGGGACAATGCCAAGTTCGGGGCCATAAGCAGACAGGAATAGTCAGGGACACGCCAAAAGGTCAGGATCACAGGCAAACAGGGATAGTCAAGGACACGCCAAAGTCAGTAACGGAATAACAGCAGAGCACACGGCAGGTAACAGGAAGCTAACACACAAAGGTTGATCAGCAGGATTGGCCTGCAGTGCACAGGTTAATATAAAGTTCTCTGATAGGAGCTAGGGTGGAGCCATGCCAGAGGATGGATTATAAAAGCGGTCAGGTGAGGGTCGGCTGGTCTCTAGAAATGAACACATGGAGACAGGTAAGCAGACGAACTCTATTGCATAACCATGACATTAACAGGCAAGGGTAATAGGGTTGTTTCTAATCATCTCTATAAGAAACCATCTGCTGGAAAAGCTCTTTTGACCCACAGGGCAGTTTTTGGACTTGAAGTGGCTGTTAACCCACTTCTTTCAAATCATTCCAGTCAGCTGAGCGCCAGGGGCCGCCGTCATATCAGGTCAGCTGATTTTTTACATGGCACAGTGACACTTATTATTATAGTACAGAGAGGATGGGAGGATTTATCTGCAGATATAAGAGCAGCAGGAGCGGGGGGGGAGTGGGCACTGGTGCCATCAGACAGGGAGGGGTGATGAGGGCAGAGGTGACACAGGAGAGAAGGGCAGCATATGACAAAGGCACATACACTGTCAACGGTGTCAGCAGCCCTGTTATATCGTACAGGAGGAAGGGTATAGCCAAGCAGGATCAGCCAGGTATTTTAGGTGTTACATGGGGCCAAATGACACAGCCCAAGCACTGTGCTTAATAACATGCTTTAAGGGAAAAGGATCTGTTTTTTGTTTAGTTTTTTTTGGCTTAATCTGCAGTGATGATGTAGACTTTAAGAGAGAGATGGGGATATGGCACAACGGTTTGAGGATAGGGGTCATTCTAGGTCTAGTGTTAGTAGAGCCATTAATATTGCCAGAGACACCCTACAGATTGGTTTGCTATGAGACAAGAAAAGGCCCTCTCATCATACTAATATTCCCGTGTTCTCTACTCCCTTCAGTGCTGAGTTTGGGAAAATTAGGTATACTATTAATTTCTACCCATGTTGTATAACAATCCCATTTATGCCCAGATCTTATTGAAGGGAGTAAGAACAGTTTATTGTAGAGCCCCCACCATGGGTAGAACTTTATTTCCTAGTTTATATAACAAATAAATGGATTATGTCACCATGTCATGGCTACCATGGAGATAAGTTAATAAACTATGCTTCGTCCCTATGAAGTAGGTGGGAGTTTGTGGGCACTGTATACAGTGCCCACAAAGTCCCAAGTTTTCTGTTTTTTATTTCTCTCTTATAGTTTATATACCAGTAAAAAATCCCCCATACATTGGTTACAGTTTAAGGGCACTTTTCAGTGCAGCATGAGTGGATGTTCCTGCTGCCCTCACATTAAAAGAGGGGAAACGATCCATTCTGCTGCAACCAATAAACCGTTTAAAATCTCTTCCTTTATTAACTGTAACACCAAGTATTTAGTATATGTTATTACCTGTGATTCATGTTCGATCCAATGTGTGGATTCAACAACCCACAGATTTGGAGATCGACTCTATGATCATCTATATGATATAAAAAAAAAACACTCCACCAATGTGGCAAAACACTGGAACAAGTATCACAACAAAAATGAGTCTAAAAAAAAAAAATGTGTCTAGTTTGGTTATACAAGGAGTTAAAAGAGTGTTGCTACTCATTAGAAGTGGAGACAAATTTAGGATGTTATGCAAAAAATAAGTCTTGTTAATTTTTAGTTTAAATACCAGAAAGCCCATGGGATGTGTCCCACTATTTTGAATATTGGTAACACACCACTTTAATTATTACTAATTAGCCAACAGTTTATGTAGTGCTTTACAATGTAGAGGGGGGACAGCACATTTACAATACAAAAGGGCCAGGAGGGCCCTGCTTGTAGAGCTTACATTCTAAAGGGAGGGAGGGGTTGTGGTACAAGGGGTAATAGATGCGGGGAGTGATTTGATGGGGGTGGCTCTGGGACAATTGTTAGTTGGGTGTGGGATAGGCTTCCATGAATAAGTGTGTTTTCAGGGATCTCCCAAATGTGGACAGGTTAGGGGCTGATCGGACATACCGGGGCAAGGAGTTCCAGAGGATGGGAGAGGCTCTGGAGAAGTCCTAAAGGCAAGCATCGTGGGGGGGGTAACAAGGGAGCTAGAGAGCAGGAGGTCCTGGGAAGAGTGGAAGGGACAATTTGGGCTATATCTGCAGATGAGGCTGGTGATTTAGCTGGGGGTGATGTTGTGAATGGGCCTTGTATGCTGTGGTTAGCATTTTGAATTTCATACAGTGTGTCAGGACCTGGACTTGAACCTGGGACCTCAGCTGTGTCTGGCAATGAATCTTCTCTCTGAGCTATCTTAGATGCTGGACAGCGCCTTGTCAGATTCTTTAGACAACCCTGCCTTGTACCTGGATTTCAGCTGAACCTTGAACTCTTTGCTCCTCCCATGAACTTCCTGATATAAGCCATGCCTCTGCACTTCCTCCTTGACAGAATATTGTGCTATCTCCAGCCTGTATCTCGCACCTTGGGTGAGCCTGGGTCATCTGCCAGGGTGACTGCCTGTGTTCCTATCCTGTAACTGCTATAGCATTAGCAATTGGTCTTCGAGCTTGACCCCTGATCGTGACAGAATATTCTGGCCCAAAACATGGAGGCCGCTATAGCAAATGCTGTGGCTCCGTTCAGGCAGCAAATTGCAGAGCTGCAGGAGTTCGGTGTCACTTACCAAGAGAAATTCTCCATACTGGAAGGTGTGGTGAAGGAGCAGCACGAAGAGATCTGTGCTCTGACAAAACAATTGCTGGATCTACGTTCCCGAGATGATACTAACACACATATGCCTCACCCACCCAAGTTTAATGGTGACCGCCACCATTACAGAGGTTTTCTTAACCAGTGTTGCATCTATTTCCAAATGCGACCCACTGCATTCATTTCTGAAAGACAGAAGGTAATGTTTTTTATCAACCCCTGACTGGGGAAGCTCTAGCCTGGGCCTCCCCCTATATCGAACAAGACAGTGCCATGCTGAATAATTTCCAGACTTTCGAGGATGCAGTGAATCAAGTTTTTGATGATCCCAACCGCTGCGCTACAGCTGAAGCAAAGTTGCATTGTTTACAGCAGGGTAAACGCTCTGTTGCTGAATACACAGCTGAATTCAGACGTTGGATGGCAGATACCACTTGGAACCCAGCAGCGCAAAAAAGTCAGTTCCGCCAAGGGCTTTCTGAACAGGTAAAAGATGAGCTTGCCAGAGTAGAGACTCCTAATGATCTTGAAGCCTTCATCCAACTATGTATCCGAGTTAATCAGAGGCTTACAGAAAGGAGGAAGGAGAGGCTCGGAATGTTTGGAAATAATGGTGGCATGCATTTCCCTGCTAGTCAATTTGTTCAGAAGGATCCAAGAGTTTCTCCAGATTCTGACATAGCTGAACCTATGCAGGTTGATGCAATTAAGAGATCCATTTCTTTTCAGGAGAAAGAAAGAAGATGTTCAGAGAACATCTGTCTATATTGTGGAGACTCTGGGCATTACGCAGTTATGTACGTATGTTACGTATTCGTCCAGGAGATGAATGGAAAACTGCCTTTAGAACCAGATATGGACATTTTGAGTCCTTGGTCATGCCTTTTGGTCTCTGCAATGCCCCTGCGACCTTTCAACACTTCATAAATGATGTTTTTCGAGATCTGTTGGACCAATTTGTCATTGCTTATCTGGATGACATCCTTATCTTTTCCAATAACCTGGAAGAGCACCGCAGGCATGTTTGCACTGTCTTTGAAAGATTAATGCAGAACCCACTTTACATCAAACTGGAGAAGTGTGAGTTTGAACAAGCTCAGATCCAGTTCTTAGGGTATATTATTTCTCCAGATGGAGTGAGCATGGATCCCGAGAAGATTAAAGCAGTGGTAGATTGGCCTGTCCCTGGAAACATTAAGGAAATCCAGCGATTTGTCGGGTTTGCCAACTTTTAGAGAAAATTCATAAGGAACTTCTCTAAGGTGATAGCTCCAATTACCCAACTAACAAAGAAAGGGGTGCCCTTTGTGTGGTCATCTGAGGCACAGGCTGCTTTTGGAAAGTTAAAAACTCTTTTTACTTCTTCACCAGTATTGGTACACCCCAATCCTGAATTACCTTTTATAGTGGAAGTAGATGCTTCGGACTCTGCCGTGGGAGCTATCCTCTCTCAACAACGTGGTGAAAAGATGTAGCTTCATCCTTGCGCTTACTTCTCTCGTTTAATGTCTTCAGCCAAAAGAAATTATGATATTGGGAATAAGGAGTTACTGGCAATTAAGGAAGCATTTTCTGAATGGAGGCATTTGCTGGAAGGCACTAAGCATCCTGTGACCGTTCTCACAGATCATAAGAATCTGGAATTCATTCGTTCCGCCAAGAGATTGTCTTCTAGACAAGCACGTTGGTCATTGTTCTTTTCCAGGTTCAATTCTATTATCTCATATCGACCTGGGTCAAGGAATGGTAAGGCTGATGCCATATCACGAATGTTGTCTGGACCTCTCCAGGAAAACAACTCTGAATACACAGTTCTGCCTCAAAAGAACTTTCTAGGTGCCACAAGTTCTAAAGCACTCTTGAGTCTCCTCAAGGAAGGGTATGAGAATGACCCACTCCTCAAAAATCCTCCTATGGACATCATCCTTGAGTACAAAAATGGCTTCTGGACTCAAGCACATCGCCTCTATGTACCTGAAGTTGTTCGGGTTGAAGTCCTCAAGTTGGTTCATGACTCCAAACTTGCTGGACATTTTGGAGTTTCTAAGACATAGGAACTTTTATCCCGTTCCTTCTGGTGGCATGGGTACAAAAGAGATGTCAAAGGTTATCAAAAAAGGTTAAAAGGGGGGGCGTGGCTAGCGCGCAGCGGCATGGACGTGCAGTAAGAGAGCTCCGCTCCAGCGACGGGATCTAAAGCAGACGGAGGCAGCGAATTTCCACTCCAAATACACTAGCTCGCTCCTGAGCACATACTCACCCACCGGAGATGACCCGCAAACGGAGCAATTCCTCCCAGCCGAAGAAACTCCAGGACTTCTTCACTCCTAAAGGCCACGAGGCCCAAGATGGCGCCGGAGGCGGCTCCTCTTCCCCATCGGCCAGACCCCTCTCTCCATCCTTATCAGCGACGCCGAGTCCGGGATCGGACAGGGAATCACAGCGGCGCTCTCCGGCTGTCTCGACGCCACTGTCCTGCAGTCCGGTTAAATCAAGACCTCGCCTGACGGCAGATCCACCGGGAGAAGAGGTTAGTACGCAGATGGGATCTCTGGATGACACTAGAGAGTTAGCTGATACCATCAACTCTTTCCCTACAACGAATCAGCCTATATCTGATATTACCCTAAAAGACATGCTAGTTTCCCTGCGGGGCTCATTACATTCAGACATGATGGAGTGCATGAGGAATTTTAAATCGGAAGTGACTGAATTGGGATGTAGAGTTGATCATGTTGAGAAGAAAATGGGGGAATATGCCACATCATACAACACACTAGTAGACTCCCATAACGATCAGGCGGATGAAGTGACCTGGCTTAAGGCTAAGCTGGCGGACCTCGAGGATAGGTCCCGCCGTAACAATATTAAACTGCGTGGGGTGCCTGAGACCGTGCTCCCTGCACATCTGCATCAATACGCCAAAGATCTAGTTGTGGCATTCCTACCCTCACTCCCATCCACTGAATTGGTCATTGACCCGAATACACCACCTCCCTAAGCCGTCACACCTCTCAGACAACATACCTCAAGACGTGTTGATGAGGGTGCACTTTTACCATGTGAAAGAACACCTTATGGCTGCCTACCGTAAGAATTCTAATCCTCCGGAACAATACTCAAATCTACAACTGTACGCGGACCTCTCACAATACACTATGCAAAAGCGTAGGTCCCTCTTATCAATCACCAAAGCATTGAGGAACCACAATGTCATGTACAGGTGGGGGTACCCGACCAAACTTATTGTCACTCGGGACGGTAAGACATTCATAATCTCTGACCTAGATGAAGGCTTAACCATGCTCCGTTCATGGGATATTTTACCAGCCCAGGTCTCTGACGACCGAGCCACTACTTCACCACCGACCATAAGTGATGAATGGCAAATTGTGTCCCGCAAGAGACATAGCAAGAGGTCTGACAAGTGAACACTCCGGCCGGATGGTAACTAGACCAACAAGATCCCTGGCGCTCTGGAGCTCTCAGCTCATATTTCTCCCCAGTTTGTAATATGTGCAGTTTCTCTGCCACCGGATTCCCGAAGGAATCTAACTTTTTACCTCTTCACAAGTTGATGTTCTATCTTTACTTGACTACTGTTTTTTTTTATATGTTTATCCCTTTTTTCCTTCTCTTCAAAACTCGGACATGGACATGCTGGATCGTACAAGGAGACGACTTCTTCGACATCCTCACCAATGGCCCTCTCCACCGGACTTCCGAGAGACTAACTTAGTCACTAAGGTACTTTCTATCGCAGTTCTTCACATTTACAATTTATAATTCAAGGTAACCTCTTTTAATGTTCGGGGTTTAAATCACCCCGCCAAGCGTGCCTCACTATGGAGGAAGGCCCTAAAGCTGGGATCGGAAGTCCTGTGTGTACAGGAAACACATTGGTCGTCTTCCAGTGAATCTATTTTTAAACATACCAGATTCCCACATATTTTCAGGGCCTCTGCCCCTGCTAAGAAAAGGGGAGTTCTCATTGCTATAAAAGACTCACTCGCTTTCACTCTCAAGGATTCCCTCATTGACCCTGAGGGACGGTACATTGTATTAGTTGGCAACTTCGACAACAAACTTGTCACCTTGGTTAATCTGTACGCACCCAATACTCATCAGATACGCTTTCTGAAAAAGCTTTTACATAAAGTAGAATTACTGAAACGAGGCGAACTGTTAGTCTGCGGAGACTTTAATATCACGCCTAACTTTGAAGTGGACACAACCTCTAAAGCGCAGCGTCCCCTACCTACCCTGCAGCCTTTGCTATATGCCGAAGCCTTATATGATGTCTGGAGATGCCAACACTCCACTGAACGGGATTACTCCTTCCATTCTTCCAGGCACAACTCGTACTCCCGTATTGACTTATTTCTAACTGACAAACTTTTGCTTCAAAAAATTTCATCTTCAACTATCCACGACATTACTTGGTCGGATCACGCCCCCGTGTCCATTACGGTGGATGGGGGGTGCGGTCGGACACCTGTTAGTGTCTGGCGTTCCAATCCTCATATCCTTCAACAACCGCAGCAAGTTGCTTTTATTTCTAAACAACTGAAAGAATACTTCTCTTTTAATACTACATCTGTAAATAGCCCGTTTACTGTATGGTGTGCCCATAAGGCTTTCATTAGAGGTATCCTTATTCAGCTCAGCTCGCGGCTGAGGAGGCAGAGGACACAAAAACTAGATTCCATTCTCTCTGAAATTAAACAATTAGAAACCCAAAACAAAACCTCAAGCAATCCCAATACCACTGTAATGCAACGTCTATCCAAATTACGTTCGGATCTCAGGCTCCTCCTACTGGAACAATATGACAAACATGTCCACTCTCTGAAAGTATCTCATTATGCATCTGGTAACCGAGCCGGTAAATTATTGGCTCGGAGACTGAAAAACAGTAAAATCAAAACCACTATCCCATTTTTAATCCGCACTTCTGATAATGGTAAAGTATACAATCCTCTAGACATAGCAAATTCCTTCGCAGAATACTACTCTTCCTTATATAACCTTAGGAATGATTCAGCCACGCCACAACCTACTATGGCTGACATTCAAAAATTCTTTGCCAACCTTTCCCTTCCTACTCTATCACAGGAGCAGCTGGACTCCCTTAATTCGCCGATCACGGAGCCTGAGATCCGACGGGCTATAAAAACTCTTCCTCACGGAAAGTCTCCGGGACCTGATGGACTCCCAAACTGTTATTACAAGAACTTCTCGGAAATTCTGTCCCCAGCTTTAGAAGCGGTCTTTTCAGCTGTTGTGTCCTCTGCCTCATTCCCCCCTGAAATGCTTAACGCATTTATTGTTACTATTCTGAAACCTGGGAAGGAGCCTACTACCCCGGCTAACTTCAGGCCGATATCATTATTAAACACTGACGTGAAGTTATACGCCAAAATCCTGTCTCATAGGCTCCTTCCTATTTTGCCATCCCTGATTGGACCGGAGCAAACTGGTTTCACAAAGGGTCGACAGGCATCAGATGCCACTAGGAGGGTGGTGGATGTAGTTTACCATGCTGGATCCTGTCGGACGCCTTCTCTGCTGTTATCTTTGGATGCGGAGAAGGCGTTCGACAGGGTCCACTGGGGATATATGACTCAAACTCTGGGTAGGTTTGGGTTCTCAGGCCCCATACTGTCGGCAATTCTAGCTTTGTATTCTTCCCCCTGTGCCCAGGTATATACCTCCAACATGTTATCTTCCCCATTTTCCATTTCAAATGGCACTAGGCAGGGCTGTCCCCTGTCCCCCTCCATTTTTAACTTGCTGATAGAGCCCCTTGCCGAAAAAATTAGAACCCACCCTGATATATCAGGATTCAAGTTCTCTGGTAAGTCCCATACTATAAGCCTCTTTGCTGACGACGTCATCCTATTCCTCTCCTCCCCATCTACTTCTTTGCCCAATGCTCACTCCATCCTCAATGATTTTAGTTGTGTATCATATTATAAAGTCAATTTTACGAAATCCCTCATCCTAGGCCTTAATCTCCCACCTCCACTACAACTTAGTTTAAAAAAACAGTTTCCCCTACTCATGGGCTGACACAAGTATTACTTATCTAGGCTTACAGATAACGTCTGACTCATCAAAATTGGCTGATGCCAATTATATTCCACTTATTGCCAAGATAGAAAAAGAGGCGAACAGGCTTGCAAAAACAGAACTTTCCTGGTCAGGTAGACTAGCGTCTTTCAAGATGCTCTTACTACCTCAGATATTATACGTGTTCCGTACGTTGCCCATACCTCTTAAAAATAGCCATTTAAAAACACTTAACCGTATTTTCCGACAATACATCTGGGGGGGTAAACGACCTAGATCCCCCCGAACTCTTTTAATTAAACATAGGTCTGTAGGGGGAATGGGTATGATAGATTTAAAAGACTACTATAGAGCAGCCATACTCACTTCACTTAAATATTGGTTCTCTCCCTCGCCGGATATTCTCTGGTGTGGAATAGAACAAACTCTCAGTCCAACAAAGGATTTGCGTCTGCTTTTAGTTCTGGACGCATGGAGACCCCTTTCCTTACGCGGCCTTCCTCCGACTCTTCAGGCCTCTTTGATGGCTTGGAGGGATGTATGTAGCCTAGATGACACATCATCCTCAGTTACTAATATTCCTGTACCTGTAGAAATTTTAGCTCACATGATCCCACATACAGATTTCTCGAGGTGGAAAGCCCAGGGTATCTTCCTCATTGAGAATCTATACCAAGGCGATTCACCTAAACCATTTGATACACTTAGAGTAGAATTTGACTTACCTCCTACGGAATACTACCGTTATTTACAAATAGCACACCTTCTCAAAACGTTACGCTCCCCTTACGTTCCTATTCCAAATAAAATTTGGCAATTTTATACCAAGTCTCCGCCCTCCCCTAAGGGGATTTCCCTTTTTTACTATGAGTTTCAACACAAACTTACATTCACTAACTCTGGCCCTTTCGCTAAGTGGGCGTCGGACTTTAATAAACATTTTGCCCCGCAAGACTGGCAGGTCGCATTTCAATCTGTCCATAAAGCGACCAAGTGCGTGAATCATTGGAAACTTTCACATAAAATAGCCTTGAGATGGTACTGGACACCATTTCTTATGGCAAAACTCTCATCGTCCAACTCCCCTCTGTGTTGGAGAGGATGTGGTGAAGTGGGCACCATCTCACATATGTTTTGGTTTTGTAAACACCTTACCAGTTTCTGGAATACTGTGTTCCGTTGTATCTCACGCATCACAGGGATATTAACTCCACTAAATCCGGAACTTGCAGTTTTAAACCTGGGCATTCAGCGTTTTCCCCATAGCTGCCGCACGGTTATCATACACGTCCTATTAGCTGCTAGACTATTGATTGCCAGAAACTGGAAGTCCAATAAGGCTCCCAATCTCTCTGATGTGCTAGATTTAACTAGACAGAACCACATCTTCGAGTCGTTGATAGCCAGTAGAAATGGAACTCGAAAGAAACTTGATAGTAAATGGAAAATGTGGGTTGACTGGTTTGAATTGAATCATTGATGTCCGGATGTCTTTTGTTGCTCCTGATTACGAATATATTCTTGCTACTTCTCGTTAAAAGATATATTTAAGGTATTGCACTGCATTGCTAGCCTCCTTGTCTGTATCTCCATTGGACCGAGTTCTCTGTATTTCCCCTGCTTTTATTTCTCCAATTGTCACCCTTATTCTGCTTTTATGTTTCCTTTTCCCTTTTTCTTTTCGTTCTCTGTGCGATGGATTATGTTTTCCATACCGTGATAGGAACTACATGCATGTATGTAAACTTACTATGCTAAACATATACATCTCTTCTTAATTTGTGTATTGCTATTGTACATGCAGTGTAATGTGTACACTTCTTGTCTTTCTTTGTTTGATAAAAATTCAATAAAAACTAATTAAAAAAAAAAAAAAGGTTAAAAGATTAAAAAGGTTAAAGGTTAAAAGATGTCAAAGGACCTCGTGCCTGGTCTGTGCTCGCAATAAGACACCCCGAGCTTCTCCTTTGGGGTTGCTCCAGCCACTCCCTGTCCCATCAAGACCATGGGGATCAATTTCTATGGACTTTGTAGTCGATTTACCCCCCCTCTAAAGAAATGACCACCATCTTGGTTGTTATTGACCGCTTCATGAAGATGGCTCACTTTATACCGGTCAAGGGGGTACCCTCTGCAGAACAAATTGCGGAGTTGATGTCGAGAAATCTTTAGACTACATGGAATTCCAGAAGATGTAGTTTCTGACACAGGAGTACAGTTCACTTCAAAATTTTGGAAAAGCTTTTGCTCAGCTCTAAAAGTAACAATTAATCTATCTTCTGCTTTTCATCCTCAGACTAATGGTCAGAACGATCGGACCAATCAAACGTTAGAGCAGTACCTTCGATGTTTTGTTAATTATCTTCAGGATGACTGGGTGGACTATCTTCCTACAGCGGAGTTTGCTTATAACAATTCTAAACATAGCTCCACCTCTCAGACCCCTTTTTTCCTAAATACCTGGCATCATCCAGCTTTTATCCCTCATCTCCCTATCTCAACTCCGATTCCTGCTGTTACCAACAGATTAACTGCTTTACAGGAGATCCAGGATAAATTGATCGAGACTTTGAGGGAAGCTCAGGAAAGTTACAAGAAGGCTGCAGATAGACATCGCAGAGAACTTCCTACCTTTCATGTGGGTGATCAAGTTTGGTTATCTACTAAAAATCTGAACATTCATGTTCCATCTGCAAAGTTGGGACAAAAGTTTGTGGGACCTTTCCAGATCTCGGCCCAGATCAACCCAGTCGCCTTTTGCCTAAAACTTCCAGCCAGTATGAAGATTCACCCTGTGTTTCACATATCGCTACTCAAACCTTTTCACAAAAATACTTTTTCAGGAAGAATTCTTCCACCCCCTCCACCTGTTAAGGTACAGGGTGAAGAAAATTCTTGATTCCAGGATCTATAGGAACAAATTGCGAAATCTGGTTCAATGGGAAGGATATGGGCCAGAAGAACATTTTTGGGAGCCTGAGCAGAATGTTCATGCTCCTAGATTAATAAGAGAATTCCACCAGAGGTTCCCTCACAAACCAGGCCCTAAGACGTCCAGTGGATGTCCTGGGAGGAGGGGAGTACTGTCAGGACCTGGACTTGAACCCAGGACTTCAGCTGTGTCTGGCAATGAATCTTCTCTCTGAGCTAACTGAGATGCTGGATGATGCTGAACAGTGCCTTGTCAGATCCTTTAGACAACCCTGCCTTGTACCTTGATTTTAGCTGAACCTTGAACTCTTTGCTCCTCCCATGAACTTCCTGATATAAGCCATGTCTCTGCACTTCCTCCTTGCCAGAATATTGTGCTATCTCCAGCCTGTATCTCGCTCCTGTCTTCCCTACTGCCATTTATATTTGCTACTGCTCGTTATTGACCCTTGGCTTGTTCCACGATTACGCTTCTGCCTGATCCCAACCTGCAACAACTCGTTACCGACCTTTTGGCTTGCTTACTGACCACGCTTCTGTTTGATCCTTACCTGCTCATCCGCTACTGAACCCCGGCTTGCACACCTCCTGGTGGGGCGATCCTGATGACCGGGACCTGGTACTAACACGCAGCTAAATCCATCTCCACCATCTGGAGCTCTGGTGAAAACCGGTTAGTACTTAGACTCCGCACCTCGGGTGAGCCTGTGTCATCTGCCAGGGTGACTGCCTATGTTCCTATCCTGCTGGTTAGTGGTAGTCCTACAACTGCTATAGCAATTGGTCTTCGAGCTTGACCCCTGATCGTGACACAGTGGGGTAGTGGAAGCCAGTGAAGGGTTTGGCAGAAAGGGGCAGCAGTCACGGATCGGTTAGTGAGGTGTATTAATTTAATTTATTAATTAAGCATGATGTGGTTAAATGGCCAAGCTCAATATGTATAACTGAGAATTTGACTACTGCAATTTAGCATTTTGTAGCTTTTACTTTGTATCAAGTATTATGTTATATCATCGTTCTTTTGTATAGGCTTGGCTTCTGCTGGGTCCCTTAATTTTTCTTTGTTGCGTATGTATCGGAAGATTCATCTAGAGCGACACTTGTGTGCTCTGTAGAAACATCTATTACACACAATGGTTTGTTAGATGCATGTACATTTGCAGGGTGTTTAACCTCATATATATGTTGAACACATACACTTGCATATCTGGATATGTATATTCCAGGAAAATTGCAATATGATGAACAATTTTCCAATAATTTTTTTTTTTTCTTTTTTTACATCTTGTGTTTTACCCTATGTTCACACCTGTGCATTTTGCAGTTTGCAGAAACGCACTACAGTCCATTTAACATGGTTTCCTATATTACTAGTTCACATCTATGCATTTTGCGGCTGGTTCATTTTTGGAAAGAGTCTGACTTTTTTCCTGCAATTTGCGGCTAATAGACTTCAATGGAGCTGCACCAGAAACGCAAGTGGTGCATTTTAACACTGGATATAGCTGGTTGCTAAACAGGGGGCCTTAGCAACCGGCGAGGGTTCCCTGCTGAAAGCTGAATGTTAAAAAAAATTGCTGGGAAAAAAAATGCCCCCCTCCCCAGGTCCATACCAGGCCTTTCAGGTCTAGTATGGATTCAGAGGGGACCCCCCCCCATGCCAAAATCCTTAAAAAAATGGTGTGGGGTACCCCCCAAAATCCATACCAAACCCTTATCCAAGCATGCAGGGGGGAGGGACGAGTGAGCGCCCTCTCTGAACCATTCCAGGTTGCATGCCCTCAACATGAGGGGGGTGCTTTTGGGCAGGGGTGCTCTGTATCCCCCACCCCAAAACACCTTGCCCAAAGGCTTCTTCCTGACAACTGTAGCTGGTGGTTGTCGGGGTCTGCAGGCTTATTGTTATTTGGAAGCCCCCCTCTAAGAAGGGAGGCCCCCAGATTCCACCCCCCACCCTATGTGAATGGGTATTGAGTACATCGTACCCCTACCCATTCACCAAAAAAGCAGTGGAATGTAATGAAAACACTAGAGCCGTTTTTTTTGTTTGTTTTTTTTAAACAAATTGAGGTTTATTGAGCATGTACAAAAAAGATTACATAAGAATACACAAACAAAGATCGGTGCAACAGGCACCAAACAGCATGAAAGAGAGTACATTCCACATCTGACATAGCATACTGAAATTTGCAGTGCACACAATACAATGTCTACCTGTAGTATAGATATAAATACCATAGGTTGTCCAGATGAGCATATCAAAGAGGCAGCGACCCATCCTCTTCGCGTAATCCCAGAAACCTAACTCACACAGCTGTGGGAATTTTCCAACCACCTATCCCATATTTTGTGGAATTTCAACGGGCATCCTCGATTAGAATAAATAATTTTTTTGTAAGGTAAAGTTCGGTTGACGGCACCCTTCCACTGCTGGATCGTTTGGGGGGGGGGGGGGGGGTCAGGTCTAAGCCACAATTGAGCTATCTGCATCCTAGCAGCAAAGGGAGTCTCCTGTAAAAAGATTCTAAGATATTTGCTTTCCTCCTGGAGGGGGAGAAGACCAAGAATACACTGGCGTGGGGAGAGCGTAAGGGGAGATCTCATATGGTCATGTAGAAATTGGATAATCTGTGCCCAATACCGTTGTATGGGGGGGCAGGTCCAAATAAGGTGATAAAAAGTGCTGGCCATTAGTGATGGACGAACTTCCGACGGGACGTTTCGCGAACGCGAAACGCGAACGGACACAAACGTTCGCGAAAACGACCGTTCGCCGCGGGCTCCATTGACTTCAATGGGAGGCGAATTTCGCAAACCTTTAGGTCGAATTTGCGGCCACGGGGTAATTATTAGGGGGTAGCACGTAGTCCCACCACCTGGACAATAGCATAATACATGTATGAGGTGAATTTGGGATCGATAACTACAAGCATTTTTTTTTTATTTGGGAAATTGTTCTGACAATTCAGGACTATGGAGCTAATGAAGGCAATGGAGGAGAGGGAAGGTCAGGGACCAGGGTAGGCAAACAAGAGGGTGCAGGAGATACAGAGCACTGACAGCAGCACCGTAATACAGAGCACTGACATCAGCACCGTGACATACAGCGCTGACAGCAGCTCCGTGACATACAGCGCTGACAGCAGCTCCGTGACATACAGCGCTGACAGCAGCTCCGTGACATACAGCGCTGACAGCAGCTCCGTGACATACAGCGCTGACAGCAGCTCCGTGACATACAGCGCTGACAGCAGCACCGTGACATACAGCGCTGACAGCAGCTCCGTGACATACAGCGCTGACAGCAGCTCCGTGACATACAGCGCTGACAGCAGCTCCGTGACATACAGCACTGACAGCAGCTCCGTGACATACAGCGCTGACAGCAGCTCCGTGACATACAGCGCTGACAGCAGCACCGTGACATACAGCGCTGACAGCAGCTCCGTGACATACAGCGCTGACAGCAGCTCCGTGACATACAGCGCTGACAGCAGCTCCGTGACATACAGCGCTGACAGCAGCTCCGTGACATACAGCGCTGACAGCAGCTCCGTGACATACAGCGCTGACAGCAGCTCCGTGACATACAGCGCTGACAGCAGCTCCGTGACATACAGCGCTGACAGCAGCTCCGTGACATACAGCGCTGACAGCAGCTCCGTGACATACAGCGCTGACAGCAGCTCCGTGACATACAGCGCTGACAGCAGCACCGTAAGCAGCCCCAGGAGGAAGTCAGCACAGCACAGGGATGGTGTGATCCCCTCATAATAAGAACCCCCAGGAGGAAGTCAGCACAGCACAGGGATGGTGGGAGCCCCTCATAATAAGAACACCCAGGAGGAAGTCAGCACAGCACAGGGATGGTGGGAACCCCTCATAATAAGCAGCCCCAGTAGAAATATGACACCGCTCAACCTCTTCAAAGAGGAGGGTAGGGGCATATAGTACGGTGTGCTTTTTTGGGTCAGGGAAGTGAGCCAAATGAATTAAGAAGGTCTGTGTGCTTGATTCCAAAAATTGTTTATAGACATATACATGGTCTACTGATCACATGTGTTGAATTCCTCCGAGATCCATGCCTCATTCATTTTTAGAAATGTGAGGTAGTTAACACTGTGGTGAGCTAGGCGAGTACGCTTATCGGTCACAATCCCCCCTGCTGCGCTGAACGTCCTTTCGGACAGGACACTGGATGAGGGGCAAGCCAACAGTTCGATTGCAAATTGGGCAAGCTCTGGCCAGAGGTCAAGCCTGCCCACCCAGTAGTCTAGGGGTTCATCACTCCTCAGAGCGTCCACATCGGCCGTTAACCCAATGTAGTCGGACACCTGACGGTCTAGGCGTTCCCTGATGCTGGATCCGGATGACACCTGTCGATGGGTCGGCTGAAAGAATGACCTCATATCCGAAGTCACCAACACATCTTCAAACCGGCCTCTTCTTGCAGGCGCTGTTGGATTGGTACCCGCAAATCCTTCTCTGGGAGTGGGAATTGCTCCTCTGCCAGCGCACGCAAAAGCAGAATGCAGCATTTCTCGAAGCAAGGCCTGGAAGTGCTGCATTCTGACAGCCCTCTGCGACGGCGGTAACATTTCCGCCATTTTGTGTTTGTACCGGGGGTCTAAGTACGTTGCCACCCAGTACTGGTCCTTGACCCTCATGCTTTTTATACGGGGGTCCCTATTAAAACACTGGAGCATGAAGGCCCCCATTTGCACTAAAGTGGAAGCGGTGTGGTGGCCTGGCTCCTGCTCATCATCCAGGATAATGTCGTCCTCTTCATTCTCCTCTCCCCATCCTCGCACAACAGGGATCCCAGAAAGGTTTAAAGCATGCTCTTCTTGCTCCTGCTCATCCGCCCCGGCACCATCCTCCTCTGACTCCTCATCAGACTCCTGTTGTTGACTTGTCTCAGATAGAGTAGCCCCCCCTGGGAATTCATCCAGCATTGCGACTTCCTCATCTTCCCGCTCCTGCTCCTCCACAGCCTGATCAATGACACGACGCAATGCACGCTCCAGAAAGAAGGCATAAGGTACCATGTCACTGATGGCGCCATGGCTGCGACTGACCAGTTTGGTGATCTCCTCAAATGGCCGCAGAAGTCTGCATGTGTCGCGCATGAGCAGCCACTGGCGCGGTGAAAAAAAACCCAGCTCCCCAGAACCGTTTCTTTCGCAGAGTTCATACAGGTAGACGTTAACTGCACGTTTCTGCTGGAGCAGCCTATCAAGCATATAGAAGGTTGAGTTCCATCGCGTCGGGCAATCGCAAATAAGACGTCTGACCGGCAGATGGTGTCGCCGCTGAATGTCAGCAAGGCGAGCCATGGCCGTGTAAGATCTTCTGAAATGGGCCGAGATTTTCCTTGCCTGCCGCAAGATGTCCTGGACCCCAGGGTATTTGACAAGGAATCGCTGCACGACCAAGTTTAAGACGTGTGCCATGCACGGCACGTGCGTGATTTTGCCCTGTTTCAATGCGCTAAGCAGATTGGCACCGTTGTCACACACCACTTTACCAACTGTCAAATTGAGCGGTGTTAGCCACTCATCTGCCTGTGAACGCAAAGCTGAAAGGAGTGCCGGGCCAGTGTGGCTCTTTGCTTCCAGGCACAACAGACGCAGCACGGCATGGCAACGTCTCACCTGGCATGTGGAATAGGTTCTGGGGAGCTTGGGCGGTGCAGTGGAAGAGACGCTAGCAGCGGAAAAGGAGGAGGCAGCTGAGGAGGAGAGGGAGGAGGATGGAGTAGGAGGAGGAGAAGAAGAGTCAGGCCTGCATGCAATCCGTGGCGGTAAAACCAAATCTACACGGGTGCCACGGGTTACATGCTTGACGGCCGTCAGAAGGTTCACCCAGTGGGCAGTAAAACTGATATACCTTCCCTGCCCGTGTTTGCTAGACCACGTGTCTGTGGTCAGATGTATCTTGGCACCGACACTGTGTGCCAGAGATACATTCACTTGCCGCTGAACATGGCCATATAGCTCTGGGATGCCCTTCTCTGAGAAATACTTCCTTCCTGGGACCTTCCATTGTGGTGTTCCAATGGCCACAAATTTGCGAAAGGCCTCCGAGTCCACCAGTTTATATGGCAGTAGTTGGCGGGCTATGAGTTCTGACAAGCCAGCCGCCAACCGTTGGGCAAGAGGGTTATCCGGCGTCATCATTTTTTTACGCTCAAACATTAGGCCCACGGAAGCCTGCCTTTTTGCAGAAAAATGTGAGCTTGGCGTGATGGAAGGTGGAGTGGAGGACAATTGTGAGGAGAGAGGAGAAGGAGAAGTAGAAGACGAGGCTGGACGGTGAGAGCCTGCAGTGTGGCTTTGTGTGTTCCGTTGCTCCCACTGGGCTCGGTGATGGCTGCTCATGTGCCTTCTTAAGGCGGTCGTCCCTAGGTGAGTATTGGGCTTACCGCGACTAACGCGTTGACTGCAAAGATTGCAGATGGCAACGCTATTGTCAGCAGCGGACACGTTAAAAAAAGCCCACACTGCGGAGCCATGTGCCGGTGTCCTGGGAGCGCCAGATGTGACCGTACATGGTCGATGACTCGCTCCTGATACATTTGCAGTCTGCTTTGTCCCTGCTGTGCAATGTAAGTCATTGCTGCTTCTCCTCCCTATCTGCTGGTCCATATCTCCCTCTGAACTCCCCTCCTCTTCCTCTCTTGTGGGCACCCACGTGACATCACTAGACACGTCATCATCAACGTCACCTTCCCCACCGCTATAAGTAGAGTAGGCAGCAACACCGGGGACCAACCTCCTCCTTGGGCTGATCTGGGTACTGGCGTCAGACTGCTGAGTAGCGCTTGTTGCTACCTCCTCTTCCTGATCCAATACCAAGAGTGGCTGCGCATCAGAAATGTCCTCTTGATATGGATCGGAAAATAATTCCAGTGACTCAAGCGGAAGGTATGTGGTGGTGGTGGTGGTGGTCGTGTTGTTGGTGGTAGTGTCTTTGGGGGTGCACATAGCAGAGAGTGAAGAAGAGGGTGCAGATCGAGAGGATGAGGAGGGTGCAGAAGAGTAAGGCTGAGCGAGCCACTCAACCAAGTCTGGTGCATCCTTTAAAGTAATTGAACGCACCTTCTGCAACTTCCCACTTTGGCTCAAGCCTGTTGCTCCTGCCCTACCCCTACCACCCCTGCGGAAGGGCCTGCCTCTTCCTCTGCATGTCATTTTTTAAATGACCCTGTGACAAAACTCTTAGTCCCTATACCGCTGAAGGACTGCTGCAGTATAGGTGAGCGGTCAGCAGTGGTGCACGTCAACCCTATCTATTGTGGACCGATAGCGGTCCTTACAGAACAGCAGACTGTACCGCACTCAAGCCTATGTACCGTAGCACCCTATACCAAGTTACCAGTCCTTATAAGAACTTTTGTGGACCAAGCAGGTTGTGTATTAGTGTTTAGCAGACTGTACGTCAGTCCCTATACCGCTGAAGGACTGCTGCAGTATAGGGCAGCGGTCAGCAGTGGTGCACGTCAACCCTATCTATTGTGGACCGATAGCGGTCCTTACAGAACAGCAGACTGTACCGCACTCAAGCCTATGTACCGTAGCACCCTATACCAAGTTACCAGTCCTTATAAGAACTTTTGTGGACCAAGCAGGTTGTGTATTAGTGTTTAGCAGACTGTACGTCAGTCCCTATACCGCTGAAGGACTGCTGCAGTATAGGGCAGCGGTCAGCAGTGGTGCACGTCAACCCTATCTATTGTGGACCGATAGCGGTCCTTACAGAACAGCAGACTGTACCGCACTCAAGCCTATGTACCGTAGCACCCTATACCAAGTTACCAGTCCTTATAAGAACTTTTGTGGAACAAGCAGGTTGTGTGTTAGTGATTAGCAGACTGTACGTCAGTCCCTATACCGCTGAAGGACTGCTGCAGTATAGGTGAGCGGTCAGCAGTGGTGCACGTCAACCCTATCTATTGTGGACCGATAGCGGTCCTTACAGAACAGCAGACTGTACCGCACTCAAGCCTATGTACCGTAGCACCCTATACCAAGTTACCAGTCCTTATAAGAACTTTTGTGGACCAAGCAGGTTGTGTATTAGTGTTTAGCAGACTGTACGTCAGTCCCTATACCGCTGAAGGACTGCTGCAGTATAGGGCAGCGGTCAGCAGTGGTGCACGTCAACCCTATCTATTGTGGACCGATAGCGGTCCTTACAGAACAGCAGACTGTACCGCACTCAAGCCTATGTACCGTAGCACCCTATACCAAGTTACCAGTCCTTATAAGAACTTTTGTGGACCAAGCAGGTTGTGTATTAGTGTTTAGCAGACTGTACGTCAGTCCCTATACCGCTGAAGGACTGCTGCAGTATAGGGCAGCGGTCAGCAGTGGTGCACGTCAACCCTATCTATTGTGGACCGATAGCGGTCCTTACAGAACAGCAGACTGTACCGCACTCAAGCCTATGTACCGTAGCACCCTATACCAAGTTACCAGTCCTTATAAGAACTTTTGTGGAACAAGCAGGTTGTGTGTTAGTGATTAGCAGACTGTACGTCAGTCCCTATACCAATGAAGGACTGCTGCAGTATAGGGCAGCGGTCAGCAGTAGTGCACGGCAACCCTATGTATTGTGGACCGATAGCGGTCCTTACAGAACAGCAGACTGTAACGCACTCAGGCCTATGTACCGTAGCACCCTATACCAAGTTACCAGTCCTTATAAGAACTTTTGTGGACCAAGCAGGTTGTGTGTTAGTGATTAGCAGACTGTACGTCAGTCCCTATACCAATGAAGGACTGCTGCAGTATAGGGCAGCGGTCAGCAGTAGTGCACGGCAACCCTATGTATTGTGGACCGATAGCGGTCCTTACAGAACAGCAGACTGTACTGCACTCAGGCCTATGTACCGTAGCACCCTATACCAAGTTACCAGTCCTTATAAAAACTTTTGTGGACCAAGCAGGTTGTGTGTTAGTGTTTAGCAGACTGTGCGTCAGTCCCTATACCGCTGAAGGACTGCTGCAGTATAGGGCAGCGGTCAGCAGTAGTGCACGGCAACCCTATGTATTGTGGACCGATAGCGGTCCTTACAGAACAGCAGACTGTAACGCACTCAGGCCTATGTACCGTAGCACCCTATACCAAGTTACCAGTCCTTATAAGAACTTTTGTGGACCAAGCAGGTTGTGTGTTAGTGATTAGCAGACTGTACGTCAGTCCCTATACCAATGAAGGACTGCTGCAGTATAGGGCAGCGGTCAGCAGTAGTGCACGGCAACCCTATGTATTGTGGACCGATAGCGGTCCTTACAGAACAGCAGACTGTACTGCACTCAGGCCTATGTACCGTAGCACCCTATACCAAGTTACCAGTCCTTATAAGAACTTTTGTGGACCAAGCAGGTTGTGTGTTAGTGATTAGCAGACTGTACGTCAGTCCCTATACCAATGAAGGACTGCTGCAGTATAGGGCAGCGGTCAGCAGTAGTGCACGGCAACCCTATGTATTGTGGACCGATAGCGGTCCTTACAGAACAGCAGACTGTACTGCACTCAGGCCTATGTACCGTAGCACCCTATACCAAGTTACCAGTCCTTATAAGAACTTTTGTGGACCAAGCAGGTTGTGTGTTAGTGATTAGCAGACTGTACGTCAGTCCCTATACCAATGAAGGACTGCTGCAGTATAGGGCAGCGGTCAGCAGTAGTGCACGGCAACCCTATGTATTGTGGACCGATAGCGGTCCTTACAGAACAGCAGACTGTACTGCACTCAGGCCTATGTACCGTAGCACCCTATACCAAGTTACCAGTCCTTATAAGAACTTTTGTGGACCAAGCAGGTTGTGTATTAGTGTTTAGCAGACTGTGCGTCAGTCCCTATACCGCTGAAGGACTGCTGCAGTATAGGGCAGCGGTCAGCAGTAGTGCACGGCAACCCTATGTATTGTGGACCGATAGCGGTCCTTACAGAACAGCAGACTGTACCGCACCCAAGCCTATGTACCGTAGCACCCTAGACAGACCAAGTTACCAGTCCTGATAAAGAGCTTTGTGGAACAAGTGAGTTGTGAATGATTAGCAGACTGCAGCAGAAGGGCAGCAGTCAAGTATAATATTCTTTCTATATTTGGAAGAAAGAATATTATACGTGTACAAGCCTATTACCGTACCACTGATACCAGTCCTGAAAAGAACCTTTGTGGAACTAATAGTAACAGCAAGTCTTTAAAATTATCCTCACTGCCTGACACACTGCTTCCTGCCTGTCCCTATACAAATTGGCAAAAAAGAGTAGGCTGGAACGATTAGCTGGAACAGCTCTTTTGTGGACCTGATAGTAACAGCTAATGATGATGATGATGATGATGATGAAGAAAGACTAATCTGGCTGAGCTGTCCCTAAAATAGCAGCATACAGCGCTCTGTCCCTTTATCTAAACTGACAAAAGAAACTCAGGCTGCTGACCTAACACCTATACCAGTCCTGAAAAGAACTTTTGTGTACCAAATAGCTAGCGTTTTCTCTGTCCCTACTCCACACAGGATCCTTTCCCTACAGTGACAGAAGAAAGAATGTAAAATGGCCACCGGATCGGGTGTATTTATAGGTTAGGGGGAATGTCCAAGTGTCCATGAGCTGTCATGTCTCAATTGGTTGTCCTGTAACACATGATAAACGTGTCACGAAAGGTTAAAGTTCTTGTATACATTAAACACGTAAGTCCGCCGGGGCGAACGACGGAAAAAGGCGTTCGAACCCGCGGACGGCGAAAGTCGGAAATTCGCCGCGAAACGACCGCCGGGCGAACCGTTCGGCCATCACTACTGGCCATATCACCACATCTGGGGCATGTAGGGTCAAAGTCGGGTTTGTATTTAGATAGCCGACTAGGTGTGACGTAGGAGCGATGGAGAATACCTCGGTCGACACCGCCAATATCTCCCCCCAGTGTTCGTCCTCCACCTGCCCAACGTCAGCCTCCCATTCAGTTTTAAGGTTGTAGGCATGAGCCGTGGCCCGAGGGGTGAGGAGGTGCGTGTATATGGTCGAAATTAGTTTCCGGGGATACACACCAAGAACCAAACTTGCTAAGGGAGTGCACGCCAAGACAGGGGGTGCACTCCCAAACTGTGTCTGGACTTCAAGTACCGAAAAAACGCATGGTTGGGAAGGCCAAATTCGTCCTTGAGTGCCTGGAACGTCTTGACACCATGGGTTGTGTAAAGTTGAGATAGGTATATAACTCCCCTACATATCCACACTTTGTAGTCCGGCACTCAGCATCTCAGGTAACGCAAGATTATCCCAAAGAGGCGTGTGTGCATGTAGGGAGGGGGCCCCAGATCTAGACTGCGCCACCCGCCAAACCCGGCCATGGTGCACGAGCATATTATGTTTAGATCCCGAGTGGGAAATACCTCTGTGTTTACAAAAGATAAGTTGGTAGGGGTGTGCAATCACGTCTGTTACCGAGGTGCACACCAGGTGGGAGTACCTCAGTTTGTCATATGTGTTAAGATAGTAGAAGTGGGAGAGCTGGGAGGCCAAGTAGTATGTCTCTAAGTCAGGAAGTGCAGCGCCTCCAAGGTGGACCAGACACTTGAGAGTCTGCCAGGCCAGCTTATGCCTGGAAGAGCCCCAAATGAACACGTTGAGGATTGATTCCATATCGCGGAACAGATGGGACGGCAGGTGGAGTAGGGCATGCCAAAACAGGTAGAGCAGCTTAGGGAGAAGAATCATTTTGACAAGCCCCAGGCGGCCCATGACCCCAAGATGGAGTCTGGACCAGACCTGGGTCTTCCGTTTCAAGAGGGGGAAAAAAGGTTCAAGGTTAAGGCTAATATTGTCCGCAGAGGAGCGAGAGCAGTATACGCCGAGGTACTTGATCCTATCCGTACGCTCAAGAGGTAACAGGGCCTGCGTCCTCGTGGGGACGGAGACGTCAATGGGGAGAATTTGGGACTTGGACCAATTAATACGGAGACCTGAAAAAACACCAAAGCGCCGAATCACTTCCAAAACCGCCGTCAGGGAGGGGCCAGCATCTTCCAGATACAGCAACATGTCATCTGCGTAAAGGCTTATAACCTCTGACAACTGGCCCATACGGAGGCCAGGAATGTCCGGATGCGCTCTCATGGCGATAGCCAGGGGCTCCACCGCCAACGCATACAGCATGGGCGAAATGGGGCACCCCTGGCGCGTACCTCTTGATAGGGAGAAGGGACTGGAAATCTGGCCATTCATAAGGATTCGGGCAGTGGGGGCCTGATAGAGGAGCTGAACCCAGCACACAAACCTACGGCCGAAGCCAAACCTATGTAGGCATTCCCACAGGTAACCCCACTCCACCAAATCAAATGCCTTAGCGGCATCCAAACTAACCACCACCCTGGAGCCGGTGTTATCATGAGGGGTCTGCAGGTTCATAAACATCCTAAGATTGAAAGCCGTGTTCTTTCTGGGCATAAATCCTGTCTGGTCTGTGGGTATAAGGTGAAGTATTACCTTATTGAGTCTAAGGGCGAGGAGCTTAGCCAGAATTTTGATGTCCAGTTGCAGAAGCGATATGGGGCGGTATGATTCGGGGTAAAGGGGGTCTTTGCCTGGTTTAGGGATAAGGACTAACAGTGCCTCATTCATGGAGCGGGGGAGCACGCCGGTGTCAAATATGTGGGTGTAGAGTAGGTGAAGTTTGGGGAGAAGGACCTCTTGAAACTGGGTATAGAACTCCCGGGGAAGGCCATCTGAACCAGGGGCTTTGGATGGTGGCAAACAAGCTATAGCCTCTGCTATACACTCTTCAGTTATGGGGGCCTCCGGGAGCTCCACTTGGGAGTCCGTAAGGACTGGGAAATTCACCGTCTGCAGCAGGGCGCGCAGCCCATCCAAGAAGCCAGTAGCCTCAGAGTTGTATAGGTCAGCATAAAATTCCTGGGCTACCTCCATTGGATCCGACAGCGTGGTTCCAGCCGCAGACGTGATTTGGACCACCACCAGGGGACTGTGGTCCAGGTGGGCCATATAGGCCAACAGCTTCCCAGCCCTCTCCCCATATTCATAAACTTTTTGTTTGCTATAAAAGACTTTCTTCCCCGCTCTGTCAAGGTGTAGATGGTCAGTGAGTCTAGATTGCATTCTCAATTTGGCGGAGTTAGAGGGTGTGGGTTGCGCAAGGAATTCGCTCTCCATCTCCTCCAGCACCTTTTCAGCCTGCTGTATAGCTAGCTTCGAGGAGTCTTTATATCGATTAACGCGAGTGGATAGTAGCACGCGAGCGTGCAACTTAAAAGCTTCCCACACCAGACCAAACGAGGCAGAGCCCGCGTTGGCCCGAAAGTAGTAATCCCATTCACGCTGGACTGCCTCCAAATCAGGGAGGACTGTTAGCCAGAAAGGGTTCAACCTCCACATGTGGGATACCGGGGTGGAGGGCAGGCGAAGCCTGGCCCAACAGGGCGAGTGGTCAGACAAGACCCTGGTCCCAATCCCCACATCCTGTAAGTACGGAAGCAGGGTAGAGGAGAACAGGATCATATCTATCTGGGACATGGCATCATGTGCCGGCGTGAAGCAGGAGTACTCCCTCCGGGTAGGGTGCCTATACCTCCAGGTGTCCGTCAGGGCAAATTCAGCAAGGAACTTGCCAAATCTGGTTTGCGATGGGGGAGGAAAGGGCGCAGGGGATCGGGTAAGCCTATCCAGAGTGGGGGATACCACGGAATTAAAATCCCCTAGCCACATAGCTGGCAGCGTGGGGTGCTGTAGCATAAAATCAATCCCTGCCTGGAGGGCCTCAAACTGGAAGGGCGGGGGTATGTAAAAGGCTAGTAAAAGAAATTCCAGGCCTCCAACCGTAATATGCAAAAATAAGTAGCGTCCCCGTCTATCTGATTGCAGATTATGTAGATGAAATTGGGCAGTTTTAGCCACCAGGACAGCAACTCCGCTGGAGTTGTTAGTATAAGGGGCATGATACATCCACCCAACCCATGGCTTTTTAAGGGACAGTTGTAGCTGACCCGTAATATGCATCTCAGCCAGTACCATAATATCCGCACGCAATTGCTTAAGGTGAGAAAGCACCGCCACTCTCTTAGATCTATCCCATAGGCCTCGCACATTCCAAGTAATTACCTTAAGGGTCGCCATAGCAAACAGATATCACATTACAGGGTAGTTGTAACAGGTGATGATTGCCCTGGCCCACAGTCCTCCAGGAGGGGACTCCCACGGAGGGCAGTACACATGGTGGCAGCTTCCCCCCCCGCCCGCTGCAGGCCCACCCCGCACCCATACTCAAAAACCTCCCCTACAGCAATAATAGAAACCAAGGACAGTGCAGTTAATACTTGGTACACAGAATCAAGCAGTAGAACAATTGTCAGACATAAATTGATAAATACAAACATAAAAAGAATGTGGAACTGAAACCGCAGGCAAAACCTGAAAGTGGTAAAGTGTAGTTTAACATTGCCTACACTGGACCGGCAAGGCAGGCAAGGTACACAGCAGCCCATAAAGTACATGAGAGCTGAGGCCGGCCAGGGAAACATAACTTGGAGTGACAGTGAGGAGTGCACGTGGCTACGGGGGACAATGAGGGGAGCATCCAGGTGTAAAGAGCGTGTGTGACCAAGTGCACCCCCCATCAGGAACAGGGACGAACAAAAGTCAACTGTGCTGTGCGGCCGGGTAGGAAGTCTCAGCATAGGGAGGTCCTGGCCGAGAGCAGTGACCAGAGCCCCGGCTACAAAGTTGTCTGTGGAAAGGGGGGACCCATAGGAAGCAGGACAAGAGTGTTAGATGACATAAACAGGGGCTCACACAGAACATCAAGGGGCGCACATAATCATATGTGAGGCACACCAGTCAACCGAGGGGCAGTAACTTAGGAGAGGGCAACAGGAGCTCAAGGCTACTCACGGTTCATATCATGGCTGTCCCTCTGCCGCGGAGGCCAGGATCGGGGCCGCTGAAGTACATCAGAATGGCCATCAGGGTCAGGCAGGGGCATCGTCCGGGCGTTGTTCAAGCCAGGAGAGTACAGCAGCGGGGTCCTCAAAGAAGTGGGTCTTGCCATCGCGAATGACACAGAGCCGAGCAGGGAACATCATTGCATATGCCAGGTGACGGATGCGGAGCTGTCGCTTGGCTTCAATGAACTGAGCCCTCTTCTTCTGGATCTCAGCGGAGAAGTCCGGGAACACCGCTATGCGCTTGTCCTCGTAGGGGATGTTGCCCTTCTCACGGATGAGGCGCAAAACCGCGTCCCGATCACGGTAGTTAAGCATCTTTGCGATAAGTGCGCGGTGGGGCGCCCGGAGGCCGGGGTCTTGAGGCCAGGCGGTGGGCGCGCTCGACCGCGAAAGTGGAGGAAAAGGCCTCTCGACCAAAATTTGCAATTAGCAGGCGTTCAAGGAATGCAGGGGGGTCGGAGCCCTCCACCTTTTCAGGCAATCCCACGAAGCGAGATTACAGCGGCGCATTCTGTTTTCGAGTTTGTCCTGCTTACACAGGACAGCGGTCAGTTGGTGCTGCAGCCTTTCAGTGGAGATTTGAAGGGGGGGGATATCATCCTCCACCTGCGCTCCGTCTCGCCGACCCTCTCTCTCAGCTTGTGTAAGTCCTGGCGGATGAGGGAGATGTCCACCTTGACCTCCTCGATCCTAGAAGGAGGTGCGGCAGAGGGTGACAGCCTCAAGAATACGGGCCGTGTCACCAGAGGGAGGATTCTCCGCGGTCGGGCCCGGTGCGGCGCCATCTTCCTCCATGAGGTACGGAGCGTCCGCTCGGAACTTTCCGAGCCTGGCAATCGCGCACGGAGTTTTTTTTTCGGCGGCGACATGGACGCGGGGTGTTCTCCCGGGAGAGGTAGGATGTTATTCCGCGAAGGAAAGTCAATTTGGTCCACAAGGATGGTATAAAGGATATAGGATAGCTGGAGCTCATGGAAAGTGCGTCCTACGCCATGCAGCTGCAGGCCACGCCCCACTAGAGCCGGTTTTTGACAACTTCTTCTTTATTAATAGCTGTCTCTTCCCGCTGTCTTCTCCTTTCCGCCATCTCCTCCTCGAACTGTCTCTTCCTACTGTTTTTCTCTTTCCCGACGTCTTCTCCACGAGCCGTCTCTTCCCGCTGCTGTCTTCTTCCTCGCCGCCGAGGGCCTGGTATGGACCGGGGGGGGGGGACCTCACGCCGTCTTTTTCTTCACTCACTTAAATAGGTCTAAGGTCTTCCAGAACAAAGGTTAATGGATAGTCTTGATTTTTAACAAGATCATTAGACCACCTTGATTACCTTAATTATTGCCAAAGGTGTTCTATTGTCTATACACGGTAGTATTTGAATTGATGCATCAGAGTTATTTGAATAAATATATATATATATATATATATATATATATATATATATATATATATCTCCTGTGTTTTAACTTGTTATTTTAGCTATGACTAGGCACCAAGAAAGGTGTAAAACACGTTAGCTGAAGCTTTAATTTTAAATTCCATTTGTTGTATGGGCTGTTTTTACATGAATAAGTCCCATCGTACGTAACGAACGTTACCTCGTTCCGGACGATCTGATTTTCCGACAACTTTCTGTCCGTGTGTATGCAAGACAAGTTTGGCACAAAATCCGTTGGAAAAAATCTGATGAATTTTGTTGTCGGAATGTCCGACCGTGTGTACAAGGCATTAGACCGCTCAGAAGCCTGCCTCATAGATAGTCTGTGAGACCAGCGGTAGGCAACCATAAAAAGGTAGAAATCTACCTGAACAACATGGGCGAAGTCAAAGATCTTGGTTCACCATTTCAGGTCCGATTTCAAATTTCTAAATTTTGGGCTGAGTTCGGACCTGGAACAGACCAAAAGACGCACAGGGCTCCTGTGCAAATTCACATCGGAGCCACATTGGTGATATATTAATCGGCTCCTTAGAGAGACGGTGCCATTCTCCTGCTATTGCGAATTGGATGCAAGGATCCCGCATTCAATTCGCAATGGTGTGAACCCGACCTTTCCTGCACCAGTATATGATTGGTAAATGGGGATGTACAAAGGCCATTAACCACTTGCCGACCGCCGCACGACGATATACGTCGGCAGAATGGCACGGGCAGGCATATGGGCGTATATATAAGTCCCTGCCTGCCCGCGGGTGGGGGGCCCGATCGGGCCCCCCCCCCGGTGCCTGCGGCGGTCAGCATTTCTTCGAGAGCGATCCGGGATGAGGGGGCGGCCATTCATTCATGGCCACCCCCTCGCGATCGCTCTCGACGAATGGAAATCCCCCGTGACATCACTTCCTCTCCTGTAATGTAAACACAGGAGAGGAAGTGATGTATTCTCTCCTCCGTGTCGGTATTTTCCGTTCCGACACGGAGGAGAGCGGATCGGTGAGTTGCACCAACACTCTACACACACAGTAGAACATGCCAGGCACACTCACACCCCCCCTTTACCCCCCGATCACCCCCCCAATTACCCCTGCCCCCCAGTCACAGTGACACCAATGTCATTTTTTTTTTTTTTTTTTTTTTTTTTTTTTGCATTGGTGTCATTTGTGACTGTAATAACTGTTAGGGCAGTTAGGGTTAGCCCCCTTTAGTTCTAATGTACCCCCCTAACCCCCCCAATAAAGGTTTAACCCCGTGATCACCCCCCGTCGCCAGTGTCACTAAGGCTGGGTTCACATTGCAGCGGTTTATGAGAACGAATGTGATTCGCACCGCACTGCAGTGCAAATCACATCCGATCTCTGTGCGATTCGAGTTCAGCCATTCGCCGCACCCGCCGCACCCGCCACACCCGCCGCACCCGCCGCAAATTCGCACGGGACCCTTTTTTTGGCCCGCAGCAGAATCGGATCGCATGGGTGTTCACACCATGCGATCCGAGTTTGCAGATCGCACTGCGATATGCGAACTGATCTGGGGGTGTCAGTAACATTTCACTGACACTCCCAGCAGTTCGCATAGGGCAGTGTGAACTGCCGCCGGGAGGCATGCGATGCGGGAACCCGCCGCGGATTCGCGGCGTTTCCGCATCGCTCCAGTGATCACCATATAACTGTTACAGGTGACGCTGGTTGGTTAGTTATTTTTTTATAGTTTCAGGGCACCCGCCATTTATTACCTAATAAAGGTTTAACCCCCTGATCACCCGGCGGGTGTCATTTGTGACTAATAACTGTTAGGGCAGTTAGGGTTAGCCCCCTTTAGTTCTAAGGTACCCCCCTAACCCCCCCAATAAAGGTTTAACCCCGTGATCACCCCCCGTCGCCAGTGTCACTAAGGCTGGGTTCAGATTGCAGCGGTTTGAGAACGGATGTGATTCGCACCGCACTGCAGTGCAAATCACATCCGATCTCTGTGCGATTCGAGTTCAGCCATTCGCCGCACCCGCCGCACCCGCCGCAAATTCGCACGGGACCCTTTTTTTGGCCCGCAGCAGAATCGGATCGCATGGGTGTTCACACCATGCGATCCGAGTTTGCAGATCGCACTGCGATATGCGAACTGATCTGGGGGTGTCAGTAACATTTCACTGACACTCCCAGCAGTTCGCATAGGGCAGTGTGAACTGCCGCCGGGAGGCATGCGATGCGGGAACCCGCCGCGCATTCGTGGCGTTCCCGCATCGCTCCAGTGTGAACCCAGCCTAATAAGCGATCGTTTTTCTGATCGCTGTATTAGTGTCACAGGTGACGCTAGTTAGGCAGGTAGGTATTTAGGTTCGCCGCAGCTTTTTATAGCGCCAGGGACCCCCATATACTACCGCATAAAGCCCCCTGATTGCCCCCTAGTTAACCCTTTCACCAGTGATCACCATATAACTGTTACAGGTGACGCTGGTTGGTTAGTTATTTTTTTATAGTTTCAGGGCACCCGCCATTTATTACCTAGTCTCACTAGTGTACCCCTAAATTTAGGGGTGTCTACTTTCCAAAATGGGGTCATTTGGGGGGGGTTTGTGCCATCTTGGCATTTTATGGCCTTCAAAACTGTAACGCCCTTAGAAAGCCTGAAGGCGGTGCTTGGTTTTCGGGGCCCCGTACGCGGCTAGGCTCCCAAAAAGTCCCACATATGTGGTATCCCCGTACTCAGGAGAAGCAGCAGAATTTATTTTGGGGTGTCATTTCACATATGCCCATGGCATGCGTGAGCAATATATCATTTAGTGACAACTTTGTGAAAAAAAAAAAAAAAAAAAAAAAGTTTGTAATTTTCCCGCAACTTGTGGCAAAATATAAAATATTCCATGGACTCAACATGCCTCTCAGCAAATAGCTTGGGGTGTCTACTTTCTAAAATGGGGTCATTTGTGGGGGTTTTGTGCCATCTTGGCATTTTATGGCCTTCAAAACTGTAATAGGTAGTGAGGAGTGAAGTCAAATATTTACGCCCTTAGAAAGCCTGAAGGCGGTGCTTGGTTTTCGGGGCCCCGTACGCGGCTAGGCTCCCAAAAAGTCCCACATATGTGGTATCCCCGTACTCAGGAGAAGCAGCAGAATTTATTTTGGGGTGTCATTTCACATATGCCCATGGCATGTGTGAGCAATATATCATTTAGTGACAACTTTGTGAAAAAAAAAAAAAAAAAAAAAAGTTTGTAATTTTCCCGCAACTTGTGGCAAAATATAAAATATTCCATGAACTCAACATGCCTCTCAGCAAATAGCTTGGGGTGTCTACTTTCTAAAATGGGGTCATTTGTGGGGGTTTTGTGCCATCTTGGCATTTTATGGCCTTCAAAACTGTAATAGGTAGTGAGAAGTGAACTCAAAAATTTACGCCCTTAGAAAGCCTGAAGGCGGTGCTTGGTTTTCGGGGCCCCGTACGCGGCTAGGCTCCCAAAAAGTCCCACATATGTGGTATCCCCGTACTCAGGAGAAGCAGCAGAATTTATTTTGGGGTGTCATTTCACATACGCCCATAGCATGTGTGAGCAATATATCATTTAGTGACAACTTTGTGTAAAAAAAAAAAAAAATTTTTTTTTTGTCATTATTCAATCGCTTGAGGCAAAAAAATAAAATATTCAATGGGCTCAACATGCCTCTTATCAATTTCCTTAGGGTGTCTACTTTCCAAAATGGGGTCATTTGGGGGGGTTTTGTACTGCCCTGCCATTTTAGCACCTCAAGAAATGAGATAGGCAGTCGTAAACTAAAAGCTGCGTAAATTCCAGAAAACGTACCTTAGTTTGTAGATGTGACAACTTTTGCGCAAACCAATAAATATACAATTATTGACTTTTTTTTTACCAAAGACATGTGGCTGAATACATTTTGGCCTAAATGTATGACTAAAATTGAGTTTATTGGATTTTTCTAATAACAAAAAGTAGAAAATATCATTTTTTTTCAAAATTTGCGGTCTTTTTACGTTTATATCGCAAAAAATAAAAATCGCAGAGGCAATCAAATACCATCAAAAGAAAGCTCTATTTGTGGGAAGAAAAGGACGCAAATTTTGTTTGGGTACAACATTGCATGACCGCGCAATTACCAGTTAAAGCAGCGCAGTGCCAAAGTGTAAAAAGACCTCTGGTCATTTACCAGCAAAATGGTCCGGTCTGAAAGTGGTTAAATCATCTGCATTACTGAGATATCTTCCTTCATATAACAAGTGGTTACTGATCAAATGTTCCTGGAAGATAACAGCGTAAGAAGACAATATTAGGTTACATCATTTGAGCACAGTTTTTATCATCAGTGCACACTCATTTAGTCACAGGAAACTGGTTGCCGATTGAGCCTTTCTAATTTTGGATTTGAGAAACTGTTGTATTAATAGCCAGTCTTGTCATCAATTTATTCATCCAGCTAGGAGATCACTTCTTGTATCCACTGATTCAACTGAGCATCCCAATGTATGGGATATTATTGTACATAAAGCAATTTGTAAAAGCTCTTTTATTTTTCTGTAAAAAATTAACATGTTATACTTACCTGTTCTGCACAATGGGGTTCCCATCAGCACTCTCCACTCCTTTTCCTCTGTGAGTGGCACATAACATGCCGCGTGCTGTGGGGGTACTTGTGTGGGCACTCTCCCGAGTCAGGCTGTGTGTGTTCATCATCACATGTTTGCTGCCCCACCCTTTTCTCGCCAGCCAGGGTGCATGTTCAGTTCAGTATGAATTTTTAAAAGGACCTGAATTTTTTTTTTTTTTTTTACATTGGGCTCTACTCAAAATCCATATCATATCATGGATAACTCAAATAACACACAGCCATTAATGTCTAAACCCTTGGCAACAAAAGTGAGCACACCCCTAAGTGAAAATGTCCAAATTGGGCCAAATTAGCCATTTTCCCTCCTCTGTGTCATGTGACCTGTTAGTCTCAGGTGTGAATGGTGAGCAGGTGTGTTAAATTTGGTGTTATTGCTCTCACTCTCTCATACTGGTCACTGGACGTTCAGTGAAAAAATAAAATTTGTTGCTCTACATAAAGATGGCCTAGGCTATAAGAACATTGCCAAGTCCCTGAAACTGAGCTGCAGCATGGTGGCCAACACCATACATCAGTTCAACAGGACAGGATCCACTCAGAACAGACCTTGCCATGGTCGACCAAAGAAGTTGAGTGCACATGCTCAGCGTCATATCCAGAGGTTGTGTTTGGAAAAAAGATGTATGAGCGCTGCCAGCATTGCTGCAGAGGTTGAAGGGGTGGGGGGTCAGCCTGTCAGAGCTCAGACCATATGCTGCACACTGCATCAAACTGGTTTGCATGGCTGTTCCCAGAAGGACGCCTCTTCTAAAGATGATGCAGAAGAAAGCCCACAAACAGTTTGCTGAAGACAAGCAGACTAAGGACATGGATTACTGGAACCATGTCCTGTGGTCTGATGAGACCAAAATAAACACATTTAGTTCAGATGGTATCAATCGTGTGTGGCCGCAACCAAGTGAGGAGTACAAAGACAAGTGTGTCTTGCCTACAGTCAAGCATTGTGGTGGAGGTGTCATGGTCTAGGGCTGCATGAGTGATGCTGGCACTGGGGATCTACAGTTCATTGAGGGAAGATGAATGCCAACATGTACTGTGACATACTGAAGAAGAGCATGATCCCTTCCCTTCGGAGAATGGGCCGCAGGGCAGTATTCAAACATATTGACCCCAAACACACCTCAAAGACAACCACTACCTTGCTAAAGAAGCTGAGGGTAAAGGTGATGTACTGGCCAAGCATATCTCCAAACCAAAACCCTATTGAGCATCTGTGGGGCATTCTCACATGGCAGGTGGAGGAGCGCAAGGTCTCTAACATCCACCAGCTCCGTGATGTCATCATGGAGGAGTGGAAGAGGACTCCAGTGGCAACCTGTGAAGCTCTGGTGACCTCCATGCCCAAGAGGGTTAAGGCAGTGGTGGAAAATAATGGTGGCTACACAAAATATTGACACTTTGGGCCCAATTTGGACATTTTTACTTAGGGGTGTACTCACTTTTGTTGTGTTTTTTAGTTATTTTGAGGGAACACAAATTTACACTGTTATACAAGTTGTATACTCACTACTTTACGTTGGAAGAGTGTACTCCCTTTTGTGAGATACTGTAAAGCTCCATACACGCTATCAGTTTTGCTGCTGAGTTTTTCCTTCAGATTTACCAAAAACATATAATATGAGGTCAAACCTTAGGAGTTTCAATTTGTATGCAGTCAGGCAGGCCCCTGCACTACATGGTTTTGGTAAACCTGATGGAAAAACTCAGCAGAAAACTAATAGTGTGTATGGGGCTTAAGTCACAAAACAGACATGGAACACACACACACACACACACACACACACACACACACACACACACACACACACACACACACACACACACACACACACACACACACACACACACTAAAGCATGAAGGTTCTGCTAAAACAAGAAGTCAGTGGACAAACCTCATTAAATAGCTACAGGAAAAGTGTAAATACCACAAAAATGGAAATCGTATGGAGCAAGATGAAGACATACAGTACAACAGGTAGCACTAGGAAAGCCAGCAGAAGAGCGTGCAAGAAGAATAGTGCACAGGAAAACATAGGCACAGATATAGATGGGGCAACACATGCAAACAATCTATATGCTTAAATCTAGTTTGCATCCAGGCCCCCATCCTGGATTGACAGTGGACTATATGTATCAGCATGCCTTAAATGCTTGAATATTATGTAGCACTGACTCCCGAAGGAGCGACTGGTTTCATTGGGCTTACTGTTACCTTCTTCACCTTGATTTACGTCTAGGGGTTTCTCGTGGTAGATGGCCCAAGAACTATAGAGACTGACGACTGATCCGCTTAATGGGATTTTTATTTGGAAAAACGTAGTTAACAAACCGTCTCTCAGTTTAGGATCAGAGGGTTTAGGTGGAAAGTTCAGGTACTCTTAATATCAAAGACAGTATAGGAGAACTCTCTTACTTTGAATAAATCCAGAGAATAGCCATTCACAGCTGGATCTTCACCCTAATTGGATAGTCCTTCTCTCGCCAGGCCTAGCAGCCAATAGGGTGCTTGAGTCAGGAACAAGTCTCTGAAACAGATATTGTTATAAAACATGTAGGAATAAGTCTCTGCCACAGACTTTGTTATAGAACATGAACAAGGAAATTGAATACTTGTAGAACACTCGTGTGGTACCAGTATCTTGCAGCCGGTATGGCGATACCGCACGATATTGGATTCGCTTAGGTACTTCAGCTTTACCAGGCTCTTTTTGAGAAGCACCCAGCCAGACTGTGTTACCATGCCTGCCAGAAATGACAGTGCACCCCATGGCCAGGCAGAACATCTTATAGTCTAGCTAGACTGATGCTTAGGTCAAAATTTGGAGTAATTAAACCCAAACAAACTGCGGTTTAGATTAAACATTAAAGTTCAAAAACACATAGCGCATGCTCTTCATATCTATATGTCTATATACAATTATATAATGGAAAACTACAATTTTCATTATGAACTTTATATTTTCCCAAGGTCAGTCCACATAACCTAGATTCACTGCATATTATATACCTGAGGACTTGACCTCTAACATCTAACTACAGTATATATTCTGTATGGAAAAAGTCCACATTACTAAGTTGTATTTGTCCTCGCCCTTCTGATTCAAATTTCATGGGTTCCTGAAATGGGCACCCATTTACTGGTGATATTAATGCATCAGTGTTTATACAGTTTATAGGATAAGAAAGGAAGTTCTCAGTAGGATTAAAGAAGGCCCCTTTCACACTGACATCTAAAGCAAGCCAACTAAACACAATCATTTGCTACTGTTTCTGTGTTTTTATAGCTTACACGCTATCGGCAGAATTCCCAAGCACAATTCTTTAGATGGACATTATTGCCTTACATAACCTTCAGTATGACAGAAAAAGCAGTAGGCTAGTTAAAGAATCCTGCATCTGCCATACATTTTTTTTTTTTTTTTTTTTTTCACAGCAACATCGCAGCAAGATGCATACATTTTCACAGAGGAAATGGCAAAATAAATATATTTATAATTTTAATTCGTTTTTTTAGGTGAAGTTACCCCTTGTCTTCTGTCACTTGTCTGCCAGCATTTAATAATAATAATAATAATAATTTTATAATAATGCCTTCCAGTCTGAGGCTAAGTTGAAAGGCACCATGTTCTTCTACACTACTCTTGGTAGTGTGGACATCAGTAATCTTTAAATGCATCAAGCAAAAGTTTGACGCAAAAATAACACAGGTGGGCTGCATTGATGGACACAGGTGGGCTGCATTGATGGACACAGGTGGGCTGCATTGATGGACACAGGTGGGCTGCATTGATGGACACAGGCTGCATTGTTGGGCACAGGTGAAGCGGCATTGCTGGACACTGGTAGGCTGCATTGTTGGGCACAGGTGAAACGACATTGATGGAAACAGGTGGGCTGCATTGATGGACACAGGTGGGCTGCATTGATGGACACAGGCTGCATTGTTGGGCACAGGTGAAGCGGCATTGCTGGACACTGGTAGGCTGCATTGTTGGGCACAGGTGAAACGACATTGATGGAAACAGGTGGGCTGCATTGATGGAAACAGGTGGGCTGCATTGATGGACACAGGTGGGCTGCATTGATGGACACAGGTGAAGCGCCATTGATGGACACAGGTGGGCTGCATTGATGGACACAGGTGGGCTGCATTGATGGACACAGGTAGGCTGCATTGATGGACACAGGTAGGCTGCATTGATGGACACAGGTAGGCTGCATTGATGGACACAGGTAGGCTGCATTGATGGACACAGGTAGGCTGCATTGATGGACACAGGTAGGCTGCATTGATGGACACAGGTAGGCTGCATTGATGGACACAGGTAGGCTGCATTGATGGACACAGGTAGGCTGCATTGTTGGGCACAGGTGAAACAACATTGATGGACACAGGTGGGCTGCATTGATGGACACAGGTGGGCTGCATTGATGGACACAGGTGGGCTGCATTGTTGGGAACAGGTGAAGCGCCATTGATGGACACAGGTAGGCTGCATTGTTGGGCACAGGTGAAACAACATTGATGGACACAGGTGGGCTGCATTGATGGACACAGGTGGGCTGCATTGATGGACACAGGTGGGCTGCATTGATGGACACAGGTGGGCTGCATTGATGGACACAGGTGGGCTGCATTGATGGACACAGGTGGGCTGCATTGATGGACACAGGTGGGCTGCATTGATGGACACAGGTGGGCTGCATTGATGGACACAGGTGGGCTGCATTGATGGACACAGGTGGGCTGCATTGATGGACACAGGTGGGCTGCATTGATGGACACAGGTGGGCTGCATTGTTGGGCACAGGTGGGCTGCATTGATGGGCACAGGTGGGCTGCATTGATGGGTGCAGGTGGGCTGCATTGATGGGCACAGGTGGGCTGCATTGATGGGCACAGGTGGGCTGCATTGATGGACACAGGTGGGCTGCATTGATGGACACAGGTGGGCTGCATTGATGGACACAGGTGGGCTGCATTGATGGACACAGGTGGGCTGCATTGATGGACACAGGTGGGCTGCATTGTTGGGCACAGGTGAAACAACATTGATGGACACAGGTGGGCTCCATTGATGGACACAGGTGGGCTGCATTGATGGACACAGGTGGGCTGCATTGATGGACACAGGTAGGCCGCATTGCTGGACACTGGTAGGCTGCATTGTTGGGCACAGGTGAAACAACATTGATGGACACAGGTGGGCTGCATTGATGGACACAGGTGGGCTGCATTGATGGACACAGGTGGGCTGCATTGATGGACACAGGTGGGCTGCATTGTTGGACACAGGTGGGCCGCATTGATGGACACAGGTGGGCCGCATTGATGGACACAGGTGGGCCGCATTGATGGACACAGGTGGGCCGCATTGATGGACACAGGTGGGCCGCATTGATGGACACAGGTGAAGCGGCATTGATGGACACAGGTGGGCTGCATTGATGGACACAGGTAGGCCGCATTGATGGACACAGGTAGGCCACATTGATGGACACAGGTAGGCCACATTGATGGACACAGGTAGGCCACATTGATGGACACAGGTAGGCCGCATTGCTGGACACTGGTAGGCTGCATTGTTGGGCACAGGTGAAACAACATTGATGGACACAGGTGGGCTGCATTGATGGACACAGGTGGGCTGCATTGATGGACACAGGTGGGCTGCATTGATGGACACAGGTGGGCTGCATTGTTGGACACAGGTGGGCCGCATTGTTGGACACAGGTGGGCCGCATTGTTGGACACAGGTGGGCCGCATTGATGGACACAGGTGGGCCGCATTGGTGGACACAGGTAGGCCGCATTGATGGACACAGGTAGGCCGCATTGATGGACACAGGTAGGCCGCATTGATGGACACAGGTAGGCCGCATTGATGGACACAGGTAGGCCGCATTGATGGACACAGGTAGGCCGCATTGATGGACACAGGTAGGCCGCATTGATGGACACAGGTAGGCCGCATTGATGGACACAGGTAGGCCGCATTGATGGACACAGGTAGGCCGCATTGATGGACACAGGTAGGCCGCATTGATGGACACAGGTAGGCCGCATTGATGGACACAGGTAGGCCGCATTGATGGACACAGGTAGGCCGCATTGATGGACACAGGTAGGCCGCATTGATGGACACAGGTAGGCCGCATTGATGGACACAGGTAGGCCGCATTGATGGACACAGGTAGGCCGCATTGATGGACACAGGTAGGCCGCATTGATGGACACAGGTAGGCCGCATTGATGGACACAGGTAGGCCGCATTGATGGACACAGGTAGGCCGCATTGATGGACACAGGTAGGCCGCATTGATGGACACAGGTAGGCCGCATTGATGGACACAGGTAGGCCGCATTGATGGGCACAGGTAGGCCGCATTGATGGGCACAGGTAGGCTGCATTGTTGGGCACAGGTGAAGCGGCATTGCTGGACACTGGTAGGCTGCATTGTTGGACACAGGTGGGCCGCATTGATGGACACAGGTGGGCCGCATTGATGGACACAGGTGGGCCGCATTGATGGACACAGGTGGGCCGCATTGATGGACACAGGTGGGCCGCATTGATGGACACAGGTGGGCCGCATTGATGGACACAGGTGGGCCGCATTGATGGACACAGGTGGGCCGCATTGATGGACACAGGTGGGCCGCATTGATGGACACAGGTGGGCCGCATTGATGGGCACAGGTGGGCGGCATTGATGGGCACAGGTGGGCGGCATTGATGGACACAGGTGGGTGGCATTGATGGACACAGGTGGGCGGCATTGATGGACACAGGTGGGCGGCATTGATGGACACAGGTGGGCGGCATTGATGGACACAGGTGGGCGGCATTGATGGACACAGGTGGGCGGCATTGATGGACACAGGTGGGCGGCATTGATGGACACAGGTGGGCGGCATTGATGGACACAGGTGGGCGGCATTGATGGACACAGGTGGGCGGCATTGATGGACACAGGTGGGCGGCATTGATGGACACAGGTGGGCGGCATTGATGGACACAGGTGGGCGGCATTGATGGACACAGGTGGGCGGCATTGATGGACACAGGTGGGCGGCATTAATGGACACAGGTGGGCGGCATTAATGGACACAGGTAGGCTGTATTGTTGGACACAGATGAAGTGACATTGGTGGAAACAGGTAGGCTGCATTAATAGACACATGCAGGCGGCATTGGTGGACACAGGTGAGCCTGCATTGGTGGACACAGGTGAGCCTGCATTGGTGGACACAGGTGAGCCTGCATTGGTGGACACAGGTGAGCCTGCATTGGTGGACACAGGTGAGCCTGCATTGGTGGACACAGGTGAGCCTGCATTGGTGGACACAGGTGAGCCTGCATTGGTGGACACAGGTGAGCCTGCATTGATGGACACAGATGAAGTGACATTGGTGGAAACGGGTAGACTGCATTAATAGACACATGTAGGCTGCATTGATGGGAACAGGTAGGCTGCATTGTTGGGCACAGGTGAAGTGGCATTGCTGGACACTGGTAGGCTGTATTGTTGGGCACTGATAAAGTTGTTGTTAATATGTATTTTTGTAGCTTAATTTTGCATAAAACTTTTAAGTGTAATTTCATGAGATAATTTATGAGGGAGTATTTAGGGACGGAATTAGGGGTGGGGCAGGGTAGGGCTGGGTAGGGCAACTGGTAGCAAGTAACTCTTAGGCCCCTTTTCATGTGGGTGTATAGAATGCAGCTTTTAGCTGGGGATAGATGAAGTTATTTACTGCACCTAACCTCGCACAATGTTTTCCTATTGCCCCATTCACACACTGCATTTAGTGACGGTTTGATTACATGGGGTTTTGTGCGGTTAGAAAAAATTTGTTGGACTGTGTTCAGTGTACTATTTATAATGAGGAAAGAAAAACAGGAAGCACATCAGAAATGCCAAGAATGTTCCACCGCAGCTAAACGCAGCTGCACATAAACACTGTTAATCGCAATGTACAACTGCAAGTGATCGCTGCGCCTGGAGTCTTGGGATTTTAAAATAAAAAAACATGCTTTTTTTTGTTTTCAAAAGTGTTTATTAGAAAATAACAATCAGAAGAAAGGATACACAGTGGTGAAGCATGTATAATCATACAGAACAAAAGATGCAAGTTACATAGTGAACATCGTATAAGTACAAAATTGAGAGAACATGGCAAAATAAGCAAAAAAAAAAAAAAGGACACTATGAAATCAGTGTGAATAACCTGAGTGGTAACTTACAAAATAAATAATACCACATGGATCGGAAGGGAAATTTTTTTTCTGAAGAACCAGGAGAGACAAAAGGAGGGAAAAAGAGAGAGGAAAAAAAAGGGGGAAACATACAAGGATAAAGAAAAGGAGAGAAAACAACAGGATAGCAAAGCAAAGAGAAGGAGAGACCAGCACAGTTAATAGAGGAGTCTAAAGGTAGACCACGGTTTCCATTTAGTATCATATAAAGGGATAGAGTCATGCAAAGTGTGGTGAATTTTTTCAACATGCATCATGAGGTCTATACGGGAGAGGATCTGGGAAAATGACAAAGAGGGAGATTTCCAATTAAGTGCTATGGACCATAGCATGGCTAGGCAGATCGAATGAATCAAACATCTCAAAGGTTTAGGAGTATCTGGTGGTGCAACAAATAATAAGGCATGAGATACATCAAGGTCTATAGTATAACCAGCTACCTTATTGATCACATCAAAAAGCAAACCCCAGAACGGCTGAATACGGGCACAGTCCCAAAAAATGTGTTTAAATGAACCTGGACAGGGGCATCCCCTAAAACAGGTGGGGGAGACCTGGGGAAACATGCGGTGTAACCGATGAGGCGTATAATACCATCTGGTAAGTAACTTAATAGCCGTTTCTCTGAGAGAGAGAGATTTAGAGCATTGGCGCATGTTCCTCCAGGCTTGGTCCCAATCCAAGGTGTCATGATCCAAGCCAAGTTCAGTTTCCCATTTGGCATGGTATGGTAATCCTACGGTCGCAATCATTGAGGACATGGTCTCGTAGAGGCCGGAGATAAGGCCCCTCTGCCTAGGAGCAGTGAGGCAAATATCCTCAAAAAGAAACCCTTGGGGACGGGTGTAAGGGCCAGGGTAATGTTGTGAGAAAAAATGGCGTATCTGCAGATAGTGGAAGAATTCTGATTTCGGGATGGGATGATGGGATTGTATTTCCTGAAATGAGACAAAACGGGAGCCCACTAGGAAATCCTTCAAAGTAACCAGGCCAAGTTCAATCCAGATACTGAACGCGGTACCAGGATTATGAGCCGATATGAATCTAGGGTCACCTAAGTAAGAGACCCCAACTGGGGTCTGAGGGACTAGGCCGTATTTACTGCCATACATATGCCAGAGGCGCAGGGCATCCAAAACACAAAGATTTTCATGGATGTAAGGGCAATGCGATATATATGGGGACCACATAACATTCGATAGGACTAAAGGATGTATGGATTCCTGCTCAAACTGAACCCACGGTACCCTAGAGTTCCTAATGGACCATTGGGCCTGCTGGGAGAATCTGCTTGCCAGGTAATAAAGCCAAATTTGTGGGACACCTAATCCACTACTTGAGGCAGAACGGTACAGAACAGCTCTCGCAAATCTGGGGGGTTTATCCTGCCAAATAAATCTATTAAGACACGATTGGAGTCGGTCTATAAAAGATTTTGAGACCCTAATTGGGAGGGATCGAAAAGCATATAATAAACGGGGGAGTATAACCATCTTAATAGCCGTTATGCGCCCTAGAAAGGAGATGTGTAAGTTAGACCAAGATTTCAAGGTGGACTTAATTTTAGCAAACAACTGAGGATAATTGGAGGAGAAGAGGAGTTTATAATCATTAGAGAGGGCTATTCCTAAATAAGAGAGGTGGGAAGAGGGCCAATGAAAGGGAAATGTCTGTTTGAGGTGAGAGAGTTCCTGCGGGGGGATACCTATGGGGAGGGCTTCAGATTTAGATATATTAATGGATAAGCCTGAAATAGTAGCAAATCTCGACAATGTCTCAAACAGATTGGGAAGGGAGACTAATGGGTTAGTCAGAAACATCAGGACGTCGTCTGCATACATACAGAATTTGCTAGTTAAGGTTCCTTTTGTATATCCTGAGATATCGGGGTTGTTCAGAATAGCTATCGCTAGGGGCTCGAGGGCCAGGGCGAACAGAAGGGGGGATAAAGGGCACCCCTGCCTAGAACCCCTTCCCACATCAAAGAAGGCTGAGCAGCAGCCCGGGATCTTTATCCTAGTTTTGGGGTCTTTGTATAAGGAGTGGAAAGAGTGCAAAAACCCGCCACAGAAGCCCAACCTCTGCAATACCCTAGTAAGATAAGCCCAAGAGACACTATCGAATGCCTTCTGGATATCCAAACTGAGAAGCAGAAGACTCCGAGAGTGTATATTAGCGTCTTGAATTATGTTAGTCGCCAATCGAATGTTATCTGTGATTAATCTGTGGGGGATAAAACCAGATTGGAATGGGGAGATAAGGCGGGGAATTTGAAGAGCCAATCTGTCTGCAAGGATCCTACTAAATATTTTTAAATCATTATTCATGACGGAAATTGGTCTATAATTTTGGGGAAGTGCGTGATTTTTGTTTGGTTTGGGGATCATGGACATTGTAGCTAGTAACATTTCCTCCGGGAAGCAACCGCCCTTCATCACCCAGTTAAAAAAGTAGGCGAGTCTGGGGGCCAAAACCGAAGCAAATTTTTTATAATAGACAGCTGCAAAGCCATTCGGGCCTGGGGCAGAACCTCTTTTTAGGGATTTAATTACGTTTAAAACTTCCGCCGTAGTGATAGAAGCGTTCAAACTCGACAATTGTGACTCGGACAGGGTCGGCAATGGCACCCCATCCAGCCAAGTGTCGATCTCTGGGGTCTTAACATTTGGGTCACGGGCCAACAGGGAGGCGTAGAATTTTTCAAAGATCGCTAAAAAAACTTCCTTTGGGTGTGACGTGAGATGACCTTCCCTAGAAGTCAGTTTGTAGACATGTGTAGGTTTTTGGGAATGTTGCAACTTACGCGCGAATCTGGAGGAGGCCGCACTCTCTGACAGAATATGGTTCGCTTTAGCAAATCTAAGAGTTTTTTCAGTATTGTTAGTCAAGAGAGAGTCCAATTCCAAACGTTTACGATCAATCTCCTGTCTAGTAGAATCTAAGTGTAAGACGGAGGAGTTCTTATATAGGTGATCCAGTTCTTTTGTCAAGGTTAGAATTCTACCGTTTAATAGTTTATTGCGGGCAGCCGAAATCGCAATCAGTTTACCCCTCAAAACCGCCTTATGCGCTACCCAAACAGTGGATGGGGACATTTCTGGTAAATCATTAAGTGAAAAATAATCTTCAATCGCCTCCTCCACTGTTGAGACTATGTCAGCTTCTGTCAAAAGGGACTCATTAAGTCGCCAAGAGTGTGATGTGGGGGACAATCTAATGAAAGTTGTGGTGAAGGCAGTGGCATGGTGATCCGACCAGACACAAGGGTAGATACGGCTCTGAGTCGAGTTGGCTCGGATAATAGGGGAGGCAAAAATATAATCCAGCCTGGCTGAGCTGTTATGCGGGTGGGAGTAGAATGTAAACTCCCGAACCCCCACATTATGTGCCCGCCAGGTATCAACCAGTTGATACTCTAATAAACCGTGGGTAAGTGACTTGGGGAAGGCTCTAGTGAGGGGGGTATGAGAGGAGCGATCCAAATTTGGATTAGCGACCAGATTAAGATCCCCTCCAACTATCAGGTGTGATGAGTGGAAGAAAAAAAAAAGGACTTAAAAAAAGCAGCTGGGGCATCATTGGGGGCATAAACACTTGCGATAGTCAGTTCTCTGTTGTGTATCAAACCTTTGATAATGACATATCTACTATCAGCATCCCTATAGATGCGTTTCACCTCCATAGGAAAGGAGGAATGCAAGAAGATGGCTGCGCCCCTAGACTTAGAGTGGTGCAGAGAGTAGAACGCCTGCGGGAAGTCCCTGTGAAAAAATTTGGGGTGGGAATTATGGGAGAAATGGGTTTCCTGAAGGAGGAGAATCTTAGCATTTACTCCCTTGTAGAAGTCAAACGCCTTGCGTCTCTTGATGGGGGAGTTAAACCCCTTAACATTATGGGACATACATGTAATTGCCATGACCAAAATTGTGGGGGACGAGCATCTGGGAAGCACCAACCATCAACAAATAGTTGGGGAAAATAGAGTAGAAGGGACAAATCTGAGGGAGAGCAAATAGGGGCACAGCCATCAACCCGCTACCAAGTACATATTCGCATATTAAAGCCATATCAAGCATAAAAAAATTCAGCCATATATATAACATTGTGTGGAAAGAGAGTGTAGAAAAAGTGCTAGACCAAACAGAATAGAGGAAGAAGAGGAGAAAAAAGAAAAGGAAAAAAGAAAATATAGAGAAGGCGTAGAAATCGGGAGGGAAAAGCTTTCCCAGGAAACCAGTACCCCGGAGCATAAACCAAGTCCAGAGCACATAGAGTCCAGGTCCAAAAACTTTTAACCAGGGGGGTCAGGCTGGCAGGGGGACCGATGACCATCAAAAGATTGAGCATCGGGGCCCAAGTCCCTAGGAGAGACCCACAGCCTGAAAAACAGAGAACCCAAAGGTAACCACGAGACACCAAGGTCTCAGTCCCAGCGTGCATCTACAAAATGAAATAGATAAAACAAAAATGTGTAAGAAAACTGCTGGGGGGGAGAAGCATGTCACTGCACCAAGCGACCGCAGCTACAGGCCGCCGTTCCGGGAGTAAAAGGAAAAATGGGGAAGCATGCCTGCATCCATTGCCAGCCAAAAAAGGTGAAGTCAGGGGGAAGTGCAGAGGAGAAGTGGGCCTCAACGAGGGCTTCCTCCGCCCGGTTCGCCAGCTCCATACCTAATCCGCCTCCCACCCCTCCGTGACGGTGGTGTTTGCCAGATAGGGGCCCGTCTAGGAGTCAGCGGGGGTCTACGAACCTCCATGGCTTCCAGAAGTCCCAGTTTAACCAGTAGATCTTGTCCATCCTGAAGCGTAGACACCGAGTAAGTGTTGCCATTATGTGGAACGATCAGTCTGAACGGGAAGCCCCACCTATACCGAATCCGCGCGGACTGTAGTGCAGATGTGACCTCCTTAAGCGAACGACGTCGTTCCAGGGTGGCGGGTGAGACATCTGGGAAGATCTGAATTTGGACGTCATCAAAAAGAATGCGCGGTTGATTCCTAGCAGCCCGTAGAATCTCCTCCTTTACTAGGAAGTCTTTGAGGCATAGGATGATATCCCTTGGCGGTTTGTCGGCCGGAGGCTTCGGACGAAGGGCACGGTGGATGCGATCGCATTTAAAAGTGACGGCTTCGTGTTCGGGCAGGAGAGATTTAAACAGGCGGATAACCGTCGGAATTAGGTCCACTTCTGTTTCCGGGATTCCTCTCAGACGCAGGTTATTACGCCTATTCCTATTGTCAAGGTCCTCGAGTTGCATCTGAATATTAGTGAAAGCAGAGGCCAGATTGTCATGTTCCCTGCTTAATTCATTGTGGGCCAAGGTTAGTTCGTCGTGCTTACTTTCAAGTTTCTCCGTTCTGGAGCCCAAAGCGGCAATCTCCTGCGATAGCACGTGGGACGTCTTGTGTAACTCCGACTGAAATTTAGCCGCCATTTTATCATACATGGCCTCAAGGCTAGCGTCCAAATCGGCCTTAGAGAGGGAGTTAGACTCACCGGCTCTGGGCAGCGGAGGGAAGGGGTCCGGGGAGGCCCGCGGCGTGGAAGGTGGAGAGGCGGAGAGGCCACCCCGATCGGCGCCATCTTGAGACATCACGCCGCTGTCCCTTGTCCGAAGGAGGTAATGGGTTAGCGTATGTTGGCTCGATTTGCGGGCTTTCTTCTTTCGGGCAGACATGCACCGTGCTGAGGGGACCTGGGGGGTAGCAAAATTGAAGCGAAAAAGGTGATATATAACCCCCAGGGCGCTGATGAATTCCCGGTCAGTGCGGAGCTCTCACACTAGGCTGCCATCTCGCTCAGCGCCGCGCATGCGCCCCCCAAAAAACATGCTTTTAACAGCGACAGATCAGCCGCCCATGTGAAAGAGGCTTTAAGGCCTGGCTATTAGCTCAGGACATTAAATTTTGTGCCCTGCCAAATACACAATCCTTCACCCACAGTTGATCCAGTGGATGGCAGAAAACCCCAGAAAAGCATATAATTTAGCCAATAAGGCAGACGTGGCCTGCTAATTGTGCATCAAAATGTAACTTACACGACATTTCCGGCTCATCCCTGAATTAGATGTGGCGGTGCTCCCTTTGATCTACATCATGTAGACTAGTTTTGGGTATTTAGCATTTATAAAGTACATACACCTACACCTATGTGCAAGAAAGCTGAACAACAGACACGTTATAAAAGGTGATAAGATTCAATTGTTAAGTGCTTAAATAGATTTACATCAAAGAGCAAAATTGTATGGAAAGCTTAAAGTAATGATACCATAACAGCCAAAAATATGCTTGACTATGAAACATGAGCTTGCAAGTCTGCGAAATTGCATTTCAGATCAAACTTGTCTGTAGGCAAAAATGTAACATCCTGATTTATGTAACACCAAGAATGTTATCAGTGTTGTATGGTTTACATTTTTGTGGAAAGATCATACACAAAAATCTGAACATTATAAAAGCATAGGGAACGTTATTAAACTTAACTGTTTAGGCATTGAATATTGAAATGATAACATTTTACATAAACTGACAGTAAAAATGTTAAAACGAAAATAAACTGTAAAAAAAGAAAACCATATATATATATATATATATATATATATATATATATATATATATATATATATATATATATATATATATATATGGTTCAGAGCCCTATGTCCGGTATGGATAAGGATGACAAACAGGGTTAACATAAACTCACCACTTGAAATGGACCTGAAAGTGTGCCTTGGTCTAACGTACGGTATACAAAAATAAGGGGGCAAAAACATTCTGGTAGGGGATAGTTCTTTATTAATTGAGTTTGATCATTGAGTGAGTTTAATAAATGTCTGAGCCATTTCCACATGAGGGTTGTGGCTGTACTGGGCAAATTTTTGAAGGCCCTCCAGGGAGTCTGGTAGGTGGAGCATGTTGCGAGAAAGTGAGACGTTGACGAGCTTGGTCGATGTTTGTAGACGTTGTGCTAAACAGGGGTTTAGCTGAGACCGATCAAGGATAACGGCTGATACTGGATCGGCTCCAGTTAAACACGACAGCGCATCTGCTGCGAGATTGCTCTAGCCCAGGAACAATGTACAGTCAACTTTAACTGAATTTATAATGACCGCTATACCAGCCTACACAGGAAGGACATGACTGCTAAGGACTTAGACCCATCTTTGCAATAATCTCTGCTGGTTGTCGGTGGCGAAGGCCATAGTTCACCCTGTCGAGCAATGACCCCGGAGCTGTGCGGCTGTTACTATGGGACAAAGCTGCCATGACGGGTTGTAGCTAAAGAGAGAGGAAATCCGGGTAATCCCGGGGTTTAAGAATGTTTCTGGAGGCCGTGGTCCTGTATACCAATGGTGGCCAAAAATTGCAGAGAAGCCTGTGATGGTCGCTACATCTGACACTACCTGGGGTGATAGGGGCGAGATAGATGGTATGAACATTGATATACCGATCTACGTAGTACGGAACCTCTGACATTAAAAGATCCGCGGCGTCCAGATTAAGGGTCTGACAGGGGCCCTGAATCTGGGAGGGGAAGATGAGGATGCATGACATAAAGATCAACCCTGGGGAATGACCATATTGCAGAACTGAGCATTCTTGAAACAGACTGAAGCTGCTTCTAGGTATACCCCTGTGTGGGTGAAGTGTTTGAAAAACTGACCTGATAGGGTCAGCTTGTCAAGGGGGAAACTGGCGTGCGAGGATATTCTACATGTCCCTAAAGATGGCAGTTTTGTGATGGGCAAGCGTTTAGCGTTAGCTACGGGCTGATGCTTCTGGATACCAGTTAGAGGGGATCTTACTGTATGGGCCGTAAACAGATGGCTCACCGGGGTCCTGTAAGGATAGAAATGTCGGATGCTGGCTAGATATAGCCTGATAGTGTTATGAGAAGAAGCCAGCTGCATGTGGCAACTTGACATCTGGTGTAGAACGGAAGCTGAACTCAACTGCCCAGAGGGAGAAATGACCGTCAGGAACGACGAGTGGCTCGTATGAAAATGGCACTGGGGCCAAGTGGCCAAATGAGTACCGCTGAAAATGATGTGTGGCTGAGTGCCATTAAAAGTGCTTGCAACGATTACAAGTTATGCTAAGTTGCGCGCCTAGCTGTGATAGCAAGTGTTGCGCTTAAATGTGTGCTTACAACGATAGCAAGGGAGTTAACGTCACTGGAGATGTGTTTGAAGTGGCTGTGAGCAGTATGACTGCATGTGCTTGCGAAGACTGAAGAAGTTATGCCAGGATGCATGCTTGCTACGATTGCAAGAAGTTATGCTAGGATGCATAGTTAGCTAGGCTGAAAAGACAAAAGTCCACCCAGCCCACAACAAAATCAACAATTTAGACAAACAACATTGCACAACCCGATACACCCAATGCTATACCCACAGCTGATCCAGAGGAAGGCAAAAAAAAAAACACAGAGCATGCTCTAATTAGCTACAGCAGGGGAAAAAAATCCTTCCTGATCCCTCAAGAGGCAATCAGATTTCTCCCTGGATCAACCTACCTACAATATAGCACCCCGTTATTTTACGTACGTTAGGAAAGTATCCAGGCCTTACCCAGAGAAATGCACTGAGCCAGCCAGAACTGCTTGCCAGCAAGGATAGCAATAAGTTTGTGCCTGGGGCTTGCTTAGCGACAACTGCAAAGTTTATGCTAGGATGTGTGCTAGCAACCATTGCAAGAAGTCTGTTTGGATGCGTGCTTGCAACGGTTGCAAGAAGTTTATGCTTGGATGTGAGTCTGCCATGATTGCAGGGAGTTATGCCTGGGTGTGCTTGCGGTGATTGCAGGATGTTTGTGATTGGATGCATGCTAGCAACAACTGCACAAAGTTGTACTTAGTTGTGTCCGAAATGAATCCGATATGAATCGGATGTAGGTATGGAATGAATCCTATGAATTGGTTGTATGCAATAAATCTGACACAAACGATCGTGGAGTGTATGAAATCAATCCGATATGAAGTGTCGAGTTATACCCGTAAGGCTGAAATGATGGGTGTGGATCAATGCGTTGCTGGTTTGAGTGGATTTGACTCGATAAGCGATGAGTAATGAAAGAAATGAAATGATTGCCGTGATATAGGCAAGAATAGGTATGTTGTGATTAACTGTTTAGACTGTGGAGCACAGAACGAAATGAGGTCAAGACAACTGGGGCATGCCTAGATGAATCAGTGCGTGGTGGATGCTACTGGACTCGACTGACCTGCAAATATGAAAGCAAAACTAGTTGAGAGTTCCATACCTGTCACAGACAACTGGCTAAATGGTGACTTTAACCACTTTCAGACCGGACCAATTTGCTGGTCAAAGACCAGACCACTTTTTGCGATTCGGCACTGCGTCGCTTTAACTGACAATTGCGCGGTCGTGCGACGTGGCTCCCAAACAAAATTTACGTCCTTTTTTTCCCCCACAAATAGAGCTTTCTTTTGGTGGTATTTGATCACCCCTGCGGTTTTTATTTTTTGCGCTATAAACAAAAATAGAGCGATAATTTTGAAAAAAACGCATAATTTTTTACTTTTTGTTATAATAAATATCCCCCAAAAATATATAAAAAAAAATTTTTTTCCCTCAGTTTAGGCCGATACGTATTCTTCTACATATTTTTGGTAAAAAAAAATCGCAATAAGCGATTATTGATTGGTTTGCGCAAAAGTTATAGCGTTTACAAAATAGGGATAGTTTTATAGCATTTTTATTAATAATTTTTTATTTTTATTTTTACTAGTAATGAACTTTTTTTTTTGTGCCTGCGACATTGTGGGGGACCCATCGGACATTTTTGACACATTTTTGGGACCATTGTCATTTATACAGTAATCACCGCTATATAAATGCAGTGATTCCTGTGTAAATGACACTGGCAGTGAAAGGGTTAACCAGTGGGTGGCAGTGTAGGGGTTAAGTGTTCCTAGGGGTGTGTTACTAACTGTGGGGGGGTTGGGCTTTCATTTAGTGTACACTGATCTCTGCTCCAATCACATGGAGCAGAGATCAGCGTCACTAGTTGCTAGGCAGAATGGAAAAATGTTGTTTATACAGCATTTCCTCCATTCGGCAGCTCCGTGAGACGATCGCGGGGACGCCCGCGGCGATCGAGTCCGCGGGTCCCGCGACTGGACTCACGGGGGTCCCGACCAGCGTGGGAGCGCGCCGCCGGCGGCGCGCTCCCGATGGCACGGCGGCAACGAATATTGGACGTACATGTACGCCAATATGCCTGCCCGTGCCATTCTGTCGACGTACATCGTCGTGCGCTGGTCGGGAAGTGGTTAATGGGGGCGGTGAGTTTGAAATGAAATAAAAATGGGACAAACACAATGAAATGTTGCCTTAAAATAATCTGCCATGACAGAGGCGCGACTCGGTCGTGTCGCAGACGCAACTGACGGCGAACCGGACTCTGGAGCATGTACTGAAATGAGGCAATTAGTGAAATGAGGCCAATGAGCGAGGGCCCCGGCAGGGATCGGAACATTGTAGAACAACTGGATCCTGAACCGGGGAGCAGTACGTGACAGTGAAATGAGTGAGTCCGCCATGATAGAGGCCCGGATCGCCATGCCGTAATCTTGCGACTGAGCACGAAACGGACTCTGGAGCATGTACTGAAATGAGGCCTGTCCTGGGGCACGCCGAGATGAATTTAGTGCACAGGTGCAACTACTCATCTTGGAGCGTGATAGGTGAAACGAAATGATACCCATGACAAAGACAAAAATCAGAGGGTGAGCCCATGATTGACAAATTAATTCTGTCTCTGGAGCATGTACCGAAATGAGGCCAAACAGCTGGGCACACCGGAACGAATCGGTGCATCTGAAAAATGCAACAGGATTCGAATCTGAGCGTAATAAGTGACACGCCATGGCAGAGACAAGAATCTACGACCGGACCGATGATTTGACAAAGAATCCGTCTCTGGAGCATGTACAGAAATGAGGCCAAACAACTGGGTGCACCGGGGCGAATCAGTGCATTCTTGAAATGCGACTGGATTCGTAACGGAGCGTAATACGTGACAAGAAATGATATGCCATGACAAAGACAAGAATCAGGGACTGCGCCTGAACCTGCGAGTGACTGTCTCTGGGGCATGTACCGAAATGAGGCCAAACAACTGGGCGCACCGGGGCAAATCGGTACATACCTGAAATGCGACTGGATTCGTAACGGAGCATAATATGTTTTTTTATTTTTTTATTTTTTATTTTTTTTTCCGAGATGAAATGTTGCCTTTGATGAGAATCTGCCATGACAGAGGCGCAGCTCGGTCGTGTCGCCGGCGTAACTGACAACGAGCCGGACTCTGGAGCATGTACTGAAATTAGGCAATTAGTGAAATGAGGCCAAATGAGCACGGCCCCTCGGCTAGAACCTGAACATTGAAAAACTGGGTTTGAACCGAGATGCAGGAGGTGACAGTGAAATTAGTGTAACCGCCATGATAGAGACCCGAATTGCCATGCCGTAACTTTGCGACTGAGCACGAAACGGATTCTGGAGCATGTACTGAAATGAGGCCTGTCCTGGGGCACGCCGAGACGAATTAGTGCACAGGCGTGACTATTTGTGTCAGAGTGTGATAGGTGAAATGAAATGATACCCATGACAAAGACAGGGATCAACGGCTGCACTCATGATTTGACAGTGAACCCTGTCTCTGGAGCATGTACTGAAATTAGGCCAAGCAGCTGGGCACACTGGAACGAATCGGTGCATGCAACTGCGACAGGATTCGAACCGGAGTGTAATAAGTGACACGCCATGACAGAGACCGGAATCAACGACTGGCCCAACAACTCAGTAAAGAATCCATCTCTGGAGCATGTACAGAAATGAGGCCAAACAACTGGGCGTACCGAGGCGAATCGGTGCATCGGTATAATGCGACTGGATTCGTAACAGGGCGTGATAGGTGACTAGAAATGATATGCCATGACAAAGACAAGAATTGAAAACCATGCCTGAACCTGCGAATGATTCCGTCTCTGGAGCATGTACTGAAATGAGGCCGATAACTGGGGCACACCGGAGCGAATCGGTGCATCGGAGATGCGACTAGATTCGAATCGGAGCGCGACTCGTGACCAAAATGAAATGAAATGAAATGATTGAAATGATTCGGTTAATTAGAACTTAGAACGTCTGATTGGGATTTTTGCAAAATGATCCGAACGATTCGGATGTTTAGTAGAGACCAGTGATTTGGTCGGTATAGCGAAAGGTTTGTGAAATTAAATGCTTGATGTGGTGTCACGGACGGGTGACCATGACTTCTTTCGAGAAGTAAGGAGCACATATGTTTTGAGGTAACGGATGCGTGAGACAATATCGGAAAATACGATGGTGACATTTCAGTGAGTGGTTCGTGAGTTCAACGTATCACAGTTTAGTGACTTGAAATAACATGAAATGAGAAATGGGAGCCGAAGCCCTACCTGCGACAGCCGGACCAGATGCGTTGTATGACACCGGCAAGTTTCGAATATTGCGACACTCAGACAAATACACGAACGCTCACGACGACAAAACAGATTGTAACACGAGGACGAAGACAGGACTTTTAACGAACACGGAACTCACGAATACTGCACTCACTCTATCAAACGGTCTTGAATAGTCGGCCCTAGATCTGGGACGTAGTAACTATTGCACACAGGAACCGACAAGGAACACAGCAGAATGGGCTGATTAAATACCCCTCCGGGCTCCTCCCATAAATTCCGGCCATCATACTGGCCGACAAGGAACACAGCTGAACGGGCTGATCAATTACCCCTCCGGGCTCCTCCCATACTGGCCTTCTAACATTATTTATATTTATATTTATATTTATATTTATATATATATATATATATATATATATATATATATATATATATATATATATATATATATATATATATATATATATATATATATATATATATATATATATATCATATTTTTTTTTTTTTTTTTTATTACATCCCTGCTTTATTGGTGAACATTGGCACTGGTCAGTGGCTGTTGCCGCGTACACATGACCGGATTTCTGTCTGAAGGAACAAATCAGTCGGACAATTCGATCGTGTGTGGGCTCCATTGGACCTTTGCTGCCCAAAAATCTGATGGACTTTAGAGATAGAACACGTTTCAAATTTTTTGGCCGGACCCTGTTCCTATCGAGAAATCCGTTCGTGTGTATGCTAGTCTGATGGACAAAGACCAACGCTAGGGCAGCTATTGGCTACTGGCTATGAACTTCCTAATTCTAGTCCGGTCGTACATCATCACGTTTAAATCCGATGGACTTTGGTGTGATTGTGCATGGCCAAGTCCGTTCATTCAGAAAGTCTGTCAGAACTCCGCCAGAAGTCCGTCGGGAAGACCGACGGACCTAGTCCATCGAAAAGTCTGGTCGTGTGTACGTGGCATAAGATACAGCATGTCGGCATAGGCACAAAATGGCATTCTTGGTCTCAGATTTTCATGGCCATGTTGGGTACCCCTACATATTACATTCAAGATTATCATTTAATTCATATTAATATGCCCCCCAAAAGTTATATATTTTTTTACCTTCTGTGTCATTTGCTCTTCAGGTACAGTGCCTTGCGAAAGTATTCGGCTCCCTTGAACTTTTCAACCTTTTGCCACATATCAGGCTTCAAACATAAAGATATAAAATTTGTATTTTTTTTTGATGAATCACCAACAAGTGGGACACAATTGTGAAGTGGAACGAAATCTATTGGATTTTCGAAACTTTTTTAACTAATAAAAAAATGAAAAGTGGGGCGTGCAAAATTATTCGGCCCCCTTGCGTTAATACTTTGTAGAGCCACCTTTTGCTGCGATTACAGCTGCAAGTCACTTGGGGTATGTCTCTATCAGTTTTGCACATGGAGAGACTGAAATTCTTGCCCATTCTGGATGGAGAGCATTTGTGAACAGCAGTTTTCAGCTCTTTCCACAGATTCTCGATTGGATTCAGGTCTGGACTTTGACTTGGCCATTCTAACACCTGGATACGTTTATTTGTGAACCATTCCTTTGTAGATTTTGCTGTATGTTTGGGATCATTGTCTTGTTGGAAGATAAATCTCCGTCCCAGTTTCAGGTCTTTTGCAGACTCCAACAAGTGTTCATCCAGAATGGTCCTGTATTTGGCTGCATCCATCTTCCCCTCAATTTTAACCATCTTCCCTGTCCCTGCTGAAGAAAAGCAGGCCCAAACCATGATGCTGCCACCACCATGTTTGACAGTGGGGATGGTGTGTTGAGGGTGATGAGCTGTGTTGCTTTTACGCCAAACATATCGTTTTGCATTGTGTGCAAAAAGTTCGATTTTGGTTTCATCTGACCAGAGCACCTTCTTCCACATGTTTGGTGTGTCTGCCAGGTGACTTGTGGCAAACTTTAGACAAGACTTTTTATGGATATCTTTGAGAAATGACTTTCTTCTTGCCACTCTTCCATAAAGGCCAGATTTGTGCAGTGTACGACTGATTGTTGTCCTATGGACAGACTCTCCCACCTCAGCTGTAGTTCTCTGCAGTTCATCCAGAGTGATCATGGGCCTCTTGGCTGCATCTCTGATCAGTCTTCTCCTTGTCTGAGCTGAAAGTTTAGAGGGACGGCCAGGTCTTAGTAGATCTGCAGTGGTCTGATACTCCTTCCATTTCAAAATGATCGCTTGCACAGTGCTTCTTGGGATTTTTAAAGCTTGGGAAATCTTTTTGTATCCAAATCCAGCTTTAAACTTCTCCACAACAGTATTACGGACCTGCCTGGTGTGTTCCTTGGTCTTCATGATGCTCTCTGCGCTTTCAACAGAACCCTGAGACTATCACAGAGCAGGTGCATTTATACAGAGACTTGATTACACACAGGTGGATTCTATTTATCACCATCAGTCATGTAGGACAACATTGGATCATTCAGAGATCCTCGCTGAACTTCTGGAGTGAGTTTGCTGCACTGAAAGTAAAGGGGCCGAATAATTGTGCACGCACCACTTTTCAGTTTTTTATTTGTAAAAAGGTTTAAATTATCCAATAGATTTCGTTCCACTTCGCAATTGTGTCCCACTTGTTGGTGATTCTTCACAAAAAATTAAAATTTTATATCTTTATGTTTGAAGCCTGAAATGTGGCAAAAGGTTGAAAAGTTCAAGGGGGCCGAATACTTTCGCAAGGCACTGTACTTAAAACTTAAAGGTGCTGCAACCCCCACAAACCATTCCTGATAGTATTACTAATTTATTTTTAGTAATAGTAATTAGTTAATACCCTTTTAACAAACCACTTTTACACTACACCTTTTACAATGTTTATAATAATGACCATAATAAGCCCTAACTCACATATCCCCCTTCTGTTTCTATTTTTGTAGTCTATGAATATATATATATATATATATATATATATATATATATATATATATATATATATATATATATATATATATATATATATATATATATATATATATATATATATATATATATAAATTTTTTATTTATTTTTTGCAAAATTGAAAAAGCCTAAGGCCGCGAACACACGGGCGGACTGTCTGTCCAACCTAGTCCGCTGAAACGTGTTTCAGCGGACAATCCGCTCGTGTGTGGGCTTCAGCGGACTTTTTCAGCGGACAGTCTGGCGGACTAAGTCTTTCGGAATTTCCGTAATACAGTCCGTCCAAACTTGGTTTCAGTGGACAGTCTGCTCGTGAGTAGGCAAGTTGGATGGACTAAGTATGGCGCATGCTCAGAAAGGATTTACACGGCCGAAGGTTGCATTGCAGTGTATTGGACGTCGTATTTCTAGTCCCGTCGTACGTGCTGTACACGTCATCGCGCAAGCTTTCAGCGGACTGTCTGTTCATCGTGTGTGGTCAAGTCCGTTCATTCAAAAGTAGGACGGACTGTCTGTCAGATTGTCTGACGAACTTAGTTGGCCAGACAATTCGCCCGTGTGTACGCGGCCTTACATGTATTTGTAATTATCTTTGGAATTCTTTGTACCAAAAACATAATTGTGGAGTCATCATACCATTAAAAATGTACACTTTTTCTTTTTTTTTTTACAGTAACACTTGTTTTAAAATAAAACTTTTCAAAGTGGAAAAAAGTTTGTTTAGGAAATCTTTTTAATATTTTTTTTGTGTATAGATTGCAGAGAAAAATATTCCTTTTTGTAAAACAATATCACCAACACAAGTCATGTTTAGGCCGAGTTCACACTATACTACACGACAGTAGTACACTTTCATCCTACTTTGCTCTGCGGCATCAGTCCTATATTGGTCCTACATTGGTCCTGCATCCATCCGACTTTCATGAACAGGATACTACTTTGATCTGACTTTTCAGATGGTATGACTTGTCCTTTGACCAATCAAAACTAAAACACAATGGGGGGGGGGGGCTACAGCAGTTATAACACAATGATGGATGCCAAAGTCGGATGGTTAGGACAAGGATCTGACTTTGATCCTACTTCAATGATAGTCAATGGGCAGAAGTAGGATCCAAGTAGGACCAAAAGTAGTACAGGCAGCATTTTCAAAGTCGGAACGATGGCTCCCATAGGGAAACATTGATTTTCACATGAGCTCCCAATGTCAGAGCGTTTGTCCTACCAGTGTTATCCCAACTTCAGCCTAAAAAAAGCAATATATGTATTACTTTGTTATCTTAACCACTTGACGTCCACGCTATAGCCGAATGATGGCCACAGCGCGGACCTGAATTTCTGGGAGGCCATCATATGACGGCCTCCCCTGTGCACGCTCCCCGGAACGTGCTGTGATCACCAAGTCACTGAGACTCGGATGATCACCGATCCAAGTAAGGGGCCCGTCCCGGCCCCTTATCATGTGATCAGCTGTCAGCCAATGACAGCTGATCACATGATGTAAACAAAAGTTCGGTAATCATTTCTTTTCTCCTCACGCTGACAGCGTGAAGAGAAAAAAAAAGCCGATCACCAGCTCATCTGCAAGGGACATCGGACCCGAAGAGGAAGAGGCAATTATGCCTCATCTTTGCACACCAGTACCCCCTGCCAGTGCCACCTGCCATTGCCACCTGCCAGTGCCCACAGTGGCCAGCAGTGCCACCTATCAATGCCCATCAGTGGTGCCAATCAGTACCACCTATCAATGCCCATCATTGCCACCCCCATCAGTGCCCATCACTGCCACCTATCGGTACCCAACAGTGGCGCCTCATCAGCGTACATCAACGAAGGAGAAACATATATATATTATACGTACTAACGCGTCGATTCGGCTGTCGCAGGTAGGGTTTTTTTGGTTGACTTGTCATTTCATACATTGTAAATGTCTTGTCACTAAACCTCGATATCAAACTTACGAGTCATTCGTAAAACCCTACACACAACCGCGACATCTGTCTACTACTCGTAACGTTATCATACCAAACATTTCTTTTGTTTTTGTGTACCTCACACAGACACAAAGACACAGCTTCGTTTAGGCGTGTCTCACTGTTTTATGCTCCACAGACTAATCAATGTTTCTCGTGGATTTGATGGGCACTGGTCAGTGCCATGTCAAAGCAGAACCATTTCAAACCATTTCAGATCATTTCAAATAATTTCACTCTCCCCTACCGTGCTCCGATTCGAATCCAGTCACATCTACAATGCACCGATTCATCCCGGGGGGGCCCCAGTTGTTTTTTCGGCCTCATTTCAGTACATGCTCCAGAGTTCCATTTGTTGAGTCACCCACTCATGCATCTGTCATGGTAAATCATTTCACTGTCACGTATCACATTCCGATACGAATCCAGTCGCATCTACGATGCACCAATTCGTTCCGGCGTGCCCCAGGTATTTTTCAGCCTCATTTCAGTACATGCTCCAGAGTCCCGTTCGTTGTCAGTCACAATCGCGGCACGGCCAATTCGGGCCTCTGTCATGGCAAACTTTGTCACTCATTTCACTGTCACTTACCGTGCTCCGATTCGAATCTAGTCGCATCCGTGATGCACCAATTCATTCCGATGTGCCCCAGTTGTTTACGGCCTCATTTCAGTACATGCTCCAGAGTCAGGATTCATTGTCGGTTGCAGGCTTCGGTTCTCTGATTCATGTCTCTGTCATGGGAAATCATTTCACTGTCATGTATCACGCTCCGATACGAATCCAGTCGCATCGTGCACTAATTCGTCTCGGTGCGCCCCAGGTATTTCAGCCACATTTCAGTACATGCTCCAGAACATGCACGATTAACGGTCAGTCGCAACAGCGGCATGATCGATTTGTGCCTCTGTCATGGCAATCAAAATAATTTCACCGCCACATACCACGCTCCGTTTCGAATCCAGTTGCATACGTGATGCACCGATTCGTTACGGTGTGCCCCAGTGCTTTAGCCTCATTTCAGTGCATGCTCCAGAGTCCGGTTCATCATCAGTCACAGTCGCGGCATGACCGACTTATGCCTCTGCCATGACAGATATTTCATTAATTTGACTGTCATATACCGTGCACCGATTCGAACCAGTCGCATCCGAGATGCACCGATTCGTTCCGGTGTGCTCCAGTTGTTTTGTCCCCAATTGGCTCGGTCGCATTTCATTACATGCTCCACAGTTCAACTCGTCACTTATCGTCTGAAACGTCGTTTATCGCAGTCAGCCTATGTCACGGCAAACATTTCACTCATTCACTTCACACACTTGTCACTTGAGTCTAATCCACTCATACCAACAATACATTGATTCGCACCCGTCATTTCAGCGTTACAGGTATCGTTCGCATGTTGCCTGTCATTCCTCCAAGCCCGACAGTCACTACAGATCGAATCCTTCGTGCTTCGAATTTCAGCCAAGGGTCTCGATTTGTTCGTTAAAACCTTCGCCTCACTGCTACTCCCCCTGATAGTCGCACAATCCATTGCATGTTGGTTTCCTTTCATACACTTTACGACCGGTTCCTATCAGGATTCGTTACATACAGTTACAAAGATTTGTCTCAGTTTCATCTTCATACACGCTACAACCCGTTTAAAATTCCAGTCGCCTCAGCGGCAAATCGATTCGTACGGGGTTCATTTCATACTCTCCACGGTCTGATCTATATTAGATTAATTTCATACACTCTAAAAAACCGGTTCTTATCAGATTAATTTCATGCGATCGATTCGTATAGGATTCGTTTCATACTTCCGACCGATTCATATCGGATTCATTCCATACACACCCAAGAAACAACTTCTTGCAATCGCTGCTAGCACGCACCCAAGCATACACTCCCTGCAATCATTGCAAACACATATCCAGGCACAGACTTCTTGCAATCGTTGCAAGCACGCATTTAAGCATAGACTTCTTGCAATCGTTGCAAGCACGCATTCAAGCATGGAGGTCTTGCAGTCGTTGCAAGCACGCATTCAAGTGTAGACTTCTTGCAATCATTGCAAGCACTCATCCAAGCATAGACTTCTTGCAATCGTTGCAAGCACGCATTCAAGCATAGACCTCTTGCAATCATTGCAAGCACGCATTTGAGCATAGACCTCTTGCAATCGTTGCAAGCAGATGTCCAGGCACAAACTTATTGCAATCATTGCTAGCAGGCAGTTCTGGCTAGCTCAATAGATTGCTTTAGGAAAAAGCCTGGATACTTTCCTAAATGTACATAATATAACGGGGTACTTATATTTATAGGTAAAGTTGATCCAGGGAAAAATCTGATTGCCTCTCGAGAGATCAGGAAGGAATTTTTTTCCCCTGCTGTAGCAAATTGGATTATGCTCTGCTGGGGTTTTTTGCCTTCCTCTGGATCAGCTGTGGGTGTAGAATTGGGTATGTTGGGTTGTGCGATACTTTATTTATTTGATTTGTGGTTGGACTGGATGGACTTCTGTCTTTTTTGACCTGGCTAGCCATGTATCCTACCATAACTCCTTGCAATCGTTGCAAGCACGCATCCTGGCATAACTCCTTACAATCGTTGCAGGCACGCATCCTGGCATAACTTCTTGCAATCGTTGCAAGCACGCATCCTGGCATAACATCTTGCAATCGTTGCAGGCACGCATCCTAGCATAACATCTTGCAATCGTTGCAAGCACGCATCTTGGCATAACATCTTGCAATCGCTGCAAGCACGCATCCAAACACACGTTCAAGCACAACTCCTGCAGTCTTCGCAAGCACATGCGGTAATACGAATTTCTCACAGCCACTACGAACACATCTCCAGTGACAAACTCCCGTGCAATTGTCGCAAGCACACGTTTAAACACAACTTTTGCAATCATGCCAAGGCACGCAACTTAGCATAACTTCTTGCAATCATTCTTTTGCAAGCACATTTTCAGTGGCACACAAACTGGCTACACATCATTTTCAGCAGCACTTAATTGGCCACTTGTCTCCTGTGGCTTTTTCTTACAAGCCACTCACCGTTTCCTGTCTGTCATCTCTCCCTTAGGACAGTTGAGTTCAACTTCCGTCCTGCACCAGGATCATGTTGACACACGCAACTGACTTCTTCTTGTAACACGATCAGGCTATACCTAGCCAGCGTCCAGCATTTCTTATCCTTACAGGATCCAGAGAGCCATCTGTCTTTACGGCCCATACAGCAAGATCCCCACTACGAGGCATCAGCCTATAGCCAACGGCAAACTCTCGCCCATCACAACTGCCATTTTTAGGGACATATACAATCCTCGCACATTCCCCAGTCTAGTCATCCAAGCCGCCATCTACCTGGCCCTTTGTGGTTTTCTACGGCCTAGCCAATTTTTCATTAGTAGCACTGGCAGCCAGGTACTATAAAGACACCACCTGACGAATGTTCAAATCTGCAATATGGGCCATTCCCCAGGGTCGATCTTTATGTCACGCCTCCTGATCTTCCTCTCACGGACACAGGACCCCTCTCAGATCCTTAATTTAGATGCCGTGGCAATAGCAGACCTATCAATGTCGGAAGGTTCCTTACTGCATGGATTGTTATAGCGATGTTTATACCATCTACGATGCCCCTGTCACCCCTGGTAGTGACAGATGCCGCAGCCTCCACAGGCTTCGCTGCAATTTTTGGCCACCACTGGTTTACAGAACCATGGCCTCAGGCATACTCCTAAACCCCGGATTTACCTGGACTTCCTCCCTCTTCAAGCTATACCTGGTCATGACAGCCTCTCGACTGGGGTCATGTTAGCACAGGCCAGGCCGTGGCTTTCACCACCGACAACTGTGCCAAGGTCGATCTTGTTGATGAAGCCAGGTCTGGACCGCTCTCGGTTATGTCCTTCCTGCGCAGACTGCTGCGGTTATCTTGGCAGCACCAGTTTAATGTCCATTGTATGTTCATTCCAGGCTGTCATCTTCTGGGACAGGTCTACTATCTTCACTAGTTCGCAATTTGGCCTTCTCCCCAGCCTGCTCATACAAACAGCCAGTTACTTAGCCTACTACAGGTTCTGATGGCCCAGCAAGTTCACCTTCAGCAATCCCGCAGGCCAAGTTCTGCGTAGTCGTCACTTGGCTCGCTACCAACACCATTTCATCCTCCACCTTGCAGTGTCTAAAACTCAGCAATCTGGCTCCAGGATAGACGTCCATTTCTATAGAACAAACAGTGCCTGGCGTCGAGTAACCATACTCGACCACCTACTGTCACTCCTACCGGAACGCGCAACCTCTAGTCCCCTGTTGACTTTTCGTGCTAACACTTGAGTACCTGCCAGTTTTCCAAACACATGGGGTTCTTCTACGCAGCCTACACCTCGACCCCGGTCCGTACCATGGTCACTCTTTAGTATTGGAACACCCTTGGCAGCATCTTGGCATGGGTCCCAGGTCACGTCATTAAGAGACTAAGCAGTTGGAACCCTGCCTACCTCGCCCGGTACATCCCCAATCCTCGGGTGGAAATGGCACAAGCAGGGCCGGATTAACATAGGGGCATTTGGAGCTTAAGCTCCAGGCCCCCATCGTATTATAGGCCCAAAAAATTTAAATACATACAATAATTCAATCACTACGGCCCGGCCGTCGGCCGCCGGCCGCTATATAGCTTTGTCATTGCCAGGCAGCTGCATTTTTTATAGGCCCACACATATATGACATTTTAATTTTAAATGCCGCGCGGCCGGGATATAATATTGCAGAGTGCAGACACTGTCAGTGTGGGCAGTACTAGTGCGCCGCCGAGGCTGAGCGACGTGTGCTCGGCTGCTCGGCATCCTGTAAGCGGAGCTTGACGTCCCAGCTGGCGTGACGTCATCCGGAGGCCTTCCCCAGCGTCCCGAGGCTTGAATGGGAAAGGACTGGACGCACTCTTGTGCGGGCGCCGGGCGGTACTGGGAGCAATAAGGACAGCCTGGACACAGTGGGGGACAGCACAATTAAATTCAAGTAAGCCACGGGCGCTAGACTCAGGCAGATAGGTTCTATTTTTTAAATTGGCTGAAGTGGTTAACTTACATTTTGGGGGGGGGGGGGGGGTGACTGTGCAGGCAACCCATCAGTGCCCATTTAGTGCATTTCATCAGTGCCAGTGCATTTCATCAGTGCCAGTGCCCTCTATCAGTGCCAGTACCAGTGCCCTCTATCAGTGCCACCTATCAGTGCCAGTGTCCTCTATCAGTGCCACATATCAGTGCCAGTGTCCTCTATCAGTGCCACCAACCAGTACCAGTGTCCTCTATCAGTGCCACCAATCAGTGCCAGTGTCCTCTATCAGTGCCACCATCAGTGCCAGTGTCCTCTATCAGTGCCACCAATCAGTACCAGTGTCCTCTATCAGTGCCACCTATCAGTACAGCTCATCAGTGCCATCCAATAAATGTCGGTGCCCCCTATCAGCGCAGCTCATCAGTGCCACCTATTAGTGCCTCCTATCAGTGTTGCCTATCAATGCAGCTCATCGGTGCCATCCAATCAATGCTAGTGCCATCAGTGTAGCTCATCAGTGCCACCTATCAATGCCAATTATTGCAGCTCAGCAGTGCCAGTGCCACCTATCAGTGCTGCCTATCAGTGCCACCTTGTCAGTGCCCATAAGTCCTGCTTGTCAGTGCCGCCTATCAGAGCCCATCAGTGCTGCCCATCAGTGCCCATTAGTGCAGCTCATCAGTGCAACTTATCATTGACCATCAGTTCTGCCTGTCAGTGCCGCCTATCAAAGCCATGTCAGTGCCTATTAGTGCATTTAATCAGTGCCCATTACTGCAGTTCATCAGTGCCACCTATCATTGACCATCAGTGCTGCCTATCACTGCAGATCATCAGTGCCACCTATCTGTCAGTGTCACACATCAGTGCTGCCTATAAGTGCCCATCAGTGCCACATAATAGTGCTGTCTCACCAGTGGCACCTTATCAGTGCCCATAAGTGCTGTCTGTCAGTGCCACCTATCATTGACCAGCAGTGCCACCTATCAGAGCCCTATCAGCGCTGCCCATCAGTGCCCATTAGTGCAGTTCATCAGTGCCACCAATCATTGACTATCACTGCCACCTATCATTTACCATCAGTGCTGCCTATCAGTGCAGATTATCAGTGCCACCTATCAGTGTCAGTGCCACCCATAAGTGCCCATCATTGCCGCATAATAGTGCTGCCTCACCAGTGCCACCTTATCAGTGCCCATAAGTGCTGTCTGTCAGTGACCCCCTATCAGAGCCCATCAGTGCCCATTAGTGCAGCTCATCAGTGCCCACCAGTGCTGCCTATCAGTGCAGCTCATCAGTGCAAGTTTTCATTGCCCATCATTGCTGCCTATCAGTGCAGCTCATCATAGCCCATCGCTGATGATCTGCATATCAGTGCCCCATATCAGTACAGCCTCATCAGCACCCCCTTATCAATGCCCATCAGTGCTGCCTCATGTGTGCCCATCAGTGAAGAATAAAAATTACTTATGGCAAAATATTATCACAAACTATTTTTTTTAACCACTTGCTTACTGGGCACTTAAACCCCCCTCCTGCCCAGACCAATTTTCAGCTTTCAGTGCTCTCACACTTTGAATGACAATTACTCAGTCATGCAACACTGTAACCAAATGATTTTTTTGTCCTTTTCTTCATACCAATAGAGCTTTCTTTTGGTGGTATTTGATCACCTCTCGGTTTTTTCTTTTTTTTCTTTGTTTCTGTGATACAATTTTGCAAATTAGCAATTTTTCTTCATAAATTTTGGCCACAATTTATACTACTACACATCTTTGGTAAAAATAACCCAAATTATTGCATATTATATGATCTGTGTGAAATTTATAGAGTCTACAAGCTATGGTGCAAATCATAAAGATTTGCAAAAAAAGATCACATCTGATGTACTAAGGCCTATCGCCATTCTTGAGACCCTAACAAGCCAGCAAAGTACAAATGCTCCCCAAATGACCCCTTTTTGGAAAGTAGACATTCCAATGTATTTAGTAAGAGGCATGGTGAGTTATTTGAAGTTGTCGTCATTTTTTCCCACAATTCTTTTTTTTCACAAAATTGTCATTGTAATAGCTTATTTCTCCCACACGGAATTTGCATACCACAAATAACACCCCAAAATACATACTCCTACTCCTCTTGAGTATAACGATACCACATGTGTGAGACTTTTACACAGCCTGACCACATACAGAGGCCTAAAATTGAAGTAGCACCTTCAGGCATTCTAGGAGCATAAATTACACATTTCATTTCTCAATCACCTATTACAGTTTTGAAGACCCTGGAACACCAGGACAATGGAAATGACTAGAAAATGACCCCATTTTGGAAAGCTAACACCCCAACGTATAATCTATGAGGCCTAATGAGTCTTTTGAATTGTTCTTTTTTTTTTTTTCCAGAAGTTTTTGGAAAATGTGGAAAAAAATGAAAACGCATTTTTTTTTTACACAAAGTTGTCGGTTTATAAGATATTTCCAACACATAGCATTTACATAGCAAAAATAACACCCCAAAATACATTCTCCTACTGCTCCTGAGTATAACGATACCACATGTGTGAGACTTTTACACAGCCTGACCACATACAGAGGCCTAATATTGATGTAGCACCTTCAGGCACTCTAGGAGCATAAATTACACATCTCATTTCTCAACCACCTATTACAGTTTTGAAGGCCCTGGAACACCAGGACAATGGAAACGTCCAGAAAATGACCCCATTTTGGAAAGCTAACACCCCAACGTGTAATCTATGAGGCATAATGAGTCTTTTGAATGGTTCATTCTTTTCCAGAAGTTTTTGGAAAATGTGGAAAAAAATGAAAACACATTTTTTTTTACACAAAGTTGTCCGTTTATAAGATATTTCCAACACATAGCATTTACATAGCAAAAATAAAACCCCAAAATACATTCTACTACTCCTCCTGAGTATGGCAATACCACATGTGTGAGACGTTTACACAGCCTGGCCACATACAGAGGCTCAACATGCAAGGAACACCGTCGCATACCAAGAATTACAGCCCCAAATACATTATGCTGAGCAAAGGGTAAAGAAAAGATTACCTGTGGTTTTAGAAGCGCAGTTGTCCACAGGAGGATATTACTGGTCCAGGCAGCAGGCAGGGACTTGGTTAGCAACAGCGAACACAATTTTTCAGGCAGCAGGCAGGGATACTGTCCATATACAGTCCAGGGTCAGTGCAGAGATATTGTCAGTAGTGCCATAAATATTGGTCCTGGTAGTAGGCAGGTCCATGTGGTGTGGTCAGTGCGGCATGACGGCAGTAAGTCCTACAGGCAGCAGACAGAAGTAGAGCCTCGTTCAGGACAGAATGGAGATAGGGGTAGAGGCTTCTCCGTCCCAAATCTCTTTGAAACCTCCGAGTCTCCAGACCCTAATCTAGGAATTGTTTTCTTCATCCAGAAAAACTATACTGGAGCCCCTCACATATGTGAGACCCTGTGTTGAATCCCACTAGTCCAGTTGCAGAATACAAGATCAGTCCAAGAGGCAGGCAAATATCGTGGTCAAACAGTCCAAAGTCAGTTCCAGATCAGGCAGAGGTACGTACAGAATCTTTAGGCAGAAACATGGTCGAATAACAGTCCAGGGTCAGTTCCAGATCAGGCAGCGGTATGTACAGAATCGGCAGGCATAAGAGTGGTCGAATAACAAGCCAGGGTCAGTTACAGAGCAGGCAGTGGCATAAGGGGTGTGAAGGTGTATGAAGGCAGGAACTGAGGATTATGTTTACCATACTTCACTAAAAATGTATTGAAGTATGGTAACGGCGAAAACAGTCACCTATGCAGAGGCCTGGTTGGGAAGGACATTGTGCACAATAATAAGATGTGTCTTTTCTGACTCCTGCTCTGGTACACACCTTACATCTTTTTTGACGTCTTTGGCCTGTTGGTTTGGGAGGGATTTTAATGGGAAAGTGGCGCTCGGAGAGTCGACTAACAACATCTGATCGGATATTTTCTGGTGGGTCGTTCGGGAAAATAAGGGCAGTGAAAACTTCCTCCTGGTAGCCAAAGAAGCGTTTGGGGTTTTGGGTGGAGTTGCGGTAAATGACATAGGAATTGTAAATGGCCAATTGAAAAAAATAAATTGCTACTTTTTTGTACCAATGGTATGTCCGTCTTGTGGCAAGGTATGGTTCCATCATTTGGTCGTTGAAGTCGACTCCCCCGATGAACAAATTATATTCATGAATGCATTTTTATTTATTTTTTTATGAGGCCATTCCTTCTGGGGATTTCCACAAACTTTTTATTGTGGATAGAAGACAACATATATACATCCCTTCTGTCCCTCCACTTCACTGCCAGAATCTCCTTGTTTCGCAGACTTGCGGTTTTTCCTTTTCACAGCTTCTTATTCACAAGACTTTGAGGAAAGCCCTTCCGATTCCTTTTTACGGTGCCACATGCTGGCGTCTTCTTCCGGTGAAGGTTGTGGAACAGGGGCCGAGATGTGTAGAAGTTGTCTACATACAGGTGGTAGCCTTTATCCAATAGGGGTATATGAGGTCCCAAACAACTTTCCCGCTGGATCCCAAGTAGTCCGGACAATTAGGGGGCTGCAGCTTGGTGTCCTTTCCTTCGTACACTATGAAGGAATATGTGTACCCTGTGGCTCGGTCGCATAATTTGTAGACCTTCACCCCATAGCGGGCCCTTTTGCTGGGCATAAATTGCTTCATTTTAAGCCTACCGCTAAATTTAATAAGGGACTCATCCACACATATGTGTTAGTCCGGGGTAAACAATTTGGGGAATGTTTGTGAAAAATAATGAAGGCACTGGGTATTGTCGCTGAAATGTAAGAACCTCATGATCTGGTTCTGGGCATTACCGCGGAGAAGAGCGGTGTGTGGTGGAGGGGGTGGGTTGACCAATAGGTACGCAATAGATTTTTTTTGTTGAGTCCCATGTTAAATGTGAGGCCTAAAAAAACCTTGAATTCCTCCACCGTTAGGTCTCTCCATTCGTAGGGACGGACGGGCATAATAAGATGTCGGATTTTGCAAAATAAATTGTTGTGCATACAGGTTGCACTGGGCCACAATTGACGCCAACATATCCTCCGTAAAAATTAAATTAAAAAAATCTACTGGGGTAAAATTCTCCGTGTCCACCTGGACTCCTGGCTGGGCAGTGAAAGGGGGAACATTGGCCTCTCCTGAATTAGGAGGAAGCCACAAGGGGTTCTGAAGGGCATAGGGAAGGCCGGCATGGCTCCTAACCCTTTGGGGCTGAGATGACACCCCACTGGTACTTGGCCTTTCTTGCCGAGGCACTGCAGTGCTGGTGGACGGCACTTCGGTGCTGGTGGATAGCACTGCCTCACTAGAACGCCTTTGTTTGATGGGCCGGATATCTTCCTCCTCGGATTCAGTCAGTGTTTCACTACTGAGGACTGGCTCATAATTTATGTCTGCTTCAGAATCCGAATCTGAAAGAGAATCTGAAGAAGAGAGCTCCCCGTTGCTCTCGTCGGCCATGGAAAGAATTTTGTACGCCTCCTCGGCGGAAAAGACTCTTTTAGACATGGTTGCTGGTGTTGAGACTGCACAGGTTTGTGCTAAGCCTGCACTGATGGGCACTGATGAGGTGGCACTGATGTGCACTGATTGATGGCACAGATGGGCACTGATGAGGCGGCACAGATGGGCACTGATGAGGCGGCACAGATGGGCACTGATGAGGTGGCACAGATGGGCACTGATGAGTCGGCACAGATGGGCAGATGTGCACTGTTGAGGTGGCACAGATGGGCGCTGTTGAGGTGGCACAGATGGGCGCTGTTGAGGTGGCACAGATGGGCGCTGTTGAGGCGGCACAGATGGGCACTGATGGGTCGGCACAGATGTGCACTGATTTATTGCACAGATGTGCACTGATGAGGCAGCAGATGGGCACAGATGGGCACTGCTTAGGCGGCACAGATGGGCACTGCTGAGGCGGCACAGATGGGCACTGCTGAGGCGGCACAGATGGGCACTGATGAGGCAGCAGATGGGCACAGATGGGCACTGCTTAGGCGGCACAGATGGGCACTGCTTAGGCGGCACAGATGGGCACTGCTGAGGCGGCACCGATGGGCACTGCTGAGGCTGCACAGATGTGCACTGATTTATTGCACAGATGTGCACTGATGAGGCGGCAGATGGGCACAGATGGGCACTGCTGAGGTGGCACAGATGGGCACTGCTGAGGCGGCACAGATGGACACTGAGGTAGCAGATGGGCACTGCTGAGGTGGCACAGATGGGCACTGCTGAGGTGGCACAGATGGGCACTGCTGAGGTGGCACCGATTGGTACAGATGGGCACAGATTGGCACTGGCGGGGCACAGATGGTGCACAGGTGGGCACTGGCGGGGCACAGATGGTGCACAGGTGGGCACTGGCGGGGCACAGATGGGCACTGGCAGGCACAGATGGCACTAATATCCCTATTTTTCACTGTTAAAAGTAACTCACAGAATCTCTCTCCTCACACGCTGTCTCTGTGTGAGGAGACAGATTCGGCAATGGGAGATGATCTCATTTGTTTACATTTGAGATCATCACCCATTGGAGGCAGCGATCGCGCTGTAAACGGCCGCTGTGATTGGCCGTTAATAGCGATCTGTGATTGGCTGTGTCCAGGGGACACGGCCAACACAGATTTTCCCCCGGTGCGTGCTCCCGGGAGCGCGCGGGGAGCCATTAAAGGGGACGACGTCAATAGACATAGTCCCGGCAATCGAGATCCGCGCTGTAGCCGTCATTTGACTATAGCACGGATCTCAGGTGGTTAAACGTCTTTTTTTTTCAAGTTTTTTTTTTTTTTTTTTAAACATGAGTTCTTTTTATTGAAAAAAAAAGGAGGTACGGTACACACAGAAAAACAAATGCGGTCTACATTGAATCATATAATATGCACAGGTGCACTCATCACACACAATGTATATGCACGTTTCACATAGATCGTCAAATCAGTACATGGTATGGAATGGTTACCGGATCCAGATCATCTCCTCCAGAAATCCACCCACCCCTCCCCTTCCCATCTCCACCCGCCCATACTCAACGCTTCTGCTAAGTCTCATCAAATAGTACCAAACAGTACTCCGCAAGGGGCAGATTAAGTTATGCATGTTGCAGGGTTTTTAAGCCACCTGTCCCAGATCTTCTCATATTTGGAAGGGCAACCCCTGTGGAGGTATATAAGTTTCTTAAAAGGCAAGACACCATTGATGTCCCCAATCCATTGGGAGACCGTGGGAGGGTCAGATCTCATCCAAACTCTAGCAATCATTTTCCGAGCAGAGAATAGGGTTTCATGTAAAAATATTTTAGTGTATTTGTTCACAGCCGTGTCTGGGAAAATACCCAAGAGACACAGCTTTGGCTGAAGTGTAATTGGGGAGCCCATCGTATCATGGAGAAACCTCACCACCTGGGACCAATACGCTTGAATTTTAGGACATTCCCAGAGAAGATGAAAAAAGGTGCCAGACGCACGCGCACACATAGGGCAAGTGCCAGGGCACGCGCGCCTGTACCTGGAGACCGTAAGCGGCGTGAGGTACGCTTTGTGCGTTATAAAAATTTGAGTTAACCTGTCAGAAAGTTTGGGCGAAACTAGTTTACAGGTTTCCAGCGCATCACTCCATTCATCATCGGTGATAGGCCCCAACTCCCCCACCCACCGATTCTTAAGGGAGAAAGCAGCTACAGTCATGGAAGGGAGTGATAGCATAGCGTAAAATTGTGAAATTAATTTTTTGGGATCTGGGTTTTTAATTGCCGCCATCAATGGATTGGGGGGTACAGATGGATCACCCATGGGGAATTGGGCATGGTAGGCATGGCGAATCTGCAAATATCTGTAATAAAAGTGATTCGGGAGCACGTATTCTGCCTGTAGGGCAGAGAAGGGTTTCAGCTTGCCATCAGTAAGCATGTGAGACATGTAAAACATGCCCTTCCCGCACCATAATCCACTATCCACTATCCGTCTGAATTCTGGGAGGCACCAATTATGCCATATGGGGGTGTATTCATGCAGGGACGGAAGGCACAACTTCAGAGAGGCAATTCGCCACACCCTCCTGTAATGGTAAAGAAGAGATGTGGCAGACCCTCCCCCCTCCCCCCCCGGCCCCCCAACAATCGCCACCATCGGGTCTGAGGTAGGCCCGATCCATGACGGGCACAAGAAGTGCAAAAACCTGTCTTTGTCTGTTTTATCTATATGGAACATTTGCGACAACTGGGAAGCTATATAATAGATATTAAAGTCCGGCATTGCCAGTCCCGCTAGGTCAGTGGGTAGGTGTAACTTTTGCCATGCTAGTTTGTGCCTACTGTTACCCCACACAAAGGGTTTCAAGAGGGCCTCTATCACCTTAAAATGTTTAAGAACCAGATAGACGGGGGAGTGCCAAAGCATGTACAAAATTTTAGGAAGGAGAACCATCTTGATCAGATTTGTACGCCCCATGACCCCCAAGGGAAGGTGTGCCCAAAGCTGCGTCTTCTGTTTAATCAGGTCAAGCAAAGGAGTTATGTTAAGTTTAATATAATCTGACGGGGATCTGGAAGTCATAATGCCAAGATACTTAAGCGTGTCCACCCTCTGCAGAGGAAGCAGAGCTCTGTCTCTGGGGGGCGGGAAACTGTCCAGGGGCAAAATCTGTGACTTGTGCCAGTTAATTTTAAGACCAGAAAACTTGCCAAAGTCCTCTATCAGTGTCAAAGCAAGGGGGAGTGATTGAGTCGAGTCGTTCAGGTACAGTAGGGTATCATCTGCATAAGTGCTGATCTTCTCCACTATCCCACCCCTACACAAACCCACTATGCCCACGTGGTCACGGATTGCGATAGCCAATGGCTCCGCCGCCAAAGCATATAGCAAGGGTGACAGGGGGCACCCCTGTCTAGTCCCTCTAGACAGAGGAAACTGCCCCGAGGGCCAGCCATTCGCCAAGACCTTGGCCACCGGGTTTTTATAAAGCAGTTGGATCCACCTAATAAATTTAGGCCCTATACCGAACCGAGCAAAACAAGTCCATAGATATCCCCACTCAACAGAATCAAAAGCCTTGGTGGTGTCCAAGGCGACTATTATCCTAGAACCAGGATCGTCATGGGGGGTCTGGAGATTGATAAACAGTCTGCGGAGGTTAAACGACGTGTTTCTACCGGGCATGAATCCCGCTTGATCCGCATGGATCAGCGAGAGGATTACTTTATTGAGTCGAATGGCAAGAATCTTAGCAAGTATATTAACATCTACCTGCAAGAGGGAAATAGGGCGATAAGATTCCGGGAGATGCGGGTCCTTTCCAGGTTTAGGGATTAACACAATAGTCGCCTCCGTCATAGACATTGGAAGTTCGGTGTGCTGAAATATGGACTCATAGATTGCTAGCAGCTTAGGGGCCAGTAATTCTATGTAAGTAGAGTAAAATTCTATCGGTAAACCATCTGAGCCCGGGGCCTTGGACGACGGGAATGTAGCAATAGCTGAAACTATTTCTTCCCGAGTCAGAGGTGCCTCCAACCCAGAGACCTGTTCCTCAGTCAATTGGGGAAACTGCAGTCCATTCAAGAAAGATTCCATCAGGGAGGGATCGGCCGAGGCAGTAGAGGTGTACAGAGAGATAAAGAAGTCGCGAAACATCTGCGTGACCCGTATAGGATCAGTCTCAAGTGCACCCTGTGGCGAGCGGAGGGAGATCACCACAGGAGGTCTCTCCTCACCATGAACTAAATAAGCCAATAGTTTCCCCGCTCGCTCACCATGCTCAAACGACCTCTGCCTGAGAAAGAACTGCTTCTGTTTAGATTTTTCCTAGAGCAATAGGTCAAGTGTTCTAGAGCATAGCCTAAGACTATCTGCCTTTTCTGCCGAAGGGTCACGCATAAAATCCTGTTCCATTGTCTGAAGAGCATGTGTTGCCTCAGCTACATTAGCAGCAGAAGATCGCTTTACCCGGTTAATTTGGGCCTGCAAGGTCATTCTAGCATGAAGTTTAAAAGCCTCCCAAACTACATACGGTCTGGCCGAGCCCTCGTTAGTCTCAAAAAAAGCCTGCCATCCCGATTCAAGGTCCCCATCGTCAGGAAGGAGAGTTAGCCAGAAGGGATTAAGGCGCCAAGTCGTCAGGGGGTGGGTATGCCGTAGGGAGAGCGTCGCCCAGTAGGGGCAGTGGTCAGAAAGCGATCTGGGGTGTAGGCCCACGTCAGCAAGTCTAGACAGGAGGGATGTAGAGAAGAGTATAAGGTCTATACGGGACATAGAGTGATGAGTAGCGGAGAAACATGTGAAAACGCGTTGTGTTGGAGGTCTAGTTCGCCACGAGTCCATCAGGTGGAAATCGCGGAGAAGTCTGGCAAACCTGGTCAGAGAGGGGCTCGGGGTGCCTCGAGAGGGGTCCGCCATCCTATCCAGGGACCTGTCTAACACATTATTAAAGTCCCCCATCCACACCACGGAGGCAGCGGGGTGAAGAGCCATATAATTAAATCCCTCGGACAGCACACCAAACTGGAATGGTGGGGGCACATAAAAAGCCATTATAAGAAACATATCCCCATGCAGTTTTGCCTTAAGAAATACAAATCTACCCAAGGGGTCAATGACCGAATCCTGGAGCTCAAAGTGTGTGTGTTTAGCTATCAGAAGGGAGACACCCCAGGAGTGGGTGGTATGAACAGAATGGTATCCCCAGCCTATCCAAGGACGTCGGAACGCCCTAAGCATAGAACCCTCAGCATGTGTTTCCACTAAGGCCACCACATCTGCCTTCATCTTTTTGAGCTGCCCGAAAACGGCTGACCGTTTAATAGGGTCCCCCAATCCCCTCACATTCCATGTAAGAAATTTCAGTGTGGCCATAGATGCTTATCAATCAATGGTGAGACTCCAGGAGACAGATCAACCCACAACGACAGAGCAACCAAGACCCGCCCCCCCCGGAATAAAGGAGGGCCCCACCCCCCCTGCCAGACATACAGTGTACCATAGAAGACAATCATAGTAAAACTCAAAAAAAACTTGTTTATCCCATAAAAACCATACATCCCCCCTCCCCGCCCTGCACTGGCCCCAATTAGTGCGGGCATTGACCCCAAACTGCCAACAGGGCATAAACAATGTCCAACTCGGAAAGGAACAACACCGCAACTGGGAATCACCCATAGAAACAAAAGAAGGGAAAAACAGGGCGTTATGCCGGTTGTTCCACTCCGAGAGGTGCATAGTAAAACTTCGGGCGAAACTTCGCTGTATCATGTGACACTATAGGACTGTGCTCACAGAGCATAGTGAGCTTGCTGGTTAGTTGGTCCCCTCTGCCGGCCAGGAGGGCGCAGAAAAATACATTTCTATAATAAGTAGTAAAAGAACCAAAGTTAAAGTTTCAACACAGACATTGAAAAGGGTAGCCATAGTACACAGTGAGATAACACAGGGCTCCGCAGGAAGCCGGGGTCCTCCTCCATCCAAGCCGTCAGGCAAGGCAACTAAAACCGCCCCAATACCATCCTGCATAGGACACCAGACCAAAGTCAGGGGTTGCAGCCCATACGGGGTGGGGGGCCCTGCCCCCATTCTCTTAGGCAGCAGTATTATCCGGTGAAAGGTGTGTTTAGGCGGACAGGGGCCCCATCACAACATGTCCGGTCCAGCCATGCGTGCGCGCCAATGAGAATGTTAAGTCGCATGAAACAAAACGGATACAGTCAGCATCACAACATTGTAGGTCTGGAAATAGTGTGTCTAGTAAAAAGAACTGACAGGCCATGGCATAGGTAGTAAGAAGGTGGATAGACACGGCCCCAATCCAGGGAAACAAATACAGTCAGAAGTGTGTAGGTGGAAAAAAAGGGGTGCATTTTCATCTGTGCACATATACTCATCTGCCAGCATCCCGGCGCTCCAGCCACGATAGCACTGTCTCAGGATCCTCAAAAAAGTGGGCCCGGTCCGCGCCTTCCACACGCAAACGAGCAGGAAATAACATGGCATACTTTATATTCTTGATGCGCAGGCGTCTTTTCACTTCCATAAAACTTTTGCGTTTTTTCTGAACTTCAGAGGAGAAATCAGGGAAAACTGCTACGGTTTTGTTTTCAAAAGGGATATTCCCCTTCTCCCTGCTGAGTCGAAGGATGGTGTCTCTATCCCTAAAATTTAGGAATTTAGCAATAAAAGTGCGGGGAGGCGCCCCCGGGGGGGAGGCTTGCCTGACAGCCTGTGTGCGCGTTCCACCGTAAACATGGGGGAGAATGAGTCCCTTCCATATGTATCCACAAGTAACTTTTCCAAATAAGTTGGGGGGTCTCTGCCCTCCACCCCCTCAGGTAGGCCTATGAAACGCAGGTTACATCTGCGAATCCTGTTCTCAATGTCATCCTGTTTCTGAAGGATTTGATGTACTTGGTGCTGCATGGCCTCTGAGGAGATCTGCAGGGGGGGGAGGGAGTCTTCTACATTACTCAAGCGGGTTTCAACTTCAGTGACCCTCTCCCTAAGCTTCTGGAAGTCTTGCCGAACCAGCGATATATCTACCTTTACCTCCTCAATCCTGGCTGTGAGGTTAGTCTGGCAGTTCGTTACCGCTTCCTGGCAGGCCGTAATGGCATCGAGGAGCCTGTTCGTGTCTGCGCTCGGCGTGTCCTCCTCCCCCTGTATGGCGGCGCCATCTTGGTCTGCGGGGCCTGGTCCTTCATGCCTGAATTGTGACAGTCTGGCGGCCGCTGCGCTGTTCCGCTTCGTCGGCGACATGTGCCCCGCGGTAGTCCGGTCAGCGGAGCGATCAGAGCGGAGAAAAAAAAAAGCAATCTGCGTCTCAGGACAGATGTTAAGGATATGCGGCCGGCGGAGCTCAGCTCACATGCGTCCTATCTCATGCTGCTCCAGGCCATGCCCCCTTTTTTTCACGTTTAGCAAAAAATAAAACCCCCAGTGGTGTTTAAATACCACCAAAAAAAAAAGTCTATTTGTGTAAAAAAATGACAAAAATCAAAACACATTCAATATTTAATTTGTTTTAACAAAAAATGTTTGCATCTTCATTTTATTTATTTCCATAAAAAGGCCCACCGAAATCCTCAGCCCCAGGCCCATGTTGCTCTTAATCTGGCCCTGGGCACAAGCATTCACCAAACTTGCTCAACTAATTAAGCTAAAACTAATAAAACTACACCCCTACCTGAATGTTTTTGCCCCCTTATTTTGGTATACCGACCATCAGACCAGGGCATACTTCAGGTCCATTTCATGTTGTAAATCTTATGGTAAGTCTATTTGTTCATATCCGTATCGGCCATAGGGCTTCGACCATAAAAAAAAAAAAATATAATATATTATATATTTTATATATATATTTTTTTTTATTCAGTCTTTTTACATTTTTTTTAACAAAAAATAAAAAAAACAGAGGTGATCAAATACCACCAAAAGAAAGTTCTATTTGTGGGGAAATTTTTTTTTGGGTAAAGTGTTGTATGACCGAGCAATTGTCATTAAAAGTGCGACAGCGCTGAAAGCTGAAATTTGGTCTGGACAGGAGGGGAGTTTAAGTACCCAGTAAGCAAGTGGCTAAGGAGAACCAAAGTTATTTGCAGAAATGTAAAAATGTATCTGATCCATATACATGTGAGTGGGGTCTGCTGCCCCATTCACATGCGGTAACTCATACTGAGCTTGTTCATCAAGTGGTAACTGAGGTTACGGAAACATTTCAGCATTAAAGGGGTAGTAAATCCTTGTGTTTTTTCACCTTAATGCATCCTATGCCACCTGGCAGTGACCAGCCCCCCACCCCCATTTTTCTTACCTGGGCCGTGGGATTTTCCACGGCGGAGACGCACTCTTCCTCTGCCAGGGGTTCTCAGCTCTTGATTGGATAGATTTGTAACAGTGCAGCCATTGGCTCCTGCTGCTGTCAATCCAATCTAATGATAAGGCACCGGGGGACGGGGCCGAGTCCGGAATTCTGCGTCTATGGACGCCGAATGCTAGACTCGGGAGTGCTCCCACAAGGTAACCCCCCAGGAGAGTGCTTCTTCTAGGGGGTTATACGATGCGGTGAGGAACTACCAGCGCCACTGGCGGACCACAGAAGAGGATTATGGGGGCCACTCTGTGCAAAACTAACTGTACAGTGGAGGTATGTATGACTTGTTTGTAAAGCTTCGAGTTTTTTCTTTAAATAACAATCACTTTAAAGAGGAAGTAAACCCTGATGGGTTTACTTCCTCTTTCATTCCCTGCAAAGGTAAAGCATAATAGACATCCATTATGTGTCACTTACCTGACACAGGAGCCAGCGAAGTCACCGCTGTCCCCTGTAGACCGGCGCATCCATCTTCTCTGTGGGTCTCGCTGCTCCGCCGCTGTCATTCGGTGAAGCCGCGATGACGTCACTCCCGCGCATGCGCACGGGAGCCGCCACTTGCTGCATATTGCCGTTGACCACGGCGTGCTCAGTGCGCCTACGCGCCGCTGTCTATGGCGCATGCGCCATCAACAGCGGTGCCTGTCTTTTGGCAAATATCTCCTAAACCATGTAGGTTTAGGAGATATTTCTTGGACCTACAGGTGAGCCTTAATCTAGGCTTACCTGTAGGTCAAAGCTGGTTGTAAGGGTTTACAACCACTTTAAGGCAGTTCTCTGAATTAGAAATGGGCCTTCACTGTGTGCAGTAATAAAGTACAGAGTTCCTCTGAAAATGTGGTGTCGCATGTCACTTCACACTGTAACCTGTATGTGGCATTACAAGGGACCTGCTGAGCCTGCGCCCACTCCACCAATCCAGTCTATCCTGGTTACCTCACCTCCAGTAACAGAATGGGGTTACATGGACCTCATGCATATTCTCACTGTCTTTACTACATGACTCAGCCATGGATCCCTGTAACGCTAGTCTGATCCTGATTACCATAGGAGACGGACTACTAGGAAGGGAGTCAGAACTTTGACCCTCATACTACTGGAGGACCTCTCATCTTTACGCTTAATGACTGTTTGCTGTTCTTTCACTTGTCTACCCATAGCAAATACACTCCTCTTCCTTGTCTTGCCGAGCTAACCATTTGTAGTTGGGTTACTTCATACCCCTTTGTGCTATTACAGACCCAGGCTCTTTGGATTATGCCAGAACCAGCTTGCACCCCTTTGAATAACTTCAGACCAGGTTTAGAAAGGGTAACATAATTTAACTGTAGAAAGGCAACATGGCAATACAACAACATAACGTTTTGTTCCTAAATTTATCTAAGATAGCATAGTGGCCCAGGCATACCTCTGTGAGGTGAAAGTCCATGTAGACATTGTCCATTACTTGGATGCTGTCTGTGACTACTAGTATCTTCATGCCTTTTCTCATGTGGAGCTCTACAGCAGTCACCGATGGTCGATAAGCAGTGCAATTACTAGTCCTAATGTTCCCTGATCTTAGCAGTCGTACTCTTTATATGTGAAGTAACCACCATGTGATGTATTGTGACCACTGTGTGCAGTACAGTGACCACCATGTGGTTTATCGTGACCACCATGTGATGTATTGTGCCCACCATGTGATGTATTGTGCCCACCATGTGCAGTGCAGTGACCACCATGTGATGTATTGTGCCCACCGTGTGTAGTGCATTCACAGCCATGTGATGTATTGTACCCACTATGTGCAGTGAACCATGTGATGTACTGTGCCCACCATGTGCAGAGCAGTGACCATCATGTGATTTACTGTTCTCACATGTGGTGTGGTGTGCCTACCATGTAATGTGCTGTGCCCACCATGTAATGCGAAGTGGTGTGCCTTCCATGTAATTTGCTGTGCCTACCATACCATGTGCTGTGCCCACCATGTCATCTGCTGTGCTGTACTGTGCCCACCATGTAATGTGAAGTGGTGTGCCCTCCATGTAAATTGCTGTGCCCACTATGTCATCTGCTGTGCTGTACTGTGCCCACCATGTAATGCGGAGTAGCATACCCTCTGTGTAATGTGCGGTGCCCACCATGTGATGTGGCATACCCATATGTAGTGTGGTGTGCCCAGATATGGTGTGAGTGTACCCATATGTAATGTGGTCTGGTTTGCCCACATGGTGTGGTGTGCCCACTGTGTAATGTACAGTGCCCACCGTGTAATGTGCTGTATCCACCATGTAATGCAGAGTGGTGAAAAAAAGGTAAGGGTACAAAGACCAAGTAAAGGGGTACTATTCTATGGGGAACCTGCCCTGGCTTGCTCTAAAGGGATCTATGTGGGGAACCCTGGCCTGGCCTGCACTTTATGTGATAATGACTAAACCCCTCCCCTTCATGACATTGTCAAAAAGAGGCAGAGAATGAGTGACCTTAAACTGATGCCCCCCCTGAAAAAGTTCCGCGGACGCCCATGTTCCTGTGTGATTCTTATGTGAACTGCCCCTAAATCTATTTCTCAGTATGTTTGCCATTATGTCTTACTGTAGGCTTACATTTTTTATAAATACAAAAATGCTTTTGCTTAAGAAAATTGTATTCAGTGAAACATGATGTCAAGCATACTGAAAAGTAAATTTTAACCGCTTGCCGACCGACTCACGCCGATATACATCAGCAGAAGGGCACGTACAGGCATATTACAGTACCTGCACGTTGCCCTTTAAGAGGCGGTTTGTGATGCTCGCAGCAAGCTCAGTGAGTGTGACATAGACAATCGCGGGTATCCCCGCGCACTCAAGAACGGGGAATGCAACAAGCAATTCCCCGTTCTGCCTAGTGATACTGACACTGATCACAGTTCCCCATAATCGAGAGCAGTGATCAGTGTCGTGTCACACAAACCCCTATAGCGCCCCCTAATGGTAAACCCCTTCACTGCCAGTCACATTTACACAGTAATCAATGCATTTTTAATCGCACAGATCGTTGTATGAATGTGAATGGTCCCAAAATAGCGCCAAAATTATTCGTTGTGTCCGCAATAATTTTGCAGTCATGATAAAAATCGCTGATCGCCACCATTACTAGAATTTTTTTTTTATAAAAATGCCATAAAACTATTTTTTTTTTTTTACCAAAAATATGTAGAAGAATACGTATCGGTCTAATCTGAGGAAAAAAAATTAATTTTATGGATTTTTGGGGGATATTTATTATAGCAAAAAGTAAAAAATAATGCTTTTTTCAAAATTGTCACTATTTTTTGTTTATAGCGCAAAAAATAAAAACCACAGAGGTGATTAAATACCACCAAAAGAAAAGCTCTATTTGTGGGGAAAAAGGATGTCAATTTTATTTGGGAGCCATGTCACACGACGCATTTGTCAGTTAAAGAGACTCAGTGCCGAATCGCAAAAAAAAGCTCTGGTCTTTTGCCAGCCAAATGCTTTGGGGCTTAAGTGGTTCCTTTACATACACTTTCATTCAAATCTGTATTGAGCCTGCCACTTGCTGACCACAATACATATGTATACGTTGCAGTTTGCAAGTGGTTTACAGGAGTTATTGCTATCCGAAGTGGTGGGAGGGGATGTCTCTCGGGCTTACCATTTCTGCTGTCCCACCCGCTGAACGATTGGACGGTTCCACCAGCTGGTCACAGAGGCAGTCAGAGACTAGATTGTCTCTGATTGCTGTCTATGGCCTTGGAGAACTAGAGCTATGTCATGAAATCACTTCTGGTCCAGGGTGGAAGTAAACATTTTTTTTTTTTTTAAAGCATTTTGCTTTTAAAGGTAAAGGAGAGTTTTGGAGTCTTTTTGATCTCTCTATAAAGAGGACATGTCAACCTTAATGATATTACAAGGGATGTTTACATTCATTGTAATAGGAATAAAAAATAAAGGAATTAAAAGGGACATTGGAAAAATAAAATAAATACGATTTTTTTTTTTTTTAAAGTGCTCCTATCCCTCCGTGCTCGTGCGCAGAAGCAAACACATACATAAATCATGCCCCTGTATGTAAACGTTGTTGGCACCAGCTCTGTAACATTGAACAGGTAATCTGTAAGCCTAGGTTAACACTGCTGTGGTGTGAGACATTTGGTGTCTCTGGGGTGCGATTTGCTCCATGGATTTGTATGGCTCAAATCGCACCGCATTTACACCGAACTGGTGCAGAAATCTTTTTTTGTCCGCACCATAATTTTATCAATCTGTTGTATTTTGCAAACCATTTGCAGGGTATTATTAAATTAACTTACACTCGGCAATTGGTTCTCATGGATGGGTTGTGATTTAGATGCTGTGCTGAATCCGCAGCAAATGTGCTCTGAATTTGCACCACATCTAGTGCGAACCCAGGCTCAAAACATTTAAAGCGTCACCTATGAAGATTTTTAAGTACCGTAGTTTGTTGCTACTTCCCGAGCATGCGCAATTTTATAGCGTGACATTTTAGGTATCTATTTACTTGGCGTATATTGCATATTATACAAAAAAATTGGGGTATATATATATATATATTGTGTTTTTTTTGTTCTAGCAAAAAATACTGACAAGAAGTACCAGAAAAGGCTTGGTGTTCAAGTGGTTAATGCTGATCAGTACAGCTCAACACACCTGGTATGAGCAAAGCCCTGAAGGATATTTTGTAACACTGTCTGAAAAGACATAGCAGCTAGATTCAACCAGTCATAATATTTGTGTAAATTCCAACATTGAAAAAACATAAATGCTATTCAAATTATTTACAAAAAATAAATAAAAAAATGGCCCCTGCAGGTTAATTCCTCAGTGTGCTAGTATGAACTGCATACTAGCACATTATGACAAACTTACCTTTTAAACAGATCCCTCTATTTCTGAGCTGTCCCATGGTCCCAGCAGTTTTATCTTGGCCCAGTCTTCCAACATTTATTTATGCATTCCAGCTGTTTGAATGGCCGCCATGGCCTCACTCCCACACATGCGCAAGGGAGTTACCATTACAGTGCAGCTCTCTATGCATTTACGGTACATTCAGTGTCCCATGATTGCAGACTGCACACCCCCTTTAAAATCACACAAGTGGTGATAGATAGCATGCAGGCCAATCAGTGTTTGCTTCTTTTATCAATGCCTACTTTTATACTACCTTTGTAATTGTGATGTTTAAGGGGGTGTTTTTTTAGTAATAAATCTATGATGGGATTACGCTGTGGAGTGTTTTTATTTTCTTGTGCGAGACGGAGAGCACTCAAAGGAGAATTCTATCTAGAGTGTGGCTAACCGTGGATGGAGAGTCCAATGACATAAGGCATAATAGATTGGAGATCTGGTGAGTGCAATATCAGTAGAGAGTGAAACCCACGAGGTGTGGTGATAAGGAACAATTTGAAAACACATCAGATCTCAATGGGGAAAAAATATCATGCTGGATATCTATACTGATATGGACAGGGTAATGTTTTAGGAATCAAAGGATGCCACATCGTTTGATGGAAATAAAAAAGATCGACCTGAAACCACATCAGATCTCAATTGGGAAAATATAATGCTGGATATCTATACTAGAGATAAGCCGAACACCCCCCGGTTTGGTACTCACCAGAACATGCGAACAGGCAAAAAATTTGGACGAACACCATTTAAGTCTATGGGACACAAACATGAAAAATTAAAAGTGCTAATTTTTAAAGGCTTATATGCAAGTAGGGATGAGCCGAACACCCCCCGGTTCGGTTCGCACCAGAACTTTCGAACGGACCCCAAATTCGAACGAACTTTAGAACCCCATTGAAGTCTATGGGACTCGAACGTTCGAAATGAAAAGTGCTAATTTTAACGGCTAATATGCAAGATACTGTCCTAAAAAGGGTTTGGGGACCTGGCTCCTGCCCCAGGGGACATGGGTCAATGCCTAAAATGTTTTTAAAAATGGCCGTTTTGGCGGGAGCACTGATTTTAATGACTATTAAAGTGAAAAAAAAAAAGTGAAATATTCCTTTAAATATGGTGCCTGGGGGGTGTCTGTAGTATGCTTGTGAAGTGCCACGTGTTTCCCGTGTTTAGAACAGTCCCTGCACAAAATGACATTAAACGGAAATAACACCATTTAAAACTGCTTGCGGTTTTAATGTTATATCTGGTTCCTGCAATATGGTTGAAAATCATTGAGAAAAATGGCATGGGTAGCCCTCCCTGCCCATTATCAGCCTATTTGGGTCTTGTACGCATATTAAGGGGAACCCTGTACCCATATTAAAAAAAGGAAATGCGTGTGGCCCCCAGGCCCTATATACTCAGAACAGCAGTATACAGGCGGTGCAAACAAGAAAGGGACTGTGTAGGTTTGTTGTGTTAAGTTGAATCTGTTTGTAATTTTCAACTGGTACATTTTTAAAGTGTAGCTCCAGTCAAAAAAACTATTTTTAAGCTTTTTGGAAAACATAGGGAAGGGTTATCACCCCTGTATAATTTGTTTTGTCGTCCATCTTTTTTCATCTCACTTGCTGTTGTCTCCTTCCGTTGCAAGTAGGAGATGTTTGTAAATTGGATGTTTGAAAGTAGGGGCCTGCCCTATATGCTCTGCAGAAATGGCGGAACAAGGTGTTGGTTTTGCCACAACATTGTAAGCCCTCAAAGTGACTCTTGGTGGGCGCTGGAGCGCCCTGCTGTGAACGATTATATCAAGAATTGTAATTACATGCCATTGTTGAACAGTGGTAGAAAAATTGACCTTTGGTGGTTGTGGTGCTGGTGCCACAACACTATAAGTCCTCACCGTTACTCTGGGTGGGCACAGGAAGGGGCCCTCCTGTGAAATATTATATCAAGAATTGTAATTGCATGTCCCTGTTAAACAGGGGCAGAAAAATTTGGTCTTAGGCACTGGTGCTGGTGCCACCACACTGCAACCTCTGCCATATACTCTAGTTTTATTGCAGGAATTAGCCCTGCTGCAAAGCATTGCATCAAAAATTGTACTTAAACGCCCCTGTTAAACAGGGGCAGAAAAATTGGGCTGATGGCATCAACCAGAACCAGAAATGTTCTTCCAACATATCAGCGGAGGAGGAAGAAGATAGACAATCAACATAACAGGACAGTCACTCAGCATCAGCATAGGCAGTCTTGAAGGGATGTGATATTTAAAAAAAAAATTATTCTGTTAAATCAGCTTCAGGTGCTTGGTAGCTGTGGGTGATCCAAGACTGATTCATCTTGATGAAGGTCAGTCGATCAACTGATTCGGTGGACAGGCGCACCCTGTGATCGGTAACAAAGCCACCAGCAGCACTGAAGGTGCGTTCCGAAAGAACGCTGGATGCAGGACAGGCCAGTAGCTCAATTGTATACTGTGCAAGCTCTGGCCAGTGATCCATCCTCAAGACCCAGTAAGCCAGAGGATTTTCGGGGGGAAAGGTGTCCAAGTCTGACCTTGCCCCTAGGTATTCCTGCACCATGTAAATCAGACGCTGGCGATGGGTGCTGGAACCGATCATACCTTGGGGCTGCGGACTAAAAAATTGTCTGAAAGCATCAGTCAGACGGCCACCTTCTCCACCGCTCCTTCTGACCGATGCCTCAGCAACACGTTGTCCAGGACCAGGAGTTTGTAACCTCCCAGTCTCTGGGAACGCGTTGCACAGACCTTTCTGCAAGGCCTCCCGGAGATGTCTCATCCTCTGCTCCCTCTGCGATGGCAAGATAAGGTCGGCAACCTTACCCTTGTACCGTGGATCAAGGAGAGTGGCCAGCCAGTAATGGTCCCTCTCCTTGATCCGAAGAATACGAGGATCCTTCCGCAGGCTTTGCAGGATCAGGGAGGCCATGCAGCGTAGGTTAGCTGAGGCATTCGGTCCGGAGTCCTCTGGGTCACTAAGGACAACATGATCCGCAGCTACCTCCTCCCAGCCACGTACAAGTCCACGTGTTTCTTGGGACTGTAAATCATCCCTACAAGACTGCTGCTGCTGATGCTGATGCTGAGTGCCAGCCTCCACCTCCATGCTGACACAATCATCCTCCTCCTCCTCCTCTTCCTCCTCCTCTTCCTCCTCCTCATCCTCTTCCTGTGTGATGGGTGGCACAGCAGGAACACTGTCTGGATAAAGGGGGCCTTGAGAGGCAAGGAAGTCCTCCTCTTCCTGCCTCTGTTCTGCCTCAAGTGCCCTGTCCATTATTCCACGCAGCTTATGCTCCAAGAGGTGGACAAGAGGTACAGTGTCACTGATGCATGCACTGTCACTGCTCACCATCCTTGTGGCCTCCTCAAACGGTGACAGGACAGTGCATGCATCCCTGATCATGCCCCACTGGCGTAGTGAGAAAAAACCGAGCTCCCCTGACCCTGTCCTGGTGCCGTAGTCGCACAGGTACTCATTGATGGCCCTCTGCTGCGTGTGCAGCCGCTGCAGCATGGCCAGTGTTGAGTTCCATCTGGTGAGCATGTCACATATAAGGTGGTTCTTGGGCAGGTTCAACTCCTTTTGGAGCTCAGCCAGCCGAGCACCGGCATTAAATGATCGGCAGAAATGCACACAGACTTTCCTGGCCTGCTTCAGGACATCCTGTAAGCCGGGGTACCTGCCCAAGAACCGCTGCACCACCAGGTTAAGGACGTGAGCTACACAGGGCACATGGGTCAGTTGTCCCTGTCGGAGGGCGGAGAGGAGGTTGGTGCCATTGTCGCAAACCACCATTCCTGGCTTAAGCTTCATAGTTTCATAGTTTCATAGTTTCATATTTAGTTAGGTTGAATAAAGACATCAGTCCATCCAGTTCAACCTGAGTGTCTACAAATGTCCCTATCCTTGTACATTACACACTCACATCGGTCCCTACCCTCAAGGAACCCACAACCCAAGGTCCCCATTCATATACAAGGGCCAATTTTGGACAGAAGCCAATTAACCTACCTGCATGTCTTTGGCGTGGCGTCAACCACCTCTCGGCCTGCCCCTGCAGAGCTGACAAAACATCCGCCCCAGTGTGGCTCCTGTCCCCCAAACAAACCAGCGCAAGCACGGCATGGCATCGTTTTGCCTGCGTACTTGCGTAGCCCCTGGAACGCCTACGGAGCACCGCTGGTTCTGAGGACAGAGCACTGGAAGAGGCCATGGAGGAAGAAGAAGAGGAGGGGGTGGAGGAGAGAGGTGTGTCACAACCAATAGTAGCATTTTGGAGGCATGGTGGTGGAACAACCTCCAACACTACTGCACCTTGTCCTGCATCCTTCCCAGCTGCCAGAAGAGTGACCCAATGGGCCGTGAAAGACAGGTAACGTCCCTGTCCATGCCTGCTGGACCATGAGTCAGAGGTAATATGCACCTTACCGCTGACCGCCCTGTCCAGCGAGGCAAGGACATTGCCTTCCACATGCCGGTAGAGAGCCTGCCACTGAGGAATCGCACATTGTACAAACTCACGGAAGGGGGCCGAGTCTACCAACTGAAAAGGCAGCAGTTGAAGTGCTAGCAATTTAGCCAAGCTAGCATTCAACCGCTGGGCATGTGGATGGCTGGGAGTGAACTTCTTTCGCCGGTCCAGCAGCTGGGGCAGGGACATTTGCCTGCTATAATCAGACGTGGGTGTACCGCTAGCAGAGTTCCCGGAAGCACTTGGCTGTGACACACCTAATTCTACACCTTCATTCCTCTCAGAGCAGGTTTCAGAGAGGACTGAAGGTCTAGTGGGGTTGGAGATGCCAGCTGATGAGGAGCAAGGAGAGGTCCGCTTTGTTCTTTGGTGTGGGTCTTTGAGGTACGCTTGCCAACGAGCTGCATGGCAGGTCAACATATGTCTGGTCAAGCATGTGGTGCCCAAGCGGCTGATGTTTTGGCCACGTGAGATACGCTTGAGACATATGTTGCAAATAGCAGCGGTGCGATATGATGCACTGGTCTCAAAAAAGGCCCACACCAAAGAACTTTTAGAATAACGCGCAGAGGCAGCGCTCTGCACAGGCGGAGCTCTGCGGTGTGATTCAGTCGGTGTGCTGCCCCTAAGCTGGCCCCCGGAGAGCATCCTGCCTCGTTGGACATGTGCCTCCTCCTCCTCCTCCTCCTCCTCCTCCTCCTCCTCCTCCTCCTCTCTCCTTCCAGGCACCCACGTGGAGTCAGTGCCCTCATCATCCCCTCCCTCTTCATCGCTGTAGCAAACCTGGCAGTATGCTGCAGCTTGTGGAACATGACTGCCAGATTGCTGTCCTTCTTGAGCATCCCCTCTCTCTGCGCTCACGCTACTGCCTTCCTCTAGCTGAGTGTCATCATCAGAGCCCACCAAACACTGGGCATCCTCCTGGAGCATGTACCGAACACTGTGCTCAAAGAGCTCAGGAGACTCCTCAGGAGGACGTGGTGGGTCTAGGGAAGGAGTCACTGATGATGACATTGAGAGGAGGGAAGACGATGCGTTGGCAGCTGCTTTGCTAGTACCCTGAGACTGGGTGAGAGAGGATGAGGAGGATGAAGAGGGCTTGGTCATCCACTCTACCAAGTCGTTGGCATGTTGCGGTTCAACATGTCCAGCTGCCGAAAAGAAGGACAAGCGTGTCCCATGGCCACGTGCTGATGGCCATGCACCGCGTCCATGACCAGCACTGTTGTCTCTAGACACAGAGCCTGCTTGCCCTCTTTTATCGGCTCACGCCTGTCTGCCTCTCCTTGCTGGCCTTCCAGACATGGTAATGGCCTGAAGGGAGTTGGGTAAAAAAGCAGTTGGGTAGTGTATATTGTGCTAGAGGCACACAACACCCACTAACTCCTGCAGATGCCTTTATTATAGAACACCAGAGATAAAGGGGTATATACAGATGTATACTGTGCTGTGCTGGAGGCACACACAACTTCCAATAACTCCTGCAGATGGCAAGTGGTCTCAAATAGAGAAGAGCTATGTAGGTGGATATAGCGGTATGTACTGGGTACAGAGCACGCAGACAGCACGCACTAGCTCCTAACACTACTGACTGCAAGCTCTATTATAAAAGATAGATCACTAGCTATATAGGTGAGGTGAATATAGCGGTGTATACTGCGGTCAGGGCACGCAGACAACAACCACTACACAACAGCAAGATCGAAAATCGTCCGAAAACGATCGGTGTGTACTGTGTTGAAGGTACACAGAACACCCACTAACTCCTGCAGATGCCTTTATTATAGAACACCAGAGATAAAGGGGTATATACAGATGTATACTGTGCTGTGCTGGAAGCACACACAACTTCCAATAACTCCTGCAGATGGCAAGTGGGCTCAAATAGAGAACAGCTATGTAGGTGGATATAGCGGTATGTACTGGGTACAGAGCACGCAGACAGCACGCACTATCTCCTAACACTACTGACTGCAAGCTCTATTATAAAAGATAGATCACTAGCTATATAGGTGAGGTGAATATAGCGGTGTATACTGCGGTCAGGGCACGCAGACAATAACCACTACACAACAGCAAGATCGAAAATCGGCCGAAAACGATCGGTGTGTACTGTGTTGAAGGTACACAGAACACCCACTGCTTCAGACACCAACACACTATACAAGGCCGCCGCGCTGGCGGCCTTATATAGTGTGAGGCGTGCACTACACAGCCTGAGCTATGATTGGCCACAGGCATCCTGCCTGTGGCCAATCATGGCTCTCCTCGCTGCTGGCGCTGCGATTGGCCAAGCATGCGGGGTCACAGTGCATGCTTGGCCAATCATGAGCCAGCAATGCACTGCGCCATCGCAGTGCATTGTGGGCCGTGAGTGCCACACGAATTTGGCGCGAACGGACCAAAATGTTCGGACTTCGCTGAACGGACGAACAGCTAATGTTCGAGTCGAACGTATGTTCGACTCGAACACGAAGCTCATCCCTATATGCAAGTTATTGTCATAACAAGTGTTTGGGGACCTGAGGCCCGGGTCCTGCCCCAGGGGACATGTATAAATGCAATTTTTTTTTTTTAAACGCCCATTTTCAGGAGCAGTGATTATTTTATTTTTTTTATGCTTAAAGGGAAACAATAAAAATGAAATATTCCTTTAAATATTATGCCTGGGGAGTGTATATTGTATGCCTGTAAAGTGGCGCGGTTTTTCCGTGTTTAGAACAGTACCACATTTCTAAAGGGAAAAAGTCATTTAAAACGAATGAATTGCTGGGTCTAGGCAATATAGATAAAACCCAGTGAAAAAAATGGCACGGACCCCCCCCCCCCCAGTCCATTACCAGGCGCTTTGGGTCTGGTATGAATATTAAGGGGAACCCCAAACTAAAAATTTTAAAAAAATGTGTGGGCCCCTTCAGGTCTGGTATGGAAATTAAAGGGAACCCTGTGCCAAATTTTTAAAAAAATGGCATAGGGGTCCCCCCAAAATCCATACCAGACCCTTCAGGTCTGGTATGGATTTTAAGGGGAACCCTGTGGCAAAATTTTAAATAAATGGCATAGGGTTCCCCCCAAAATCCATACCAGATCCTTATCTGAGCATGCAAACTGACAGGCCGCAGGGGGGTAACAAGAGAGCGCCCCCCCTCCTGAACCGTACCAGGCCACATGCCCTCAGAATGGGGAGGGTGCTTTGGGGTCTGACCTTAAATGACTTTTTTCCTTTAGAAATGTAATTTTGCTGTGGTACTGTTCTAAACATGGGAAAAATGCAACACTTTACAGGCATACTATAGACACCCCCCAGGCATCATATTTAAAGGAATATTTCATTTTTATTGTTTCACTTTAAGCGTCAAAAAAAAAATCACTGCTCCAGAAAAAACGTCCATTTTAAAAAAAAAATTGCATTGATACATGTCCCCTGGGGCAGGACCCAGGTCCCCAAACACTTTTTATGACAATAACTTGCATATAAGCCTTTAAAATTAGCACTTTTGATTTTTCATGTTAGTGTCCCATAGACTTTAACGGTGTTCCGTGTCTTTCGAATTTGCCCCGAACACCGCATATGCTCGAGCTGAACCATTCGCCCATCCCTAATCTATACCAGTGTTTCTCAACCCTTTTCAGTCAAGGCACCCTTTAACCACATCCCACCCTTCCTATAGCAGAATGACAGCTGGGCGGGGGGATCAGTTATCCTGACTGGGTGTCATATGACATGCAGCAGGATAAGCCAATCATGCGTGCCCCATGAGCGTAAAGAGTGGCGATCAGTGGTGCGATGTCTCAGTCTGACACTTTATATCCAATCACAGTAAAGATCCTATGGCTTTCCTCAGTTTGCATTGACAAGGCACGAGCAGAAGAGAGCCAATCGGTCGGCTCTCCTTACAGGGGGATCTGCACTAATAATCAGCGCATTGATTATCAGTGCAGCCCCCATCAGAGGTGCCCAAAATAGATGCCAATCGGTGCAAATAAAAAATGCCAATCAGTGCTCATCACAAATGCAAATTAGTGCCCATCAGTGATGCCTGTCAGTGCCTCCTCATCAGTGTCCATCAGTGCTACTTATTAGTGCCGCTTATCAGTGATGCATATTAGTGCCTTCTCACTAGTGCCATCAGTGCAGCCTCATCAGTGCCCATCAGTGAAGGAGAAAACATACTTATGTACAAAATCTTATAACACAAACTTTTACTGACAGTTTATTGACTGGAATAATACCAGGTGATTGGAGAAAAGCCAATGTAGCACCAATATTTAAAAAGGGCCCAAAATGCATCTCTGGCAATTACAGACCAGTTAGCCTAACATAAATAGTATGCAAACTCTTGGAGGGGATAATAAGGGACTATATACAAGATTTTCGTAACGAGAACTGTATCATTAGCAGTAATCAGCATGGATTCATGAAGAATCGCTCTTGCCAAATTAATCTATTAACCTTCTATGAGGAGGTCAGTTGCCATCTAGATAAAGGAAGGCACATAGACATGGTGAATCTGGATTTTGCAAAAGCATTTGACACAGTTCCCCATAAACGTTTACTGTACAAAATAAGGTCCGTTGGGATGGACCATAGGGTGAGTACATTGATTGAAAATTGGCTACATGGGAAAGTTCAGAGGGTGGTGCTAAATGGGGAGTACTCTGAATGGTCAGAGGTGGATAGGCGGGTCCCTGAGGATTCTGTGCTGCGACCAATCCTATTTATTTTGTTCATAAATGACCTGGAGGATGGGAGTAAACAATTCAATCTCTGTATTTGCGGATGATACTAAGCTAAGCAGGGCAATAACTTCTCCACAGGATGTGGAAACCTTGAAAAAGATCTGAACAAATTAATGGGGTGGGCAACTACATGACAAATGAGGTTTAATGTAGAAAAATGTAAAATAATGCATTCGGGTGGCAAGAAATATGAATGCAATCTATACACTGTGGAGAGAACCTCTAGGGGAATCTTGGATAGAAATGGACCTGGGAGTCCTAGTATATGATAGGCTCAGCAATGGCATGTAATGCCAAGCTACTGCTAACAAAGTAAACAGAATATTGGCATGCATTAAAAAGGGGATCAACTCCAGAAATAAAACGATAATCCTCCCGCTCTACAAGACTCTGGTCCGGCCGCACCTGGAGTATGCTGTCCAATTCTGGGCACCAGTCCTCAGGAAGGATGTACTGGAAATGGAGAAGGTACAAAAAAGGGCAACTAAGCTAATAGAGGTTCTGGAGGATATTAGTTATGAGGAAAGGTTGCGAGCACTGAATTTATTCTCTCTGGAGAAGAGACGCTTCAGATGGGATATGATTTAAATTTATAAATACCGTACTGTTGACCCCACAATAGGGATAAAACTTTTTCTCAGAAGGGAGTTTAACAAGACACTTGGCCACTTATTAAAATTAGAAGAAAAGAGGTTTAACTTAAACTACGTTGAGCAGTGGCCATTAACCCTGTCCTCGCACACATAGGTTGAACCTGATGGACTTGTGTCTTTTTTCAACCTTACCTACTATATAACTATGTAAGAAAAACATGTTTTTTTACAAATTTCTGTCTTTTAAAAAAATAAAAAGCAAAAAATAAACACAGTTTTGATCAAGTACCACCAAAAGAAAGTTCTATCTCTAGGAAGAAGAAAAAATCATAAAAATGTAATATGGATACAGTGCTGCATGACCGTGCAATTGTCGTTCAAAGTGCAACAGCGCTGAAAGCTGAAAATTGGCCATGGGCAGGAAGGGGGTAAATGTCTCTGGTATTGAAGTGGTTAAAAAATATGGACAGTCTTGAGGCACCCTTTAAAATTATGGACAGTCTTGAGGCACCCCATTCTAAAATGTAAAAGATAGTCTAATAATTTTAGATAATGCAGCAACATCCACAAGTCCAAGTAGGACACCCAGGTGATTTTTATAGTATTATCTCGGGCCTCGCGAGTGGGATAAAGCCTACTTGATCCGGGTGTATTAATGTTGTCAAATGGGGTTTGATACAGTTAGCCAAAATCTTGGTAAATAATTTAAGATCGACATGTAATAATGAGAGGTCGATAACTGCCACATGCTGATGGGTCCTTATCCTCCTTATGTATCAGAGTAATGTTTGCTTTTAGGGTTTCTGATGTAAATCCTTTACCCTGTCCTATCGCATTAAATGTTTGTACCATCTCCTTAGCCAACTGTGGGAAAAATGTTTGATAGTATTTATGTGTGAAGCCATCTAGGTCCGGTGCCTTGCCAGATTTAGATGTCCTGATAGCCTCCTGCAACTCCTCTAGTGTAATGGCTACTTCTAACTTCTAACTCTTCTCATGAACATGCCTAAACAGCATGGGGGGATTGTGGCACCAGATATTCAGAAATATTATCAGGCGGCGCATATGGTGAGATTAATAGATTGCTCAATATTTGGCCATATTTAACCAATCACAATGAGAGGTCCCATTGCGGCGAGCGGTTTGGTGCTTTGGAGATCTTGGTTTAGACCTCAAAAAAGCACCCAACCTTGGGCCCCACATTGCGCATCTGCTCCCAAATATGTTCCACTATATCACCATCATCGACTAATTCTCCCCTGTATCCTATTCTGGGGAACCCTTATTTCCCACTGGGACTACAGAAGGGACCATTCAAAAAATTGGTAGACTCAGTGTTACCAGGCTTCGCACTTCTTACAAACAACCACTGGAGCGTGACCCTCACTGACTGAATTGACTTAATTGAATGACCGTTTTCGTCTTGCCTTTTGGAGTGGGGCCCAGCTGCAACATTTCTTTAATAGCTTATCACAGGTCCATGTTCACCCATGCTCTCGCAAATGTATGCATTATTGGTCTCCCTTCCTGATGACTATGTCCCCCCTACATAAGAAAGTGGGAAATTACATTAAAAAGGACGTTCTCCCAGGCACAACATAGACTGATTATAAATCCAGCGTTAAAATCATCAGTATCTACTCGGGTCCAAGAAATTAATTAAAAAATTATGATAAGATGGTATCGTACACCTTCCTTACTTAACAAATATTCTTCGGCAATTTCAGATCCATTTTGGATGTGTCAGGAGGAAAGGGGGATGATACTTCACATTTTCTGGTCCTGCTCAAGACTACAACAAGAGTACAACCTTCTGGAAGACCCAGCTTTATTCTTGTTACTTGTTTCAAATATACAAGGGAAAATTTATAGTAAATCAATTTTTCACCATCTTATTAATGCTGCTAGATCGTGCATTGCATGACAGTGGTTGGATATGAGACCTCCAACAATCTTTTCATGGTTTGCACAAATTGAAGAGGTGAATAGGATGGAAGATTTACTATTATTGGCTCATAACCGACATGAGACTTATTTAGAAACTTGGGCCCAATGGAATATATTTAAATCCTCGGAGGAAGGGAAGCTCCTTTTTGTACCCTGAGGATTTTGGAGAGGAATATATATAAAGTTGCGCTAAGTATAAGTGAAAACCTGTGATACAAATTATAAAAGTGAATTCAAATACAAAATTGTGCATAGATCATGAAACCAAAATTAAAACTGTGCCACATAAGGTTACACTAAATCTTAAGGCACATATTCTAAAAAAAGTCCTCACAGGTGAAAAAGCACAAAAGACTATAATTATGGATCTAGTCCCAAAAGTAAAGAAATCGAACTTTCTCTCAAAGTTTGGTAGAGCTTCCAAATCTTGCCAATGTCTCTTCCCGATATTGAAAAAAAAAGTTGGACTCTTACCACAACTGATGGACTTCAAGTAAAAGGAGTCGTTAGCGCTGACAGAAAAGACCCTCTGCAGGGATTACGGGTACACACTCTGCTCTTGCAAGCCGGTAGAGGCGTCAACGCATGTGAACCTCCCAAGGATTTCTGACAGGGGCCGATGACTTCCGGAAACAGTCTATTGACCTTCCTTCGTATCAGTTTGCGCTGAGTAAGATGGACAGGCCAGCCGACCAATCTTAGATTATTTCCTGCCCCGATTTGAAGAGCTCTCCGATGTAAAGCTGTGCGCGGAGGCTCCTCAATGCACGAACCTGTAGTGAGACACAAAACACTCGGGCCGCCAGGCCACGAGTGAAGGGGAAAGGGGGAAAAACGAGCTCCAATCGTGAACGTACCGTTTGAAAAATGGGAAAATGTATTCAATTAAAAACACAGCAGACCAGGGGTATGAGCCACCATGGCCGGAATACAAAAAATTATATTATGGAAAAAGAAAACAATAAAAAAACGGTTATACTAAGAACAAATATACACCCGTGCTAGGGGATACTCTAAACGTGGTGGTATCAGCATAAACAGCCTGACATGTTTCGTAATACCTTACATCCTCCTGGGGCCTTAAGATTTAGGGTAACCTTATGTGGCACAGTTTTAATTTTGGTTTCATGATCTATGCGCAATTTTGTATTTGAATTCACTTTTATAATTTGTATCATAGGTTTTCACTTATACTTAGCGCAACTTTATATATATTTCTTGATTTGTTCCAAAATGATATTTGATGGTGTTTTAGGTGCAGCTTTTTCCTTGTCCTAGCGCGATATTTTTTTATTTTTAGGATATTGGAGAGGGAAGGGAAAGGATTGGGGCCTCCATCTCCCCCTTCGATGGTTAGATTTGTTTGAGATTATTTTTTTTCTCTCTACATTTCTATATCTGTTTCCATTCTCTCCCCCCTCATTTTCTTTGGTTTGTTATTATGTATTGTTTTGTTTTGTTTCAGTTTGATGCTATTTTATTAAAATAAAAAAGAGAAAAGGTGTTGTCTAGGTATAAAGGAAAATAGGGTGAAGGGTGGATAGAAAATAGATTACTTCAATATAAATAGTTGTTGTTGTATCCAAGATAGGAGTGATGGTGTATTTTTTGATTGTGAATGGATCCGTTTTGGTTCTTATATGTTTGAAATATCCAATCAATGAATTGTTAATTTGTAAACTGGACAACTTAAATAAAGAAATTGGGGGAAAAAAAGGAAATGAAAATGATCGACCTATAGAGGGCTAAATTCAAAGACAACCCCCTCCCCGGAAAATCAAAGTGAAATAAATGATGCAGCATGCTAGTCCACTTTGCTGAAATTTCATTGCAGCTCAACTCAAAATGGTCATCAGTAGTTTGTATGGCCCCCATGTGCTTTTATGCATGCCTGAAAACGTCGAGCATGCTCCTAATGAGACTATGGATGGTGTCCTGGGGTATTTTCTCCCAGATCTGGACCAGGGCATCACTGAGCAGACTGACAATGGGTCCAAGGATTTCATCCCTATACCTAAAGGGCAGTCAGGGGGGCATTGCCTAGCCTTTAGAGGTCTGTGTGTCCCTCCATGGATATGTCTCTCCAGACCATCACTGACCCACCAGCAAACCAGTCATGCTGAAGGATGTTACAGGCAGCATAATGTTCTCTGTGGCTTCTCCAGACCCTTTTCATGTCTGTCACATGTGCTCAGGGTGTACCTGCTCTCATCTGTGAAAAGCAGAGGGCGCCAGTGGCGGACCCGCCAATTCTGGTGTTCAATGACTAATGCCAATCGAGCTCCACAGTGCCAAACAGTGAGCACAGGACTCACTAGAGGACATCAGGCCCCCAGGCCACCCTCATGAAGTCTGTCTCTGATTGGTTAGTCAAAGATATTCAAACCATGTGGCCTGCTGGAGGTAATTTTGTAGGGCTCTGGCAGTGCTCATTCTGTTCCTCCTTGCACAAAGGAGCAGATACCAGTCCTGCTGATGGGTTAAGGACCTTGATGTGCCACCCTGGAGGAGTTGAACGGCCTTAAGCAAAACTGGTGAAAAACAGTCAGAAAAGATGAGTAGGGAAAAAAAAATGTTAGTGGCCTCCACCTGTAAAACCATTCCTGTTTTGGAGTCTTCTCATTGTTGACCATCTAGTGCACCTGTTGTTAATTTCATTAACACCAAATCACCTGAAACTGATTAACAACCCCCTCGGCTACTTAATTGACCAGACCAATATCCAAGGAGTTTAATTGACTCTGACTAGAAGGTGCTCTTTTAAAAATTTTTGAGCAGTGTGTTTTCAAGATATGTTTTAAGTATTCAATTTTATTGTCATAAACAGAGTGCATAAATTAATTTTTTAGAAATTATTCTGCTTAATCTCAGCAGAGCTACAAATAATTCATTTTTATGGGGTTTTACTTCATTTTTTATTACACTCTATTTGTACTACTTTATATGACTATTCAGGCTTTTTATGATAGTTTTGGTATATCTGCTAGACATGTGCATTCGTTTTCGTCCGAATGCATTTTCGTCCGAATTTCAGCTATTTTCGTTTTCGTTTTGACAAACGATAACGAAAGCACAAAATCCGAAAAACGAAAGATCCGACATAAATAAATGCTTTATTTTCGTTTTCATTGTTACAACAGTTCGATATAGAATAGGAGATTCGACATGACTCTGACAACAATCTGTGTCTATAGAACCTGTGGTCGAATGTGCCTAACCTTCCCTCTATTAGTCCAAGATTATATAGAGAAAATATTCGACAGAGAAAAAAGATTTGACAGAGAGAAAAGATTCTGCAAGTTACTGTGCTAAAAAGTGTTTGGGGACCCGGGTCCTGCCCCAGGGGACATGGATCAATGCAAAAAAAAGTTTTAAAAACGTCCGTTTTTTCGGGAGCAGTGATTTTAATAATGATTAAAGTGAAACAATAAAAGTGTAATATTCCTTTAAATTTCGTAGGGGGGGGGTTGTCTATAGTATGCCTGTGAAGGGGCGCATGTTTCCCGTGCTTAGAACAGTCCCTGCACAAAGTGTCATTTATGCAGGAAAAAAAGTCCTTTAAAATCACTCGCAGCTATTATGAATTGTCGGCTCCCGTAATACAGAGAACACTCATTGAAAGTCATTGATAAAAAAAAAATAAAAAAAATAAAAAAAAAAGCGTGAGGGTCCCCCAAATTCAATTACCAGGCCCTTCAGGTCTGGTATGGATATTAAGGGGAACCCTGCCTCAAATTTAAGAAAAAATTTGACGTGGGGTTCCCCCTAAATATCCATAACCAGACCCTTCAGGTCTGGTATGGATATTAAGGGGAACCCCGCGTCAAATTTAAAAAAAAATTGACGTGGGGTTCCCCCTAAAAATCCATACCAGACCCTTTATCCGAGCACGTAACCTGGCAGGCAGCAGGAAAAGAGGGGGGGACGAGAGAGCGGCCCCCCCTCCCTCCTGAACCGTACCAGGCCACATGCCCTCAACATTGGGAGGATGCTTTGGGGGTCTGCGACCCCTCAAAGCACCTTGTCCCCATGTTGATGAGGACAAGGGCCTCATCTCCACAACCCTGGCCGGTGGTTGTGGAGGTCTGCGGGCGGGGGGCTTATCAGAATCTGGAAGCCCCCTTTAACAAGGGGACCCCCAGATCCCGGCCCCCTCCCTGTTTGAAATGGTAAGGGGGTACAAAAGTACCCCTACCATTTCACAAAGAAAGTGTAAAAAATGGTTAAATAAAACAAACACACTTTTGAAAAATTCCTTTATTAAAAATAAAAAAATAAAAAAAAGATTCCAGCGGCGGTAATCCACTCTTGCTATCCAGCGACGGACGGTCATCTCTCCAGCGATGTCTCATGTCATCCAGCGCAGCGAATCCTTCGTCCTTCTTCTGTCTCCGTGGAGGAGACACTACAGACATTCCGGCGGCTTGACGTTTCTTATATACGGTGGGCGGGGCCACCCGTCACCTGACCCCGCCCCCCTCTGACGCAAGGGGAAACCCGGGGTTCCCTGTGACGTATGGGTGACCCCACCCCCCTCTGATGTAACGGAAACCTGCCTGTGCTACATCAGAGGGGGGCGGGGTCACCCATACGTCACGGGCAACCCCGGGTTTCCCCTTGCGTCAGAGGGGGGTGGGGTCAGGTGACGGGTGGCCCCGCCCACAGTATATAAGAAACGTCAAGCCGCCGGAATGTCTGTAGTGTCTCCTCCACTGAGACAGAAGAAGGATGGAGGATTCGCTGCGCTGGATGACATGAGACATCGCTGGAGAGATGACCGTCCGTCGCTGGATAGCAAGAGTGGATTACCGCCGCTGGAATCTTTTTTTTTATTTTTTATTTTTAATAAAGGAATTTTTCAAAAGTGTGTTTGTTTTATTTAACCATTTTTTACACTTTCTTTGTGAAATGGTAGGGGTACTTTTGTACCCCCTTACCATTTCAAACAGGGGGGGGCCGGGATCTGGGGGTCCCCTTGTTAAAGGGGGCTTCCAGATTCTGATAAGCCCCCCGCCCGCAGACCTCCACAACCACCGGCCAGGGTTGTGGAGATGAGGCCCTTGTCCTCATCAACATGGGGACAAGGTGCTTTGAGGGGTCACAGACCCCCAAAGCATCCTCCCAATGTTGAGGGCATGTGGCCTGGTACGGTTCAGGAGGGAGGGGGGGCCGCTCTCTCGTCCCCCCCTCTTTTCCTGCGGCCTGTCAGGTTGCGTGCTCGGATAAAGGGTCTGGTATGGATTTTTAGGGGGAACCCCACGTCAATTTTTTTTTAAATTTGACGCGGGGTTCCCCTTAATATCCATACCAGACCTGAAGGGTCTGGTTATGGATATTTAGGGGGAACCCCACGTCAAATTTTTTCTTAAATTTGAGGCAGGGTTCCCCTTAATATCCATACCAGACCTGAAGGGCCTGGTAATTGAATTTGGGGGACCCCCACGCTTTTTTATTTTTTATTTTTTTTTTTTATTTTTTATCAATGACTTTCAATGAGTGTTCTCTGTATTACGGGAGCCGACAATTCATAATAGCTGCGAGTGATTTTAAAGGACTTTTTTTCCTGCATAAATGACACTTTGTGCAGGGACTGTTCTAAGCACGGGAAACATGCGCCCCTTCACAGGCATACTATAGACAACCCCCCCCCCTACGAAATTTAAAGGAATATTACACTTTTATTGTTTCACTTTAATCATTATTAAAATCACTGCTCCCGAAAAAACGGCCGTTTTTAAAACTTTTTTTTGCATTGATACATGTCCCCTGGGGCAGGACCCGGGTCCCCAAACACTTTTTAGGACAGTAACTTGCATATTAGCCTTTAAAATTAGCACTTTAGATTTTGAACGTTGGAGTCCCATAGACTTTAATAGGGTTCTAAAGTATGCTATATATACTAGCTCCGTCGAATCTTCTTTATACATTCGACAGACACTATAAACCTTCAAAGACAGATTCGACCGTAATTCATGTGGATTTTCGGACGAATGCAATTTTTGAACGAAAAACGAAATAAATAAAAACGAATTTTGGGAGTAACTAAATAAATTAAGTTTTCAGACGAAAACGAAATTCCGAAACGAAATATTTTACTCTGCACATGTCTAATATCTGCTGCTTACAGTGTTTATTATTGTGATCATTTTTATGGCTTGGAAAGTCATTATACTATAATGGAAGATATTGATTTAAACGCCTAAAGTGAACTTATGTTCTTTTAGATTGTAAACTCCAACAAATAGGGCCCTCTGATTCCTCCTGTATTGAATTGTATTGTAACCATACGGTCTGCCCTCATGTTGTAAAACTGTTGGCGCTATATAAATCCTGTATAATATTTAATCTTTAGGTATTTACCGGCGTATAACATGCACTTTTTTCCCCTTAAAATCAGGGGGAATTTGTGGGTGCGTGTTATACGCTGATCCCCTGCCGATTGTGAGTTTCTCTGCGGCTGTCTGCCACTTTTGGCCGCTCTCTGTGGCTTTCGGACGATTTTGGCCATTCTCGGCGGCCACTCTCAGGTGCTCTTGATGGCTTGAAAGCCATCAAGTCAAAATCATGAAAGCCAAAACCCGCCAGAGAAAGACCGCGTGTGACCGAAAGCCGCAGAGAACAGCCGAGTGCGGCCCGAGGGAGGCCAAAAGCCACAGAGATCAGCCGAGAGTTACCGAGCGCTGCCAAGATACACAGGACATCCATTATGTATCTTGGAGGTGCCATTTTTAGACGGCAGGGCTGCAATGCAAGCCTGCAACGACACTGACAAGGCTGCACTGACAAGGCTGCAAATGACACTGACAAGGCTGCAAATGACACGACTGACAAGGCTGAAAATGACTCTGACAAGGCTGCAGATGGACACTGATAAGGCTACACTGATGGGCATTTAAATGTTTTTTTCCTTAAACTTTCCTCCTAAACTCGGGGTGCTGTTATACGCTGATAAATACGGTACATATTATGAAGATCAAGAATGAATTCTGCCGCAGTGCCCACAGGAACAAAGTGAGGGCTTGGTCTGAAGCTAATTTACATTTTTACACATGCATAGTTTGAAAGGTTGAATAAAGACACCAGCCAATCCAGTTCAACGTGTGTGTGCATATGTGTTTAGGTCACCACCATTCCCCATGTCCCTGTACATTGTGTTCACTAGAAAACACATCTATATGTTTTTGAATGCATCTACACTCCCCACTGACACCACCAACTGTGGAAGGAAGTTCCACATCCTTACCACTCTAATTGTGCGATTGTTTAAATTCCGATCGTGTGTAGAGAATTCCGACGGACAAAGTGCCATGCATGGTCAGAATAAATTACGAGATAAAAGCTATTGGCTACTGGCCTCTTTATAGTCCTGACGTACGTGTTGTACGTCACCTCGTTCTGAACAATCGGATTCTCTGACAACTTTGTGCGATCATCTATATGCAAGACAAGTTTGAGCCAACATCGTAAAAAAATCCAATGGATTTTGTTGTCGGAATGTCCGATTGTGTGTACAGGGCATAAAAGTAAAGAACCGTCTTGCACTGTTTAAGGATATATCGATTCTCAACCAGCAAAACTGAATGGCTGCAAGTCTTCTTAAGAGACCTAACATTAAATTGTTGTCTCCTAATGCTAGAATCACCATTTAGATATTTGCAATATTATAATATATTGATATTATTAGCTTTGCTGCTCTTCCATTGATTGTCTCCAGTTCCAGTACATCCTTTAAGGACTGGTGACTAGAACTGGCTGGCATACTCAAAATGTGGCTGAACCAGAGTTTTCTAAAGAGGTGGAATTCTAGTTTTATCACTTGAGTAGATACCATTTTTAATCATAGTTTCATAGTTAGTTAGGTTGAATAAAGACACCAGTCCATCCAGTTCAACCTGAGTGAGTGTCTACAATTGTCCCCATCCCTGTACATTGCACACTCATGTTGGTCCCTACCCTCAAGGAGCCCACAATCCAAGGTCCCCATTCATATCCTAGGGCCAATTTTGAACAGAAGCCAATTTACCTACCTGCATGTCTTTGGATTTGGAATCAATGGCAATTGTCTGCTAGACTTGTTGCACCTTGACATTGCATGAGATTGATGAGTCTGATCTACTAGGACCCCCAGATCCTTTTCCATTCTCAATTTCCCTAAAGCTTCTCCCACAAGTAACTTCTGCATTACGTAAAGCGGGGTTCCACCCTAAAGTGGAACTTCCGCTGATTGGAACCCTCCCCCCCTCCGGTGTCACAATTGGCACCTTTCAGGGGGGAGGGGGGTGGAGATACCTGTCAAAGACAGGTATTTACACCCACTTCCGGGTATAGACTCCCGTGGGAGTCTACGCCATTTCCTGTCCTGCCGCACTGTCTGCTGGGACACACACGGGTCTCAGAGACAGCGCGGACAATTCCTATTGCACTGCACGACTCGCGCATGCACAGTAGGGAACTGGGAAGTGAAGCCGATTCGCTTCACTTCCTGATTCCCTCACCTAGAATGGTGGCGGCAGCAGCCGAGAGCCGACCGATCGGCCTCGGCTGCCGGCATCACTGGAACCCGGGACAGGTGAGTGTCCATTTATTAAAAGTCAACAGCTGTAGTATTTATAGCTGCTGGCTTTTAATATTTTTTTTGTAGGTGGAATCCCTCTTTAACATTTTTAAATATTGAATCTCATCTCCTAAGTTCTTCCCCTAGCAAGTAACTCCCCCTTGTGAGTAATTTACTGTTTGCCAAAAATATAACGGAATGTCAAAACCTGGCCACAGGTTCACTTTAACCAGTAGTATACTGGTCCGATGTGATCTAAGTGATGGCAAACTTGTCCACTGACTTTGGCTGATTTCCCCCAAGCTTTTTTTTTTTAATTTCACCCTCTGTTCCATTTTCTATTTATACATTTGTTGCATGGTTTTGACACTTTGCCAATTCATCTTATTCAAAATACAGCATCTGTTTTCCTTTTTATCTGGACTTCAGGTGGTCTTGCTTTATTATACAATAATTTGAGTGTATATATCTATATATTTAACAGGGATTACATTTTAAAAAGCGTTCCATTTTAGTCATCCTATGTATAACCCTGCATAAAACTGACATTTTAAAGTGGGGAGCTTTCAAAAAGCTGAAGTACATACAGTATCTCACAAAAGTGAGTACACCCTAACATTTTTGTAAATATTTTATTGTATCTTTTCATGTGACAACACTGAAGAAATTACACTTTGCTACAATGTAAAGTAGTGAGTGTACAGTTTGTATAAGCCCCAGTACACATGGTCAGACATTCCGATGGAAAATGTCCGATCTGACCATGTTGTCAGAAAATCCGACCGTGTGTGGGCTCCATCTGACTTTTTCTGTCAGAATGTCCGACCAACAAAGTTTGAGAGCTGTATCTAAAATTTTCCAACAACATGATCCGATCCGCGTCAATTCCAATCGTCTGTAGCCTAGTCCGACGGACAAAGTGCCACGCATGCTTAGAATAAATTCTGAGACGGAAGTGCTCAGTCAGGTTAAACTATCGTTCATAATGGATATAGCACATTCATCACGCTGCAATGTTAAAAATTGTTTAATGCTCATATTCACACACACTTCTCCCAAACGTATTTCTTTATTCTTTTTCCAGATTTCATGAATAGACATGCAGGTAGGTTAATTGGCTTCTGTCCAAAATTGGCATTAGTATAGTCCCCAACCTTGGATTGTGGGCTCCTTGAGGGTAGGGACCGATGTGAGTGTGCAATGAACAGGGACAATTGTAGACACTCATTAAGGTTGAACTGGATGGACTATGAAATATTTTTATCCGAATCATTTTTTTTTTGTTTAAATTTTGTGGTTGGTTTTTTTAATCAAGATCTCCTTTTTTCACATTTTGCTCATCTTTGTAATTGTTTTGGTGTGTTTTGTGTGTCAACTTACCACAACACCATTATTATCCTTTTATTTTATTGTTTTATTTTTTTTTAATCTCTAGGAGGTTGTTTGGTGTTGGTGTCCCTTGTTAATTTAATTTTACTTTGTATTTTTGAAATGTACCTGCCTACTCACAAATAAACTGCCCTTTTTGAAGTAAAACACATAGGCAAGTATTTCTTGAACCAAAAAAAAAAAAACTTTATTAGGTGTCATAAACAAATAAAGAGGGAGGCAATGCTGGAGAAACTGGTCAATTTGGGGAAGCCTTTGGCCCCCAGGGCACCTATCAATTATTTAAATGCAAAATTGGTGGCCTGTGGAGTCCGTATCTAAGGGAGAACAGTCTGATCTAGAAGACCAAGAGATCAGGAACAGCAGATGACATCTATGTCCCCAGGCTGTGGTCATACAAGAGCCTGCATCTTCTGTCAGTCCAGACTGAACCCAGGCCATCACTCTCTGGTATTCCTTAGGCACTTCCCTCCAGACTTCCTTCCAGGCTGTGGCTCTGCTCTTTTAGTTGTGGCAGGAGGTGGAGGAGGAGGAGGAGGAGGAGGAGGGGGGTGATGGTCAACCTCCCAGCTGCCACTTGCCACAGCCCCCTCCTGGCTGAGGTCTTCCTGTGTATGAAAATGGGATATAGTTTTAGTCTTTTGGTCATCAATCACACAATTTTCAGCTCATGACTGTTGCAAATTGAATGTTAATAAATAGAACAGACTATCATTCTGAGCCCAGCATTTTTCATTCTTGTCCCAATCATTTTTGGTCACTACTGTCTATTGATATGTAAACCACTTTGTTAAATCACAACTTACTGATCAATAATAACATCTAGTTAACATCATTAAATGTACAACAATAAATATGTTGAACAATGCTATACCTGTCTCAAGCTGGGCCCCTACACATGTTCCTGTCTGAAAGGCCCAGGTTGGACATTGGAAGCCTCAGCTGGGGGTGAAGGAAGCCTTGAAGGAAGACTGTAGAGTGGTGGCCTGGGATCCCTCGAGTCTGCCAGAAAATGCAGCATCTCGTAGTCCAACATCCTGGGGACATAAATGTCATCTGGATCTCCTGATCTCATGGACTCCTGGAATTTCTTGCGCTCCCTCAGATATGTACTCCTCAGGGCACCAATTTTATCCATCACATAGGTCATGTCTGCCATGGGGACCATGATCTTCACCAAAGCAAGCAGTTTCTCCAGCACTGCCTTTCTCTTTCTTAGGTCCTTATAAAAAGGGGTTGTTCATCTACCACAGGCAGGGCAGCTCCCTGAGCATATCAATGACTAGCCCCAGAAAATGTGGTTCCTTGAAGGGATCCATATTCTCTGCAACACACAACACAAACCCTGATGTCAGGCTAAACTCTCCTAATCTTGTCCCAACAAACAAAATGAAAGGTCTGCAGTCACCAGTGATACACCTCCATCCCTATATACATATACAAAAAGAGAAGAGTCGCCCTGGGACTTTAATGAGGTGGTCACAGTTAGCCACTGAGTAACACGAGTAATAGTAGTATAAATGTTTATTAAAATAATTGTACATACATGGATAATATAGCATACTGGCTAAGCCAATGGATTTGCACAAAGTAAAAAGAATAAATCAATTTGATACAGTATATACCAATGCACGCATCAGATAACCCGATGCGCGTTTTGTGAGATCATTGCACGCTTATCAGGGGTGGATGCGGATCAAGTGTATCTAATAAACAAAAAGATGTGTCAAAGTGGTAAATGTAAGGACAATGGCAGAATGGGCCAGAGCAAAACGGCCCAATACTTACCAATGAACGAGACCAGGGTTTCCAACGCTGAACCCCCAAATGGACGGCAGCAGCCAGAGTATGGCACAGGAGCTGAGGGGGAGAAGATGAACACAGGTACCCCCAAGGGGGATGCCAGGCGGAAGACATGGCATGGGTGAAGGTGCATGGTCCTAATTGTTTCAGTATGTAACTTGATAGACATCAGCTGCAAACATAGATGTATATGTCTCAATGATCCGCCAAATTCAGCAGGATGAACAACAAGCTATACAATGCAGTAAAAAATGTTTATATAAGAGCATGCATACTCTAGCACCAAAGTACATGTCAAACCCTACCAAACAAGCAGAGCAAACAAGCTATATAATTATCTGTATAGAAACACATGTGAACCAACCTGATCCAATAGTAGAACAGACACAGAGACCATGAATAGGGAAGTGAATCCTGAAAAAATATGTTTGCCTGGAAAAACCAACCCCTATGGGGAAAAAAAAAAGATAAAAGGATGTGTGCAAAGCAATGTCCAAGTGAGACAAAAAGTGCAGGGAATGCAGGCAAAGCACTAGGGGAGCGCCAGGGCAGGGAGAGCACACCCACCTTGATCTACAAACAGCTAAACAGCAATGGAAATCTGTTATGTGCATAGTATTGGTGAGTGAAGGACGTGATCTCAGCCATGTCACACCCCTGACTTTTAATCCCCAAGAGGTCCAGTCTACTCCGCCCCCAATGCCATGCCAGGATGGATTGGTAAGCCAACACCTAGGTGTCAGCTGCCAATGGGAGTGCGCATGCACAATGGACTCCCATCCATCCAAGATGACAAACTGCACTACCACTGGGTGAAAGCGCATCCGTGGAAGCCAGAAGAGTAGTGGAGAACACTTTCGGGATAATGGGCAGCCGATTCCGCCTATTTTTGACTCCAATCCACATGGCGGAATATAAACTCAATCATATTGTGCTTTCGTGCTGCATTCTGCACAATTTTTTGAAGAAACACTCACCGAACTATGTGGCCTAAGTTAGGCCTGACGCAGACTTACCTGAACATGCCAACCTGACGGTCCATGAAGCTTGCCATCTTGGCTTGCCCCCACAAAGCGCCCGCAAAGTCAGAACAAGATATATAGAGTACTTTGTGGGTGGGGGGGGGGGGGGCATTGATATGCCAGATAATGTCTGAGAGGCATTTTTTAAATAAATTTCTTTCAAACTGCAATAATATTTGTTTTCATTTACTGCTTGGCTTTGTTTTAGGGGTCTCCTATAGCTTTTTTTTTTTCCCCCTTTTTTTTTTGGCCTTTTTCTTCAACAGTGCAAACCCAATGTCTGTGCGAGATGAGGTGACAGTCTCTTCTTCAGATAATATTATTATGTTGTGGGTCTGCTACATACACACCTTGTTTTTGTTGTTAATGTATGTAGTGCATTACTGACAAAAATATTGCTAATTTTCAGCACAACGACAGAAATGTGTGGAGTCATGAAAATGGCCTGATTGGGACAAATTAAAAAGCACTGTGGGTGTTATTTACTAAAGGCAAATCCACTATGCACTACAAGTGCACTGCAAAAGTGCACCTGAAATTGCACTTGGAGTGCAAAGTGGATTTGCCTTTAGTAAATAACACCCATTGTCACAGAAAACAACAACTTTACTACAAATACTGCTTTTGCATTGAAAAAGGAAGCCACACATTGTTGATAATTAAACTTTTTATTAAAAACACATTCACATGTGCGTTTATAAAAGGGTTTTACAACAAACCAACATATTTGGTGTATATAACATTATTTTTGGTAACATTAACCACTTGCCGCCCGCCCTATAGGCAATTGACGGCGGCAAAGTGGTTTCATAATCCTGACCGGACGTCATATGACGTGATCGGGATTATGAGCCGCTGCGCGCCCCCGGGGGGGCGCGCATCGCGGCGATCGTTGTTGCGGGGTGTCAGTCTGACACCCGGCAACTACGATCTCGGTAAAGAGTCTCCGATGGAGACTCTTTACCATGTAATCAGCCGTGTCCAATCACGGCTGATCACAGTGTAAATGGGAAGAGCCGGTGATCGGCTTTCCCTCACTCGCGTCTGTCAGACGCGAGTAGAGGAGAGCCGATCGGCTGCTCCTCTGACAGGGGGGGTCTGTGCTGATCGATTATCAGCACAGCCCCCCCCCCCCCCGAGGATGCCCACACTGGACCACCAGGGACGCCACCAGACCACCAGGGAAAAGGTAATAAAGGTCATAATCCTCCCTAGACCACCAGGGATGCCAGTCAGCACAATGGGTGCCAATCAGTGCCCATAATGGATGCCAATCAGTGCCCACAATGGGCATCACTGATTGGCATGCATTATTGTTTGGCACTGATTGGCATCCATTACTATAGTATAACACCGATGCCGCCTATGAGTGCCCACCTGTGCCGCCTATGAGTGCCCATCCGTGCCGCCCATCCGTGCCAATTTGTGCCACCTATCAGTGCCCGTCCGTGTCGCCCATCCGTGTCGCCCATCCGTGCCGCCCATCCGTGCCACTTCATTGGTGCCCATCAGTGCCCATCAGTGAAGGAGAAAACGTACTTATTTACAAAGTTTTGAAACTGAAACAAAAAAAACACATTTTTTTTTTTCAAAATTTTCGGTATTTTTTATTTGTAGCGCAAAAAATAAAAACCGTAGAGGTAATCAAATACCACCAAAAGAAAGCTCTATTTGTGGGAAAAAAATGATAAAAATTTCATTTGGGTACAGTGTAGCATGACCGCGCAATTGTCATTCAAAGTGCGACAGCGCTAAAAGCTCAAAATTGGTCTGGGCAGGAAGGTGTTTAAGTGCCCTGTATTGAAGTGGTTAATATAACTTTCAGTTTTTGTGTAAACAGACATGTATCAAAGCATAACATACAGAACACAGGAACAATGGTCAACTTTGAAAAGTGAAGACAATATCAGATATGAGTATGTACAAACTATGTTGATATTGCCTTCATCACATGGGGTGTCACCCCTGTAAAAGCCAAATTTGGAAGATGCACACAAATTCAGAATCAAACTGGCCATTTTCCTCCTGATCCTATGCCTAATGTCAACATGTGCTATCTCCCATCATGGGGGATCAATGTACGTGTTTTGGGGGTGCAACCACTTCACCTTCCGTTCTTGTTGTTCTTCTTCTTCTCCAGGAGATGTTGACACGTCGCTCTCTCCGGCCGGAATGCCAGAGCCGCGCTGAGCGGCCACTTATATAGTGACAATGGGGCGGTGTCACATGGTATATGTCACATGGGTTGGTCACATGGTGACCCCGCCCCCTTACGATGTCATAGTCCCCATGTGACATCAACCCATGTGACCAACCCATGTGACATATACCATGTGACACCGCCCCATTGTCACTATATAAGTGGCCGCTCAGCACGGCTCTGGCATTCCGGCCGGAGAGAGCGACGTGTCAACATCTCCTAGAGAAGAAGAACAAGAAGAAGAACAAGAACGGAAGGCGGCGGCGACAGCGGCGACAGAAGACCGGGCCACCGCCTGCAAAAGAGCTATAAGAAGGCGCGGTGGCCCGGCAGAAGAACCGAAGGCGGCGACAGAAGAACGGAAGGCGGCGACAGAAGACCGGGCCACCGCCTGCAAAAGAGCTATAAGAAGGCGCTGTGGCCCGGCAGAAGAACCGAAGAGGGGGACAAGACCCCCGAAGACGGAAGACCCCCGGAGCTGTGCAATAAAATATTTTATCTCGTGTGTTGTGTTTTTTTTTTTGGGTACTTTTATTTTACAGGTGAATGGGTAGGAGTACATTGTACCCCATACTCATTCACATAGGGTGGGGGGCCGGTATCCGGGGGGCCCCCTTATTAAAGGGGGCTCCCGGATTCCGATAAGCCCCCCGCCCGCAGACCCCGACAACCAACGGCCAGGGTTGTCGGGAAGAGGCCCTTGTCCTCATCAACATGGGGACAAGGTGCTTTGGGATGGGGGGGCCGTGCGGCTCCCCTTCCCCAAAGTAGCCCCCCAATTGTTGATGGCACACGGCCTGGTACGGCTCAGGAGGGGGGGCGCTCGCTCGTCCCCACCCCCTTTCCTGGCCAGCCGGGTAGCGTGCTCGGATAAGGGTCTGATATGGACTTAAGGGGGGCCCCCATGCCATTTTTTTTCGGCGTAGGGATTCCCCTTTAAGTCCATACCAGGTGGTGGGGCCAGCGACGCTTCCTTCCAAAGTTGAAAACATTATTTATGACACTTTCTAAAGCTGGAACACTTACCTGTTTAGCGAAAGTTTGACAGATGGAGACACCCCTATATTATCCACTGGAGCACATGTGTGGGACACCCTAATAAAAAGGGTGTTCTGGTGTCCCACACTAGTGCTCCTGAGTGCAGATGTGTAAACAGCTGCTGAGTGTCCTCTCCTTTACACTGAATCAAGTTTCATTCTATTACAAAGCCCTCTAGACAACAAACTTCCTTTGACTAGAAATAGATAGGCCTGAAGAAATGTAGTTAAGCGCAACTTGCCAAAACATTGTCTTTGGAGTGGGCGAACTCCTCCTCGCCCTGTTTAGGGACTGAGCTTTTGTCAAAGCTAAAAGCCCAACACCAAGCCCCTGCACAGCACGAAATCTATGATGAGTACGTAACGAAACATGGATTCAAAACAGTCGGCTGGTCTGAACGGACTAACAGAAAGCACCGATAAACAGCAAGGCCTGAAAGAACGAACTGAAAACCAGAAACAAGCGGACAATAAGCACTGAAAATTAAATCGTACTATATCAAGATATAGGCCGCAATGACAAACAAATGCAAACTGACTACACACACTGATAAGCAGATACACACCCACAAGCACAAACTGTAGAGCAGTAACGATCTGAAGCACAAGTATGAAAAGCGCAAATCGTCTCTAACCAAACTTCTACTAACGCGCGATAAACATGAGATCAGCAGAAGGAGCCCAAAGGCTGCCACGCGTGGTGCTGAACTTATATTTTATAGTCCTGTCGTACACGGCTTACGTCACCACGTTCTTGACGACCACTTTGGCCGACTGTGTGTAGGCAACACCAGTTTTGGTGATCGGAATGTCCGACCGTGTGTACGGGGCTAACAGTATAAATTTGCTGTCCCTCAAAATAACTCACACGGCCATTAATGTCTAAACCGCTGGCAACAAAAGTAAGTACACCCCTAAGTGAAAATGTCCAAATTGGGCCCAATTAGCCATTTTTCCTCCCCGGTGTCATGTGACTCGTTAATGTTACAAGGTCTCAGCTGTGAATTGGGAGCAGGTGTGTAAATTTGGTGTTATCACTCTCACTCTCTCATACTGGTCGCTGGAAATTCAACATGGCACCTCATGGCAAATAACTCTCTGAGGACCTGAAAAAAAAGAATTGTTGCTCTACATAAAGATGGCCTAGGCTATAAGAAGATTGTCAAGATTGTCAGCAGGTGGCCAAGACCATATAGCGGTTCAACTGGACAGATTCCATTCAGAACAACCCTCGCCATGGTCGACCAAAGAAGTTGAGTGCACATGCTCAGCGTCATATCCAGAGGTTGTCTTTGGGAAATAGAAGAATGAATGCTGCCAGCATTGTTGTAGAGATTGAAGGGCTGGGGGGGGGGTTCGGCCTGTCAGTACTCAAACCATACACCGCACACTGCATCAAATTGATCTACATGGCTGTTGTCCCAGAAGGAAGCCTCTTCTAAAGATGATGCACAAGAAAGCCCACAAACAATTTGCTGAAGACAAGCAGACTACGGACATGGATTACTGGAGCCATGTCCTATGGTCTGATGAGACCAAGATAAACTTATTTGGTTCAGATGGTGTCAAGTGTATGTGGAGTTCAAAGACAAGTGTGTCTTGCCTACAGTCAAGCATAGTGGTGGGAGTGTCATGGTCTAGGGCTGTACGAGTGCTGCTGGCACTGGGGAGCTACAGTTCATTGAGGGAACTATGAATGCCAACATGTACTGTGACATACTGAAGCAGAGCATGATCCCCTCCCTTCGGAGACTGGGCCGCAGGGCAGTATTCCAACATGATAATGACCACAAACACACCTCCAAGATGAACACTGCCTTGCTAAAGAAGCTGAGGGTAAAGGTAATGGACTGGACAAGCATGTCTCATACCTAAACCCTACTGAGCATCTGTGGGGCATCCTCAAACAGAAGGTGGAGGAGTGAAAGGTCTCTAACCTCCACCAGCTCTGTGATGTCATCATTGAGGAGTGGAAGAGGACTCCAGTGGCAACCTGTGACACAGTGGTGCACTCCATGCCCAAGAGGGTTAAGGCAGTGCTGGGAAATAATGATGGCCACACAAAATATTGACACTTTGGGCCCAATGTGGACATTTTCACTTAGGGTTAAAATTGAGAGCAAGTGGTGGGACTTTATATCAAACGCACAGCAGCACAAAAGGAAATCAAGTGACTGGGAAATACGGTTTATTCATGTTGTATAATCTAACATACAGAAAGCATTTGATCATTTACAACATAAGTTACATAGTAGTCCGCAATCATTGAAACAGTTGTAGAACAAACAATGAATACATTTTTACAAACATAGGTAAATTAAAAACAAAACTAAATATAACAAAAAAATTAGAAGGGGGGGGGAATAAAAAAATAAAAAGGAATAAGCATAATTCATATACTGAATGATTATAGACATGAATAAAACCGTGGAGAATATAAATTGGTCTATGGTAGAATGGTAGTAAAATGTAAGGCTGGACGCGTTTTGCAGCTTTATAGCCGCTCATCAGAAGCATAAACCATGGAAAATATCTAAAAACAAAAAATATTAATTCTAAATGATCAAAAGGATAATTGATTTTAGTAAGTCAAATAAAAGAAAAAAAATTGTATATAAAGGTTTGTTACCAGGTTGCATATTGAACCTACATCTGCATCTGCGCAGCATCGAAAGTCACCAAAAAAAAAAAAATCTCACGTCCGGGCACTGCGGTCGCCAAAAGGGCAATAGAAACCAGCACAGACAATTTGTGGGCCATGTGTGTGTGAATGGACAAAGCAAATGTGAGAGAACCACCACTCCAAGTCCACCAATCCAAGAAAACAGCCCCTCCAGGAATGGAGAAACCCAGGTGCAGGAACGGCAGGTACTTGTTGCAAATAATTGAAGAACTCTGGACGGCCACACTCCAAGATAAATTCAAATGCCTTTTATTCGTGAAGCAGAAGCACACAAAAGTGGGTCACAGCAAAGCAACAATAGCTAATGCGTTTCACACTATAAAGAGTGCTTACTCATAGCTCAGGCCTGATGGAAAGCCTAATTTCACTTAGGGGTGTACTCACTTTTCTTGCCAGCAGTTTAGATATTAATGGCTGTGTGTTAAGTTAGTTTGGAGGGGAAATTTACACTCTTATACAAGCTGTACCCTCACTACAAAGTGTAATTTCTTCAGTGTTGTCACATGAAAAGATATAATAAAATATTTACAAAAATGTGAGGGGTGTACTCACTTTTGTGAGATACTTTACACCTTAAACGATTATAGCCCTTCTTTAATTTTTTTTATTTTTCCATGAGTTTGCATGGTACATCAACACTATCAAAAGAAAACAAAGTAAGATAGTGTATACGAAGCAGATAATCACAAATATACAGGTGTACTGATCTGGTAAGCAGGTATGGTATATCAGAATGAAAAACAATAGGATCATGTGTATCCCACAAAAGCAGTGGTAGACAAATAGATTAGAGTAGGAACTGAAAAGCATGGATGGTATGGGCGTCTGTCTCCTACAGCACCACGGCAAGAAAGAGAGAGAGAGAGAGCGCAAGATCTACATGCACAGTAAGATAGCAGAACCAAAACCATGATAATTGACCAAACCAAACAAAACTAATAGAAACATAACTAATATTTGGCCTGCAGGGGTTTCTTGTGGTCAAGTGAGTGAATAGGAGAGTATATGGTTTAGGATTGATCACATGGTCTATGGACATCTGTCAAAGGATGGGTGTGGTCCACACCCACCAGGGTGGGATGGATCATTGCCCAGGGTGAGAGAAGGGTCCCGTAGTTTGAGTTTGCCCAGGGCATTGGTGAGATTTGCCTTGGGTTACCAGGCTGAAAACTGAATGGTGGGCGTGAGTTGTTGAATTTCAGTCAAGGAGAAGGTATGTTCAATAAATGTTTTCTAATGCGTGAGAAAGTGTTTGGTAGGTCTCAAGTTCTGTAGTATAGCATCCAGTTTTTCTAGATAGAGAAGCGTTTTAATCTCAGGTTGGTGATTCCAAAGCTATAGTGAGTAAATTGATCCCAATAGTCCTGAATAACATTGTATGTCCAGAATCAATGGAGAAGGGGTGGTCTGCTAGCCCCAAACCAGGGACAAACAGCTAGCAGGGGATTGAACGAGTCCATCAGGGCAGGGAAGAACGCCCTGTGGATGAGCTTGAATTGTATTTCTTGCCATTGTTCATTAACAGTGATTTTACAGATTGACTTGTATCCCTCTAGAAGGATTGTGGTGTTCTCCAATTCCGGAATATCCTTAGACCAGCCTTTCTATAGGGATGGTACCTTAGAGGTAGTGGTATATTGCAGCAGCTGGGAATACAGTGATAAGATGGAGTCTTTTTTTTTGTCTAAACAGCCTGTCAACAACTGGATGTGCCTCTTTTGTTGTTTATACTGTATGAAATAAGAGATACATAAAAAATGTCTGCAATATAATAAATTATACTTTCTTTGCTTAAGTGCAGGACCTAACCTGAAAAAATACAAGCACAATATTATTACTTGGTAGAATCTATAGTAAAAGGTGAAACCATTAGAACTTAGGGTTTAAAGTAATATTAAATCATCTTTTCTTTTTTTTTATAATCACGTTCTCAATGCCCAGCGTGATTTTTATATGATATTCTACTTTGTTTTGGTCACTTCCACACAGGGGTCAAGTTCTATGAAAAAAAAAGTGTGGGAACTCAAAGCAAGGTTCCCGACCCCACCTCAAAAATAAAATAGTGTGTGAACACACAAATGCCTCAGGCCGCCTGTGTTGAATGTGCACAATCCCGGGCTGCTCACTTCCCAGCGCCCATCAAATGCAGCCTCACCAGTGCCCAGCAATGCAGCCTCACCAGGTACAAGCAAAGCAGCCTCACCAGGTACAAGCAAAGCAGCCTGATCAGTGTCCCCAGCAGTGCAGCCTGATCAGTGCCCTCAGCAGTGCAGCCTGATCAGTGTTCCCAGCAGTGCAGCCTGATCAGTGTTCCCAGCAGTGCAGCCTGATCAGTGTTCCCAGCAGTGCAGCCTGATCAGTGTTCCCAGCAGTGCAGCCTGATCAGTGTTCCCAGCAGTGCAGCCTGATCAGTGTTCCCAGCAGTGCAGCCTGATCAGTGTTCCCAGCAGTGCAGCCTGATCAGTGTTCCCAGCAGTGCAGCCTGATCAGTGTTCCCAGCAGTGCAGCCTGATCAGTGTCCCCAGCAGTGCAGCCTGATCAGTGTCCCCAGCAGTGCAGCCTGATCAGTGTCCCCAGCAGTGCAGCCTGATCAGTGTCCCCAGCAGTGCAGCCTGATCAGTGTCCCCAGCAGTGCAGCCGATCAGTGTCCCCAGCAGTGCAGCCGATCAGTGTCCCCAGCAGTGCAGCCGATCAGTGTCCCCAGCAGTGCAGCCGATCAGTGTCCCCAGCAGTGCAGCCGATCAGTGTCCCCAGCAGTGCAGCCGATCAGTGTCTCCAGCAGTGCAGCCTCACTGTTCCTGTCAAATGCAACTTCACTGTGCCCATCAGTGCGGTCTCTCTGTGTCCATCAATGCAGCCTCACTGCCCAGCAAATGCAGTTTTACTTTGTCCAACAATGCAGCCTCACTGTTCCAGTCCATGCAGCCTCACTGTGCCCATCCATGTAGCCTCCATTCTTACCTTGATCCCATCCCGGCTCCATCCATCTCCAGATCCTATCCCAGCTCCATCCAACCCCTGATCCCATCCCAGCTCCATCCTTCCCCCGATCCCACCTCGGCTCCATCCTTTCCCTGATCTCATCCCATCTCCATCCACCCCCCTGATCCCATCCCATCTCCATCTACCCCCCGATCCCATCCCGGCTCCATCTACCCCCCGATCCCAGCTCAAGCCATCCCCCGATCCCACCCCGGCTCCATCCTTCCCCTGATCCTATCCCATTTCCATCCACCCACCTTATCCCATCTCCATCCTCTCCCCTGATCCCAGCTCTATCCACCCGGTCCTATCCCGGCTCCATCCTTCCCCGGATCCCATCCCATCTCCATCCACCCCCCTGATCCCATCCCAGCTCCATCTACCCTCTGATCGCATCCCTGCTCCTTCCCCTTGATCCCATCCCAGCTCCCTACACCCCCCCCCCCGATTCCATTCTAGCTCCATCCATGTCCCCTGATCCCATCTAAGCTCCATCCACCTCCATGATCCTATCCCGGATCCATTAACCCCCCTGAACCTATCCCAGCTCCATCCTCCCCCCCCGCCCTCTTCCCCATGCCTCCCTCTTCTGCAAGTCTCGTGTACATGGGGTGGTAGGTGTTGCTAGCAGAATAGAAAGAGAACACATACATTTGCAGAAGCAGGGGGTGCTGCTACTTGGACTCAGGAGAGCAGAGAGAGCATGTTTAGAGCAGAAGGTGAGGGGGAGGTTGTGCTGGTGCTGGCAGGACTGTTGGGAGCCTATGCTGCTGTGGCAAGCCTACCTCAGATGATCAGATCAGCCGAGTGGTGTGCTGCTCCCTGCCTCCTCCTCTGTGTACAGGAAAATTAGTCCTATTAGATCACAGACTCAGCAATATCATGCAATGCCAAGCTGCAATAAACAAGGCTAGCAGACTATGAGCATGCATTTACCAAAGATAAAACTATAATTCTACCACTTCTACAAAACTTTGGCTCAGGCACATCTTGAGTAGGGATGAGCTTGATGTTCAGGTCAAATAAAAGTTTGACTCGAACATCAGCTGTTCACCCATTTGCAGAAGAGCGAACATTATAGGGAATTCGCGGCAAATTTGAGCGGCGCAGTAATGATCCATAATGCACTGCGAGATTGCAGTGCATTGCTGTATGATGATTGACCAAAGCATGCCCCTGACCTGCATTCTTTGGCTAATTACAGTGCCCTCTGCTAAAAGAGCCCTAGTTGGCCAAAGGCAGGGTGCCTTTAGCCAATTATGGCTCAAAGGGATTAAGTCCACACCCCACACTATACAAGGCTGCTTACGTGGCAGCTGTGTGTAGTGTTTTTGGTGTGGACAGAGAGATAAATTGATTTAGATTAAGCAAGTGGGTTATTCAGTTAGTGGCAGTGTATTTGATGTATATATAAAGCCAGTCGGTGCTATGTAGCACCTATATTCAGGTTGTGGTCCCTTTAAGGGAATCCTGGCAGGCCTCAGGGGGTCACCCAAAAATGGGTGACAAATTCCGGGGATAGTTTTAGGAGAGGACTGACTCTCGGTTCTCTCTATTTTAAGAGAAATAGTTGGGACCCGGAATTTGGGGGGCTCTGAAGAGACATTTAGGTGGGAAAGAGCCTCCCTCCCTGACCACATGGATTCGGCACACAGGGGGGTTAACAGCCTCCAAGAAGACAGGAAGTAGCAGAGAAGTGGTGGTGTGGAGGAGAAGGAGATGAACACCTGTCTGAGGAGCGGTCTTGCTGCTTTGGAGGCTGCAAAAGATCTCTGGAAGGACTCTAAAAACTTTTGGGTGAAGACCTGACTACAGAACTGTAGGTGCTCTCTTTTCTTATTATTTGTGCTGAAGATAAGAGGACTTTAATTTTACGTTTTTGTATGCTGAAGAAAAGCCTTATTTTTGATTTAATTATAAATAAAAGTATTTTGGTTTCACCTTATACCGGTTTATGCACTTGGTCCCGCGGAGCTAGTATCCCCAAACTTTACAACTGGTGTCTTGGATGCAGGCAAAAGTGCATTTGCAGCTGCAAAAAACGTTTAAAAACTGACATTTAAAAGACATGGAGGAGGTTATCAGGGCTTTGGCACAAGCCACCGTGACCCAGCAGAAAGCTTCAGCAGACGCAAACCATCGCCATGAGGAAGTGAAGGCTCAGCAGCAGCAGGCCCTGGCACAGGCCATAGCTGCACAATAGGAAAGCGCATGGCTGCTAGCTGCCCAGTTTACTGCTCAGCCGGAGTCCAATGAAGCTCAGGTGGCTGCCTTGCAGGAGGCAGTACAGTGGCTGGCTCAGGGACGTGAACAAGCAGCTGTTGCCACTGGCAACCAGGTGTCTGTGAGGGCCAGCCATTTTTTTACAAAAACTAAAGCCTAGTGATGATGTAGAGGCCTTTCTCACCACCTTTGAGAGGATATCGGAGAGAGGGGGTGGCCCCGTGACCAATGGGCCGGCATCATCTCCCCTTTTCTCACCGGTTGCCCCGCAAAAGGCCTATTTTGACCTCCCAACAGAACATATCAGCGACTATGAGCGTCTGAAGGCAAAGATCCTGGCCTGCCTAGGAGTGACCACAGCCGTCCGGGCTCAGAGGGTGCATCGCTGGCGGTACAAACCTGACTGACCACCCAGGTCACAAATGCATGAACTGGTTCAGCTGGTTAAAAAATGGCTGCAGCCAGAAAAACTGTCAGGCCCACAGATGGTGGAACAAATAGTGATGGACTGGTACCTGCGGTCCCTGCCAGATGACCTACAGTGCTGGGTAAGCCATGGAGACCCTGCAACCGCTAACCAGCTGGTGGAGTTGGTTGAAAGGTACACCATGATGGAGGACCTACTTGGGCCTGCCAAGCGTAGGGAACCCACACCAAGGGCAACCAGACCAGCCATAGCACCGAGGAGAGAAGCCCTGCCAGACGTTGAGGTCCGCAAAACCGCATGGTCTGCTACAGAACCTCGAAGGGCGGTTCCTGTCCCAAAACAGGAGTCCTACAGTGTTGGCGATGTCGGTCCTGGGGACATACCCAGGCTCAATGCCCACTTCAGGAGGAGCCTATGGACTGCGGGAGTGGTCGGAGAAGCTCCTTCTACATGCAAAGGGTCTGCACCACTCTTCTGGATCCAAGTGCAGGACAGTTGGAGTGTGAAGTGTGGGTGAACCACCTTCCGGCCAGGCGCTACTGGACTCTGGTAGCATGGTAACACTGGTACATGCCAGGGTGATTGGGAGACTTGGCCCTGTAAGAAAAACCCTACGGGTAGTGTGCATTCATGGGGACACCAACGAGTACCCCATGGTTTCGGTGACTGTGTCCTATGGCCATACCTCAGTGACCCAAGAGGTTGGGGTAGTGAGAAGCCTAATACATGACATTATAGTGGGGCGGGACTGTCCACTATTTTTCGAACTGTGGAGCCAGGTACAGATGGGGCTGCCAGAATCTGAGAGACCTGGGTCTGAAACCCCCACAACACACCCCACTGATACGGAGATACCGGTTACTGATAATGATACTGCAGAGAATGTTAAGTTGAAGGATGTTTCAGATTGCAAAACCGAGTTGAACTCTGGGGGGGGGGGGTCTTCCTGTTACAGGTTATGCTGGGGGAGGATGACAAGGAGCTCTCCCCATTGCAGTTTTCCTGGTTGAGGAGGGTGAAGGGGAAACATCCTCAAGGCCAGTGCACCCAGACCTATATGTACCCAGGGGTGCATTTGGCACCGCCCAGTTGCGGGATCCTACCTTGGTCAATGCCCGAGAGCAGGTTTCTGTTGTGGATGGGGTCTCACAAATGCCAGGGGCAGACCAGAGGTTTCCGCATTTTGCGTTGAAGGGGGACTTGCTTTATCGAGTGGCTGAAAGCCGTGGAGAAACTATAGAGCAGTTGCTGGTTCCCCAACCGTATGCTACTTGATCTAGCCCACAATGATGCACTGAGAGGACACTTGAGGGCAGAGAAAACAGAGGCCAGGATAACCGACCGGTTTTACTGGCCAGGGGTTAAGGTTGAGGTTAAAAGATATTGTGCATCTTGTCCTGTTTGCCAGTTAACTGCCCCAGTGCCCCACTATAGAAGCCCTCTGGTACCCTTGCCAATTATTGAGGTTCCATTTGAGCGGATCGCTATGGATCTCGTGGGACCCCTGGTAAAGTCGGCAAGGGGGCACCAGTATATATTAGTCATCCTAGACTACGCAACCAGGTACCCAGAAGCAGTTCCTTTGAGGAAATCTTCCTCTAAAGCCATTGCCCGGGAACCATTTCAAATGTTTTCATGAACTGGTTTTCCCAAAGAGATACTAACGGACCAGGGCACCCCTTTTATGTCAAAGGTGATTGCGGACTTGTGCAAACTGTTTCAAATTAAGCAGTTGCGGATGTCCGTCTATCACCTGCAGAACGATTGGCCTAGTTAAGAGGTTTAATAAAAAACTTTAAAGACCATGCTAAAGAGTCGTCCAGAAAGACGGGAAGGATTGGGATATGTTACTCCCTGCCCTTTTGTTTGCCATCCGGGAGGTTCCACAAGCGTCCACGTGCTTCTCACTATTTGAGCTTGTGTATGGGCGATGGCCCCAGGGGTTGCTGGATCTGGTACAGGAAATGTGGGAAAGTGAGTCCTCACCACACAAAACCATAGTAGAGCATATGTCTCAAATGCGAGAGAGGGTGGCTAAAGGTGATTACGGTGAGGGAGCACATGCAGAAGGCTCAGGAAGCCCAAAGAAGGGTGTATAACCAATCTGCGAAAGTCAGACAGTTTCAAGTAGGAGACTGGGTGGCTGTCCTAATACCCACAGTAGAGAGCAAGTTCTTGGCCAAGTGGCAAGGTCCGTTTGAGATAGTGGAAAAAGTGGGGGAGGTAAACTACAAGGTACACCAGCCAGGGAAAAGAAAACCATACCAGATCTACCACGTGAATTTGTTGAAACCCTGGAGAGACAGAGACCAGGTGTCTGCGGTGGTAGCGGTACAGTCAGGAGACCATGCAGGGATCGACCTGGTGCAGGTGGCTGCTACCTTAACTAGGCCCCAAACCCAGCAAGCAAAAGAGTTCCTCCAAAGAAATAGGGACATGTTTTCAGGGTTGCCAGGACTCACCAATGTCATCGAGCATGACATCGTAACCCAATGTAAAAATTTGGTTAAAGCCTTACCGTATCCCAGAAGCTCAGAGTGGCAGTGTCTGAAGAGGTCAAAAGAATGCTCGAGCTTGATGTCATTGAGGAGTTGCAGAGCGAATGGTCAAGTCCAATCGTGTTGGTACCCAAACCCAATGGCACTCTTCGCTTCTGCAATGATTTTAGAAAACTGAATGAAATCTCCAAGTTTGATGCTTATCCCATGCCACGGGTAGATGAGCTAATTGAGAGGTTGGGGCCTGCCAGGTATATTACCACACTGGACCTCACGAAAGAGTACTGTCAGATTCCCCTGACCAAGGAAGCTAGGGAGAAAACTGCCTTCTCTACCCCGGCAGGGCACTTCCAGTACAAAAGAATGCCATTTGGTTTACACTCCGCCCCTGCTACATTCCAAAGGGCCATGGACAAAACTTTGCGTCCACATCATCAGTACGCTTAGGTTTATTTGGATGACATCATCTTCAGCCCTGATTGGGAGTCCCATCTTCCCTGAGTTCAGGCAGTCGTAGACTCCCTGAGAAGAGCCAGATTCACTATCAATCCAGAAAAATGTGCAGGTGGGGTGGAGGAAGCCAAGTACCTAGGGTACATTGAGGGTAGAGGGCTGGTAAAGCCTCAAATGAGTAAAGTGAAAGCCATACAGGACTGGCCCCGTCCCCTAACCAAGAAGCAGGTCAGAGCGTTTTTGGGCATAGTTGGCTACTACCGGAGATTTATCCCTAACTTTGCCGCCGTTGCTGCACCCTTGACTGACCTGACCAAAGGCAGAAAGTCGGTGATGGTAAAGTATAAAGCTGACGGCAGTGGAGAAAAACTACGCAGTGGTGGAGCAGGAGTGTCTTGCCATTAAGTGGGCCTTGGACTCCTTGAGGTATTTCCTCCTAGGCATGTATGCTGAAGAAAAGCCTTATTTTTGATTTAATTATAAATAAAAATATTTTGGTTTCACCTTATACCGGTTTATGCACTTGGTCCCACGGAGCTAGTATCCCCAAACTTTACTTATATATAGTAATGTTCGGGGGACCAGTTAGATCGCAGGACACAGGCTTTTCACACAAGTGGTTTATTAAACTTAAACAGCTTTACAGCAGCCAAAAGGAAAAGGTTTTTAGTCTCACCGACTTGCAAAGTCCAGAACAGCTGTCTCTATAAAAACAGTGCTTGATCTTGATGGTAGGTAGCTTCCCCTGCCATGAGCCTTCCATGCAGGACACTGCTGTCCACTTCTGTTGCTGCAACCCAAAACAAACACCATCCACCATGTCTTCTCCACTCCTCCACACCCATCTACCACTTCCTGTCTTGTTTTTAAACACACTTCCTCTAACAGGTGGGTTAATCAATTTTATTCCCTTAAAGGGACCACAAACCAAATAGAGGGGAAACATAGCGTCCTTCCAGGACCCAGCCACGGGGTCCTGTACATATCCCCCCCCCTGTGCCCCAACGCCAAGGAGGTGGAGGCAACAGTGGAGCTCAAAGAATGGACTCGGGAGAGGGCATCTGCATTTTGATGCAGTCTCCCGGGCCTATGCTCCACTACAAACTTAAATTCCTGGAGTGCCAGGAACCACCGGGTAACCCTGACATTAGTCCCTTTTCCTTGTCTTTCCATGTTAAAGGGGCATGATCAGAAATCAACCTAAACTTCCTCCCCAAAAGGTAATATCTGAGGGATTCCAGAGCCCAGTTAATGGCCAGACACTCTCGTTCAATTATGGCGTAGTTTTTCTCCGCTGGTGTTAACTTCCTGCTGAGGAAGACTATCGGGTGTTCCTCGCCATGAATAACCTGTGACAACACCGCTCCCAATCCTACCTCGGAAGCATCAGTCTGGACAAACTCTTTTGAAAAATTAGGTGCTACCAGGACAGGGTGTTGGCACAGCGCCGACTTGAGCTCCAAAAAAGCCTTCTCAGCATCTGCATTCCACTCCACCATGACCGATTTCCGACCCTTAGTCAGATCAGTCAACGGAGCTGCCAACGTGGCAAAGTTGGGTACAAACCTCCTGTAGTATCCCACCATGCCCAGGAATGCACGTACCTGCTTTTTTGTGAGGGGGCGGGGCCAATTCTGTATAGCCTCTATCTTGTTGACCTGAGGTTTCACTACCCCTCTACCCACGATATAACCCAGGTATTTCACTTCCTCCATTCCCAAAGCACATTTTTCAGGGTTTATTGTAAATCCCTCCTTCCAAAGAGAGTCCAGCACTGCCTGAACTTTGGGCAAATGTGATTCCCAGTCTTTGCTAAAAATGACTATATCGTCCAAGTACACTGAGGCATACTTCCGGTGAGGTCGTAAAATCCTATCCATTGCTCTCTGGAACATGGCTGGAGCAGTTTGCAATCCAAAAGGCATCCTTTTGTACTGAAAACTCCCCTCTGGGGTAGAAAAAGCAGTTTTCTCTCTAGAAGCCTTAGTCAAAGGTGTTTGCCAATACCCCTTGGTAAGGTCTAACGTAGTGATATACCTGGCTGGACCTAGTCTCTCGATAAGCTCATCTACCCGGGGCATGGGGTAGGCATCAAACCGGGAAACGTCATTAAGAAATCATTGCAGAATCGCAGAGTCCCGTTGGGCTTCGGTACCAACACAATCGGGCTTGACCACTCACTCTGCGATTCCTCAATAATCCCTAGGTCTAACATCTTTTTTACTTCCTTTGAGCCTCTGGGATGCGGTAGGGCCGGACAAAAACTTTGACTCCTGGTTCTGTGATAATATCATGCTCTATGACACTAGTGAGCCCTGGCAAGTCTGAAAATTTTTCTTTATTTCTCTGCAAGAACTCCTTTGCCTGCTGACTTTGGGTTTTAGACAGGTTGTTTGCTACTTGGACACTCTCCACCCCAACCCGAGGCTCAAGTTTTGTACTAGCCAGGGGAGGTCACTGGTTCCCTGTCTGTCCAGGGCTTTAACAAGTTTACATGATATATCTGGTAGGGTTTCCTCTTGCCTGGCTGGTGGACTCTATAATTTACCTCTCCCACTTTTTCTACAACCTCAAAAGGGCCTTGCCATCTGGCCAAGAATTTACTTTCCACAGTGGGAATCAATACTGCTACTCGATCCCCCACTTGGAAGTTCCTAATTTTGGCTGCCCTATTATAGACCCGTCGTTGAGCCTCCTGGGCTTTTTGTAAATGTTCCTTAACTAGCGGCATCACAGTTCGGATCCTCTCCTGCATTTTAGAGACATATTCAAGAACACTCTTATGCTGAATTGGTTCATTTTCCCATTCTTCTTTAACAAAGTCTCCGCCCATATACCAATTCAAAGGGCGAAAACCCAGTGGAGGCCTGGGGCACTTCTCGGATAGCAAACAGAAGAGCTGGTAACAGGCAGTCCCAGTCTTTCCCATCCCTTTGTACCACTCTCTTGAGCATAGACTTAAGGGTCTTATTAAAACGTTCTAGCAATCCATCTGTTTGGGGATGGTAGACCGATGTGCGCAGCTGTTTAATCCGAAACAGTTTGCATACATTAGCCATAACCTTCGACATAAACGGGGTGCCCTGGTCTGTGAGTATTTCCTTGGGAAAACCTGTCCGTGTAAACAACTGGAATAGTTCCCGGGCAATAGCCTTAGAGGAGGTATTCCACAGGGGTAGCACCTCAGGATATCGAGTGGCATAGTCGAGGATCACCAGTATGTAAGAGTGACCTCGAGCCGACTTTACCAAGGGACCCACTATATCCATGGCTATCCTCTCGAATGGGACCTCAATTATGGGCAGAGGGACCAACGGGCTCCGGAAATGGGTCGCCGGAGCGGTCAACTGACAGGTGGGACAAGAGGTACAGTATCTCCTTACCTCTGCTTTCAAGCCTGGCCAGTAAAACCGGTCGGCGATCCGTGCCTCTGTCTTTTCAACTCCCAGGTGTCCCCCTAAATCATCATCATGGGCCAGGTCCATGACCTTGTGTCTATACTGTTGGGGTACTAATAATTGTTCTACCACATTTTCTCTCACTTTAGTAACCCGATAAAGCAATTCATTACATATTGCAAAATGTGGCCACCGCTCATTAGCACCTGGGTCTTGGGGCTCCCCATTTATTACTACAACCTGTTCCCGTGCCCTGGCCAAAGTGGGGTCCTGCATCTGGGCAGTACCAAATGCCCCCTGGGGAACAACCAAATCTGGCAAGGCAGGGGGTAGAGGCCACTTCCTCATCCTCTTCCCCCAGCATTACCTGAAGCGGGGAAGGTCCCCCCCCCCCCCCTTAGTGTTCAGGTAGGTCTGTGAACCCCACATTTTGACATCCTTAACAGTATCAGCACTACTTTCATCACCATTAACCAAATCCTTGGCATTTTTATTAACTGGGTCCATACTATGAACATGCGGCATCTCAGGGTTATTACCCTCAACAACAGAAATAGAGGGACTAGTTTCTTCCCAGTCTCTGGACCTTTCAGATAGTTCTCCTTGTCCCCACAGTTTTGCAAATAACGGACAGTCTCGTCATATGATAACGTCATGTACCAAGTTCTTTACCACCCCCACCTCTTGAGTACCAGTGCCACATGCTGTGGAGATGGACACCGAGATGAGAGGATACTCTCTAGTGTCCCCATGAATGCACACAACCCGTAAAATTTTTCTTACCGGACCGATCTTCCCAATTACTCTAGGGTGAACCAGGGTTACCATGCTTCCAGAGTCCAGCAAAGCCCGTGCAGGGTGGTGGTTCACTTGGACTTTACACTCAAATTTCCCCTCTCCAAGGTCAAGATGTGTTGTACAGGCTTTATGGGCATAGAAAGACCCCCTTCGAAGAACCCCGCATTCCATGGGCTCTTCCTGCAATGGGCAGTGGGCCTGGGTATGGCCCCAGGCATGACATCGCCAACATTGAACATTCCCTCCTTTCCGAACAGGAAAATGTTGCTGAGGGGGTAACGGGTGTGACTCTTGGCCTTCCGGGGTGTTGGTTCCAGGGCTCCTGGGGACATTCTTTCGAAGGGCGGCAGCTGGTCGGAAAGGCCGTGGCAGACTGGGCCCTTGACGCTTGGTAGGGCCAAGCAGATCCTCCACCACTGTATATCGTTCCACCATCTCGACAAGAAGGTTTACCGTTTTGGGGTCTCCATGGCTGACCCACCGTTGAAGGTCGCCTGGCAGTGACCTTAAGTATCGGTCCAGTACGACCCGCTCCACAATTTGGGGACCAGACAACACTTCGGGCTGCAGCCATTTTTTTACTAGTTGCACCAAGTCATGCATTTGAGACCGCGGTGGCCGATCTGGCCGATACTTCCATTGGTGCACTCGTTGGGCCCGGACAGCCGTAGTCACCCCCAACCGAGCCAGTATTTCTGCCTTTAATTTTTGATAATCTTTAGCGTCTTCTGGTGGTAGGTCGAAATAGGCTTTTTGAGGATCTCCGGTGAGGAAAGGAGCAATTAAGCCGGCCCATTGGTCCTGGGGCCACCCTTCTCTCTCTGCCGTCCTCTCAAATGTAGCCAGAAATGCCTCTACATCATCACTCAGGGACAATTTCTGCAGAAAATGGCTTGCCCTTATGGTCACCTGGTTGCCAGGGGCAACGGCCACTTGTTCACGGCCCTGAGAAAGCTGTTGCACTGCTTCTTTTAAGGCAGCCACCTGAGCCTGCATAACCCCTTGTTGGGTCGCTTGCTGGGCTGCTAACTGGGCCACCAACAGGCGAGTATTTTCTTGCTGCAAAGCCAGCGCCTCGTTGTGGTGCGTTTTTTGTACCTCCAGCTGGGTTGCTAAGCGCTGATTAGCTTCCTCATGGCGAGTCTGCGCTTGCATATTAGCCAAGGACAGCTGTTTAATTAGCTCCTCCATTGTTTCAGCTTTCAACAGTTGTGCAGCTTTAACCCAGGACATAAATTCACTGTACTGTCCCTTTTAAATGTCAGTTCAAATCCAATGCAAAAAATAAATAAATAGCAAGAAAACGCCTGTTACTTTGTCCTGCCCGCATTCGAGCACCACTTGTAATGTTCGGGGGACCAGGTAGATCGCAGGACACAGGCTTTTCACACAAGTGGTTTATTAAACTTAAACAGCTTTACAGCAGCCAAAAACAAAAGGAAAAGGTTTTTAGTCTCACCGACTTGCAAAGTCCAGAACAGCTGTCTCTATCAAAACAGTGCTTGATCTTGATGGCAGGTAGCTTCCCCTGCCAGGAGCCTTCCAAGCAGGACACTGCTGTCCACTTCTGTTGCTGCAACCCAAAACAAGCACCATCCACCAAGCACCATCCACCATCCACCATCCACCATCCACCATCCACCATCCACCATCCACCCCCATCTACCACTTGCTGTCTTGTTTTTAAACACACTTCCTCTAACAGGTGGGTTAATCAATTTTATTCCCTTAAAGGGACCACAAACCAAATAGAGGGGAAACATAGCGTCCTTCCAGGACCCAGCCACGGTGACCTGTACACTATATATATATATATATATATATATATATATATATATATATATATATATATATATATATATATATATATATATATATACTCTGCATTTAGCATAGACTATATATTCAGTAAAAACTGCAGGTATTCCAAAAATGTCCACCCTTTACCTAAATACCCACCTGCTGTGCCTAGACAAAGCCTGCCCCCTCAACTGGAGCTGTCACTTGAAAAAAAATGTAAAGTGCAAATCGTATTTTACCTTTTTAAAACTAAAATCAGAAAAAAGGAAAAATAGTGGAGCTTAACTATAAATTAAAACTAACTCCAAGAAACGTGACAACAATTAAATGGTATGAACAACATGTGTGAGAACAGCAATTGTATCACCCTTTGATAAGTGAACCAAATAAATGTGTCACAGAACAAACAAAATTAAAATAAAGTTCATGAAAGTGTCCAAAAGTATCCTTTTGAAGTAATGTCTATTCTTATTTCATCCACAACACCAAAGTGATCAGTGATTCTACTCCCTTAAGAAATGCTCTCACCGACTCCCAATGCCTGCACGTTCATATCAGGCTTAAGCGCTTATCAGCCAAACAGCAAGTAGTGAACCATTGCTCCAATCATCCATTGGGCAAATTCAAATATTCTACATGTAAAATAATAAAGGTGCTCCAATAGTCTAAAACCGTAAGCATTCATCACCTGTAATGTGCAGTGTTTGGAGCTGAACAGGGAAGTGGTGATTCGCATCTATGTCTGGGCACCAGGGAGACGGTGAGAACAACGCTTACAAGCTCGCACACCCCGGGTCCGCCGTGGCCACAGTCCAAACTTTGTGCTGCTCAGGAGTGAGGCTTTCTGTGACTTTGATATCTATTTTGCTGACTTTTGAACTGTGAAATGTGAGTGTAAAGCCACGTACACACGATCAAAAAACCGCCCGTGTGTGGGCTCCGGCGGACGTTTTTTACCCAAAAGTCCAGCGGACTAAGAAAGTAGTTTTGCACATCAATCTGTCCGCCGGACTCACATTACGGCGGACAATACCGCCGTGTGTGTGTTAGTCTACCGGACCTTATGAAATGAACAGACTTTTTCCGCCCAGAGAAAAGTCAGGTCATTTTGAGCGTGGCTCCAGGTAGCCGGGACCAGCGAAGGAAGCGTCGCTGGCCCCACCACCTGGTATGGACTTAAAGGGGAATCCCTACGCCGAAAAAAAATGGCATGGGGGTCCCCCTTAAGTCCATATCAGACCCTTATCTGAGCACGCTACCCGGCTGGCCAGGAAAGGGGGTGGGGACGAGCGAGCGCCCCCCCTCCTGAGCCGTACCAGGCCGTGTGCCATCAACAATTGGGGGGCTGCTTTGGGGAAGGGGAGCCGCACGGCCCCCCCATCCCAAAGCACCTTGTCCCCATGTTGATGAGGACAAGGGCCTCTTCCCGACAACCCTGGCCGTTGGTTGTCAGGGTCTGCAGGCGGGGGGGGCTTATCGGAATCCGGGAGCCCCCTTTAATAAGGGGGCCCCGGATACTGGCCCCCCACCCTATGTGAATGAGTATGGGGTACAATGTACCCCTACCCATTCACCTGTGGAAAAAAAAAGTAAAAAAAAAAAAAACACAACACACAAGGGTTAAAATAGTTTATTGCACAGCTCCGGGGATCTTCTTCCATCTTCGGGAGTCTTCATGCCGGACTCCTCCGCTATCTTCTGCTAGTTCTTTTACTAGCGGAGGAGCCCAGCTTTTTTCTTCGCCCCCGCCGCCCTCTTCTTCCGACTTCGGGGGTCTTGTCCCCCTCTTCGGTTCTTCTTGCTGGGCCACCGCGCCTTCTTCTAGCTCCCGGTCTTTGGTCGCCGCGTTGTCGCCGCCTTCTGTTCTTCTACTATTCTCTTCTTCTCTTCTTGAGCTGTTGCCTCTTCGCTGTCTCTGGCCACAATGACAGGCACGCGGCATGCGACGACTTATATAGGGACATCGCCGGATGATGTCCCCGCCCATTATGTCACAGTCCCAGCATCCTGGTGGCATTTGATTGGCACAGGTGGCTGCATTTGATTGGCACAGGTGACTGCATTAGATTGGCACAGGTGACTGCATTTGATTGGCACAGGTGGCTGCATTTGATTGGCACAGGTGACTGCATTTGATTGGCACAAGTGGCTGCATATATTATGGGCACAAATGGCTGCATATGATGGGCACATGTGGTTGCGTTTGGGCACAAGTGTCTGCGTTTGATGGGGACAAGTGTCTGCGTATGATGGGCACAAGTGGCTGCGTATGATGGGCACAAGTGGCTGCGTATGATGGGCACAAGTGGCTGCATTTGATGGGCACAGGTGGCGGAATTTGGGCACAGTGGCTGCATTTGATGGGCACAATTGGCTTCGTTTGTTGGGCACAAGTGTCTGCGTTTGATGGGGACAAGTGTCTGCGTTTGATGGGGACAAGTGTCTGCGTTTGATGGGGACAAGTGTCTGCGTTTGATGAGGACAAGTGGCTGCGTATGATGGGGACAAGTGGCTGCGTATGATGGGCACAAGTGGCTGCGTATGATGGGCACAAGTGGCTGCGTATGATGGGCACAAGTGGCTGCGTATGATGGGCACAAGTGGCTGCATTTGGTGGGCACAGGTGGCGAAATTTGGGCTCAGTGGCTGCATTTGATGGGCACAATGGCTGCGTTTGTTGGGCACAATGGCTGCGTTTGTTGGGCACAATGGCTGCGTTTGTTGGGCACAAGTGGCTGCATTTGATTGGCACAAGTGGCTGTATATATTATGGGCACAAATGGCTGGATATATTATGGGCACAAATGGCTGCGTTTGATGGGAACAATGGATGCATTTGTTGGGCACAATGGCTGCATATGTTGAACACAGTGGCTGCATTTGATGGGCAAGTGGCTGCATATGATGGGCACAGGTGGCTGCATTTTGGCACAAGTAGCTGCATATGATGGGCACAAGTGCCTACAAATGCATAGTTGCCAACTATCCCGAATTTCCCTGGATTAGGACATTTGTCCCGAATTAATTTTGTCCTGGGAAATTCAATTTCCCGTTTTTTTTTTTTTTGCCGCCGGCCGCTAGAGGCCATTTTTAAGAAGACCAGAAGTTGGTCTTCAATAGAGAACCTGTGGCACCGCCCACCCCCGCTGCCTGTGTGTGTGTGTGTGTGTGTGTGTAAAGTGCAGTGGGCGGCGCCAAAGTTCAAAGCCTCCGCGTGGCAACGGCGGCATGTCCGGGGCCAGTCTTCACTGTGGAGGATGTCGGGGCGGGGGCCAGTCTGTCACTGTGGATGTCGGGGCGGGGGCCAGTCTGTCACTGTGGATGTCGGAGCGGGGGCCAGTCTGTCACTGTGGATATGGGGGCCAGTCGGATGTCGGGGGCCAGTGGTATGTTGGGGGCCAGCGGTCTGTGGAGTATGTGGGGGGGGCACCAGATGTAAGGAGGGGCTCCGCTGATGGACACAGATGTGAGGAAGGTACCTCTAATGGGGCATCTGATGTAAGGAGGGACTCTGCTGGGGGCACCTGATGGCATCTGGTGGCAGGCAACGTGGCTAGTGACGTGCTCAGGGCTCCCACTGATTCTGCATTATGGTGAGTTGAATGATTTAATTTCATATTACAATGTAATAATTGAAACAATGCGCTTCAATCATCCTGACACCATAACAATCATGGCACCGGTATGATTGAAGCGCTAACACCAGGTATTTGGAGTATCTTTATCTGCTGATTGTCAAACTCTGGAAAACACATATTGCTATTGTGGTGTAGGATCGGGGGGCTGTTGTCCCTCTTTTCCCTCTCCCCCCCCTCCTTTCCCTCTCCCCCCCCTCCTTTCCCTCTCCATCCCGTATTCATCTCAGACTCTAACCACACCCCTTTGAGCCACACGCCCACTATTTTACGTAAACCACGCCCATATTTTGCCTTCGCGCGCCGCATTTTTACCTTTTCCTATGCCACACCTATAACCGCATGCCCCGCCCCCTAATTATACCACTACTGCGCCAACTGCCAAAAAAGTGTCCCAGTTTTTTTTTTTTTTACAATGTTGGCAACTATGCAAATGATGGGCACAAGTGGCTGCTTTTTATGGGCACAAGTGGCTGTGTCTGATGGGCACAATGGATGCATTTGATGGACACAATGGCTGCGTTTAATGGGCAAAAGTGGCTGCATATGATGGGCACAATGGCTGCATATGATGGGCACAAGTGACTGCGTTTGATGGGCACAATGGCTGCATTTGATGAGCACCAGCCGTCACTGATTATTTATTTATTTATATATATATATATATATATATATATATATATATATATATATATATATATATATATACTTTGCATCCAGTGTAGCTTATATCTACAGTGCATTCTGCAGTGTACTGTTTCTAATACACTTCAGGTGGTGTACACAGTATCTAATGCAGTGTGTACAGTTTATACTACACTTCTGGTGGTGTACGCAGTACACAATACAGTTGCTAATACAACTGATTGGACGCTGTCATCGTGACTTTATCCAATCATGGCTCATTCCCGCCCCCCAGTATAAAAGTATTCTTTCCATGGCAGCCATTTTCAGTGTCATTTTGCCGTGGAGAGAGATGGAACAGGGCTCTGTTCAGTGCTATTAGTTAGTGTGCTATATTGTGCTATTTTGCTTCAATTGTCAGTGTAGAACATTAGTTTAGTGTCAGTCTAGGGATAGTGTGAGTGTAGTGAAGAGGACCATCATTCAGGTTTGCATAGTGTGCAGCTAGAATAGGGATAGCTCACTGTAGTGTAGTGAGACTGTGTCATTCATACATATATTAGTGTAGAGTAGGGACATCTCAGATAGTTTCTGTGTAGTGAGAACGTGTCAGCAATCTCAGTAATACATTAATAATCAGTAATACATTAGTGTATAGCCAGATTAGGGACAGTTCAGATAGCGTCAGTGTAGTGACGGTTGAACACCATCTATTTTAGTGCATTACTGCCAGTTTAACGGCATATAGTTCTGTGTGCATTACTACCAGTTTAACGCCATATAATTTTGTGTGTTACTGCCAGTTTAATGCCATTTACTTTTGTGTGCCTTACTGCCAATTCAACACTATATAGTTCTGTGCGTCACTGTATGTTTGGCACATTATATTGCAGTATATTATAGTGTATCCATGGAGTGTGTCTGTGTAGTGTGAGTACTCAAATTAAAGTTCACCAAACACCTCTTTACGTTAATTAACCGCTTGCCGACCAGCCGCCGTCATTTTATTGCGGGAGTTCGGCACGATCCCGCGAACCGTCGTAGCTATACTTCGGCTTGTGGGATCGGGATTGCTAGGAACCTCTTCAGTTAGAAACACGTACTAGGGAACATAGTTAACCCCTTGATCGCCCCTAGTGTTAACCTCTTCCCTGCCAATGACATTTTTACAGTAATCGGTGTATTTCTGTAGCACCAATTGCTGTATAAATGCCAATGGTCCCCAAAAATGTGTCAAAAGCCATTGCTAATAAAAAAAAATGCTATAAATGTATCCGTTATTTTGTAGATGATATAACTTTTGCGCAAACCAATCATTATACGCTTATTCCGTTTTTTTTTTTTTTTTTACCAAAAATATGTAGAATACAATGTGGATATTTATTTTAGCTAAAAGTACTAAATATTGTGTTTTTTTTTTTCACTCTTTCTTTGTTTATAGAGCAAAAAATAAAAACCGCAGAGGTTATCAAATACCACCAAAAAAAATCTCTATTTGTGTAAAAAAACAACGTTTGGGTGCAGCGTCGCACGACCGTTCAATTGTCAGTTTAAGCGACGCAGTGCCAATCGCAAAAAATGGCCCGGTCATTCAGCAGCCAAATCTTCCGTGGCTGAAGTGGTTAAAATACATCTGCGTACAGATTTCAACTTCTTCTTTACCTTTGCTTATACGCACCTCCCCTCCCTCCCAATAATGTCTGGGAGGACAATAAGGAGAGACAGACATTTCCTTGGCACTGTAAGGGGGCCAGAAACAAATGTGTCCACAGGCAAAGGTGAACATGGTGGTCGGTCCTCAGGTTGGGCATCACTTCCTCTGTTTAGTGAGTTTGCCCGTGCTATCCAGCCACAGCATGCAGAGATGGTGGTGGACTGGCTTACTAAACCTTCCTCATCCTCCTCATCCTCTGTCACACAAGTAGAGACACGTGTGCAGTCCCCTGCAGTTGCCAGAGTGGATAAGCCTGTTTCCTTGTCCACGTCTATTCCTGCCATAGCCCCAACATCAGCCATTGAGGAGTCAGCTGAGTTATTTGACTACAGTGTAAGCCACTTGCTCCTTGATGATGCATTCAGATGTTGGTTCTGAGGTTGTGGAACACAGGAACATGAGCCTAGAAAGAGGGAGGAACACTGATAGACAAACTGGCATTCATGTTCCAAAAGGAGCAGCGTATTGCCAAGTTGTCTCCAGTGGTAATGATGAAGATGGAGGAGATGGAGATGATGATGATGAGGTCACTGATGCTACTTGGGTGCCAGATAGAGCAGAGGAAGAAACTGAAGGTGAGGTGGCACAACCCCAAGTAGGCCGACATCAAGAAAGAGTAGAGAGCAGCCACCCTATTCCATCACGTTCTGCAACTGTTCTCTCCTGGCCCACGCCCCAAAGCTCAGCTGCCTGGGCTTTTTTCAGCACATCTGCAGCAGATCACACTGTTGCTATCTGCAAACTGTGTCTCAGGCACATTAAACATGGCAAAAACACCAACCACATGCATATCATTGCAATTTTTTTTGCTTTCATCAAGAGCACCTCTATAAGGTTTATGGTGGGAAGGTGCCCCCAACACCCAAAGAGCAATTTTTCTGCGCCTGTTTGACAGGTGCATATCATTGCAATCTTTTACAGCAAGGCCAATCCTTGCTTTCATCAAGAGTACCTCTATAGGGTTACGACACCCAAAGACCAATTTTTATGCACCCCGTTACTCCTACACAAAGTCAAAGTGACACCAGAATGTATCCAAAAAATCTCTAATCTTGTTCCCAGTGCACTACATTGTGGCCTCATCATACACACTGGCTCCCCAGCTGTTGCTGAGCAAAATAAATGCAGCTTGCAGGGAAAATTTCATTATTATTTTTTTTGGGCTTTATGAATGCAATTATTGCTGCAGCAGATTCTAGACAATGTACAGCCACTTTACAGGTAGACTAAGGGAACCCCCAGGCAATATATTAGAAGGAATTTTTCATTTTAAATCAAAGAATCACTGCTCATTTAAAGATGACATTTTTTACAAACTTTTTTTTATTGATACATGTCCCCCAGGGCAGAACCCAGAACCCTATAACCATTGTATGCACAATTACTTGCATATAAACCTTCAACATGGGCAAGTTTGATTTTTGACTTTCGGGTTCCATTAACTTTAATTGAGTTCGTTATTCAGTCCAAGCTTTTGCGGTGTTCGGAAGTTCTGGTGAGAACCGAACAAGTATCTGTTCGGCCCATCCCTAGTCAACATCACTTGAAAGACCCACATCAAAGAAAAAAGCAGACTTCTCCTTGCTCCTCATGTTGGATCTCCAACCCTACTATACCTCTAGTCCTCTCAAAAACCTGCACTGAGACGAATGAAGGTATAGCAATAGGTGTCCCAAGTACTTGCCGCCAATCTGCTAGCAGTACACCACCATCTGATTTTAGCAGGCAAATTTTCCTAACCCAGTTGCTGAACCATAAAAAGAAATCCGGTCCCAGCCATCCATATGCTCAGTGTATAAATGCTAGCTTGGCCAAATTGCTAGCAATGCAACTGCTGCCTTTTCAGCTGGTAGACTCTGCCCCTTTTGTGAATTTGTGGAATGTGCTGTACCTCAGTGGCAGGTTCCAAAATGGCATTTCTTTTCCCAGAATGCCATTCCGGCTCTCTACTGGCATGTGAAAGGCAATGTTTTGGCCTTGTTGCACAGGGCGGTCAGCAGTAAGGTGCCTATTACCGCTGACTCATGGTCCAGCAGGCATGGGCAGGGATGTTACCTTTCCTTCACAGCACACTGAGTAACTCTGCTGGCAGCTGGGAAGGATGCAGGACAGGGTTCAGTGTTGTTGGAGCTTGTTTCACCACCACACCTTCAAAATGCTAGTGGTGATTCTGCCACAGATCTCTCCCACCCCCCCTTAAGCATTCAAGGGGCTACGCAAGCAGTCAGGCAAAAAGATGCCATGCGGTGTTTGAGTTGGTCTGCCTACGGGACAGGAGCTACACTGGGGCAGAGATTCTGTCAACTCTGCAGGGGTAGGCTCAGAGGTGGTTGACGCCATACCAGCTTCAGCAAGGAATGGTTGTATGCGACAATGGCACCAACCTTCTTTCCGCCCTCCAACGGGGACCCATGACCCATGTTCCATGTTTGGCACACATCCTGAATTTGATGGTGCAGAGGTACTTAAGCAGGTACCCAGGCTTACAGGATCTCCTGAGGCAGGCCAGAAAAGTCTGTGGTCATTTCCGTGGGTTATACAATGCCAGTGCTCGGCTGGCTGACATTCAAAGGGAATGCAACCTGCCCACCAACCGCCTCATTTGTCACATGCCCACCAGGTGTAACTCAACGTTGGCATTGCTGCAGTGGCTGCACACACAGCAGAGGGCCATCAATGAGTACCTGTGTGAGTATGGCACTGGCCAGGGTCAGGGGAGCTTGGCTTCTTTTCGCCATGCCAGTGGCTACTGATAAAGAATGCATGCACTGTCCTGTCACCATTTGAGGAGGCCACAAGGATGGTGAGCAGCGACAATGCATGCATCAGTGACACTGTCCCTCTAGTCTTCCTGTTGGAGCACACGCTTCGTAGAGACATGGACAGGGCACTTGAGGCAGAACAGTGGGAGGAAGAGGAGGACTTCCTTACCTCTCAAGGCCCCCTTTAGCCAGATAGCATTCCTGCGGGCCCACCAAACACACAGGAAGAAGAGGAGGAGGAGTATTGTCTCAACATGGATGTAGAGGATAACACTCAGCAGTAGTCTTCAAGAGATGGTTTTCAGTCCTGAGAAACCCAAGGAATTGTACGTGGCTGGGAGGAGGTAGTTCCCAATAACGTCATCCTCAGTGACCCAGATAACTCAGAATCGAATGCCTCTGTAAACTTTCGATGCATGGCCTCCCTGATTCTGCAAAAACTGCGAAAGGACCCTATGATTTGTGGTATCAAGGAGAGGGATCAATAGTGGCTGGCAACCTTTCCACGTTACAAGGGTAAGGTTGTAGAACTCATCCTGCCTTTGCAGAGGGAGCAGCGGTTGAAACATCTTCAGGAGGCCTTGAAGAAAGGTTTGTGCAACGCATTTCCAGACCCTGGGAGGTTACAGTTTCCTGGTGCTGAACAACGTGTTGCTGAGGACTTCCTTCAGTCAGAGGAAGAGCGGTGAAGATGGCCAGCTGACTGATGCCTTTAAACAATTTTTCAGTCCTCAGCAGTAGGGATGAGCCAAACACCCCCCTGTTCGGTTCGCATTCAGAACATGCGAACAGCAAAAAATTCATTCAAACTCGTTAAAGTCCATGGGACACGAACATGAATAATCAAAAGTGCTAATTTTAAAGGCTTATATGCATGATATTGTCATAAAAAGTGTTTGGAGACTTGGGTCCTGCCCCAGGGGACATGTATCAATGCAAAAAAAAGTTTTAAAACTGCTGTTTTTTCGGGAGCAGTGATTTTAATAATGCTTAAAGTGAAAAAATAAAAGTGTAATATCCCTTTAACTTCCGTACCTGGGGGGGGTGTCTATAGTATGCCTGTAAAGGGGAGCATGTTTCCTGTGTTTAGAACAGTCTGACAGCAAAATGAAATTTCTAAAGGAAAAAAGTCATTTAAAACTACTCTTGGTCTGACAATACACATAAAAGTTCATTGATAAAAACGGCATGGAATTTCCCCACAGGGGAACCCCGAACCGAAATTGAAAAACAAAAATGCGTGGGGGTCCCCCTAAATTCCATACCAGGCCCTTCAGGTCTGGTATGGATTTTAAGGGGAAACCCGTGCCAATTGTTTTTTAAAAAATGGCATGGGGGTCCCCCAAAAAATCCATACCAGACCCTTATCCGAGCGTGCAACCTGGCAGGCAGCAGGAAAAGGGGGCGGGGGGGATGAGAGAGCACCCTCTCCTGAACCATATCAGGCCACATGCCCTCAACATTACGAGGGTGCTTTGGGGTAGCGCACCCCCAAAGCACCTTGTCCCCATGTTGATGGGGAGAAGGGCCTCATCCCCACAACCCTTGCCCAGTGGTTGTGGGGGTCTGCGTATGGGGGGTTTATCGGAATCTGGAAGCCCCCTTTAACAAGGGGACCCCCAGATCCCGCCCCCCGTGTGAATTGGTAATGGGGCACAAATGCACCTCTACCATTTCACCAAAAGTGTCAAAAGGGTTAATAAACACAAGAGACTTTTTTGACAAGTCCTTTTATTCATTTCTTTTTCTTTCCGCTTTTTCTTCCATCTTCTTTCTTTTGGTCTTCCTTTGGTGTCCATCTTCTTCTTCCTCTGCTCTTCTCATCCTGCATCTTGCTTCAGTTTCTTCTCCGCTCCATCTGCATGATCCGCCTCAGTGGGAGTCTTCCGCCGCGTGACGCTGCTGTTCTTCTGACACTTGTTATATAACACCCGGTGACCCTGCCCCCCTCTGACGCACAGGGACTTCCCTATGGCTTTACCCATGATGTCAGAGGGGGGAGTGAGTCTTAATCCAGGGTCAGATTTGGGAATTGGCCGATCGATCCTGTCCCCTAGCTTTTGCATAAGCTCTCTTTAAGCATTTGTTGCTATAACCTCGCAATTTCAAACGATTTTGCAAGGCCCTAGCTTCTTTCTCAAAGAGAGCATTTTCACTACAGTTTCTCCTCAAGTGGAGATATTGGCCATATGGCACATTCACTGTTAGTGAAGTGGGGTGAGAGCTTTTGGCATGTAGAAGAGAATTTCCAGCCGAGGTCTTACGAAATAAGGTTGTTCCTATTGTTCTATCAGTATTAATAAAAATCTGGATATCCACAAATGTCAGCCTCTGTTGGCTGGCTTCCATGGTGAATGCCAGATTGTACCGATTCGGTTTCAGACTCTCAAAAAAGAGGGACAAATCCTGCCTACTACCTGTCCAAATAAAAAATATGTCATCAATATATTGCCTCAAAATTGGTATTTGTTCAAAAAGATTAACATATCCTCCCTGATAAGTAAGTCCCTTCCCCCCCCCCCCCCCCCCCAGATACAGGTTTGCATATGAGGATCGATCGGCCTTGATCCGTGGCTGGACAATTCTCAAATCTGTCCCTGGATTAAGACTCATCACCAGATTCTCGGGACAACACCAACAGGTACGTGTTTTATTACAGAAAGACTGGTATCTCCTGATGGGGATCCCAGTGTTTCCAAACATTTGAAAAACTACCCAGAAATAACCTACAAAAGATCACATTCCATTAGGGATCAAATAGTGCATAGTCACTATGCCCCTCAATCTACAATGACCAGCAATAAAGGGACAAAGCCTTGCCATAAGTGCGTCTATTGCAGATATATTCATGCTTCACAAAACATTGCACTTCCAAATGGACGAATGTATTTTCCAAAATTTGCGGTCACTTGTCAATCAATTGGGGTCCTTTATCTGATGACCTGTGGATGCGATGCATTCTACGTGGGAAAGACTAAACGCCCCTTTTTCCACCGCATTAGAGATCAAGGGGCTGATTTATAAATGGTTTGCGCCGTTTTTGTATTCACAAAGCATTTGTGCCTGTAACACAGCGCAATTCCCCATTTACTATTATCATGCTGGGGCACGGGAGGCAACGATCTGTGCGTCATTATAGACACGGGGCACGCATTATTCAACTTAGAATTAAAAGAAGGTGGAAGTGCTAATATTATGGGGGTGATGTGGGTGATGTGAGGAAGTATAGTTATATCCGTCCAAGTAACAAATATGCCCAAAATAGAATGGAAAAGTAACTTTTTCTGAACAAGCCTGCTGCGCCTGCAAATACACTTGGAACTGCGCAAGGTCCATTTATGCAATCGGCATTTGTGCACGTTCAAGTGCTTTGGTTCACTGCGCCGGCAAAATCTTAGTAAATGTCAAGCCAGGTAAATGCATTTGCATAAGTTGAACTTGCCTTTTTTTATGCTGGATCCCTTTTATGGTTTCTTTTAAGTCTATTTGCACACAGGTCATGTTAGCATTAAGAAGAAAAAAAATTAAGATAAAAAAAAAAATGCGTGGGGGTCCCCCGAAATTCCATACCAGGCACTTCAGGTCTTCAATGTCCTGTGCCTCATTTGATTTATCTCATTCACAAGCATCATATCTTACTGCATCTCTGATGCAGTAGTATATGTCCCTCACCTTAGTTTTTCCAACTCTTTTTCAGAATAATTTTTAATCTCTGTTTTGCATTTTTCCCAGAGCGTGTCTTTTGCCATCTCATCCACTATTCAGCAGCATTGTGTACTCTCCTGTTACCACTATTAAACAACATATGTCATTCTCCTCCACTTTTCAACAGTATCTCCATTATAATCATTTTTCTTGTGATGCCCTTACTGCATCATCTAGAAAACTGCTACACTGTGCTGTCCATTATGTACTGTAATATCTGTGGTGTCTTAGTCAAGTGTAGTGATTTTCCAATGAGTTCAGTTCAGTCGGAATATATTTTTAGGGCTTGTTGGCCCACTTCCATTTAAAAAGAAGGTACAATTCAAACAAAACAGTTACATAGTTACATAGTTAGTCAGGTTGAAAAAAGACACAAGTCCATCCAGTTCAACCACAAAAAACAAAAAATAATAATATCATACAATCCCATGTACCCAATTCTGTACCCACAGTTGATCCAGAGGGAGGCAAAAAGAAACCAGCAGAGCATGATCCAATTTGCTAAGTCAGGGGAAAAAATTCCTTCCTGATCCCCCGAGAGGCAATCAGATTTTCAACTTTACCTATAAATGTTAGTACCCAGTTATATTATTTACACTTAGGAAATAATCCAGGCCTTTCTTAAAACCATCTACTGAGCTGGCCAGAACCACCTCTGCAGGGAGTCTATTCCACATTTTCACAGCTCTTACCGTGAAGAAACCTTTCCGTATTTGGAGATTAAATCTCTTTTCCTCTAGACGTAAAGAGTGCCCCCTTGTCTGTCCTCTTTGATGACTGTAAAGTGAATAACAACACCAAGTTCACTATATGGACCCCTTATATATTTGTACATGTTGATCATATCCCCCCTTAACCACTTACAGACCGGACCATTTTGCTGGTGAAAGACCAGACCACTTTTTGCAATTCAGCACTGCGTCGCTTTAATTGACAATTGCGCGGTCATGCGACAGGGCTCCCAAACAAAATTGACGTCCTTTTTTTCCCCACAAATAAAGCTTTCTTTTGGTGGTATTTGATCCCCCCTGTGTTTTAAATTTTTTGCGCTATAAACAAAAATAGAGCGAAAATTTTGAAAAAAAACACATTATTTTTTACTTTTTGTTATAGTAAATACCCCCAAAAAAATATATTAAAAAAATCATTTTTTTCCCCCTCAGTTTAGGCCGATACGTATTCTTCTACATATTTTTGGTAAATAAATCGCAATAAGCGATTGATTGGTTCGCGTAAAAATTCTAGCGTTTACAAAATATCGATAGTTTTATGGCATTTTTTATTTATTTTTTTAGTAGTAATGGCGGCGATCAGTGGTTTTTTAAAATGTATTTATTTATTTATTTATTTATTTTTTTTATTGTGACTGCGACATTATGGAGGACACATCTGACATTTTTGACACATTTTTGGGATCATTGTCAGTTATACAGCAATCACTGCTATATAAATGCAGTGATTCCTGTGTAAATGACACTGGCAGTGAAGGGGTTAACCAGTGTGTGGCAGTGTAGGGGTTAAGTGTTCCTAGGGGTGTGTTACTAACTGTGGGGGTTGGGCTTTCATTTAGTGAACACTGATCTCTGCTGCAATCACATGGAGCAGAGATCAGCGTCACTAGTTGCTAAGCAGAATGGAGAAATGCTGTTTACAATGGCATTTCTCCATTCAGCCATCCCATGAGACGATCGCGGGTATGCCCGCTGCGATCAAGTACGCGGGACCCGCGACCGGACTCATGGGGGTCCCTCCCGACCAGCACGCGAGCAGGGCGGCATTGAAGATTGGATGTACCTGTACGCCAATATGCCTGCCAGTGCAATTCTGCCGACGTACATCGGCGTGCGCTGGTCGGGAACCAGTTAATCTCCTCTTATCAAGAGTGAATAAATTCAGTTCCTCTAATCTTTTCTCATAGCTGAGCTCCTCCATGCCTCTTATAAGTTTTGTTACCCTTCTCTGCACTTTCTCCAGTTCCCCTAAAATCCTTTTTGAGAACTGGTGCCCAAAACTGAACTGCATATTCCAGATGAGGTCTTACTAATGATTTGAACAGGGGCAGACTCTCTGGAGTCCATACCTCTCTTAATACAGAAAAGGACTTTGCTCGCTTTGGAAACCGCCGCTTGGCATTGCATGCTATTATTGAGCTTATGATCTAGAAAAAAAAAACAGATCCTTCTCCACTATAGATCCCCCCCTAGAATGTATGATGCATGCATATTCTTGGCCCCCAAGTGCATAACTTTACATTTCTCAACATTAAACCTCATCTGCCACATAGTTGCCCAATTAGACAGAGCATTGAGGTCGGCTTGTAAATTGGAGACATCCTGTAAGGACATTATTCCACTACATACACACTTGGTGTCATCTGCAAAGACGGAAATGTTACTTTTGATGCCAGACCCAATATCATTTATAAAGATCTTAAAAAGTAAGGGTCCCAGCACTGAACATTGGGGTACACCACTGATAACCTTAGACCATTCAGAGTAAGAATCATTAACCACTACTCTCTGAATTCTGTCTTTTAGCCAGTTTTCTATCCATTTACAAACTATTTCCAAACCTGTAGACTTTACCTTACACATGAGCCGTGTGTTCGGAATTGAAATCGAACGCATTTGCAAAATCCAAGTATACCACGTCCACCGCCACCCCGCTGTCCAAGGTTTTACTTACCTCCTCAGTTGTTCACAGACATCAAGCCTCCTGGCATTCTCTCACAGCGCCACTGCTCAGGCCCTAAAATTAAAGTGGCTGTAAAGGCAGAAGGTTTTTTATCTTAATGCATTCTATGCATTAAGATAAAAAGCCTTCTGTGTGCAGAAGCCCCCCTCCCCCCAATACTTACCTGAGGTCTCTCTCTGTCCAGCGATGTCCACAAGTGTCAGAAAGGATGAACCACCGCTCCAAAGTAATCCTCAAGGACTGAAGCTCTGTCTCCTATTGAAGAGCCCCAGGTGCTGACCATTACCCACACACTGAGCAAACAAGCAGGACAAAACTCTGGATAGCCGCACACTGGAAAGACTTAAAATCCCATCTTTAATTGAAACAACATGGGTCACATCAAAACAAAATAAAAAAATCCACAGCAAAAGGAATAACAGGGTACAGGAAAATGCTCATGCATTTCGCACCGTAATCAGTGCTTGCTCATAGCTTTGAGTAAGCACTGATTACGCTGCCAATAGCTCTACCTCAGACATATTTGAAGATATTAAGAGGAATGATACTAAAATGCATTCGGCAGGTAAAGAAACCAAGAATACAATATGCACTACTGAGTAAAGATAAAACACGCCGGGGATTAGCTGCCCCGGAGGAAGGTACTATGAACCAGTGGTATTATCATGAATGGTTGAATGGAGTAAGATAAAACATTATAAAAGATGGGTAAAATTAAACTAGATATAAATATTTGGGTATCACATAAAGATAGAACATTTACCTTAGTTAACTAAAAATGTTTTTTGAATCTGGGATAGAATGCATTAGTATTTCACTGATTATTTTTGAGTAAAATATTTTGTCTGGGTAAAGTGGGGATTGGTTATAACGTCAGTTTTTTTTCTTAACTTTCTGATCTGATGACACCTGGCACAGGAAGTGAAGTGTTCTGGGTAAAAAGTTTATTGCTTAGTAGAGGGAAATAAAAATTGACAGCAAACACATGTATTTACAGATTCAGCAAACCATCTGAAATGCTTAGAATTGTCCATATTTCCAAAAAAAATAAAAACATTGGTATTAATCCCTTATCACATCCCTCACATCTGAAGTATGCACAGCACAAATACAGTATAACTTCTTGTTATTTAATGTATTACAAGTATTTATATAGCGCCATCAATGTATGCAGTTGTACCTATAAATGTTAATATCCAGCACTGCAATATGCAATATTCCCTAAATAGTATGTCACACTTTATACAGTGCCTTGAAAAAGTATTCATACCCCTTACTATTTTCCACATTTTGTCATGTTACAACCAAAAACGTAAATGTATTTTATTGGCATTTTATGTGATAGACCAGCACAAAGTGGCATATAATTGTGAAGTGGAAGGAAAATTATAAATTGTTTTCAAATAAATATGTGAAAAATGTGGCGTGCATTTGTATTCAGCTCCCATGAATCAATACTTTGTAGAACCACCTTTCACTGCAATTAAAGTCTTTTTGGGGAAGTCTCTACCAGCTTTTCACATCTAGAGAGTGACATTTTTTGGCCATTTCTTCTTTGCAAAATAGCTCAAGCTCTGTCAGATTGGATAGAGGGTGTCTGTGAACAGCAATTTTCAGATCTTGCCCCAGATTCTCAATTGGATTTAGGTTTGGACTTTGACTGAGCCATTCTAATAAATGAATATGCTTTGATCTAAACCATTCCATTTTAGCTATGGCTGTATGTTTAACCACCTCAATACAGTGCACGTACACCCCCTTCCTGACCAGACCAATTTTCAGCTTTCAGCGCTCACAGTTTGAATGACAATTACTCAGTCATGCAACACTGTACCCATATGAAACTTGCGTCCTTTTTTCCACACAAATAGAGCTCTCTTTTAGTGGTATTTAATCACTAGTGGGTTTTATTATTTTTTTGTGCTATAAATAAAATAAAAAAACGTAAATTTTGGGGGGAAAAAAATCCTTTTTCTTTGTTTCTGTCATATATTTTTGCTAATTAGTCATTTTTCTTCATAAATTTAGCCAAACTTTATACTGCTACATATCTTTGGTAAAAATAACCCACATTAGTGTATATTATTTGGTCTTTGTGAAAGTTAAAGAGTCTACAAACTATGGTGCCAATCACTGAAAATTGATTACATCTGATCAGGCCTTCAGTACATCGGGTGTATCTGATTTCTTGACACTAACAAGTCAGGAAAGTACAAATACCCCCCAAATGACTTACTTTTTAGAAAGTAGACATTCCAAGGTATTAAGTAAGTGGAATAGTGAGTTTTTTTAAGTTGTAATTTTTCCCACAATTCTTTGCAAAATTAAGATTTTTTTTATTTTATCATTTTTTACAAAATTGTCATATTATCAGGTTATTTCTCACACACAGCATATGCATACAACAAATTACACCCCAAAATATATTCTGCTACTCTTCCCGAGTATGGCGATACCACATGTGTGAGACTTTTACACAGCCTGGCCACATACAGAGTACCAACATTGAAGTAATACCTTCAGGCGTGCCACGAGCAAAAATGACACATTTCATTTCACAGCCACATATTACACTTTTGAAGGCCCTGCAGTACCAAGACAATGGAATTGCCCATAAAATAACTCAATTTTTGGAAAGCAAACACCCCAACGTATAATCTGTGAGGCATAATGAGCCTTTTGAATGGTTAATTTTTTCCAGAAGTTTTTGTAAAATGTGGAAAAAAAAATGAAACCACATTTTTTTTTTTACACAAAGTTGTCAATTTATAAGATATTCCTAACACATAGCATGTATATAGTAAAAATTACACCCCAAAACACATTCTGCTACTCCTCCCGAGTATGGCGATACAACATGTGTAGAACTTTTACACAGCCTGGTCACATAGAGAGGCCAAACATTGAAGTAATACCTTCAGGCGTTCTAGGAGCATAAATGACACATCTCATTTCATTCCTACCTATCACACTTTTGAAGGCCCTGGAGCACCAGGACAATGGAATTACCCCCAAAATGACCCCATTTTGGAAAGCAAACACCCCAGCGTATATTCTATGAGGCATGGGCTGCAAATAGGTACTCGGGTACTCTGATGGGCTGCAGATAGGTACTCTGATGGGCTGGTGACAGGTACGTGAGTAAACAGATGGCCTAGTGACAGGTACTCTGATGGCCTGGTGACAGGTACTCGGGTACTCTGATGGCCTGGTGACAGGTTCTCTGATGGCCTGGTGACTAGTATTTGGGTACTCTGAAGGGTGATGATAGGCACTCGGGTACGCATATGGACTGTGACAGGTACTCGGGTGCTATGATGAACCGTGAAAGGTACTCAGGTACTCAGGTGAACTGTGACAGGTATTCAGGTACTCAGATGGACTAGGACAGGTACTCGGATACTCAGATGGACTGGGACAGGTATTCAGGTACTCTGATGGGCTGTGACAGGTACTCGGGTACTCTGATGTGCTGTGACAGGTACTCGGGTAATCTGATGGGCTGTGACAGGTACTCGGGTAATCTGATGGGCTGTGACAGGTACTCAGCTACTCTGATGGGCTGTGACAGGTGCTCTGATGGGCTGTGACAGGTTCTCGGTACTTTGATGGACTGTGACAGGCACTCGGGTACTCTGATGGGCTGTGACAGGCACTCGGGTACTCTGATGGGCTGTGACAGGCACTCGGGTACTCTGATGGGCTGTGACAGGCACTCGGGTACTCTGATGGGCTGTGACAGGCACTCGGGTACTCTGATGGGCTTTGACAGGCACTCGGGTACTCGGATGGACTGTGACAGGCACTCGGGTACTCAGATGGACTGTGAAAGGTACTCGGATGGACTGTGACAGGTACTCGGGTACTCTGATGGACTGTGAGTGACAGGTACTAAGAGGGGTGGTGACAGGTCCTCTTTATTGGCGGGGGCAATCAGTGTGATTTGTGTACACTGTAGGCAGTAATGAGATGTTACCGGGTTCTCCTCCTCACACACGATTGGTGTGTGAGGAGGAGAACCCGGTAACATCTCGTTACCGCGGTTTGTTTACATTTAGTGATCGGCTGTGAAACAATCATGGCCGATCACGTGGGTAAACAGCCGGCCAATGGCTGTTTGCCAGCGTCGGTGATGAGCAGTGTTCCCGGGAGCACGCCGCCACCACTGTGACTTCATCACGGCCAATCACGTGGTAAGCAGCCATACCCAATGGCTGTTCACCCCCCTCGGTGGCGAGCGGTGTCCCCGTGACAAGCCGCCACCAAAGGAACAGTTTAAATGGGAAGACGTTATATGACGCCCTCCTGCCACAATAGGTGTGCCGCCTGGCCGTCATTTGACGGCCGGCGGTCGGCAAGTGGTTAAGGTCTTTGTCCTGATGGAAGGTGAACCTCCGGTCTAGTCTCAAGTCTTTTGCAGGCTCTAACAGGTTTTCTTCTAAGATTGACCTGTATTTGGCTCCATCCATCTTCCCATCAACTCCGACCAGCTTCGCTGTCCCTGCTGAAGAAGATGGTGTGTTCTGGGTGATGTGCAGGGGTAGTTTTCTGACACGCATAGCATTTTGCTTTTTGTGTCCCCCACATGGCTTCTCACAAAATGCAAGTGGGACGTCTTATGGTTTTCTTTCAACAATGGCTTTCTTCTTGCCACTCCTCTATAAACACCAGATTTGCTAATAATTGTCCTGTGGACAGATTCTCCCACCTGAGCTGTGGATCTCTGCAGCTCCTCTAGAGTTACAATGGGCCTCTTGGCTGCTTCTCTGATTAATGTTCTCCTTGCCTTTCCTATCAGTTTAGGTGGAAGGCCATGTCTTGGTAGGTTTGCAGAGGAAAAGAGAGGACTTCTACCGGTGCCACATCCTAATGAAAAAAAGGGGACAAATTATGGGTCCATTTTCTTGAGATTGTGTACTCCCCAACCCCCCCCCCCCGTCATATATTATAGATTAGTGTAGCTAACAGGACAGCAATAGGTATGATATTTGGGTGAGGCCCCTTTAAGAAGGTGAAAGCAAGGGGTTAGGGAATTTGCTGGAATTTGCTGGAAGCTATTCTGAGGCTATATAAGGTTAACAGGTAAAGGGGTTTTCCTCTTTGCCTGTGGACCACCAAGAAGATTGGAGCTCCCTCCCTCCCGCCCCAGTCTCGAGCACCTATATGTGGTAGGGTCACCCCAGATTCTGGGGGACTGTTATTTATATTTAAAATTGTGCTACTGCTCAAATTCTAAAAACTGAGCAGATAGAATTCTGTTTGGTTGAATTTATGGTTACGTGATTTAATAAAAAGGTGATGATAAATACACTGTTGAAAACCAATAAAGGTGCCGCGGCCAAGTTTTGCCAAAATTAAAGATGGTCTCCTTGTTTTATTTAGTTATGGTATTCTGGGGTTGTGGGGTTTTGGGGGGGGTGTGTCCTACAATCTCATAAATTCTATAGAAAGAAGATTTGAGCAAGACCTAAGTCCTGCCAATGATGGCCTTTACTGGCACTAACTATGAGACCAACAACAAATTAAAATATAAAACATCAATGTATATTAACCAGTTAACCACTGGGCACTTAAACACCCTTGCTAAGCAGACCAATTTTCAGCTTTTGGTGCTCTCACACTTTGACAATTACTCAGTCATGCAATACTGTACCTATACAACTGAAAATTCGGTAAAATAAATAAAATTCTTTGTTTCTGTTAAGATTTATTGGTGAGTATTGGCAGAGAATTGCACAGTATTGGCAGAGTATTGCACAGTGTGGGCAGAGTATTGCAGTGTGGGCAGAGTATTGCACAGTATTGGCACTGAGCAGCGCTGTGGGCACTAAACATCCAGCCCACAGTGCTGCTGCAATCTCTCCCCCTCTCCCCTCGCACTGTACCGATCGGTACAGAGAGGGGAGGGAGGAATCGGCGTCATGATGTTTACAAGCGATTGCTCCATCATTTGATGGAGCGATCACGTGGTAAACGGCCGGTACCAGCAGCCATTTACAGCGATCCGTGATATCCAGGCCCGGCGGTCACGGATGTTTGCGGAAGTGCGACCCAGGAGGGGTGCGAAAGCAAGATTCTTGCTATGGACGCCCTCCCAGAAAAACACGACGCGCTGTAGCCATCTTTCGGCTGTGGCCCGGTCAGCAAGTTAAACATGGTGTATATATAGCATGAAAATAGGACGGTGAATATATTAATTAAAAACAAGGTATGTGACAAAGCATTGTGCCCTCCATGTGCACCTTTCAAACCATATATACAGCAAATAGTCTGAGAGAAGGAAATGTCTGTGCCTGTGGGCCAACTCAGTGCAAACGCGGTAAAGGTTACCTCAAGGTAAACGCATTTCGCTTAATTGCTTAGCTTCTTCAGGACCAATAATAGAGGATGTCACACTCTGCTAAATATAATAAAAATATTTTTACATATTTATTTTCATACAGTCTTTTAAGCTAAATCAATTGTCTATCATTTATATAACTATTTATACAGTAATCTTATGTCATTGTGCTTACATTTATTTTCTCTCATGTTAGAGGTAAACATCTTACCCAAAACTTACAGCATGGTGGACGCAGTCAGTCACAAGCTGTAAATGCCTGGGGGTGGACATAGGGAAATTGGATTGCAAGGGTGACTTATATTAGCCAATTGCATGCAGATAAAGCTTGTATAGTAAGACAAAGAAAAAGAAGAAACAGCCATAAAGTTCATAACTCTATATGCCCAGGAGAAATCCAAATTATATAATTATATATTTAGTTAATGTATACCTGTAAACTACATTGTTATATCCAAGTAGGGTGAAACCAAGGCTGATTGAAGCACGCTGGGTGCAAGATGGTATCACAAATTATGGTCAGGATCTACAAATATAGATTAGTATCAATGGTTACATTGTGCAATAATGGCTAATAAAGGGAATAACATACCACCCTAAAAATGATAGGGTAGTCATGTACCTGTATAGAGGTGTAACAGAAATGTACAGCAATGTCAATGCCTAAGGAGAGGAAGGGTCTAGATGTAGCCAACATGTACAGGATTCCCTGGATAAAAGTCCCTCCATTAAAGGGAGTAAACAGAAATCTTACCCTCTATCTGAATACAGAGTCCAGGTTGGCAAAGTGGATCTCATATTCTAGGATGATGATACTGCAGCCCATCCAAGACTAAGTGGCAGAAGCCAGAAGTGATGTCACTGCGTTGCATGCATTCCACCCGCAGAGCATGCGCAAGATGGTGCCCAGCGCAATGGATTTCAAGCCTCATCCACGGCTCTCACCATGCAGGAAACCCTGACCACACATAGAAGATGGAAAAGGGTAGAGCCAATGGCAGCAAGGGACAAAACAAAAGCCAAATCAAAGGGAAGCTATGTGGAGCACATATGCCCGCCATCAAACAGCTAAAGACAGACAGCGCCATCATGCTGCAAACATAATTTTGAATTCCATATTCCTTTTTTCAGCCATCAAAGAAAGGCCTCTGGATCCTGAACTGGGGGGAGTGAAATTGTTAAAGAGATGAGAAAACGGGTGAAAAGATGAGACTAACTTTTGATTGTTTCTCATTCAATTCCATACAGCTTGAGAGATGGGAAAAATTAGCAGCCAAAATAGGTGCCCTATGCTTTGCGGGTTACTGTCCACAATGTTAGGTTCCCCGATGCTATTTCTTTGCACGTAAGGCCAATCCAGCTCTGTACCATCACATGAGAGGCAATGTTTTGGCATCGTTGGGCAAGGCAGGCAACTGCAAGGTCCACATTACTGCTGACACGTGGTCCAGCAAGCATTGTCAAGGGTGATATTTTGTTTGCATCACACTGGGTAAATCTACTTGCAACTAGGAAGGATGCAGGACAGGGCTCAGTGCTGGATCATGTTTTGCTGCCATGTCTCCATACAGCTGGTGATTAGGGATGAGCCAAACACCCCACCTGGTTCAGTTCGCACCGGAACCTTCGAAAATTTGCGCAAACTTTAAAAACCCATTAAAGTCTATGGGACTTGAATGTTCAAAATCAAAAGTGATAATTTTAAAGGCTAATATGCAAGTTATTGTCCTAAAAATGGTTTGGGGACCTGGCTCCTGCCCCAGGGGACATGAATCAATGAAATTTGTTTTTAAAAACGTCCGTTTTTTCAGGAGCACTGATTTTAATGATGCTTAAAGTGAAAAAAATAGTGAAATATTCCTTTTAAATATCATGCCTGGGGGGTGTCTATAGTATGCCTGTGAAGTGGCATGTGTTCCCCGTGTTTAGAACAGTCCCTGCACAAAATTACATTTCTAACGGAAAAAAAAGTAATTTAAAACTGCTTGCGGTTTTAATGTAATGTCTGGTTCCGGCAATATGGATGAAAATCATTGAGAAAAATGGCATGGGTAGCCCCCCCTGCCCATTACCAGCCCCTTTGGACTTTGTACGGATATTAAGGGGAACCCCGTACCCAAGTTTAAAAAAAAAGGGAAAGGTGCAGGGCCCCCAGCCCCTATATACTCAAAACAGCAGTATACAGGCGGTGCAAACAAGACAGGGACTGTATAGGTTTGTTGTGTTAAGTAGAATCTGTTTGTAATTTTGAACTGGTACATTTTTAAAGTGTAGCTCCAGTCAAAAAATACATTTTTAAGCTTTTTGGAAAACATAGGGAAGGGTTATCACCCGTGTATAATTTTTTTTGCCGTCCGTCTTTTTTTCATCTCACTTCCTGTTGTCTCCTTCCGTTTGCAAATAAGAGACGTTTGTAAGTTGGATGTTTGAAAGTAGGGGCCTACCCTATATGCTCTGCAGTAATTTGGGCCTAAGGTGTCGGTGTTGCCACAACACTGTAAGCCCTCAAAGTGACTCTTGGTGGGTGCTGGAACTCCCTGCTGTGAACTATTATATCAAGAATTGAAATTACATGCCATTGTTGAACAGTGGTAGAAAAATTGGGCCTTTGGGGGTTGTGGTGGTGCTGGTGCCACAACACTGTAAGTTCTCACAGTTACTCTCGGTGGGTGCTGGAACTGGCCCTGCTGTGAAATATTATATCAAGAATTGTAATTACATGCCCCTGTTAAACAGGGGCTGAAAAATTGTGCCTTATGCACTGGGGCCACAACACTGCAACACCTCACAGAAACTCTAGTTGGAGAGCAGGAATGAGCCCTGCTGTAAAGTACTGCATCACAAATTGTAATTACAGGCCCCTGTTAAACAGGGGCTGAAAAATTGGGCCTTAGGCACTGGTGCTGGTGTCACGACACTGCAGCCTCTCACAGATGCTCCAGTTGGAGCACAGGAATGAGCCCTACTGCAAAGTATTGCATTACAAATTGTAATTACACGCCCCTGTTAAACAGGGGCTTAAAAATTGGGCCTTAGGCACTGGTGCCAGTGCCACGACACTGCAACCACTCACAAATATTGTAGTTGAGCACAGCAACGAACCCTCCTGCAAAATATTGCATCAAAAATTGTAATTACACGCCCCTGTTGAACAAAAAATTGGGCCTTTAGGCACTGGTGGCGGCACCCAGAACCAAGAAATGTTCTTCCAAGCTATCAGCAGATCGATCAACTGAGTCGTTGGACAGGCGCACCCTGTGATCGGTTGCAAAGCCTCCAACAGCACTGAATGTATGGATGCAGGAAAAGACCCAGTAACCCAGAGGATTTTCGGTGGGAAAGGTGTCCCAGTCTGACCTTGCCCCTAGGTATTCTTGCACCATGTAAATCAGACGATGGTTACTGGAACCGATCATACCTTGGGGCTGCGGACTAAAAAATTGTCTGAACGCATCGGTCAGACGGCCACCTTCTCCACCGCTCCTTCTGTGACTGACCAAAGCCTCAGCAACACATTGTCCAGGACCAGGAATTTGTAACCTCCCAGTCTCTGGAAACACATTGCACAGACCTTTCTGCAAGGCCTCCCAGAGATGTCTCATCCTCTGCTCCCTCTGCGATGGCAAGATAAGGTCCACAACCTTACCCTTGTACCGTAGATCAAGGAGAGTTGCCAGCCAGTAATGATCCCTCTCCTTTATCTGAAGAATACAAGGATTCTTCAGCAGGCTTTGCAGGATCAGGGAGGCCATGTAGCGTAGGTTAGCTGAGGCCTTCGAGAACGACATAATACACAACCACGTACAAGTCCACGGGTTTCTTGGGACTGTAAGTCATCCCTAAAAGATTGCTGCTGATGCTTAGTGCCAGGCTCCACCTCCATGCTGACACAATCCTCCTCCTCATCCTGATTGATTGGCGGGACAGCAGGAACAAAGGGGGCCTTGAGAGGCAAGGAAGTCCTCCTCTTCCTGCCTCAAGTGCCCTGTCCATTATTCCACACAGCGGGTGCTCCAACAGGCGAACAAGAGGTAGAGTGTCACTGATGCACTGTCACTGATGCATGCACTGTCACTGCTCACCATCCTTGTGGCCTCCTCAAATGGTGACAGGACAGTGCATGCATCCCTGATCATGGCCCACTGGTGTGGGGGAAAAACCGAGCTCCCCTGACCCTTTCCTGGTGCCGTCGTCGCACAGGTACTCATTGATGACCCTCTGCTGCATGTGCAGCCATTGCAGCATGTCCAACGTTGAGTTCCACCTGGTGGGCATGTCACAGATTAGGCGGTTCTTGGGCAGGTTCAATTCCTGTTGGAGCTCACCCAGCCGAGCACTGGCATCATATGACCAGCGGAAATTCACAAAGACTTTCCTGGCCGGCCTCAGGAGGACGTCCTGTAAGCCCGGGTACCTGCCCAAGAGCCGCGGCACCACCAAGTTAAGGACGTGAGCCACACAGGGCACATGGGTCAGTTGTCACTGTCGGAGGGCGGAGAGGAGGTTGGTGCCATTGTCGCAAACCACCATTCCTGGCTTAAGCTGGTGTTGCGTCAACCACCTCTCAGCCTGCCCCTGCAGAGCTGATAGAATATCTGCCCCAGTGTGGCTCCTGTCCCCCAAGCACACCAACATGGCATGGCATCTTTTTTTGCCTGCGTACTTGCATAGCCCCTTGAATGCCTACAGAGCACCGCTGGTTCCAAGGACAAAGCACAGGAAGAGGCCATGGAGTAAGAAGAAGAGGAGGGGGTGGAGGAGAGAGGTATGTCACAACCAGTAGTAGCATTTTGGAGGCGGGGTGGTGGAACAACCTCCAACACTACTGAACCTTGTCCTGCATCCTTCCCAGCTGCCAGAAGAGTCGCCCAATGTGCTGTGAAAGATAGGTAACGTCGCTGTCCATGCCTGCTGGACCATGAGTCAGCAGTAATATGCACCTTACCGCTGACTGCCCTGTCCAGCGAGGCATAGACATTGCCTTCCACCTGCCGGTAGAGAGCCGGAATCGCCTTCCGTGAGAAAAAGTGTAGTTTGGGAACCTGCCACTGAGGAACCGCACATTGCACAAACTCAAAGGGGGCCGAGTCTACCAACTGAAAAGGCAACTGTTGAAGTGCTAGCAATTTAGCCAAGCTAGCTTTCAACCGCTGGGCATGTGGATGGCTGGGAGTGAACTTCTGTCGACGGTCCAGCAGCTGGGGCAGGGAAATTTGGTGTAAACGTTGGTGTACTGCTAGTAGAGTGCCCGCAAGTAGTTGGCTATGACACACCTAATTCTACACCTTCATTCCTCTCAGTACAGGTTTCAGAGAGGACTGAAGGTATAGTGGGGTTGAAGATCCCAGCTGATGAGGAGCAAGGAGAGGTCCACTTTGTTCTTTGGTGTGGGTCTTTAAGGTACGCTTGCCAACGAATTGCATGGCAGGTCAACATATGTCTGGTCAAGCATGTGGTGCTAAAACAGCTGATGTTTTGGCCACGTGAGATACGCTTTAGACATATGTTGCAAATAGCAGCGGTGCGATCTGATGCACTCCTCTCAAAAAAGGCCCACAACAAAGGACTTTTGATATAACGCCCAGAGGCAGCGCCCTGCACAGGCGGAGCTCTGCAGTGTGATTCAGTCATTGTGCTGCCCTTAAGCTGGCCCCTACAGAGCATCCTGCCTCGTTGGAGATGTGCCTCCTCCTCCTCTCTCCTATCAGGCACCCAAGTGGAGTCAGTGACCTCATCCTCCCCTCCCTACTCATCACTGGAGCAAACCTGGCAGTATGCTGCAGCTGGTGGAACATGACTACCAGATTGCTGTCCTTCTTGGTCATCCCCTCTCTCTGGGTTCACGCTACTGCCTTCCTCTAGCTGGGTATCACCATCAGAACCTTCAAAACGCTGGGCATCCTCCTGGAGCATGTACCCAACACTGTGCTCAAACAGTTCGGGGGACTCCTCAGGAGGACATGGTGGGTCTAGGGAAGGAGTGACTGATGCCATTGAGACGAGGGAAGAGGCCGCATTGGCAGCTGCTTTTCCAGTACCCTGAGCCTGGGTGAGAGAGGATGAGGGGGATGAGGAGGGCTTGGTTATCCACTCTACCAATTGTTCAGCATGTTGTGGCTCAACACGCCAAGCTGCCAAAAATAAGGACAAGTGTGTCCCATGGCAACGTGCTGATGATGATGCACCGCTTCCAAGACCAGCTCTGTTGTCTCTAGACACAGAGCCTGCTTGCCCTCTTTAACCACTTTCAGACCGGACCATTTTGCTGGTAAATGACCAGAGGTCTTTTTACACTTTGGCACTGCGCTGCTTTAACTGGTAATTGCGCGGTCATGCAATGTTGTACCCAAACAAAATTTGCGTCCTTTTCTTCCCACAAATAGAGCTTTCTTTTGATGGTATTTGATTGCCTCTGCGATTTTTATTTTTTGCGATATAAACGTAAAAAGACCGCAAATTTTGAAAAAAAATGATATTTTCTACTTTTTGTTATTAGAAAAATCCAATAAACTCAATTTTAGTCATACATTTAGGCCAAAATGTATTCAGCCACATGTCTTTGGTAAAAAAAAAGTCAATAATTGTATATTTATTGGTTTGCGCAAAAGTTGTCACATCTACAAACTAAGGTACGTTTTCTGGAATTTACGCAGCTTTTAGTTTACGACTGCCTATCTCATTTCTTGAGGTGCTAAAATGACAGGGCAGTACAAAACCCCCCCAAATGACCCCATTTTGGAAAGTAGACCCCCTAAGGAAATTGATAAGAGGCATGTTGAGCCCATTGAATATTTTATTTTTTTGCCTCAAGCGATTGAATAATGACAAAAAAAAAATTTTTTTTTTTTTTTACACAAAGTTGTCACTAAATGATATATTGCTCACACATGCTATGGGCGTATGTGAAATGACACCCCAAAATAAATTCTGCTGCTTCTCCTGAGTACGGGGATACCACATATGTGGGACTTTTTGGGAGCCTAGCCGCGTACAGGGCCCCGAAAACCAAGCACCGCCTTCAGGCTTTCTAAGGGCGTAAATTTTTGATTTCACGCCTCACTACCTATTACAGTTTTGAAGGCCATAAAATGCCAAGATGGCACAAAACCCCCACAAATGACCCCATTTTAGAAAGTAGACACCCCAAGCTATTTGCTGAGAGGCATGTTGAGTCCATGGAATATTTTATATTTTGCCACAAGTTGCGGGAAAATTACAAACTTTTTTTTTTTTTTTTTTTTTTCACAAAGTTGTCACTAAATGATATATTGCTCATGCATGCCATGGGCATATGTGAAATGACACCCCAAAATAAATTCTGCTGCTTCTCCTGAGTACGGGGATACCACATATGTGGGACTTTTTGGGAGCCTAGCCGCGTACGGGGCCCCGAAAACCAAGCACCGCCTTCAGGCTTTCTAAGGGCGTAATTTTTTGAGTTCACTTCTCACTACCTATTACAGTTTTGAAGGCCATAAAATGCCAAGATGGCACAAAACCCCCACAAGAGACCCCATTTTAGAAAGTAGACACCCCAAGCTATTTGCTGAGAGGCATGTTGAGTCCATGGAATATTTTATATTTTGCCACAAGTTGCGGGAAAATTACAAACTTTTTTTTTTTTTCACAAAGTTGTCACTAAATGATATATTGCTCACGCATGCCATGGGCATATGTGAAATGACACCCCAAAATAAATTCTGCTGCTTCTCCTGAGTACGGGGATACCACATATGTGGGACTTTTTGGGAGCCTAGCCGCGTACGGGGCCCCAAAATCCAAGCACCGCCTTCAGGCTTTCTAAGGGCGTTACAGTTTTGAAGGCCATAAAATGCCAAGATGGCACAAACCCCCCCCCCCCAAATGACCCCATTTTAGAAAGTAGACACCCCTAAATTTAGGGGTACACTAGTGAGACTAGGTAATAAATGGCGGGTGCCCTGAAACTATAAAAAAATAACTAACCAACCAGCGTCACCTGTAACAGTTATATGGTGATCACTGGTGAAAGGGTTAACTAGGGGGCAATCAGGGGGCTTTATGCGGTAGTATATGGGGGTCCCTGGCGCTATAAAAAGCTGCGGCGAACCTAAATACCTACCTGCCTAACTAGCGTCACCTGTGACACTAATACAGCGATCAGAAAAACGATCGCTTATTAGGCTGGGTTCACACTGGAGCGATGCGGGAACGCCACGAATGCGCGGCGGGTTCCCGCATCGCATGCCTCCCGGCGGCAGTTCACACTGCCCTATGCGAACTGCTGGGAGTGTCAGTGAAATGTTAATGACACCCCCAGATCAGTTCGCATATCGCAGTGCGATCTGCAAACTTGGATCGCATGGTGTGAACACCCATGCGATCCGATTCTGCTGCGGACCAAAAAAAGGGTCCCGTGCGAGTTTGCGGCGGGTGCGGCGGGTGCGACACGAATTCAGCCATACTATCTGTATAGCTGAACTCGAATCGCACAGAGATCGGATGTGATTTGCACTGCAGTGCGGTGCGAATCACATCCGTTCTCATAAACCGCTGCAATGTGAACCCAGCCTTAGTGACACTGGCGACGGGGGGTGATCACGGGGTTAAACCTTTATTGGGGGGGTTAGGGGGGTACCTTAGAACTAAAGGGGGCTAACCCTAACTGCCCTAACAGTTATTAGTCACAAATGACACCTGCCGGGTGATCAGGGGGTTAAACCTTTATTAGGTAATAAATGGCGGGTGCCCTGAAACTATAAAAAAATAACTAACCAACCAGCGTCACCTGTAACAGTTATATGGTGATCACTGGTGAAAGGGTTAACTAGGGGGCAATCAGGGGGCTTTATGCGGTAGTATATGGGGGTCCCTAGCGCTATAAAAAGCTGCGGCGAACCTAAATACCTACCTGCCTAACTAGCGTCACCTGTGACACTAATACGGCGATCAGAAAAATGATCGCTTATTAGGCTGGGTTCACACTGGAGCGATGCGGAAACGCCGCGAATCCGCGGCGGGTTCCCGCATCGCATGCCTCCCGGCGGCAGTTCACACTGCCCTATGCGAACTGCTGGGAGTGTCAGTGAAATGTTACTGACACCCCCAGATCAGTTCGCATATCGCAGTGCGATCTGCAAACTCGGATCGCATGGTGTGAACACCCATGCGATCCGATTCTGCTGCGGGCCAAAAAAAGGGTCCCGTGCGAATTTGCGGCGGGTGCGGCGGGTGTGGCGGGTGCGGCGAATGGCTGAACTCGAATCGCACAGAGATCGGATGTGATTTGCACTGCAGTGCGGTGCGAATCACATTCGTTCTCATAAACCGCTGCAATGTGAACCCAGCCTTAGTGACACTGGCGACGGGGGGTGATCACGGGGTTAAACCTTTATTGGGGGGGTTAGGGGGGTACATTAGAACTAAAGGGGGCTAACCCTAACTGCCCTAACAGTTATTACAGTCACAAATGACACCAATGCAAAAAAAAAAAAAAAAAAAAAAAAAATGACATTGGTGTCACTGTGACTGGGGGGCAGGGGTAATTGGGGGGGTGATCGGGGGGTAAAGGGGGGGTGTGAGTGTGCCTGGCATGTTCTACTGTGTGTGGGATGTGTTGGTGCAACTCACTGATCCGCTCTCCTCCGTGTCGGAACGAAAAATACCGACACGGAGGAGAGAATACATCACTTCCTCTCCTGTGTTTACATTACAGGAGAGGAAGTGATGTCACCGGGGATTTCCATTCGTCGGGAGCGATCGCGAGGGGGTGGCCATGAATGAATGGCCGTCCCCTCGTCCGGGATCGCTCCCGAACGAAAACCGACCGCCGCAGGCACCGGGCGGGGGCCCGATCGGGCCCCCGACCCGCGGGAGGCAAAGGACGTACATGTATGTGCTTATGCCTGCCCGTGCCATTCTGCCGACGTACATCGGCGTGCGGCGGTCGGCAAGTGGTTAATTGGCTTGTGACTAGAGATGGACGAACTTCCGATGGGACGTTTCATGAATGCGAACCACGAACACGGCCAAAAGTTTGCGAACCGCAAAGTTTGCGGTGGGCCCCATTGACTTCAATGGCAGGCTAACCTTAAAAACCTACAGGTCATATTTTCAGCCACAAAACACTTACTAGCTGTGCCCACATAGTCCCACCACATGGCCACTGACATAACACATGTATTAAGTGAATCTGGGATCGACAACTACAAGCATTCTTTTTTTATTCATTTATAATTCAGGACTCAGGAGCACATGAAGGCAATTGAGGAGAGGAAAGGATAGAGTGCACTGACACCAGCACCGAGATATAGAGCACTGACACCAGCACCGTGATATAGAGCACTGACACCAGCACCGTGATATAGAGCACTGACACCAGCACCGTGATACAGAGCACTGACACCCGCACCGTGATATAGAGCACTGACACCCGCACCGTGATATAGAGCACTGACACCAGCACCGTGATACAGAGCACTGACACCCGCACCGTGATATAGAGCACTGACACCCGCACCGTGATATAGAGCACTGACACCAGCACCGTGATATAGAGCACTGACACCAGCACCGTGATATAGAGCACTGACACCAGCACCGTGATATAGAGCACTGACACCAGCACCGTGATATAGAGCACTGACACCAGCACCGAGATAGAGAGCACTGACACCAGCACCGAGATAGAGAGCACTGACACCAGCACCGAGATATAGAGCACTGACACCATCACCGAGATAGAGAGCACTGAGATTACACCAGCACCATGATATAGAGCACTGACACCAGCACCGTGATATAGAGCACTGAGATAGAAATCACTGAGACCACACCAGCACTGTGATATAGAGCACTGACACCAGCACCGAGATATAAAGCACTGACACCAGCACCGAGATATAGAGCACTGACACCATCACCGAGATAGAGAGCACTGAGACCACACCAGCACCGTGATATAGAGCACTGACACCAGCACCGTGATATAGAGCACTGAGATAGAAATCACTGAGACCACACCAGCACTGTGATATAGAGCACTGACACCAGCACCGAGATATAAAGCACTGACACCAGCACCGAGATATAGAGCACTGACACCAGCACCGAGATCGAGAGCACTGACACCACACCAGCACCGAGATAGAGAGAGAGCACTGACAGCAGCACTGATACCAGCAACTCGCTGCTGGGCCCCAAAAATATGACACCGCTCAACCTTTTTAAACAGGAGGGTACGGGCATATAGTATGGTGTGCTTTTTTTGTACAAGGAAGTGAGCCAAATGTAGAAAAAAGGTCTGCGTGCTCGATTAAATAAATCGTTTATAGAGATATACATGGTCTACTGGTCACATGTGTTGAATTCCTCCTAGATCCATGCCTCATTCATTTTTATAAATGTGAGGTAGTCAACACTGTCGTGAGCTAGGCACATGCGCTTATCGGTCACGATCCCCCTTGCTGCGCTGAACGTCCTTACGGACAGGACACTGGACGAGGGGCAAGCCAACAGTTCCATTGCAAATTGGGCAAGCTCTGGCCAGAGGTCAAGCCTGCCCACTCAGTAGTCCAGGGGTTCATCACTCCTCAGAGTGTCCACATCGGCCGTTAACCCGATTTAGTCAGACACCAGCCGCTCTAGGCGTTCTCTGATGCTGGATCCGGATGAGACCTGTCGATGGGTCGGCTGAAAGAATGACCTCATATCAGAAGTCACCAACACATCTTCAAACCGGCCTCTTCTTGCAGGCGCTGTTGGATTGGTACCCGCAACTCTTTCTTTGGGAGTGGGAATTCCTCCTCTGCCAGCGCACACAAAAGCAGAATGCAGCATTTCTCAAAGCAAGGCCTGGAAGTGCTCCATTCTGACAGCCCTCTGTGACGGTGGTAACATTTCCACCATTTTGTGTTTGTACCGGGGTCGAAGTACGTTGCCACCCAGTACTGGTCCTTGACCTTTATGCTTTTTATACGGGGGTCCCTGTTAAAACACTGGCGCACGAAGGCACCCATTTGCTCTAAACTGGTGTGGTGGCCTGGCTCCTGCTCATCATCCAGGATAATGTCCCCCTCCTCGTTCTCCTCTCCCCATCCAAGCACAACAACAGGGATCCCAGAAAGGTTTAAAGCATGCTCTTTTTGCTCCTCCTCATCCGCCCTGGCACGATCCTCCTCTGACTCCTCTGCAGACTCCTGTTGTTGACTTATCTCAGATAGAGTAGCCCCCCCCTGGAAATTCATCCAGCATTGCGACTTCCGCATCTTCCTGCTCCTCCATGACTTGATCAATGACACAATGCAATGCACGCTCCAAAAAGAAGGCATAAGGTACCATGTCATTGATGGCGCCATGGCTGCGACTGACCAGTTTGGTGATCTCATCAAGTGGCCGCAGAAGTCTGCATGCGTCGCGCATGAGCAGCCACTGGCGCAGTGAAAAAAAACCAAGCTCCCCAGAACCTGTTCTGCCGCACAGTTTGTACAGGTAGATGTTAACTGCATGTTTCTGCTGGAGCAGCCTATCAAGCATATAGAAGGTTGAGTTCCATTGCGTCAGGCAAAAATAAGATGTCTGACTGGCAGATTGTGTCGCCACTGAATGTCAGCAAGGCGAGCCATGGCCGTGTAAGATCTTCTGAAATGCCTTCCTTGCCTGGCGCAAAATGTCCTGGACCCCAGGGTATTTGACAACGAATCGCTGCACGACCAAGTTTAAGACGTGTGCCATGCATGGCACGTGAGTAATTTTGCCCTGTTTCAATGCGCTAAGCAGATTGGCACCATTGTCACACACCACTTTGCCAACTGTCAAATTGAGCGGTGTTAGCCACTGATCTGCCTGTGAACGCAAAGCTGAAAGGAGTGCAGGGCCAGTGTGGCTCTTGGCTTCCAGGCACAACAGACGTAGCACAGCATGGCAACGTCTCACCTGGCATGTCGAATAGGTTCTGGGGAGCTTGGGCGGCGCAGCGGAAGAGACGCTAGCAGCAGAAAAGGAGGAGTCAGCCGAGGAGGAGAGGGAGGAGGATAGAGTAGGAGGAGGAGAAGAAGAGCCAGGCCTGCATGCAATCCGTGGTGGTAAAACCAAATCTACACAGGTGCCACGGGTTACATGCTTGACGGCCGTCAGAAGGTTCACCCAGTGGGCAGTAAAAGTTATATGCCTTCCCTGCCCGTGTTTGCTAGACCACGTGTCCGTGGTCATATGTATCTTGGCACTGTGTGCCAGAGATACATTCACTTGCCGCTGAACATGGCCATATAGCTCTGGGATGCCCTTCTGTGAGAAATACTTCCTTCCTGGGGCCTTCCATTGTGGTGTTCCAATGGCCACAAATTTTCGAAAGGCCTCTGAGTCCACCAGTTTATATGGCAGTAGTTGGCTATCAGTTCTGACAAGCCAGCCGTCAACCGTTGGGCAAGAGGGTTATCCGGCGTCATCATTTTTTTTACACTCGAACATTTGGCCCACGGAAGCCTGCCTTTTTGCAGAAAAACGTGAGGATGGCATGATGGAAGGTGGAATGGAGGACAATTGTGAGAAGAGAGGAGAAGGAGGAATGGAAGACGAGTCTGGACGGTGAAAGCCTGGAGTGTGGCTTTGTGGGTTTCGTTGCTCCCACTGGGCTCAGTGATGGCAGCTCATGTGCCTTCTTAACCACTTAAGGACCGCCGTATTGCCATTGTACGTCATCACAATGGCACAGGCAGGCACAAGCACGTAGATGTACGTGCCTGCCTTCCAGAGGGTGGGGGGTCCGATCGGACCCCCTCCCGCTGGATACGGCGGTCCGGTTCGCTCCAGGAGTGATCCGTGATGAGGGGATGGCCGTTGGTTTCTGGCCACCCCCTCTGGATCGCTCCTGGCCAATGACAAGCTTCCTCCCACTGTGTATCGTTTACACAGGAAGGAGGACGTGATGTCATTCTCCTCGGGGCGGTCTTTTTGACTGGACTACAAGGAGAAGACTAAAAGTAAGTGCACCAAAACACTACACTGACACATAGGTACACATAGGTACACAAACCCCCCCCCTCCCCCCCCCCCAGTCATAGTGTCACTGATTGCATTGATCATTTCTTTACTGATCACTGCATTCAGTGTCAGTTGTAACAGTTAAAACTGTCAGGGCAGTTAGTGTTGGGTCCAGGGTAGTCCTCTATCACCCCCCAATAAAGATTTAACCCCCTGATTGCCCCTAGAGTTAACCCTTTCACCCCCTTTTGCCAGTGTCACTAAGCGATCATTTTTCTGATCGCTGCATCAGTGTCGCTACTGTCGCTAGGTAGCTAGTTATTTTTTTTAGGTTCACCGCCAGGTTTTTATATCGCTAGGTACCCCGATATACTACCCAATAATGGTTTTAACCCCCTGATTGCCCCTAGTTAACCCTTTCACCCCCTTTTGCCAGTGTCACTAAGCGATCATTTTTCTGATCGCTGCATTAGTGTCGCTACTGTCGCTAGGTAGCTAGTTATTTTTTTAGGTTCACCGCCAGGTTTTTATAGCGCTAGGTACCCCGATATACTACCCAATAATGGTTTTAACCCCCTGATTGCCCCTAGTTAACCCTTTCACCCCCTTTTGCCAGTGTCACTAAGCGATCGTTTTTCTGATCGCTGCATTAGTGTTACTAGTGTCGTTAGGTAGCTAATTATTTTTTTAGGTTCACCGGCAGGTTTTTATAGCGTTAGGTACCCCCATATACTACCCAATAATGGTTTTAACCCCCTGATTGCCCCTAGTTAACCCTTTCACCAGCGATCACAGTATAAGTGTCACTGGTAACGCTGGTTAGCCAGTTAGTTATTTAGGTTCCCCGTCAGGTTTTTATATAGCGCCAGGGACCCCCATATACTACCTAATAAAAATTTGAACCCCCTGATTGCCCCTAGTTAACCCTTTCACCACTGATCACCGTATAAGTGTTACGGGTGACTCTGGTTAGTTTGCTTTTTATAGCATCAGGGCACCCACCATTTATTACCCAATAAAGGTTTAACCCCCTGATCACCCTGCGGGTGATATCAATTAGGATTTAGGGTCAGGGTCTGCGTCGCCCCAGGCAGCGCTAGGTTAGTGCCAGTACCGCTAACACCCACACGCAAAGCATAAACCTCCTGTAGTGGTATAGAATCTGAACAGATCAATATCTGATCTGATCAGATCTATACTAGCGTCCCCAGCAGTTCAGGGTTCCAAAAAAACGCATTGTTAGCGGGATCAGCCCAGATACCTGCTAGCACCTGCGTTTTGCCCCTCTGCCCAGCCCACCCAAGTGCAGTATCGATCGATCACTGTCACTTACAAAACACTAAACACATACCTGCAGCGATCGCAGAGTCAGGCCTGATCCCTGTGATCGCTAACAGTTTTTATGGTAGCATTTTATATTTAAATCCGGAAGGCAGTGCTTGGTTTTCGGGGTCCCGTACGTGGCTAGGCTCCCAAAAAGTCCCACACATATGGTATCCCCATACTCGGGAGAAGCAGCAGAATTTATTTTGGGGTGTAATTTGACTTATACCCATAGCATGTGGGAGCAATATATCATTTAGTGACAACTTTGTGCAAAAAAAAAAATGTTTGTAATATTCCCGCAACTTGTGGCAAAATATAAAATATTCCATGGACTCAACATGCCTCTCAGTAAATAGCTTGGGGTGTCTACTTTCCAAAATGGGGTCATTTTGGGGGGTTTTGTGCTATTTTGGCATTTTATGGCCTTCGAAACTGTGATAGGTAGTGAGGAGTGAAATCAAAAATTTGCACCCTTAGAAATCCTGAAGGTGGTGATTGGTTTTCGGGGGGGCCGTGCGCGACTAGACTCCCAAAAAGTCCCACACATGTGGTATCCCCATACTCGGGAGAAGTAGCGGAATATATTTTGGGGTGCAATGGCACATATAACCATGGCGTGTGTGAGCAATATATCATTTAGTGACAACTTTTTGTAAAAAAATTAAAAAAATTTAATTTTTTGTCATTATTCAATCCCTTGGGACAAAAAAAAAATATTAAATGGTCTCAACATGGCCCTCATCAAATAGCTTGGGGTGTCTACTTTCCAAAATGGGGTCATTTGGGGGGGTTTTGTGCCATCTTGACATTTTATGGCCTTCAAAACTGTGATAGGTAGTGATAGGTAGTGAGGAGTAAAATAAAAAATGTATGCCCTTAGAAATCCTGAAGGCGGTGCTTGGATTTCGGAGTCCCGTACGCGGCTAGACTCCCAAAAAGTCCCACACATGTGGTATCCCTGTACTCAGGAGAAGCAGCAGAATGTATTTTGGGGTGTCACTTTACATATGCCCATATCATGTGTGAGCAATATATCATTTAGTGACAACTTTTTGTAAAAAATTTTTTTTTGTCATTATTCAATCCCTTAGGACAAAAAAAAAAAATATTCAATGGGCTCAACATACCCATCAGCAATTTCCTTGGGGTTTTAACTTTCCAAAATGGGGTCATTTGCGGGGGGGGTTGTACTGCCCTGTCATTTTAGCACCTCAAGAAATGAGATAGGCAGTCATAAATTAAAAGCTGTGTAAATTCCAGAAAATGTACTCTAGTTTGTAGACGCTATAACTTTTGCGCAAACCAAAAAATATACGCTTATTGACATTTTTTTTACTAAAGACATGTGGCTGAATAAATTTTGCCCTCAATGTATGACTAAAATTTAGTTTATTCGATTTTTCTTATAACAAAAAGAAGAAAATATCTTTTTTTTTTTCAAAATGTTCGCTCTTTTTCCATTTATATCGCAAAAAATAAAAATCGCAGAGGCAATCAAATACCATCAAAAGAAAGCTCTATTTGTGGGAAGAAAAGGACGCAAATTTAATTTGGGTGCAATATTGCATGACCGCGCAATTACCAGTTAAAGCAGCGCAGTGCGAAATTGGAAAAAGACCTCTTGTCCTTAAGGTGTTTATTGGTCCGGGGCTGTAGTGGTTAAGGCGGTCGTCCCTAGGTGAGTGTTGGACTTACTGCGACTTATGCGTTGACTGCAAAGATTGCAGATGGCAACACTATTGTCAGCAGCAGACACGTTAAAAAAAGCCCACACTGCGGAGCCATGTGCCAGCGTCCTGGGAGCGCCAGATGTGACCATACATGGTTGATGCCTCGCTCCTGATACATTAGCAGTCTGCTTTGTCCCTCCTGTGCAATGTAAGTTCTTCCTGTTTCTCCTCCCTATCTGCTGGCCCATGTCTCCCTCTGAACTCCCCTCTTCTTCCTCTCTTGTGGGCACCCACATGACATCACTAGACACGTCATCATCGACGTCATATTTTCCCCACCGCTATAATTAGAGATCTCGGAGTAGGCAGCAACAGCGGGGACCAACCTCCTCCTTGGGCTGATCTGGGTACTGTCGTCAGACTGCTGAGTGGTGGTTGTTGCTACCTCCTCTTCCTGATCCAATGCCAAGAGTGGCTGCACATCGGAAATGTCTTGATATGGATTGGAAAATAATTCCTGTGACTCAAGCGGAAGTGGTGGTGGTGGTGTTCGTGGTAGTGTCTTTGGGGGTGCACATAGCAGAGAGTGAAGAAGAGGGTGCAGATCGAGAGGATGAGGAGGGTGCAAAAGAGTAAGGCTGAGTGAGCCACTCAACCAAGTCTGGTGTGTCCTTTGATGTAATCGCACGCACCTTCTGCAATTTGCCACTTTGGCTCAAGCCTGTTGCTCCTGACCTACCCCTACCACCCCTGCGGAAGGGCCTGCCTCTTCCTCTGCCTGTCATTTTTTTAAATGACCCTGTGACAAAAGTCTCTAGAGAAGTGCAGTATGTATGTGGAAGAAGGTATATAACACCCCGCTTCAATCTGTTGTTTTTGGGGGCCACTGGTCTATCACACCAGTTATAATACTTTTTCGATGCAGAACCGCTGAGCAGTCACAATGCTACACAGTGGAAATGCACGATACTATGCTTTCTATATGTGCAAGTATTTTATACGTGTATTACACCCCTATATACTGCACACCAATTAGTACACCTAAACCAGTCCTTAAAAGGACCTTTGTGGACCTAGTAGCTAGTGATTTGCAGACTGTCCCTCAGTCCCTACACTGATAAAAGACAGTTGCAGAATCGGGCAGCAGTCAGCAGCAGTGCACCAGCACTCTATATACTGTACACCTATACCAGTCCTTAAAAGGACCTTTGTGGACCTAGCAGTTATAGCTAACTAGTGATTAAACTGACTGTCCCTGCTCCACACAGCACCCTGTCCCTACACTGACAAAAAACAGCTGCAATCACCAGCACAGCAGTGCACTGAACCCTATATACTGTACTACACATATACCAGTCCTTAAAAGGACTTTTGTGGACCTAATAGCTAGTGATTTGTGTCACTACAGTCTCTCCCCGCTGCACACAGCGTCCTGTCCCTACACTGACATAAGACAGAATGTAAAATTGCCACCAGATCAGGTCTATTTATAAGGTAGGGGGTATGTCCAATTGTCCATGTGCTGAAATGTCTCAATTGACTGTCCTGTACCCCATGATGGATGTGTCATCATGGGTCAAAGTTCTTTCACACTGTAAACACATATGTCCGCTGGGCGAACAGCGGCAATGGTCCATCGGTTTGACGAATCGCGAACACCCAAAATTCGCCGCGAACCAACCACTGGGCGAACAGTTCGGCCATCCCTACTTGTGACTGTCTGCCTCTCCTTGTTGCCCTTCCAGACATACTAATGGCCTTGAGGGAGATGAGAACACCAGCAATTGGGGTAGCTTTAGGTGTACACTGAGCAGATGACACAGTACACTGACTGTAATTAATGCAGCTGCCTGCAGTATAGGATCAGCAGGACACCAGCAATTTTGGTAGCTTTAGGTGCACACTGTGCAGATGACACAGTACACTGACTGTAATTACTGCAGCTGCCTGCCTGTTGTATAGGATCTGAAGAGCACGAGCAATTGGGGTAGCTTCAGGTGTACACTGTGCAGGGGGCACAATACACAACTGTAACTGCTGCAGCTGCATGTGGTATAGGACCAGAACAACACCAGCAATTGCTTCAGGTGTACACTGTGTAGGTGTCACAATACATCAAGGTCAATTCTTGCTTTCACCAAGAGTACCTCAAGAAGGTTACAGTGTGAAGGCACCAACACCCAAAGCCTACATTTTTCCGCAACTGTTACTACTTTCCAAAGTCTGCGAAAGAGACACCAGAATCTATCTAAAAAAATCTTGGCCTGAGTGTACTATAATTTGGCTTCTTCACATAAGGCTTGCTCATTGTAATGCAAAAATGTGTTATTTCCATCCAAAGTCTGCCAAAGAGACATGAGAATTTAGCCAAAAAATCTCTAATCTTGTTTTGAGTGCACTTAATTGTGGCCTCATCATACAGACTGGCTCACCAACTGTTGTTTACAAAATAAAGAAAGCTTGCAGGAAAAATGTAAATGTTATATTTCTTCTTTATAAATGTAAGTTTTGCTGCAGCAGGTTCTATACATGGTACAGATGCGTCACTTTACAGGCAGACTAAGGATACCCACCAGGCACTATATGTAAAGGAATTTTTCATTTTTATTGTTTCACTTTAAGCATCATTAAAATCACTGCTCCTTTCAAAACAATCTTTTTAAAAAAAATGTTTGCCACCACACCACCCAGGGCTGCATATAAGCCTACAAAATGGGAACTTTTGATTTTTCAAGTTCAAGAGTTCTGGCGCGAACGGGGGGGGGGGGGGGGGGGTCGGGGGGCGGGGGGGGCTGGGTGTCCAGTTTTTTACCAAAAATTTGAAGGTTCATGTTCCATCTGCTAAGTTGGGTCAAAAGTTTATGGGGACTTACAGATTTCTGCTCAAATCAACCCAGTCACCTTTCACAAAAAAATTTCTGACAGTATGAAAATTCACCCTGTTTTTCATATCACTACTTTTCATGAAAATCTTTTTTCTGGAGGAATTCATCCACCTCCTCCATCTATTGAGGTACCAGGTGAAGAAGAATTTTTGGTGAAGAAAATTCTTGACTTAAGGAACTTTAGGAACAAATTACTATTACCCTAATTTTTAAAGAAGCATATCCTGCTTCTAACTAATACAATGTTTTACTTCCTCCACCAACTTATCCCCCAGAGCTATTACCTTTTGTATCAATTGACCCTCCCTTTTAGATTGTAACCTCTAATGAGCAGGGCCCTCTGATTCCTCTTGTACCAAATTGTAATATAAGTGTAATGTCTGCCTTCATTTTGTTGGGTGCTGCACAAACTGACGGTGCTACATAAATCCTGTATAATAATAATCATTTCTGGTTCAATGGGAAGGTTATGGCCCAGAAGAAAACTCTTGGGAATCTGAGGAGAATGTTCATGCCCCTAGATTAACAAGGGAATTCTACCAGAGGTTTCCTCACAAACTTGACTCTAAGACAACCAGGGGTAATCCTGGAAGCAGGAGATTACTGTCAGGGCCTGGACTTGAACCTGGGCCTTCTGCTGTGTCAGGCAATGACTCTTCCTTCTGAACCACATGGAAGGACAACAACATGTTGGAAGGACAACAGCATGTAATGTAGAGTACTGCAAACTATATACTGTATGCATTATACTTATCTATGCAGCAGGTGGCGCTCTAGTATTATAGTGTGTAGTGCTGACATCCTTGCCTACTAATTTATATTAGCATTTACAATGAAAATATATGGACGTATATCTATGGCTTAGTGTTTGGCGCCATCTAGCGGCTAAACATGATAGTGGACTTATATGATTTTTGCTTTACCAAAGCATTGAACTTTGTACGGGAAGTGACTGTTATTTACACTGGAGAGTTGACCTTTTTAGCCAGGATGCCAGGTGACCTACCCATGGACACTCTCTCTGACAGTGCATGCTGGGTAGGGCATAAAAGGAGCCCGAGCGGCCATCTTAGGTCTCTTGGGAACGCATGGCCTGACTGTGAGAACTTGTGAGGAGGCCTCCCAGAGGAATCGGCCTATTGCTCTTGCGGAGCGCAACCCTGCTCCATTGTGTGAGTGACCTGAAGTGCCAGAGACACAGTGATCGGATTGGAAAGATCTAGAGACACTCATTTGAGCATCGGAATACCAGGTCCACCTATTGGAATGGAACGACGTGACGGAGCTGGCTGACATAGAAGCAAGCTGCAATACCGGACCAGAGCTACCATACCGAGCTTCCGATCCAGTTGGTGAGCGGGTTACGGCCCACAGTTTACTAAACTTTTCACCTAGTCAGACTTATATAGAGGCCTCACTGGGATCCATAATCCCATGAAGGAGGGGTATAGCAACTGACACTAGGCAGGTATAAGACCTACTTACTATCACATCTCAAGTTTTGTATTATAATTACGGAAGCAACACTAGGATCATCCTTAACTTAACTTTAATTACTTTAAGCCTTGGATTACAAATTATAAGGAATTATCATTCCTAGTGTAATGGAAATTTGTAGGTTCTGTATATAATTGTATTCTATTTGATATGTATTGCACAATGCCCTCACTGTGCACACGGCACTAATAATGTTTTCAGTACATGTTTTGCATTCTTTCGAGTTCTGATTAGAATAAGCCTGCCTATGTAACGCCCCTTGTTACCATAAACGTACAATTGTAATATTAATGTGATACCTACGTAATCATGTGTATAAAAACCTTCAAATGCGTCATAATAAAGGAGAACGGCTATTTGGAAAGATGCTGAGCGTATCTTTTGTGTCTGTTCCCTACTGCAGTAGTTATTAATTTGGAACCACTAATCAATATGAGGATAGGAGTTGCCTATCATCAAAATATCCATTTCAGGTGGCGAAGCCAGCCCAGCAGGGGTTATTAGGTGACCCTGAGTATCCGAAACGAGGAGCTTGAGACGATCCGGGAATTTCTGATAATCAGCCGGCTGAGGTAAGCCTTTTGCTTACATTTTGAGTTATCAGACTTCCTTGATCGGTAAGGCATTTTCGGGACAAAGGGTACCTATTTTACTCCCCTTAATCGAACTGTATTGATTAGTGGTTATATGTTATGTTGTCACTGTCTACTGTCCATCAGAGTGTTATAGAGAAAGGGAAGAATAGTGCTGTTCACAGAGTATATGTAGTACATCTGCTAGATGAAGTAGTTTAGAGGCAAAAGGGTATAGGCACACGTAGAGAAGACTGGCCAGTCATTATGGGCATTAAATTAAGTAAGGGAATAAAGGGTAAGAGACCCTCAAAAATGCCCAGTGCAAGAGGAGCGCTATATATGAACCGAAGGTGCGGTTCCGCCTATACTGAGCCCCTAGATTAATGGTTAAAGTGGACAGGGATCCACAAAGGGTTACTGGGTTACCACCAAAGTCCACAAGGACTAAGAATCATGCAGATTATACAGCTAGAGAAACAGCTATTTATGTGAGCAGGATGGATCAAGCGTGACATTAACACTAGACAGAAAGGGACTTTTTGATGTTAAGTTGTGGGATGAATTTGGGGTCAGGCATTACAACTAGTAAAGTCAAGAAACAGTAATGAGAATTAAAACAAAATGCTTTATATGTTGTCAGAGAGGGAAGATGGGATGAGCACTATAGCTGCCCGTCTGATCATAGAAGGTACAGTATGTGAAGTATGGTATTACAATACATTGGATGCAAAGGATATCAGAACAAAATAAAGAAAGCAGAAGTTTAAGCAAGGAAGTATTAAAAAGAGTTAAAAGAAAGTGAGAGAATGATATGCATGTGTTGTGTACAAATGGGAATAATGTAAGCGATTTTAGAGCGATACTTGTGTATGTTTGTGAATGCTGGAACTTTTAGTTCTATCGCTTGTGTCATGTACGCAGATGTGACCCCCCCCCCCCTTTGTGCTCTCCTCAAAGAATGTAGCTGGGATGAGAGTTGGTGATAAGCTGGGAGGACACCATGCCAATTTCAGTTTTTTAGACAAAACATTTATAACAAAATGTGCCGGGTTAACGAATCTAATGATAAACAATGTGATCACAATTATTTTTGAATCTGTTTTCCAAACATGGTAAAATCAAGGTTACATTTAACCATGTCTTACACTAATTGAATATCTTTTGATAGTGGAAACAGTGCATAAAAAAAAAAAAAGAGAGAGAAATTGAGTAAAATGAAGTAATATGTCCCCCTTTAAGGACATTTATCTGTGCATATATATTAGTGTGTGATATTGAAATTATCATATGAGTATTAATTTCTAATATGAGTTTAACAATTTTATTAATAAATATAGATATATTGAAACTGGTTTAGACAACCTTTGGTTGGAAATGAAATCAAGGTTAATGGGGAAATTGGTAAAAATTGAATTAGTTTAGATTAAGATAACAATTTTGTAATTTTACATTTATTGAGTGGAAAGAAAAAATATTAAGATGAGGTTGTTGATTTGAATACAGCTGCAATAATGTTTAACAAAGCCAAGATGGATGGGATACATAGGAAGTTTTTCTACAAAAATGAAATCTTAAAGTCTGATAATAACTTAATGTGTGGTCCATGATGTGAGAGTAATAATAACATGTAAATATAACAGACCCATCACATCAAGTCCACACACCCTGTTAGGATAGCTGCAGCCTGCAGCCAGTTGGTTTATAGTTTTTGATGGCCAAGTGCTTTCTGGTCCGTCATACATATTGTTGGTCCTTTTGTTTTTATGTATTTTTATTTTTGAAATCCAAAGCAGAATGTGTGGATTGTAAAATGATGTGCCCCTTTTCCTTGTAAGTGCAGTGGGTATAAGTAGAAGAATATTTTGGATTTATGGACATCTCTGCAGCACTGCAGGGTATTCTTATCATTTATTATAATATTGCCAGGAAAAAGTTGTCTTTTTGAAACATGAAACTGGAGTTCTTACACAAACAGCATGATAGAAAACAAGCCATTGTTATATTTATGCAAGCTGGACCCAGTAATGAAGGGTTCACCACGATATATCAGAGCTGTAACTTTATGGAAAGTTGCTATTAGACAAAGTTACAGATATTATTTTGGTTGAATATTTAATTTTTAATAGTCCGACATTCTGCACAGCAAATATATAACTAAGTGTTTGTCTAATGAAAGGTTCAAAATATGAATTTGTTTTGTGTGTTTATGTACAAATCTAACAATGAGAAATGAGTACATTTGAATCCAGCCACCTTATTGCCTCTATTGGAGGAGGCTGGAGACAAAGAAAAAGCACATGTGTTAAATTGATGACATAGGAATCAGCTGCTGTAAGCCCAGTGCAGGACACACTCCCTGAAGACCCGAGTATTTACTTTTTTGTAGTGTTATTCCTGGTTTTATACCGAGGATGAAGTTTATCACCCAGAAGGATTCCCTGTATTCAGAGTCATTGGATCCTTTTTCCCCATCTCAAGAAGCAGAGCTCCATGTTTTAGAAAAACCTGTGAGCTATAAAAAGAGTATATATTTATATAGATAGTCAAGATATAGAGAGCTTTTGGTTCCATTTGAAGGGCCAGAAGTTTGTTTTTACTTTGGCAGGTAAACCAATCAAGCATGCCAAGTTAATTCGATCGGCTGTTTTCAGCCTTCCAGGTTCTTGCTGAGGTAGCCATACTAACAGTAAAACTCACATATGGAAGCAGACCAGGCGACTCTAAGGATGCTGCATTTACAGCCCTGGACACTTGCTGGGTCTGTGCAACTCACAGATTCCACAACTAGTTCTGGCCCAGTATAGCTGGGATTAATAATTCAACTTTAAGGACCCCAGAACGAGAAGCACAAGTGGTCCACAGAGGGCAACTTCTTACAAAACAAGACTTTGGAAAAGGTGATCATTTATGTTTGCCAGACACTCTTTTCCCTTCAGCTTGACACGTGGACCGTGTCATCAGTCACAAGTAGTTATGGCTGCCTTAGTAAATGAGCGTGGGATAGAGCCAGGGTTCTCCACAGTTGTTTTTATAACATACCACTTCTTGTTTTACCTGTTACCAAAGGTGTTACCAAAAGCTGAACATCCCTTCCAAAGATAACAAAAAGATATATCCAAATGCCCAAGTCAGGATGTTACGAGTATGTATTTTGTTTGTATGGACATGTTTTCTGGATGTCCAGTGGCAAATGCTACTGCAAAGGCCACAGTAAAAAAGTGTTATCAGAAGTAGTTTGTAAGTACAGAGTGCAGAATCTACAGAGAGTAACAGAGGAAATCATTTTTATAGGAGAGTCCTTACTAGAAGTTTTGAGGTTTTATCTTTACACCCCCTACTGTCTACAATGTAGTGGACAAAGTAGAGTAAGACACTAGAAAACTTTTGCCTGAATGTTTTATTATATGTTATCAAGCCCCTAAGGGGATGTTGGACTCTCTCCCTATGGGATTTGGTTTGGGAGTGTGTTGCTCACTTGCTTATATTTTGTCTCAGCAGCTGAAGTCCTCCATTCGGATCTCACAGAGAATGTTGCTGATTTTTTAAGGTTTTTGACAAACTCATTTATGTGTTTTCTCCCCAATTCCAGATCCTAAAAGTTTGGAAGGATCTAAAACTAAAGCCAGTTGACTTGTGGATTGTTAAGAGACATTTATATATAAGGAAATGTTTGGAGACTCAATACAGCATCTATTTTATGTACAGTTTTGCAAAACTTGAAGGAAAAGTCACCTGGATCCACACCAGACACTGTACTATGACTAAATGAAAGAAATCTCTGTGTTTGATTTGTTTCCCTCTTGCGATCACAGTCTAGGGTACTTTTTGATTCAATTACTTTAATTGTAAGGGATACATATATTTGAAAAGTAGTTTAGCCATGTTGAAGTCATATTTGTCTTTTGTACCTCTTCCATTGTATGTAGAATTGTCTGTGTTTACATGTGCTGATAAGTCAGCATACCAGCAATTAAGCTAGAAGGTCATTCTGGCCACAGGAGTGTACAGCCAGTACTCTGTAAATATGTCTTATCAATCATTTGTTTTTCACAGTGAAATGTCATTTTGTAATGAAAAAAGCTGCTCAGCTATTATTTTCTCCACAATGGAGTTTTTGCCTCTTTGGCCAGGACTACCTCCACCTAAGCGTGTGGAGGTTCCAGGTTAAAGGTGATAGCAGGTATGGTTAGTGATCAAAATATTGATCAAAAGAGAGGAGACTGTAATGGAAATTTGTAGGTTCTGTATATAATTGTATTCTATTTGATATGTATTGCACAATGCCCTCACTGTGCACACGGCACTAATAATGTTTTCAGTACATGTTTTGCATTCTTTCGAGTTCTGATTAGAATAAGCCTGCCTATGTAACGCCCCTTGTTACCATAAACGTACAATTGTAATATTAATGTGATACCTACGTAATCATGTGTATAAAAACCTTCAAATGCGTCATAATAAAGGAGAACGGCTATTTGGAAAGATGCTGAGCGTATCTTTTGTGTCTGTTCCCTACTGCAGTAGTTATTAATTTGGAACCACTAATCAATATGAGGATAGGAGTTGCCTATCATCAAAATATCCATTTCACTAGTGAAGACAAGAAGACTAAAGAGTACTTTAAGTGAGATCTCACACATAGCTATAAAAGTAGGGGGAGCTCCCTTGTATTTATATTGTTTATAATTGTTATATCAAAAGTCATTGTTCTGTCATTCTATGTTGGGATGACAGCACAATTATTGTAACCACCTGTTTGCCAATACTTATAGTAAAATATACTTTGATTAAGTACCCCATTGTGTTGAGTATTGTTTTCTTCCAGTAGGAGGAGCCAGTGGATCCTAAAGTGCCAATACAGGTATATTGTGTTCTATTATATTGTACTGTATTGTATTGCAGCACAGCTGTGTCAAGGGGACTGAGTCAAGTAAGTGGGGTTTATTAGCAGAGTGCAGGCCCAAATCAAATCAGCAGCTCCTTCGGGGTCAGTGCTACAAGTGTTATAGTGTGTACTCTATGATATGAGAGGATGTACTATCTATCCAAGTTCAGTGCACTTGTTTGTGGTTAGTTCCTGTTTCATGTTTCTCATGCTGTTGTGTAAGCCATGTTCTTTAATCCTCCATAAATGCTATAGCTGCAAACAAGAAGCTTCCAGTGAATTATTTCAATACCCTAACACCCATGACCCCAGCTAAATGGTTGTGAGGGGGGTCTGTGGGTAGGGAGGTTTATCAGAATCTGGAAATCCCCTTTTTAAAATAGGTTGCCTTTGGATACTGGTAAGTGTATGAGGTACATAATACCCTTATTTAATACCCCTACTTACAAAATAAATGCAAACTGTAAATAAACACACCACACACTTTTACAATTTCTTTATTTAAAAACAAACAAAAAAAAAGTCCCACAATGTATATCCATTATCAATCATGTTGTCCGACAACGCAGATCCCTGTCTGACTTTAGGTTATGAACTCTTTGCTAAGGATGTAAATCATGGTACATCAATAATTAAAATTGGAATCAAATACAGATGACCAAAATCCATTGTATGTGCCCTGCTTAAGATGCTGCTTTTAAACATGATCAGCTTCTGAGTTTAAGTGTTCAGTATTTCAGTAAGTTTTAAATTAGCAAGCAAATGAAATTAACAGAGCCTCTCTTAAAAAAAAAAAGAACCCTGAACATTATTGCCAGTAATGTGAACTACTGAATACCAAGGTTTAATGAACTTTCCACACTTTTGTATGTTATGTCTCCTACCAGTACACATTTTTGTTAAATTGCTTTTCAATTATTGTCACTGGCTTCTTCTAGGAAAAACTTGGTAGGGGGTCAGAGGAATGCCAGGAATGCAGGCCCTGTCTCAGAACAATGACTTTTACTGACATAAAACTGTGAGGCAAGGTTTAGATTTAAGTAAGATGACTCCAAGCGGAGCTATGCTTTGTCCATAAAATAGCTTCAGCGGAGTTTAAAAAGGCAGCTCTGTCGAATATTAAAAATCGTGAAACAATAACAAACACATATCTATCCCATATATTGTGCAAATTATATAACATAAAGTGCAAAATTTATTACTAAAAGTTCATAGATGTGGAAGGTAGCAGATTGGATACATCCCCTTCATCACTACTTCCACTTCACTCACCATAAAAGTGACTTGTGCAATTTACCAAAGTTGTCAAATGCAAAATATTCCAAATCTAAATATCAGTACTGATCAACCGCCACTTCTTAGCTACTTCAATGAACCTTCACCGCTCCAGTGAGCAAACAGGTCCCTTACCAGATGGTTTGGCCAGCAAGGCCAAAACTCACTCGTTTTTACCTCTCTGGCAATGCCAATCAAAGATAAACAATGCCACAGGAATTCATACCTCCGAAACAATGACTCTGAGCTGAGGTATCCACACAGCAAACCGCAATCACATTAGCACATGAAACAAAAAATCCCCATAGTGCACACATCCTTTTATAAATGTATTAAATTACAGATTGCACACTTAATTGTGAATGAATTAACAAAGAGCTTAAATGATGCACGTCGTTCCAGACTGCGGCTATGAGGCATAATATCACTGCCTGGTGTCTGGAGTCAGGCTCTGAGGCCATGCGCTATAGAAGTGAAGCAGCATCCACTGAAAAGCAGGGCAGTTAAACAAGCAAACCGCCCTGACTGATAATACAGATTCACCTGAGGCAGAGGCGTAACTAGAACCTTCAGGGCCCCGGTGCAAGAAATCATGATGGGGCCCCCCAAATTGGGGAAGGTGTCCATGGACATCCTCCCAAAACTGTGCTTCCCGCATGTCGCTTGGGACGTGCATCCAGCGCAATCACAGTGGCCCTTTACCATGTGATATGTGATGTCAGCTGATCATATGTAAACAGACTTGCTGGTTATCCGCAGCCCTTTCCTCCTGTGTTAGGAAAGGACTGCCATTAACTGTCAAGAATGTCAGTAAATTGTTTACATGATAATCAGTGCCCCAATCATCAGTGCCATCTATCGGTGCCCATCAATGCTGCCTATTAGTGCTCATCATTTGTTAAAACACCGTTAAAGTCTAACGGTGACACGGGGATACAAATGTGAAAAAAGTGCTAATTTTAAAAGCTTATATTCAAGTTATTGCCATAAAAAGTGTTTGGGGACCCGGCACTTTTTATGCAAAAAAAAAAGTCTAAAAAAATTACATGTTTTCAGGAGCAGTGATTTTAATAATGCTTAAAGTGGAACAATAAAAATAAAATATTTCTTTAAATATCGTGCTTGGGGGGTGTCCTTAGCATACCTGTAAAAGTAGCGCATCCTTCCCATGTTTATAATAGTGCCACAGCAAAATGACATTTCTAAAGGAAATTTTTTTATTTAAAACTGCTTGCAGCTATGATGTATTGTCAGATCTCGGCAATATAGATAAAAATATCAAAAATCCCCTAAAAAAATGGCATGGATGTCACTCCCAAAATCCATTCAAGGCCCTTCAGGTCTGGTATGGATATTAAGGCGAAATCTGCACCCAGGCACTATATACTTTGAACAGCAGTATATATACTATATGGCCTGCTCTATATACTCTACAACAGGCCAGGTTTTATGTATTACCTTGGGGAGATGTAGACTAGAATATTACAATCACTGAACAGCAAATTATATCACCTTTGATGTATTTCAGTTATCCTGCAAACCTGGTCTGTTAGTGGGCCCTGAGGACAGGGTTGATGACCACTTCTCTACAGAAAATGTGGCCTTTAGGTGTTGGTGGTATCAGAACACTGTAAGCCCTTGTACATACGGTAGGAGATTCGACGGACCAAGTTTTCCAACTTGCCGGTAAAATTTTCCAACAAAATGCTCCTATCGGACATAGTCCGATCATCCATAGCCTACTCTGACGGACAAAGTGCCACGCATGCTCAGATCAAATTCCTAGACCAAAGCAATTGGCTACTAGCCTGAACATAGTCCCGTCGTAACGAAATAACGTCATCACGTTATGTACAATCGGATTTTCTGACAACTTAGTCTGACCGTGTGTATGCAACTTCCGGAATTAATCCGCCGGAATTACTCAGACGGATTTGGTTGTCAGAATGTCCGACCGTGTGTACAAGGGCTAAGACATCCCAGTTACTCTGGGGGGGGGGTGCAGGCATGGGCCCTGCTGTGAAATATTATATCAAAAATTGTAAATACATGCCCCTATTAAACAGGGGCAGAAAAATTGGGCCTTTGGTGGTGGTGGTACCAGAACACTGTAAGCCCTCACAGTTAATGTTGGTGAGCACAGGAACGGGCCGTGATGTGAAAAATTATATCAAGAATTGTAATTACATGCCCCTGTTAAACAGGGACAGAAAAATTGGGCATTGGGTGGTGGTGGTGGTGCCACAACACTGTAACCCCCTCGCAGATAATCTTGTTGGGTGCAGGAACAGACCTTACATTGAAATATTATATCAAGAATTGTAATTAAATGCCCCTGTTAAGCAGGGGCAGAAAAATTGGTCCTTGGGCAGTGGTGATGGTACCACAACACCGTAACCCCTCACAGATACTTTTGTTGGACACAGGAATGGATGCTGCTGAGAAATATTATATCAAGACTTGTAATTACATGCCCCTGCTTAACAGGAGCAGAAAAATTGGGCTTTGGGTGGTGGTTCCCTAAACCAAAAATATTGTTGGAAGCTAGCATCATCAACATTGAGGAGAAATAGGATAGTCAGCATAGGCAGTCTTCAAGGGATCCCACATCCATAGCAAATTCAATTAGTTACATCAGCATCAGGTGCTTGATAGCTGCTGATCCAAGACTGATTCATTTTTTATGAATGCACAAATTATAAAAATATAAAGGCCTCGCCACTCAAATAGACTAGTAAATTATTAAAGCTTCCCATATCAGGCTTATCGAGAACAGAGGTGAGCTAAAGGACTATTACGGTACATGTAGAAATATTAATAACCAGTGATTTAAACCAGAATAAAATATATATATATATATATATAAAGTTTATTCAAATAATAAAATCAGTTGACCGTATACAAAGTGGTAAAGGTGGTGACGTATTTCAACTAGTTTCGCTCTGACTGAGCTTCTTCAGGAAATACATACGTCTGGACAAAAACACAAGTACAATAAATAGGACAAGAAAAAACAATAATCATCTAGAATACATTGTGAAAGATGTAAATGGGAACTATTATACAACACAAGATGTGACTCTTAACCACGTCGGAGTACCACCGAAGCACCAGAGGGCCCCTGGAGTATCTCCCCCGGCAACTGGGTGAGGTATTAGAAACGGACAGGCCGATGCATGATATTAAATTATATTGTATTAAGTAAAGAAATGGCTGATTTCAGCCGGGTTAGTATAATATTATTATAGGTGGTGCGGTCAAACCGCTTGTACAACCACGAAGTGCTCACAAGTATGTGTGCTAGTGAAAGTGGTGTTTAGTGCCTGTGAACAATAAATATAAGATAAATAGGTAATTCATGCTTGATAGATAAATCTGTGTGGGAGGGGAAGAAAAGGGAGGGGAAAAAAGAAAAGAAAAAGAAAGAAGGGGAGAAAAAAGAAGGGAGACAAAGGGGTAGGGAAAGAGAAGAGGATACCTCATACTGATGGCTTATACACGTTTTCATTTCAGGTGATTACCAATAAACAATCATTCGCTGCAATACCTATAGTAACCTATTTGACATATAAACGCTTATCTCGGATCTGCGGTTATAATTAAGCATATTCATTAAGGCTGGCAGCTTTCATCAGCATTGGGCGCTGTTGAATTACTTTCCTCCCCCCAGGTCAAGTTTTGATAACTTTTCTTACCTCTACAACGTGTATGGTAGGTCAAATAGCACTAATACCACTCTAACATCAACTATAATTCACTCCCTTCACTTTCAATTTCATCAAATTCAAATTTCATCAATTTCATCGAGTCAAAACAGGCAGAGGTCAGGTGCAGGCAGAAGTCAAGGAAATCAGAGAAGCAAGCCGAGTCCTCAGGAGATCAGGAATGCAGATACGGGTACATGAGCAAGGACAGAGGGATCTGATGATCAGGCAGCATCGTGCAGAGTGTGCTGCAGACCTAAATAGGCCGACACCACGCATGTTTGTGCGCCAATGCACACAGGCACGTGCACACTCACATGCGCACGCACACCAGCACGCACACCAGTGCCCTTAGGAACATGAAGACCAGTGCCCACAGGGGCACGAGCGCCAGCGCACACACCAGCACATGCCCAAACACCGGCGCGCACACCAGGGCTGACCGGATCATGCACACCAGTGCCCACGGGAGCTCGCACACCAGCGCGCACAGGAACGCATGCGCCAGTGTGCACCGGCGCCCACCAGAGTGGCCAGCACTTTGTCCATCCAGGTAACTCTCTGACAGGTCCATTATAAAGACCCAGTAACCCAGTGGATGCTCTGTTGGGAAGGTCTCCAAGTCTTGCCCCTAGATATTCCTGCACCATGTAATGCAGATGCTGGTGATGGTTGCTTGAACCGATGAGATCTTGCCACTGAGGACTGAAAAAATTGTTTAAAGGCATCGGTCAGCCGGCCACCTTCTCCACCGCTCTTCCTCTGACTAAATGATGCCTCGGCAACACATTGTCCAGCATCAGGAAATTGCAACCTCCCAGGGTCTGGAATTGCATTGCACAAACCATTCTTCAAGACTTCCTGAAGATGTATCTTACTCTGCTCCCTCTGCAAAGGTAGGATGAGTTCTACAACTTTACCCTTGTAATATGGATCAAGAAGGGTTGCCAGCCAGTTATGATCCCTCTCCTTGATACCACAAATCCATCCCTTGAAGACTGCTGCTGAGTGTTATCCTCTACATCCATGCTGACACAATCCTCCTCCTCCTCTTCTTCCTGTGTGTGTGTGGCGGGCCCGCAGGAGTGCTATCTGGATAAAGGGGGCCTGCAGAGGTCAGGAAGTCCTCCTCTTCCTCCCGCTGTTCTGCCTCAAATGCCCTATCTATGATTCCACGAAACATGTACTCCATCAGGAAGACAAGAGGGACAGTGTCACTGATGCATGCATTGTCGCTGCTCACCATTCTTGTGGACTCCTCAAATGGTGACCGTACAGTGCATGCATCCTTGATCAGTAGTCACTGATGTGGCAAAAAGAAGCCAAGATCCCCTGACCCTGTCCTGGTGCCATACTGCACAGGTACTCATTGCTGGCCCTCTGCAGCATTGCCAACGTTGAGTTTCACCTGGTGGGCATATCACAAATAAGGAGGTTTGTGGACAGGTTGCATTCCCTTTGAATGTCAGTCAGCTGAGCACTGGCATTGTATGACCAGCGGAAATGACCAATGGGCAATGAGCCTGCCTCAGGAGATCCTGTAAGCCTCGGTACCTGCTCAAGAACCACCAAATTCAGGACGTTTGGCAAACATGGAACATGGGTGTTCCTGTCGGAAAGCAGAGAGAAGGTTGGTGCCGATGTCGCATACAACCATTCCTGGCTGAAGCTTGTGCCGCCATCAACCACCTCTGAGCCTGCCCCTGCAGAGCTGACAGAATCTCTGCCCCAGTGTGGCTCCTGTCCCCTAGGCAGACCAACTCATGCACCGCATGGCATCTCTTAGCCTGACTGCATGCGTAGCCCCTTGAATGCTTAAGATGAGGGGGAGGAGAGAGCTGTGTCAGAATCACCACTAGCATTTTGAAGGGGAGGTGGTGGAACAAGCTCCAACAACACTGAACCCTATCCTGCATCCTTACCAGCTGCCAGCTAAGTTACCCAGTGTGCTGTGAAGGAAAAGTAACATCCCTGCCCATGCCTGCTGGACCATGAGTCAGCGGTAATATGCACCTTACTGCTGACCTCCCTGTCCAACGAGGCAAAAACATTGCCTTCCATATGCCGGTAGACAGCCTGTCAAGTCCTAGGTGTGAGGCCGGATTGCTGAGAGGGCATCACTTGTGGCTAAGTGCAGCGTACCCCTGGGAAAGAGACAGGGAGTACGGTGCCCAAAAGGTGTACGGGTTTCCAGGTGCTGCTGCTGGGTAGCTGGGTAGCAGAAGGCAGCTGGGTGTGCTGGATAAGCTGGTTGGGCAACAGTGCGAGGAGAGGTCCCAGGTATGGAGCAGTAGAGCCAACCATGAACAGAGTCAATAGCCAGACCAGGGAGCAAACACAGCAGGATCAGTCTGAGACGAAGTACAACAGGATAACCAGGAAAAGAGTCAGAAGCCATGCCAGGGGTCAAACACTGTGCAGACAATCAAGGTACAGGTACGGAGACTGGAGAATAGTCAGGCCCAAGCTGAGGGTCAATGCAGGCAGAGAGCATAAGTCAAGCAAGCCGGGTAGTAAATTAGATACAGATAGCAGACACAGGAGGCACAGGAAGCTGATGACAATCCAGCAACCTGCATGCCTCTGCAGCGGGTTTAAATAGGCCAGCAATAACCACGATGCGTGTGCACCTCAGCACGTGCGTCTGCGGAAGTATAGTAGGGTTGGAGATCCCAGATCCCGGAGCAAGAAGAAGTCCGCCTTTTTCTTTGATGTGGGTCTTTCAAGTGCTGTTGCCAACGGACTGCATGGCAGGTCTTCAAATGTATGGTCAAGCATGTGGTGCTCAAGCAACTGCTGTTCTGGCCACGCTTGATCCGCTTCAGACATAGATTGCAAACAGCAACGGTGTGATCTGCTGCACATGTGTAGAAAAAGGCCCACACCAAGGAACTTTTAAAAGTCAACAGACAGTCAGCAGCGCCCTGCACCTACGCATCTTTGCCACCCTTACAGTAAAGAACCCTCTACGTAGTTTAAGGTTTTTGTTTTGTAAATTCTTTTTATTAAAGGTTTTTTAACCCTTTCATGACTAAGCCTATTTTTGGAATTTGGTGTTTACAAGTTAAAATCCATATTTTTTGCTAGAAAATTACTTGGAACCCCCAAACATTATATATATTTTTTTTAGCAGAGGCTCTAGAGAATAAAACGGCGATTGTTGCAATATTTTATGTCACACGGTATTTGCGCAGTGGTGTTTTTAACGCAACTTTTTGGGAAAAGGGACACTTTCATGAAAAAAAAAAAAAAAAAAACAGTAAAATTAGCCCAATTTTTTTGTGTAATGTGAAAGATAATGTTACGCCGAGTAAATAGATACCAAACATGTCACACTTTATAATTGCGCGCACTTGTAGATTGACGACAAAGTACGGTACCTAAAAATCTCAATAGGCGACGCTTTAAAAAAATTACGTTACAGAGGAGGTCTACTGCTAGAATTATTGCTCTCGCTCTGACGATCGCGGCGATACCTCACATGTGTGATTTGAACACCGTTTACATACGCGGGCGCGACTTCCGTATGCGTTTTCTTTGCTTCGCGAGCTCGCGGGGACGGCGGGCGCTTTGAAATTTTTTTATTTATTTTTTTATTTATTTTATTTATTTTAAAATGACTAAATTGTTTTAAAAAAAAAAAAATAATTTGATCACTTTTATTGCTGTCACAAGGAATGTAAACATCCCTTGTGACAGTAATAGGTGGTGACAGGTACTCTTTATGGAGGGATCGGGGGTCTAAAAGACCCCCCACCCCTCCTTTACACTTCAATGTATTCAGATCGCTGAAAACAGCGATTCTGAATACCGGATATTTTTTTTAAACCGGCGCCATTGGCAGCCGAGTAAACGGGAAGTGACGTCATGACGTCGCTTCCGTGTTTACGATGAGGAGACTGGAACGAAGCCGATTACGGCTTCGTTCCAGTTCCTCCCCAGCAGCCAGAGCCGACGGATCGCTAATCGGTGCTCCCGATCGAGCGGGAGCACCGGTAACAGCGGCGAGAGGCGGCGGGAGGGGGGACGTCCCCTCCCGCTCCTCCGGCATATCAGCCGAGCGGCTTTTAGCCGCATCGGTTGTTATGACTGGAAAGCCAATCGCCCGCTGTAAAAAACGGTACCGGGATGATGCCTACAGGTGCGGGCATCATCCCGGTATACCCCCCGGAAGCCGAGTACGCAGATCTGCGTACGCTCGGCGGGAAGGGGTTAAACATAGAATATGTAGTTTAAGGTTAAACCTCTTTTCTTCTAATTTTAATGAGGGGCCACGAGTCTTGTTAAACTCCCTTCAGTGAAAAAGTTTTATTCCTATTGTGGGGTCACCACCAGTATGGTATTTGTATATTGAAATCCTATCCCCTCTAAAGCGTCTCTTCTCCAGAGAATAAGTTCAGTGCTTGCAACCTTTCCTCATAACTAATATCCTCCAGATCCTTTTATTAGCTTTGTTGCCCTTCTTTGTACTCGCTCCATTTCCAGTACATCCTTCCTGAGGACCAGTGCCCAGAACTGGACAGCACACTCTAGGTGCGGCCGGACCAGAGTCTTGTAGAGCGGGAGAATTATCATTTTATCTTTTTAATGCATGCCAATATTCTGTTTGCTTTGTTAGCAGCAGCTTGGCATTGCATGCCATTGCTGAGCTTATCGTCTACTAGGACCCCCAGGTCCTTTTCCATCCTAGATTCCCCCAGAGGTTCTTCCCCAGTGTATAGATTGCATTCATATTTTTGCCACCCAAATGCATTATTTTAAATTTTTCTACATTGAACCTCATTTGCCATGTAGTTGCCCACCCCATTCATTTGTTCAGATATTTTTGCAAGGTTTCCACATCCTGCAGAGAAGTTATTGCGATGCTTATCTTAGTATTGTCTGCAAATACAGAGATTGAACTGTTTACCCCATCCTCCAGGTCGTTTATGAACAAATTAAATAGGATTGGTCCCAGAACAGAACCCTGGGGGACCCCACTACCCACCCCTGACCATTTTGAGTACTCCCCATTTATAACCACACTCTGAACTCGCCCTTGTAGCCAGTTTTCAATCCATGTACTCACCCTATGGTCCATGACAATGGCCCTTATTTTGTACAGGAAACATTTATGGGGAACTGTGTCAAATGCTTTTGCAAAATCCAGATACACCAATGTCAATAAAAATTAGGAACAATGGTCTGGCAATTACTTGACTTAGTTCCCTAAGTACCCTCGGGTGCAAGCCATCTGGTCCCGGTGATTTATTAATGTTAAGTTTGCCAAGTCTAATTTTAATTCAGTCCTCTGTTAACCGTGGAGGTGCTTCCTGTGATGTGTCATGAGTAGGGTTGAGTGAACCCAAACTTTTGGCTTTTTGGGTCCCGAACCCAAACCCGAACAATTGACTGTATGTTCGGGTTCGGGTCTGGTGTTCAGAAACATAATGGCGCATTTTAAAAAGCCCTGTAGCAGCCAATCAACATTCGTTTTAACTGGTGTGCCCTTAGAAGCCATCACAGCCATGCCTACTAATGGCATGGCTGTGATTGGCCAGTGCAGCATGTGACCCAGCCTCTATTTAAGCTAGAGGCACACAGCACAGGACGTCACTCTGCTTTAGACAGTGTAGGGAAAGGTTCCTGTCTGCTGCTGCTGTTAGGGAGAGAATTACATGATAGGAGTCCTGATTCTGAAATCTATTCTAATTAGTCAGTGATTTTACACTGCACTGAGAGAAAAGATAGACAGTGTAGGGCAAGGTTCCTGTTGCTGCTTTGAGGGAGAGAGAATTATGTAGGAGTCCAGATTCAGAAATCTATTGTAATAACTCAGCGATCTACATAGATTTACCTGGTTGGGTTGCAGTGCACAGTCTTTTTACACTGTCGTGAGCCCAGTGCCAGAGAAAATATAACTTTTATCTGCAAGCTCAGTGCACCAGCACTGCATATGTTACTGTGACATACATACTGTAGGTGTATTCTGCTCTTCCAAAAACACCCATTTAGGGAAAAAAAAATTATTTTGCAGTATTTTCTGCATAGGTGGAGGTGTGTGTTACATAATTTATATATTTTTCTTCTATTGTGCTATTCAAAAAAAATATTTTTTTGGGGCAAAAACGATTTTTTTTTAATAGCATTTTTGCCATTCTTGTAGCTCTAAGATACACCGTTTACATATTCTGGGTGTATTCTGCTATTGCAAAAGCACCCATTTAGTGAAAAAAATTAACTTTGCAGTGTTTTCTGTATATGTGGAGGTGTGTGTTACACAATTTCTATATTTTTCTTCTATTGTTCTATTAAAAAAAAAATTTTATGGCAAAAAAAATTTTTTGAATAGCATTTTTGCCATTCTTGTAGCTCTAAGATACACCGTTTACATATTCTGGGTGTATTCTGCTATTGCAAAAACACCCATTTAGTGCAAAAAAAAAAATTCCAGTGTTTTCTGCATATGTGGAGGTGTGCGTTACACAATTTATATATTTTTCTTCTATTGTGCTATTCAAAAAAATAAAATTTAGGGCAAAAACATTTTTTTTTAATAGCATTTTCGGCATTTCTGTAGCTCAGAGATACACCGTTTACATACTCTGGGTGTATTCTGCTATTGCAAAAATACCTATTTAGGGCAAGATCCTAAATTTGGAAAATATGAGGGGAATGTCAAAGAAGGGACGTGGCTCCGGTCGTGGTGCTGCTGGTGGAGCTCTTGTTACAGGGAGAGGACGTGGTCAATCTGTGCCAGAAAAACGCACAAGTGAAACACCTTCCTCAGGTGCGAGTAGGCGACAGAGTCTGCAGCGGTATTTGGTCGGGCCTAATGCGGCTGTATGAATGTTGAGGCCAGGACAAGTACAGGCGATAGTAGATTGGGTTGCTGACAGTGCCTCTGGTTCCTTGACATTGTCTCCCACCCAGGTACACAATTGTCCGGCAGCAAGGACACAGTTCTGGAGGATGAGGAGGTGGAGGATGAGGAGGAGGAGATGGATGAGGAACCATGTTCACAGCAGGGTGGCACCCAGACCAGCTCATGGCCATCACTAGTGCATGATTGGGGGGATACAGAGGACACAGACGTTACACCTCCCACAGAGGACAGCTTTTTGTTGCCTCTGGGCAGCCTGGCACACATGAGCGATTACATGCTGCAGTGTCTCCGCAACGACCGCCGAGTTGTCCACATTCTAACCGGTGCTGATAACTGGGTGGCCACCCTGCTGGATCCTCGTTACAAGGACAACATACCCTCCTTAATTCCCTCACTGAAGTGTGATCGTAAGATGCGCGAGTACAAGCGCACGCTGGTAGACACGCTACTGGTGGCATTCCCACCTGACAGTGAGAGTACGGTGGAAGCACAAGCCGAAGGCAGAGGAGGAGGAAGAGGTCGCCAACGCAGCCGGGGCACCGCCAGCACCTCAGAAGGCAGGGTTAGCATGGCCAAAATGTGCAAAAGCTTTATCAGCACACCACAAGAACCAGCACCACTAGCTGAGATGGAACGTCTTAGCAGGAGGCAGCATTTCACCAACATGGTGGAGCAGTATGTGTGCACATGCTTACACGTACTGAATGACGGGTCTGCCCCCTTCAACTTCTGGGTCTCCAAATTTGGCACATGGCCTGAGTTTGCCCTTTATGCCTTGGAGGTGCTGGCCTGCCCTGCAGCCAGTGTATTATCTGAACGTGTATTTAGCACGGCAGGGGGCGTTATCACAGACAAGCGCAGCCGCCTGTCCAGAGCCAATGTGGACAAGCTCACGTTCATTAAAATTGACACAACTGTCTTTCTAGAAGGGACTGTACCCCTAATTAATATGTGGGGTTAGGTGGGTTCAAAGTCATAATAATGCTTTCCCCCCCTTTGTTTGTATTTGGGTCCTTAATAAATTTACATTGTGTCTAATATGTGTTCTTATAGAAACTTCTAGCTTGTGAAATATATATTATTTTATTCTATTTTAATGTAAAAAAATATTTTTATGTATAGTCATTTTGCTTGGTAATAAGTTAGGGGGTCTTTTTTAATATGTAACCTCTCCTAATCGCTAATTTAGTCTTAATTCCTTGATAGTTGCCTTTCCAAATTGAAGCTATGGACTTTCATGTAAGGGAAAATCTTTGTGTAAAAAGAGACTTTACTATATCTGAAGGTTTTGACATTATTATATGTTGTGAAAGCCTTCCCTGCGGTCATGCATCCCCTGGTTTTCATACCCCTTTTTTTTATTGAGATCTATAGTATTGGTTGTTTTTGATAAATAACTATTTTTTGTTTTGCAGTCGACAGACCCCTGTTTGGGCTTGTTTAATTTTTTTGTTCGGGCCGGAGGGGTGAGCCCTGCAGAGTTTACAAATAATCGAAACATTTTTTATTGAGTATTGCCTCCCGTTCGCTGTGTGTGGCAAGGGGAGTTTGAAATGGAGTTGGGTACACCACTGCTCCTATTGGCGGTTTGGATGTCATGTGATCCTGTGGTCGTATCAGGGATGACGTTACGTCCTTCTGATGGGACGTCCGTAAATGGAGCTGGGTTCTGATGCATCGCCTTCAAGCAGAGGCTTGGAATGCAGGGCCCCGGAAGTGACGGTCCGTCTTTGGGCTGTGCTCTGACGTCCTACTTTTGGGGCGGAGGTTTGGAGCGCAGGGCCCCAGAAGCGATGTTCCGTCTTTCTCCCCTTTGCGGCGGTTACCGAAATGACGTTGCACTCCACCCCTCCGATTGTTGTGAGAGCGGTGGAGCGCATTGATGGCATCTGTGCTGTGCCTAATCAATTTCTTTCTGCCTTTTCGCCAGCCGATGTGTTTATTTAAATAGATTAGAAGGTCGTGGGCATTTTAGATTTTAATGGAGTAGGGGATGCATCACGCTAACGGGTTTATCTGGTGTTTTGACTTGGGCGCCCTCCCAGAAGGCTTTGTCTATATGGAGGCTTGGAACGCACGCCCGGCCGGAACTTCCGGTTCTCCATTATTGTGGGTGGGATTTTTGTGTTTCTTCCATTTTGTATTATGTATAAATATTAGAGAAATGTGGGGAGCCAAATGATGCCTCTGTTGAAGACCACTTGTGGCGAAACGCGTAAGGCTACTTATTTGAGATTCCCACATTGCTTTTTTAACGTTTTTTTATGCCACTATATTATTATTGGACTATTGTTCCTTTTTTCATGTCTCCTTAATTGTGAGAATATATCCCAATAAAGCATTATTGGTTGACCTGCACTATATGGAGCACTTTTCTCCTATTTTTTATATCATATCCCATCATCTGTGATCAATGAAGAGTTGGAGTTCGAGGTCCCAGATGAGCCAATTGACCATCATGGTGTGCCCTTTGGACCAGGAATTCATTGTTACATCCAACCGGAGAAACACATTTGACTCACTGTCATATGGTATGTACGTCCACCATTATTGGTAAGAGTACCTCATTGTGTGTCCATAGTACCGGTGTTCCCCGTGTTTTAAGCAACATATCCCTTCTCAGTTATTGTCTCTGACACATCGTTGATCATTTTTATCTGCATTTGAGTTCTCCAAGAGAGACTTTCACAAACCAGTTTCACTACTGGTCACTGGACTTCACATTGAATATTGTGCACTATTGCATGTTTTGATTTCATATTTATTTTGGCACATGTCATTTATGACCCTGAGCCCTTGTACACACGGTCGGACATTCTGACAACCAAATCCGTTGGATTTTGTCCGACGGATTTTGTCCGAAACTGTTGCATACACACGGTCGGACAAAGTTGTCGGAAAATCCGATTATACATAACGTGATGACGTTATTTCGATTTTGATCTGAGCATGCGTGGCACTTTGTCCGTCGGAGTAGGCTACACATGATCGGAGTATGTCCGATCGGAGCATTTTGTCGGAAAATTTTATTGACAAGTTGGAAAACTTGGTCCGTCGGATCCTCAGACGGAAACAGTCCGATGGAGACCACACACAGTGGGATTATCCGACAAAACGGAATCTCCGACCGTGTGTACAAGGGCTAAGTGTTTAAGCGCTACACATATGTTTTTCTAAATCTGTTTGACTTTGTTTGACTGTTAGCTGCTAAAAAAAAAATTTCCTTAACTTTCTGATCTGTTTTGGTTTAGCGCAGTATATTCTCCCCTTCTTTTGTAATGCATTACTAACAAAAATATTCATAATTTTCAGCACAATGAATTAATTTTGTGGAGAAAATGGCATGATTGTGGCAAATTAGAAAGCCCTGTGGGAGTTATTTACTAAAGGAAAATCCACGTGCACTGCAAAAGTGCACATGAAACTGCACTGAAACTGCACTTGTAGTGCAAAGTGGATTTGCCTTTAGTAAATAACTCCCACAGGGCTTTCTAATTTGCCACAATCATGCCATTTTCTCCACTATAAACATCAACTTACTACAAAAATTGCTATTGAGCATTGAAATAAGAAGCCACACATTGTTGAGTAGAAAACATTTTACTGAAAGCACGTTCACATGTGCGTTAGAAAAAGTGTTTTTCAACAAACTAACATCTTTGGTGTATTTTATTTTCACATTGTAAATATCCATTTTTTTGGTTAAATAGGCATGTGTCAAAGCATAGCATACACAACTCAGGAACTTACAAAGTTCAACTTTGATAAGGTGAAGGCAATATCAGACATGAGTATGTCCAAACTGTGTTGATATTGCCTTCATCAGATGGGGTGATGTCACCCCCGTAAAAGCCAAATTTTGAAGATGCACACAAATTGGGATTCAAACTAGGGATTTCCCTCCTGATCCCATGCCTAATGTCAACATGTGCTAGCTCCCATCATGGGAGATCAATGGACACGTTTTGGGGTGCAACCCCTTCCTCTCACCTAATTGAGTTGTGAGGAAGGGTTTGCACCCACAAAACACGTACATTGATATATTTGGCTTTTAAAATACTTTAAAACTTTTTTTTCATTAAAAAAAACCAGGAGAAAATGGTACCATTTTTTGTGTGTTTTATATTCTGCCTAAAACATCAATGATGTTCTTCATTTTTTGTTGAACATCATTGTTGTTTTCCTTTATGGTCTCAGACACTCGCTTGTTGTGGTGACAATTTCGTCCCCTTCAGAAACCTCTCCCTCCACATCCTCTGCTTGTGGTTTTGTGATTTCCACTTCTTTAGGAGGTGGGGGGTCCCTGGTGACCTCAGATGTCCCGAGTATTTTCTCCCCTTTGTGAATAAAAAATAGGTATACTTAGCACACAGATATTTGAGGGCAGAAATAGGAATATGAAACATTGCTTGGAAGCGTCTGTTTTGGCAGAGTTCCAAGCAGAAGAACATTTTATTTCCTTTCTAAAGCTGGAATACTTCCCTTTTTTTACAAATTTCCCACATGGAGACACCCCAACTATCCACTGGTACACCTGTGTTGGACACCCTAAAAAGTTTGTTCTGGTGTCCCACACTAGTGATCCTGCATCCAGATATGTAAACAGCTGCTGCGTGTCCTCTCCTTACACTGAATCAAGTTTACATTTCATTCTAGTTACAAACCCATCTAGACAACAAATTTATTTGAATACAAATAGGCATGAAAAATGTAGTTAACCTGTATCTGCCAAAAACATCTTATAATTAGGCAAACGAACAATGTTTCCTACGACCGATAACTGTGCCCATGAACATAAAAGTTGCCATTTTAAAATGTACAACAGTAAAAAAAAAAATCACATGGAGCAGCTTGCAAGTAATAAAAATAATAGAAACACAGGACAAATGCTTTTTAGAAGCAGTTTCCTGATCTTTCTGTACTGATCCTTTAATTTGAGGTCTGACCATCGTTTCCTCAGTTGATCCTTTGATCGCCTTATCCCAAAATTCTTGTGCAGATTCTTCACAACTTTAGGCATTATCTTGGCCTTTTTCACATTTGGGTTCGGGTAAGGTCAATACTTTCCGTTAGACTTGTGCACAACGGAAAATTTTGTTTAGTTTCAGTTCGTTGTCATTTGTTAAAATACATCATTTCGTTCTGTTATATTCGCAATTCGTTATTATTCGTAGAGTGTCGAATTCATTCGTTCGTATTTGTTGAAATTCGCTATTTATGTATGTATAGACATTCGTGATAATGATTCGTAGTTTGTAAAGTCGTTTGTTTTTTGAATCTTTTAACACACACAATGACAACATCTCTTCTCCTCTGCTCAAATACAATACAACACCCTTCTAACTCAGTTCTCAGGAATGCACTTTGCCAGTAATCCATCCTCCGGCACAAAATTAATTAGCTGATTGGACTATAAGATTTACTTTGAGCTGACCTTTTGTTTCATTAAATCTTTAAAGAATTACTGAATCATGTCAAATTCATTTGAATTCATTCATTATATTTCTTTCGTATTCGTTGTTCTTCCTTATTTTTTTTATTTGGACATTTGGATGCATCCGAATGTCCAAAAGATGCAAAATTTGGCCGAATTTCAATTAGTTATGAAACGAATTGCACAAGCCTACTTTCCGTCATAGTTGGCCCTCTTGAAGATGTCCACCGTCTCCACCATCTCTATAAAGGCAATTGAGGCCTTCAATCTCCTCCGGGATCAGGACGTTTGTGACTCTGGCCTTTAATTGTTGCTGCTCTCCTCTGCATGCACCTGTTGTCTCTCCCACTGTGCCAAAAGAGAAGGGGTGGGGAATATACTAGAAAGAACGTCAGGGTCGGCCGGAGTTTCATGCAAGCGCAGTGTATATAAAGCCGCACACGCATTTGTCCTACATACGATCTGTGAGCGGAGGACAAAGTAACGGAAGCAATGATCATTATAACAAAGGTGCAATTTTAAGTTGATGCATCAGTGGCCTATACTGCTTATAGGTTGAGGCCTATATTGGGTCAAGATTAAGAGTTTTACCTGACATTAGAGTCTTTCTTGTGTTCTGTCTTGCAGAGAAAATGGATCCCTGCAATTATAGGGAATTTCTAAGAATATTCTTTGATATGTTCAGGGAGCTGCTCTGTGTGTAGCAGGTGAAGCACCCTTTTTATAATAATCAAAGAGACAGGCAGTGCTGGAGAAACTGCTTGAATTTGTGAAGCTGATGATCCCCATGGCAGACATCAATTATTTAACGTCCAAAATTGGTGGCATGGGGAGCACTTATAATAGTGAGCGAGAAGGTCCAGGATTCTCAGAGATCAGGAGCTGCAGCAGGTGACATTTATGTACCCAGGCTGTGGTACTAGGACAGACTGCATTTTCTGTCAGACCAGTGGGAACCCAGGCCAGCACTCTCCAGTCTTCCTTTAAGGCTTCCTTCCCCCTCAGCTAAGGCTTCCGACGACCAACCTGGTCCTTCCAATCAGCAACAGGTGGAGCAGTCCAGCTTGAGTCAGGTATAGCATTCATCAAAATATTTCTGTTTGTCAAATGAATAATGTTAAATATGTAAGTTTTGATAACTAATTTCTAATTTCACAAAGTGTTTTACATATCAATAGACAGTAGTGGCCACAAATGATTGGGACAATAATGAAAAATGCTGGGGTCAGAATGATGGTCTTTTCTATTTATTAACATTCAATTTGAAACAGTCATGAGCTGAAAATTGTGTGTGATTAATGAACCAACAAATAAAATTATGTCCCTTTTTCATACACAGGAAAGTCTCAGCCAAGAGGTAGCCATGGAAAGTGTCAGCCAGGAGGTAGCCGGGCTCAGTAGCCTGCCCAAATCCCAGGTCCTTCCCCTCGGCCTTCCGCAAAAAAGTGGCAGGAAGTAACCTGGAGGAGGCAGCACTTGGCCTATTTCTAAAGGCTACTGCAGCCCTCAGAAACCCCCCCAGTCTTCAAGAGGACTATGCCTACATGACAGCCCACAATGGAGTATATGGAAAATAATTGATGTGTGCCCTGGGGTACAAAGGCTTTGCAAATTTCACTAGTTTCTCCAGCGCTGCCTTCCTCTTTATTTTGTCATGACCCAGAATAAATGGCTATTTATTTTTCACAAATACTTGGCTATGTGTTTTGTGTTTTAGTTCAAAAAGGGCAGTTTGTTTGTGAGTACGCAGGTACATCTTAAAAATACAATGGCAAATTAACAAGGGAGACCAACCAACTTCCTTGAAGTTAAAAAATACAAGATAACAATGGTGTTGTGGTAACTTGACACACAAAATGAGAAATATTATGTAAAGTACTAGGGAAAAAAAATGCAGATCTTGATAAAAAAAAAAGTAAAAAGAAAAAAGAAAAAATTAGAAACATTATCATGGAGATGTGACGAAAAAAGAATTAGTATTATTCATGAGATCACGAGAAATAATAAAGAAATCGGTTTGTGAGAACTCTGGGTGAATATAAGCAACAAAACAACTTAATTTTTCTAGCATTATAAAGAAGAAGAGAATGTGCTGTATTAAACTATTTACAAAATTGCAGCGGACGAATGTGCTATCTCCATTATGGACTATAGTTTTACCAGACCAAGCACTTCCGTCTCGTAATTTATTCTGAGCATGCGTGGCACATTGTGCATCGGGATTGTGTACACATGATCGGAATTTACGTGAACGGATTTTGTTGTTGGAAAATTTGAGAACCAGATCTCAAATTTTGCGCAACGGAAATTCCGATGGAAAATGTCCGATGGAGCCTACACACGGTCAGAATTTCTGACAAAAGGCTTCCATTAAATATTTTCCATCGGAAAATCCGACCGTGTGTACGGGGCATAAGAATCGCTCTAATGATGGAGTGTTTTACGTCTGGAGCGATGTTTCATTGTAATCTTCACCAAATTTCTTCAAATAACTCTTGGCAACTAGTCTGGCTTTATATTTCTGGCTATTCCCTTCTGAGTCTGAATTTACTTTGAAAGTCCACTTACTTCCTATAGTTTTGCGGTTAGGAGGGGGCTCCTGTGACTGTCCAGGTTTTAGTTTCTTGAAGTCACTTCAATTATTTTTCTGCTGCCTTTCTCCATTTATTGACTTCATGTTTTGGCAGTTTTTCTATGTCTTTCCAGGATGTTGGTTCAAGTATGCTGTGTGTTTTGACAGTGTATGACAGCTTGTGGGGTTGTATCCCCTTTGTAGTCCGAGTGGATCTTCTGATTTCAGGCAGTTCAGCAGGATCTGGTGGGGAACTTGACTTAGGCATTGTGAGTTCCACCTCTTGTTCTGACTCCTGCACAGGTTTGCTTTGGTCGACCTTTTCTTCTGGTTTGCTTGGCATTTCACTTCACAGCTTGCAGGGATTGGATTCTGATGATGCGTTTTCGGTTCGCAGCAGAACTTGCAAACCGATAAAAATGTTTGTGCGAACACCATTAAAGTCTATGGGACACATTTGTGAAAATCAAAAGTATTCATTTTAAAGGCTTATATGCAAGCTATTGCCATAGAACGTGTTTGGGGACCCAGGGGACAAAAAAAAAACAGCCGTTTTTTTCAAGAGCAGTGATTTTAAAGAGACTTAAAGTGAAACCATCAAAATTAAATATTCCTTTAAATATCGTGCCTAGAGGTCCCCTTAGTATGCATGTAAAGTAGTGCATTTTCCCCATGTTTAGAAAAGTACTGCAGCAAAATTACATTTCTAATGTCACGGCTGTAATGTATTGCCATACCCCGGCAATATAAGTAAAAAATAATTTTAAAAAACAGCGTGGGTGTTTATCAGTGCTGTCTCATCAGGGGCCACCGTTGCATCCTATCAGTGCCCATATCAGTGCAGTGCCATCTGTGCAGCCTCATCAGTGGCCACCATTGCAGCATATCGGTGCCCATCAGTTCTGCCTTATCAGTGCTGCCGCCTCATCAGTTTCAAATATCACAGCTTATTGGTGTGTGTCTGTGAGATTATATATATATATAATATACAATTTTATAGCACAGAGCACTTTGCAGTACATGAATTTTCACTGAGCCCAAGTCCACATTAGTGCAATCACAGACATGATCTGTGAGATGCGAGTTCAGCCATACAGAACTCGCATTAGACTCGCAGGCAAAAAAAGCACAGGGTGAAACCGGATTACATGGGTGTTCTTACCTATGCGATCCGATTCCTGTACGAGTTCACACTGCAATCTGTGAACTGATCTAGGGGTGTCATTATCATTGTAATGGCTGCAGCAGGTCGCAGAGGGCAGTGTGAACTGCCTGTGGGAGAGATGCGATGTGGGAACCCGTGCTGGAATCAAGCTGGTTCCAGCATCGCACAAGTGTGAACCCAGGCTTAATGTGTACTGTTTAATGGGTTTGCATTGCTTTCACCATAAAGCACTTTGCAAATCAATACAAACTCATAAATCACTTGCTGACCGCTGTCAGCAAATATACGTTGGCAGAATGGCATGGCTGAGCAAAGTAACGTACCCATACATTACTTTGAATTTCCCGCCATGCATGCACACCTGCCCCGAGCTCCGTGGCCGTTCCCATGGGACCCACGCACTCGATCGCCGTGGGGATACCTGCGATCATGTCACGGAGCTGAAGAATGGGGAGATGCCAATGTAAACAGCATCTCCCCATTCTGCCTAGTGACAGGGCACTGATCGTCTGCTCCGTGTCATCGGGAGCAGCGATCAGTGTCGTGTCACTGCTAGCCCATCCCCCCAGACAGTTAGAAACACTCCCCTAGGGCACACTTAACCCCTCCCCACCCCCTAGTGGTTAATCCCTTCAGTACCAGTGACATTTTTAGGGTAATCAATGCAGTTTTATAGCATTGATCGCTGTATTAATGCCAACGGTCCCAAAAAAATGTGTCAAAATTGTCCAATGTGTCCGCAATAATGTCGCAAAAAAATCACTGATCGCCACCATTACTAGTAAAAAAAAAAAAAAAACCCTAAAACTATCCCCTATTTTGTAGACACTATAACTTTTGCGCAAACCAATCAATATACACTTATTGTGATTTTTTTTACCAAAAATATGTAGAAGAATACATATTGTTCTAGAATGAGGAAAAAAATATTTTTTATATATATTTTTGGGGGATATATATTATAGCAAAAAGTAAAAAATAATGCGTTTTTTTCAAAATTGACACTCTCTCTTTGTTTATAGTGCAAAAATAAAAACCGCAGAGGTGAAAAAATAAGGGGGAAGGAGGGAAGGCAGAGCCTCCCCTGCTGGTATAACGTGTAGCTAGTAACTGGCCGCATTATGGCCAAGTATGCTCCCATACAACAACTAAAAATGCTGGCCGTCTGGGACAATATAAGTGCAGGAGGCAGCCGTGGGAGACATAAACTAGGGAGGATGGGTAGGGGGCTTTTTTTCGTGCAGGTCCCCACAAACTGCTCTCCCTAGACCTAAATACAGCACTGCTGCCTGAAGTGTATATGAAAACGGTACACACACTGTATTATATACTGTGTACACTGCCGAATGCACTGGGTATATTTAGGGGTATATTTAGGCTATACTGAATTCAAAGTATAATATATGTGGCAGCACGCAGGCAAAATCACCTGGTTGTATTCAGGATGGGAAATATGTGTGTCCTAGATTCAGGCTTTATGCAGACTTTTACAATTAGAGGGGAAGAGTTAATGAGCCCAGCTGAAGTAAGTGGGCTCATTAAGACCTCTACAAAAAACCCCAGCATGCATAGGGAGATGCTCCATCCTGGAACCAGTTTTGTGTGTATAGACTGGGGAGTCTGAGATCTGTTCTGTGCGGTGAGTTAACGCCTGTGTGGCAAACCCCTACAATAGAGACAGGGACTGGGGCAGCACAAGGCTGCACCCAGTTGTTAGACAGGGAGTCTACGTGTGTAGTTAGAGGTCAAGCTGACCAGGATTTATTTTCTTGTTTTATTTTGTTTGGCTGTTATATGTATCACTGCATGTAGCCTAAATAAACCGGACCTTTTGTTTTTTGCACCTACACCGCTGTCTGCTGTGCCTGACTTTGTGTTGTGAACCCATCCAGGGGGTCACACACACCCGCTACCGAGCGAACCCCCTCACAGTTGGTGGAGAATTTTGGCAGTTTTTTTTTTTTTTGTTAAGGCCAGCATGGAGGAGATACTGAGACAGCTGGCTCTAGCAAATGCAAACCAGCAGCAAGCAAATGCAAATCAGCAGCAAACAAATGCAGCTTTACAAAAGAGCCTTGCAGCTCAACAACAAGCCCAGCAGCAGGCAAATGCAAATCAGCAGCAGACAAATGCAACTTTGCAGCAGAGTTTGGAAGCTCAGCAACAAGCCCAGCAGCGATCTGAAGCCCGCTTCATAGAACTGTTGCAGAAGCAAGAGCAGAATTTTCAACAGCAAATAGAGACATTGATACAGCAACGTCTGCAGACCAATGAAGCAAGTGGGTACAATAATACCGCAACCTTTGGTGTGAGCCGTTTACTGACAAAAATGACTGGAGAGGATGATCCGGAGGTGTTTTTGACCACATTTGAAAAGGACTGCTGAAAGGGAAAAGTGGCCTAAGGAGCAATGGGCTGGACTGGTGGCCCCTCTGTTAACTGGGGAATCGCAGAAAGCTTATTATGACCTAGAGCCTGACCAAGCAAAAGACTATGTGGTGCTAAAAGCAGAAATATTGGCACGGCTGGGTGTCACCCTGGCAGTCTGGGCTCAGCGTGTGCATAACTGGACTTTTCAGGTTGGAAAACCTCCCAGGTCTCAAATGTATGATCTCATTCACCTGAGCAGGAAGTGGCTGCAGCCAGAGATTTTGACCGCACCAAACATTGTGGAACGTGTGGTTATGGATCGTCTCCTGAGAGCTCTTCCTACTGCCATCCAAAAATGGGTAAGCCATGGAGACCCAGAAAATGCAGATAAACTTGTGGATCTGGTTGAGAGGTACTTGGCTACAGAGAACTTGACCACCTCTTCCAGGGACTCACGGACTTTCCCCCCTAAGACCAGATCATCCCCAGTGGCGGGTAAGATGACTCCAAGGGGTGAGGGTGGAGAGAGTGAGAGGGTGGGAGTTCTACCTAAGGTCTGGCGGGAGCAGCCCAGGAAGCCCATGCTGCAAGAGGCAGCGAAAAAAATTATTTGCTAACGCTGCCGGCAAGAGGGACATATTGCAGCCAATTGCCCAGTTGTGGATGAGCCTATGCAATGTGACTTTATAAGGGAGAGACGTCAGTCGCTGTTTGCGACAGTTGCATGCACTGCCATTCGGGGACCTGAGAAACATTTATGTAAAATGTGTATTAATGGTAGACATGTTGATGTGTTGCTAGATTCAGGTAGCCTAGTAACATTGATAAAAGCTGAATTAGTTACTACAGAGGTCTCTGGGAAGAACAGGGTTGCTGTTATTTGTGTGCATGTGGCCACCCGAGAGTATCCTGTAACTTCAGTGTTTTTTGAGACCCCCAAAGGTAACCTCTCTCATCAGGTGGGGTTAGTGTCTCAGTTACCACATGATGCTATTGTGGGAAAGGATTTTCCAAAATTCTGGGAACTCTGGGATTGTCCTGAGGCCCCCATTGGTGCCCCTATAAACCAGGAAGATGACCAGAATTCCTCTGGGAGTGGTGAGGACTCTCCTGAATTTCCCTTGTCGGTATTGGCGGGGGAAACTCGAGAAACTGGGGAGGAGCCAACATCCTCAGATGAAAACATGCCGTCTGTGGAGTTTTCGGATCTTGAGGTTCACAGGGAAAATTTTGCCACAGAACAGTTAAAAGACCCCACCCTAATAAAGGCACGGGAAAATGTGGTGAAAATAGATGGCGAGTTAGTGAACCCAGATAAGACTTGCCCTTATCCTTACTTCACTATGGAAAGGGACCTGCTATATCGAGTGGCTCAAAGGGCAGAAGAAACCATTGAGCAACTTGTAGTGCCCAAACCTTACAGGAAGTTGGTGTTAGAATTGGCTCATGGACACATTCTGGGAGGTCATCTGGGGACAGAGAAAACCAGAGAGAGGGTATTGCAGAGATTCTATTGGCCTGGGGTCATGAAGGAAATAGAAAATTATTGTTCCTCCTGCCCTGTGTGTCAGAAGTCGGCACCTATGCCACATTTCCGTAACCCACTGGTACCTCTTCCTATCATTGAGGTCCCCTTTGAGAGGATCGCAATGGATTTGGTAGGTCCGATAATGAAGTCTGCTAGGGGGCATCAGTACATTTTGGTTATATTGGACTATGCCACCCGTTATCCGGAAGCAATTCCTCTCCGAAATACCTCGGCCAAAACCATAGCCAAAGAGCTATCCCTTGTTTTTAGCCGCGTGGGTATTTGTAAGGAACTGCTTACGGACCAAGGTACACCCTTTATGTCCCGGGTTATGAAAGAATTATGCAAGTTGTACAAAGTGAAGCAATTGCGTACATCTGTGTATCACCCCCAAACAGATGGGTTGGTTGAAAGATTCAACAAAACCCTAAAACAAATGTTAAAGAAGGTGGTGGATAGAGATGGAAAGAATTGGGATTGTCTAATACCCTATCTGATGTTTGCCATTAGGGAGGTACCCCAATCCTCTACGGGTTTCTCACCCTTCGAGTTGCTCTATGGGAGACACCCAAGAGGGCTGCTGGATATCGCCAAGGAAACTTGGGAAAATGAGAGTTCTCCTCACAGGAGTGTGATTGAGCATGTCGCCCTGATGCAAGATAGAATTGCACAGGTAATGCCAATTGTAAAGGAACATTTAACCCAAGCGCAGTTAGCACAGCAGAGAGTGTACAACCGTGGGGCCAAGACACGTACTTTTTCCCCGGGGGATAGGGTCTTGGTGCTAGTCCCTACGGTTGAAAGCAAATTTCTGGCCAAATGGCAAGGTCCATATGAAGTAATTGAAAAAATTAGTGAGGTGAACTACAGGGTTAGACAGCCAGGAAGGCGAAAGCCGGAGCAGATCTATCACGTCAATCTGCTGAAAGCCTGGAGGGATAGGGAATCCCTAGTCGCAGAGACTTTGTCACAAGTACAGCCTGATTGCTTAGTTCCTGAGGTTGGAATAGCAGACACCTTATCGAAAGCCCAACAACAGGAGGTTAAAGAGTTTGTACTTCGTAACAAAGAGATTTTCTCTGAGCTTCCGGGACAAACATCTGGCGTAGAGCATGACATTATCACCCCGCCAGGAGAAAGGGTAAAACTAAAACCTTATAGAATACCAGAGGCCCGACGGGAGGCAATACGTGGGGAGGTTCAAAGGATGCTGGAATTGGGTGTGATAGAGGAGTCCCAGAGTGACTGGTCCAGTCCTATTGTACTAGTGCCCAAACCTGATGGGAGCTGGCGGTTTTGTAACGATTTTAGACAATTAAATAAAGTTACAAAATTTGACACCTACCCCATGCCACGTATAGATGAGTTGGTTGACCGGCTGGGAACAGCCCGATATATGACAACTCTTGATCTCACCAAAGGGTATTGGCAAATTCCCCTGGCCGAGTCGGCCAAGGAGAAAACTGCGTTTGTAACCCCAGATGGGGCATTCCAATATAAGAGAATGCCGTTTGGGTTACAGAATGCACCGGCAACATTCCAGCGGAAAATGGATAAGATTCTGAGGCCCGATCATAAATATGCTGCAGCTTACCTGGATGATGTGATTATCCATAGCACAGACTGGGTCTCACATTTGCCAAAAGTACAAGCATTCCTAGACTCTATCCGGGAAGCTGGGTTTACGGCCAATCCAAAGAAGTGTACCATTGGACAGGAGGAGGCCAAATATCTTGGGTACACTATTGGGAGGGGGGTGATAAAACCCCAAGTCAATAAAGTCGAGGCCATACAGAGTTGGCCACGTCCCAACAGCAAGAAACAGGTACGAGCCTTTCTGGGAATCGCTGGCTATTATCGACGATTCATTCCCCATTTTGCTTCTCAGGCTGTGCCCCTCACCAACCTGACAAAAGGGAAAGAGTCGGTTATGGTTAAATGGTCCCCAGAGGCTGAGGAAGCATTTCAGTCCTTAAAAACAGCCTTATGTAGCCAGCCAGTGTTGTACTCACCAGACTTCTCTAAGGACTTTGTTGTACAAACTGATGCATCAGACGTTGGGTTAGGAGCAGTGTTATCCCAGGTCTGGAACGGGGAAGAGCACCCAGTCATTTACCTCAGCAGGAAGTTGAAGTCCCATGAGGTAAATTACTCCACGATTGAGAAGGAATGTTTAGCAGTGAAGTGGGCTCTAGATTCCCTTCGGTACTATCTGCTAGGTAGGCACTTTGACCTGGTGACTGATCACGCTCCTTTAAAGTGGATGGCTCAAAACAAGGAGACCAATAGAAGGGTAAATAGGTGGTTCCTGGCCCTACAGGAATTTAACTTTACAGTTAAGCATCGCCCTGGTGTTAAAATGGGGAATGTGGATGCTTTGTCTCGGATACATGCGTGTCTGGCTGCTTGTGTTACAACCCCAAGGTTGAAACAAGAGGGGGGGGGTATGTGGCAGCACGCAAGTAAAATCACCTGGTTGTATTCAGGATGGGAAATATGTGTGTCCTAGATTCAGGCTTTATGCAGACTTTTACAATTAGAGGGGAAGAGTTAATGAGCCCAGCTGAAGTAAGTGGGCTCATTAAGACCTCTACAAAAAACCCCAGCATGCATAGGGAGATGCTCCATCCTGGAACCAGTTTTGTGTGTATAGACTGGGGAGTCTGAGATCTGTTCTGTGCGGTGAGTTAACGCCTGTGTGACAAACCCCTACAATAGAGACAGGGACTGGGGCAGCACAAGGCTGCACCCAGTTGTTAGACAGGGAGTCTACGTGTGTAGTTAGAGGTCAAGCTGACCAGGATTTATTTTCTTGTTTTATTTTGTTTGGCTGTTATATGTATCACTGCATGTAGCCTAAATAAACCGGACCTTTTGTTTTTTGCACCTACACCGCTGTCTGCTGTGCCTGACTTTGTGTTGTGAACCCATCCAGGGGGTCACACACACCCGCTACCGAGCGAACCCCCTCACATATATATATATATATATATATATATATATATATATATATAGAGAGAGAGAGAGAGAGAGAGAGAGAGATAGTGTGGTACCCCACTAGCAGCGGCAGGATGCAGGGTTCTCAACCAGACAGGTTGAGGGGCTCCAGGGGATTTGCTTATTTAGGAGGAAACTGGCTTTTCAGTTTCCTCATTGTTTGGAAAAATCTATTTTGGGAACTGGAGCTCGGGGGTTTCGTAGTGATCCAGGTGGGTTGAAATCCTCAGTCTTGGGTCCTGACTGGTCAGGTGTGTACTAGACTATTTGTAGACACCTGACCATGGTTCTGGCCTCCAGGCGAGCAAGGGAGAAGTGTACATGTCTGCACAGTGCCATCTACCAGCAGACAGAGAGTCCAAGCTAGGGAGCTGGAAAAGAGTGCTGAGGTACAGGGTTTGTACAGAAACTCTGTTATAGAGCCAAGAGGGCTGAAGCATTAGCCTGAGCAGCGGTGCTGCTTGAGAGCCAGGTGGCTTGGTATTTTTAATTTATTACTACATTACTGCTGTGAAGTTGAAACCTCTGTGTGGGAATTCTTGATGGGCATTTCCTTTCTTTAATAAAAGTGGGCCTGCAAGCCCTCCGATCACTGGTAAGAGCTACACTTGAGCTAAGCAACCCGCAACTTTACTAACCATATTTTATATATATATATATATATATATATATATATATATATATATATATATCGCTGACATCATGGTTTATTGATGTGGTTATACATGCTTTAATGTGAGGTATGTGGACATTACTGTGGTTTCACACTAGAGCCATCTAGTGGCCAAATATGGGTAACGCACCTATTTTTTATCATTTACCTCGAATAACCTAAAGACTTGTACAGGAAGTGACTGTTTGTTTTGGATTCTGAAGGTTGACCTCGTTACCCAGGAGTCTGTGTGTGACCTACCCATGAACACTCTCTTATGCGGTGCATGCTGGGTAGGGGATATAAGGGACAGCAGCGGCCATTTTAGGTCTCTTGGGACCACGCTGCTTGCCTGTGTGGATCTGTGAGGAGGTTTCCAGGATACAGCTGCAGACAGTCACTTTGGATTGCAAACCTGCTTGTTTGCAAGGTGATTTGACGGAGCCTGAGAGCTGGTGATTAGATTGACGAGGCCCAGAGACGCTTATTGGCGTATCGGAGGACCAGATCCAGTCCGCAGAGTGACACTGCCCATCTGATACAGAAGCAAGCTACAGTTGCCGGATTAAAGTCATCACCCAGAACTCCAATCCAGTTGGTGAGCAGGTTATGGCCCACCATTTAATTTGCTGCACACAGTTAGACTCACTTACAGGCCTCGCTGGAACCTGTTCTTCCACGGAGGTGTAACAGAGCAACTGACATTGAGCAGGCTTGAGGCCTACTTCACTTTAGTGCCCAAGCGTTGTGTATAAGTTTTTTCATATTGTATTTGTCTGTTGATTTATATTGTACTGACATCCTACGTTGGGACGGCAGTGCAATCTCTGTAACCACCTGCTTTAATATACTTGCAGTAAAAATATTTCTGGTTAAGTGCCCAGTTGTGTGGCATGCTGTTTTTCCCCACCAGGTGGAGCCAGAGGATCCTGAGGGTATTATACAGGTATTGTGCATTATTGTATATTGTACTGTATTATACTGCACCACAGCTGTGCCAAGGGGATTGAGTCAAGTATACTTTACTGAATCTTCAGGTCATCAAAATAATCAGATCATATACACCAATAGCAGCTACTGTATATAGTTGTGAGCATCCCTCTTCCTCAGGCTGTATGGCTTTGTGTGAACATTCTACAAACACCTCCCTATTTTTATTCAAAATCTCAACACAGGTGGATGATACCCCACAAGTGTATCCCGTGCTTCCAAAATTGGAATAGTGGCACTGGTGTTTTGGCCATATGGTGGGGCAACATCTAATCCCTACTTGTCTTTGATGCGATGTTGAATGATTTTTCTCATGAGATTCAATTTAAAATTAACATTGGGTTGGGAACATCACCCTGGAACTTAACTGTGGGAAATAGGGATGAGCCGAACACCCCCCGCTTCGGTTCGCACCAGAACCTTTGAACGGACTGAAAATTCATACGAACTTTAGAGACCCTATTAAAGTCTATGGGACTCGAACGTCGAAATCAAAAGTGCTAATTTTAAAGGCTAATATGCAAGATATGCAACAGACAACACCAGCAATAAGGGGTATCTTCAGGTGTATACTGTGCTGGAGGCACACAACACCCAATTTAACTCCTGAAGATGCCTGTATTAGAGAACACCAGCAATAAAGGGTAGATACAGGTGTATGCTGTGCTGTGTTGTGCTGGAGGCACACAACACCCACTAACTCCTGCAGATGGCTGTATTATAGAACACCAGCAATAAAGGGTAGATACAGGTGTATATTGTGCTGGAGGCACACAACACCACTTTAACATTAAGATGCCTGAGAAAAGAACAAACTGTCCCTGCCTATCTAGCTCTTTCCCTGCACAAGGGCGCTGCGCTGGCGGCCTTATATAGTGTGAGGCGTGTACTAAACCCCCTGAGCTATAATTGGCCACAGGCATCCTGCCTGGAGCCAATTATGGCTCTCCTCACTGCCGGTGCTGTGATTGGCCAAGCATGCGGGGGTCACAGTGCATGCTTGGCCAATAGTGAGCCAGCAATGCACTGCTATGGCGTAGTGCATTGTGGGCAGTTTGTGCCAAACGAATTTGGTGCGAACGGTCCACAAAGTTCTGAATTCACCGAACAGGTGAACGGCCGATGTTCGAGTCGTTCACCGAGCTCATCCCTAGCGGGTACGTTGTTTGCAAGACTTTTCACTGATAGGCTGCCTTCTAGTTCTTCAATATATAGTACTTTATTTACAAGGATACTATGCTCACCTCCTTGTGGTGTACTGCAGTTCAGGAAGCTCTGGCCTTCTGCAGGTATGCTTTTCCCGTTTGCAAGGACAACTTTGGGGTTGCTTTACTAAAGACAAAAAAGATGGTGCACTTTGTAAAGTACAAGTAAGTAAGCAAGTGCAGTTGCTCCAGAGCTTTGTAAATGAGCAGAAGCTCTGTTGACTTCTATCATCAAATCACGTACTAGCAAAAATGCTTTTTTTCCCTTGCACTTGATTGGGTGTTTGTGACGGATCGCGGATACTCCTGCTGAGCAACTACGGTAGAACTGTGTCTCCTGTCCTCCAAATACACCTGCAGCCTGCAGATTCGCCATAACCAGTCCTTTCCCCCTCAATCACGATTCAAGCCACATAGGTGTTGAGGGTTAAACATCCAGAGCATAAACTGTTTATTAAGTTTCAAACATACACTTTAAACACAGTTAGGGGCACTCCCCTTAGCCTTGTCATAGGGGGGTTAGGGCAGAAGGAAGAACCAATGAAAACTCAACACTTGTATATTCAAACAACTACAGTTGAAACACATAAAGGGATTATGATAAGCAGGCAGCCCCTCCTTACACATCCCCTGCTGGGATGTGTCTCCAGTCCAGACCTTTTGTCTACATGCCATGACCCAACACAATTAAACACAGCAACAATAGGGTGGGGGGGGGGGGGGGAGAGAAGGGATGTAGCATTACATTACATTAACTCCGTGGCATTTTGTACGTCTTCATCAGCTAAAACTACATTGTGGAATAAAAGTATATATTTAACCAAGACGGGCCAATAGGTTTAGGTAGCCAGGAACGACTCCACAAGCTCACCCACAGATCCTGCGTTCACCCGGTTCCGATGAACAAACCGACACAAATGTCTGGAGGTGGCATCTTCTCCAGGTGGTGGGAGACGGCAAATAGCCTTCCAAATATCATGTTCTCTGCTGGGCCATAGTCTATGGGTAGGAGGCGAGCCCACAGCCCCCTCCAAAACACACAGTGACAGTGGGTTCTGTCACAGTGCTCTTTGCCAAGTAAAACATTACCTAATTTACTATGCTCTGAAGTAACTGCACTTGCAGAGGTGTCAGGGCTGGTCTCAGCCCTTCCTCACTCGGTTTTCGGCTAGTTGCCAGTTCCTATTTCTCCACAGTTTCTCAGCTGTTGATGATATCATGCTTGTCAATCCTGCCTACTTAAGCCGTCCAGCCCAGAGGATCTGTCCCTTCACCTTACTCAACATCATGGAGATACTCTCCTGCATCCTGTTTAAAAGACTTGCTTGGCTGACATACCTTCTGGCTCCAGATCCTGCTTGCTGTTTTACTACGCTCATCTCAAGCTCCCTAATGTTTGGCTTGTCTGACTATCACAGTTCCTGAACTCTGGCTATGTTTGTTCTATTTACTTTTATTATTAAACAAGTGTGATTTAACTGTACTTCTGTCTTGGTCTGATTTCATGGTTTCTGACAGTAGGTGAAGGCCATGAATTCAGAAGATGCAGTCAATCCACTTGTTGGTAATATATTTTCCAGATTGGATGAGCAAGATCACCACAGGGACCAGTTTGCCATGGCGTTACAAACGCTCCTGAGTCGCATGGCTCACCTCAAATTTCCCAACAACCTGTGTTGCAGGCCGTCCTTGCTGCTGCTCCAGTCTCTGTGCAGGCATCCGCCTCCAGTATTATCACTATAAGAGATATGTCTGGTTCCACTCCGCTTCCCCACCAATTTGGGGGTGATCAGTCCAATGCAGAGGTTTTCTCCACCAGGTTGAGATTTACTTTGAGAAGCTGCCCCAGGCATTTCCCATGGACAGAAGCAAAGCAGGTTTTGTGATATCTTTGCTTTTTGAGAGAGCCTTGGCCTGGGCAAAACCATCTATGGGCGATGCAAAAAACCTGTTGTCTTGGTTACATAGTTAGTAAGGTTGAATAAAGACACCTGTCCATCCAGTTCAACCTGAATGAGTGTCTACAATTGTCCCTATCCCTGTACATTGCACACTCACATCCGTCCCTACCCTATACTATGGCCAATTTTTGGACAGAAGCCAATTAACCTACCTGCATGTCTTTGGAGTGTGGGAGGAAACTGGAGTACCCAGAGGAAACCCACACAGGCACAGGGAGAACATGCAAACTCCAGGCACGTAGTGTTGTGGTTGGGATTTAAACCAGCGACCCTTTTTACTGCTAGGTGAGAGTGCTAACCACTACACCACTGAGTCTGAGTGTGTATGTTTGAGCCAAGTGTCTCATGTCCATCAAACAGAATACAAGAACTGTTGCTGATTATGTCATTGAATTCCGTACTCTGGCAGCAGAGGTTGCTTGGAACAATGGCTCCTTGTGGCTGCTTTTTCTCATGGTCTCTCAGATACCATCAAACATGAGATAGCAGCCCAAGATATGCCCACTGAGCTCGAGAATTTGATCATGTTTGCCATCCTCATTGACTCCAGACTCAGAGAAAGACTTAAGGAGACTTTTAAAGGAGTGAAAACAAAGAAGATACCATATAGATATAACAGGTCAGACTTTTAAGGCATGGAAGCAAATAGGAAAGTAGAAAAAAATATTTATTTTATTGAAAAATACAATATCATAACAGTGTCCAAAACAATATAAAAATCATATGAAATTATATCATTTGTACATTGAGCCCTTGTGCGTCACGTCTACGTGTTTCGCCGTAAAGGCTTCCTCAGGACACAGAAAAAGGTTCAAAGATGTAGCAAGAGAGAGCAACAATAAATCTCACTATCTGAAATTAGATATATCAGAGTTAAAATTCAAAACAACGCATATATACATAAACTTTGCATTTTATGTCACATTTAAAAAGCATGTGCTCAACTATCCAGAAAGCAGGGAGGCAAGCATAATCAAAAACGATGGAGAAAAAGATAAGATGTGAAAATACCTTCAAATGAGCTGGGCCTCAAGTACAAATGTCATAGCAACCAGGACAGATCCAAATATATGGAGCGGTCAACCAGGCTGTGATAGAGTGGACAGCAAGTGGCACATTCTAATGAGTACTAACATAAAAGAAAAATAAATAAATAAAAAGACCAATAATAACCACCATCTAACTTCAATGTATCATATATACACATAATAGCACAGATTGGTTGTATAGACAGAGTACCTATCAAACAAAAATTGATAGTTGCTTATAGCAGGGGCAGCAAAGAAGTCTCAGTCAGTATATTACCATCAATGGACAGCCAATAGAGGACATAATTCCATCCACGTGAAGCTTAGTAGATGCTGGTGACACATAGTATGGCCAAACAGCATATAAAAACTAAAGGTAAAAGTCTGCAATGGTGAGAGACAAAAGTAATTACCACCATATCAACTGCCCAAATAAAGTAGGTATAGTGTCCAAATAAAAGTACATATATTTTTGTGGAGACAATGAAGCCATACCCCTGGGAGACAGCCCAATGCTGTTCACACCTTGGGGCTGCAAGTGTGGGTAATTTATAGTAGGAGCTCACCTGTATCAAATGATGCGTACTAATTGGTGATCATAGTGAGTAGAGTGAATTATGGGGATTGTAGGAAAATAATTATGGGGATTGTAGGAAAAAAAAACATTTCAAATATGCGTGCAAGCCAAAACCACCAAAGGAATTCACTAAGCCATCAGACGCGCATGCATCGGCGCGTCATAGTATCCAAGCTGCATTGTGGGGATTGTGGATCTAACTTATGCGTGCGCACAGACATGAGATGCCTATAACAGACAAGGCGCTCTCTGCGCATAGCAGCACAATACAATGCCAACCAGTGTTGGTCATCTTACTTTAAAAAAGTAATTAGTTAAGTTACAAATTATTCCTCCCAAAAAGTAATTGTGTTAGTAACTCGGTTACTACATTGGAAAAGTAATTAGTTACTCAGCAAAGTAACTGTGACTTTTTTTAAACATTCTGTAGATGGGACTAGCGAAGGAAGTGAATGTCGCCGCCTCCATCGGTGAGATTGACACCTTGCTAGCCTGTTGCCTGGTATGGATTTAAAGGGGAACCCCTATGCCGAAAAAACGGCATGGGGTCCCCCAAAAGTCCATAGCAGACCCTTATCCTAGGCCCGCAGCCGATCGGTCAGGAAAGGGGGTGGGGAAGAGCACCCCCCCTCCTGAACCGTACCAGGCCATGTGCCCTCAACATGGTGGGTGCTTTGGGGAAGGGGTGCCCTGCGGCCCCCCACCCCAAAGCACCTTGTCCCCATGTTGATGAGGACAAGGGCCTCTTCCCGAAAACCCTGGGTGTTGGTTGTTGGGGTCTGTGGGCGGGGGGCTTATCAGAATCCGGGAGCCACCTTTAATAAGGGGGCCTCCAGATTCCAGCCCCCTACCCTATGTGAATGAGTATGGAGTACGATGTACCCCTACCAGTTCACCTGGAGAAAAAAGTGTTAATTAAAAAACCCAAAGGTTTTTAAAGTACTTTATTAGATAGCTCCGGGGGTCGTCTTCGGACTTCGGGGGTCTTCTCGCCGGGCTCCTCCGCTATCTTCTGCTCTTTTACTGCTATCTCTTTTACTAGCGGAGGAGCCCAGCTTTCTCCTTTGTCGCCGCCACTGTCCGGGGCTCTTCTTCCAACTTCGGGGGTCTTGTCCAGCTCTTTGCTTCTTCTGCCGGGCCTCCGCTATCTTCTTACAGCTCTTTTACCAGCGTTGGCCTGGGCTTGTCGTTTGTAGTCTTCTTCTTCTTTCTTCTTCTTTCTTCTTCTTCTTTCTTCTTCTTTCTTCTTCTTTCTTCTTCTTCTATGTTGCAGGACCACCAAAGCTTATTGGAATCCGGGAGCCCCTTTAAGAAGGGGCCCCATATAAAGACCCCCCACCCTATGTGAAGGAGTATTGGGGTACCATGTACCCCTACCTATTCACCTGGTGAAAAAAAGTGTAAAAAAAACCACAACACAAGTTTTTAAAATAATTTATTGCACAGCTCCGGTGGTCTTCCGTCTTGGGGGGTCTTCTCGCCAGACTCCTTCCGCTATCTTCTGCTAGCTCTTTTACTAGCGGAGGAGCCCAGCTTTCTTCTTCGTCGCCACCGTCCGGGAGTCTTCTTCCGACTTCGGGGGTCTTGTCCCCCTCTTCGAGGGTATAGCCCTCCTCTTCGGTTCTTGCCGGGCCTCCACTTTCTTCTCCCAGCTCTTTTACTAGCAGTGGCCTGGCCTTCTGCTCATAGCACTCAATCCTGCTGCAGTTGCATGACACTCCACATGCCATTGAGACTCTTGATGCGATTTTCGGCTGGTTATTGGTTATCCTTGGTTACAGAAGCACAACCCCTCTTTTGATTGGCTCCATGCTGAGGTTCTCTCCTGGTCACCACAATGCAGTAAGACATGCTTACAGAAGGTAACCAAGGTCCTGTCCACCTCTTTACTTTCCTCCCTGCCGTACCGCGATTTTAGTGATGTCTTTGACAAAGGTAAAGCTGGTAGTTTGCCTCCACACCGGTCGTATGATTGTGCAATTGACCTTCAACCTGGTGCCATACTCCCTCGTGGCCAGGTTTACCCTTTGTCAGTCTTGGAGGATAAGGCCATGGAGGAGTATGTTGCAGATGCACTTTCTCATGGTTTCATCCGCAAATCCACGTCCTGCTGGACCCAGAGAAACTTTCAGCAGTCCTGCAGTGGCCCCGACCCGTGGGTTTACTTTGATCCTACGTTACCTGTTATCCTTGAGGTTGATGCTTCTGAGACTCAAAGACCTACCTCTGAGAGCGCCTTGCATCCTTGTAGCTACTTTTCCAAGAAATTGTCATCTGCGGAGTGCAATTACGAGATTGGTGACAGAGAGCTGTTGGCAATCATTTTAGCCTTGAAAGATTGGAGACATCTCTTCTAAGGTACCACTGTGCCGGTTCTCATTCTTACTGACCGTAATAATCTGACATTCTTGTCTGAGGCTAAACGCCTCTCTCCCAGAAGGGCGCAATGAGCTCTTTTCTTGTCAAGTTTCAATTACATAGTCTCATTCTTACCCGGTACTAAGAATGTAAGGGCTGACGCCTTGTCATGAAAATTTTCCTCCGCTTCCAAGATGGAGTCGGTTCCAGTTCCTGTGATTCCTCTTGATCATTTTCTGACTACAGTTCGCACAGGTCTCACTTCTCCTGACAAAATTGACAAAATTCTTGCTGCTCAGGTCCATGATCCTCCTGAGAATCCTTGTGACCGTTGCTTTGTCCCAGAGAGTCTCCATACTGCCATGCTCCAGACTTACCATTTTCCCAAGGCTGCTGGACACTCTGGGAAGAATCAACTCTTTTGGGCCATTTCCCAACAATTCTGGTGGCCTAGTCTATGTGCTGATGTAACCACATTTATAGTTGTATGTTCCGTGTGTGCTCAGAGTAAGGCCGCGTACACACGGGCGGATTGTCTGCCCAACTTAGTCCGCTGCACCGTGTTTCAGCGGACAATCCGCTCGTGTGTGGGCTTCAGCGGACTTTTTCAGCGGACAGTCTGACGGACTTAGTCTTTCAGAATTTCCGTAATTTTGTCTGTCCAAACTTGGTTTTGTCCGTCCAAACTTGGTTTCAGCCGACAGTCCGCTCGTGTGTAGGCAAGTTGGACGGACTAAGTATGGCGCATGCTCAGAAAGGATTTACACGGCCGAAGGTTGCATTGCAGTGTATTGGACGTCGTTTTTCTAGTCCCGTCGTACGTGCTGTACACGTCATCGCGCAAGTTTTCAGCGGACTGTCTGTTCATCGTGTGTGGTCAAGTCCGTTCATTCAAAAGTTGAACGGACTGTCTGTCAGATTGTCTGACGAACTTAGTTGGGCAGACAATCCGCCCGTGTGTACGCGGCCTTAGACTCCACGACACCTTCCAGTGGGCCTCCTACAACCCATACTCAATGGAGAGAGGACCTGGACCCACCTGTCATGGATTGAGGAGTTACCCAACTCCCAGGGCAACACAGTTATCCTTGCCCTTATGGTGGTTGACCGGTTCTCAAAGATGTGTCATTGTATTCCACTAAAGAAATTGCCCACTTCTAAGGAACTGGCTTCCATTTTTGCTTGGGAGATCTTTTGCTTACATGGGCTACTCAAGGTGATTGTCTCAGACAGGGGTAGTCAGTTTGTGTCCCAGTCTTGGCTGTCATCTCGCAACCTCCAACTTTGTGTTCCCTCACTGAAGTTCACACATCGGTTTATTGGACATTTCCATATTCTTCACAGGATTAACCCAGTGGCTTACGCATTAGACCTTCCTTCTAATATGTGTATTTCACATGTATTTCATGTCTCTTTATTAAAACCTTTGGTCTCCAACCACTTTAGCACCTCAGTGCCACATCATCTCCCTGTACAGGTTAGGAAGCATGAGGAGTATGAAGTACAGTCCATTGTTGACTCCCGTAGGCGCATACAGTACCTGGTGCATTGGAAAGGGTATGGTACGGAGGAACGCTCTTGGGTCTCATCCTCAGACGTACATACCCCTGTCCTCCTCCGTGATTTCCATTGACATTTTCCCCTCAAGCTTAGTGGTCCTACGAGGGGGAGAAGTCATTGAGGAGGGGGTACTGTCAGGGCTGGGCTCAGCCCTTCCTTTTCTGAGCTGGCCTCTCAGCTGTCAGCTAATTGTCAGCTCCTATCTCTCCACAGTTACTAAGCTGTTGATGATATCCTGCTCATCAGTCCTGCCTACTTAAGCCGTCCAGCCCAGAGGATCTCTGCCTTCACCTTATTCAACATCACAGAGATGCTCTCCTGCATTCCTGTTAAAAGACTTACTTGGCTGACATGCCTTTTGGCTTCAGATCCTGCTTGCTGTTTACTACGCTCCTCTCTGGCTCTCTGACGTTTGGCTTGTCTGATTATCCATTCCGGTTCCTAAACTCTGGCAATGTTCTGGCTATATATTATTAAACAAGTGTAATTTAACTGAACTTCTATCTCGGTCTGATTTCATGGTTTCTGACAAGAGGGCAACAACACTTTGCAAAGTGCAGTCTTTAGTAAATCAACCCCCTTGTGTTTTGCACTGTAATCAATGTTTGTGAAGCAGGTCTCATCGCTAATCATGTGGCTTGTTGCACCTGAGTTTATGCGCCAGCCACGTGGTTTGCAGCTTTGTGTCACTTTAAAAGTGCCACTCCTTGAAGTGTCTGCAGTTTCATTTGTCTTTCTTTTGTGGATATCGCTAGCTTTCGCTGCTCGGCTTTCCAGATAGAAGAGTCCTTTTTTAAGTGACCGGTCCTTTTATAGTAAAAACAGACTCTGCTTTCCTTGTTGTGCTTTATACATCTTAAGAGCTTTATTATTATGGTGCCTATTTTCTTTCCTTCTGTCATATTCATCGATTAATTTGTCTTTGACATATTCCAGTGTCAGCTTCTGCTTGGGTCTGGTTTCTAAAGAGTTAATAAGAGCAGTATATGTCTCTGGAAGGGTGCAGAGGGGCAGGGCAGCAATTTTGTTATCTTTGATGTCCTTTCTGATGGCACGTGCTCTATGATCTATAGCATAACTTTCACATGGTCACACATTTGCTGGCCCTCTTCTAGTCTCATCTTATACAGTGCCTTGCAAAAGTATTCACCCCTTGGCATTTTTCATGTTTTTGTTGCCTCACAACCTGGAATTAACATGGATTGTTTGAGAATTTGCATCATTTAATTTACAGAACATGCCCACAACTTTGAAGATGTTTTATTTTTATCTTATTGTGAAGCAAATAACAAATAGGACAAAATAACAGAAAAAGTCAATACTTTGTAGAGCCACCTTTTGCAGCAATCAAAGCTCTAAGTTGCTTTGGATGAGTCTCTATGAGCTTGCTGCATCTTACAAATGGGATTTTTGCCCACCCCTTGCAAAACTGCTCCTTCAAGTTGGATGGTTTGCGCTTGTGAACAGCAATTTTTAAGTCTGACCACATATTTTCTATTGGATTGAGGTCTGGGCTTTGACTAGGCCATTCCAACACATTTACATGTTTCCCCATTAAACCACTCAAATGTTAGCAGTGCATTTGGGGGTCATTGTCCTGCTGGAAGGTGAACCTCAGTCATAGCCTCAAATCACACACAGAGTGGTACAGATTTTGCTCAAGAATATCTCTGTATTTAGCACCATCCATCTTTCCCTCAACTCTGACCAGTTTCCCAGTCCTGACTGCTGAAAAACATTCTCATAGCATGATGCTGCCATCACCATGTTTCACTGAGGGGATGGTGTTCCTTGGCTGATGTGATGTGTTGGGTTTGAGCCAAACATAGCGTTTTCTTTGATGGCCAAAAAGTTCAATTCTAGTCTCATCAGACCAGAGCACCTTCCTCTCAAAATGTGCCATTTTGTTTTTTGCTGAGAGTAAGGCCTTTCTTCTGGCCACTCTGCCACAAAGCCCAACTCTATGGAGTGTACAGCTTATTGTAGTCCTATGTACAGATACTCCAGTCTCTGCTATGGAACTCTGCAGCTCCTCCAGGGTTACCTTAGGTCTCTGTGCTGCCTCTCTGATTAATGCCCTCCTTACCTGGTCCATAAGTTTTGGTGTGCGGTCGTCTCTTGGCAGGTTTACTGTTGTGCCATTTTCTTTCCATTTGGTTATGATAGATTTGATGGTGCTCCTAGGGATTATCAACGATTTGGATATTTTTTATAATCTAACCCTGACTTGTACTTCTCAACATTGTCCCTTACTTGTTTGGAGAGTTCCTTGGTCTTCATGGCTGTGTTTGGTTAGTAGTGCATCTTAGGTGTTGCAGCCTTTGGGGACTTTCAAAAAGGTGTGTGTATATGTAATGACAGATCATGTGACATTTAGATTTCACACAAGTGGAAATCATTTCACTAATTATGGTAACTAAAGGTAATTGGTTGCACCAGAGCTTTTTATGGGCTTTATAACAAAGAGGGTGAATAGTTACATAGTTACATAGTAGGTGAGGTTGAAAAAAGACAAGTTCTTCAAGTCCAACCTATGTGTGTGATTATATGTCAGTATTACATTGTGTATCCCTATCCCATATTTTAGATTATTGTGCATTTTTTATTGTTTCACTCAAGCACGGTTTATTTTCTTTATATCCCTGTATGTTGCGGTCGTTCAAGTGCTTATCTCATAGTTTCTTGAAACTATCAATGCCCCCTGCTGAGACCACCACCTGCGGAAGGGAATTCCACATCCTTTCTGCTCTTCCAGTAAAGAACCCTCTGCGTAATTTAAGGTTAAACCTCTTTTCTTCTAATTTTAATGAGTGGCCACGAGTCTTGCTAAACTCCCCTTTGTGAAAAAGTTGTATCCCTATTGTGGGGTCGCCAGTATGGTATTTGAATTTATTGCCCTGCTTAGCTTAGTATTGTCCACAAATACAGAGATTGAACTGTTTACCCCATCCTCCAGGTCGTTTATGAACAAATTAAATAGGATTGGTCCCAGCACAGAACCCTGGGGGACCCCACTACCCACCCCTGACCATTCTGAGTACTTCCCATTTATCACCACCCTCTGAACTCACCCTTGTAGCCAGTTTTCAATCCATGTACTCACCCTATGGTCCATGCCAACAGACCTTATTTTTTTACAATAAACGTTTATGGGGAACTGTGTCAAATGCTTTTGCAAAATCCAGATACCCTACATCTACGGGCCTTCCTTTATCTAGCTGGCAACTCACCTCCTCATAGAAGGTTAGTAGATTGGTTTGGCAAGAATGATTCTTCATGAATCCATGCTGATTACTGCTAATGATACGGTTCTCATTACTAAAATCTTGTATATAGTTCCTTATCATCCACTCTAACTGGTCTGCAATTCCCAGGGATGTATTTTGGGCCCTTTTTAAATATTGGTGCTACATTGGCTTTTCTCCAATCAGCTGGTACCATTCCAGTCAGTAGACTGTCAGTAAAAATTAGGAACAATGGTCTGGCAATTACTTGACCAAGTTCCCTAAGTACCTTTGGGGGCAAGCCCTCTGGTCCTGGTGATTTATTATTAAGTTTCCCAAGTCTAATTTTAATTCTGTCCTCTGTTAACCATGGAGGTGCTTCCTGTGATGTGTCATGAGGATACACACTGCAGTTTTGGTTACTAAAGCCCCTGATTCCCTCATGAAGGCTGAGGAGAAGAATGAATTCAATACCTTTGCCATCTCCCTGTCCTTTTTATTTCAAAAGTTTTTATTAGAGATTTTGCATATTACAGATAGTACATGCAGTAAAACAATGGATGAGGTATTGTAACAAACTTACAGGGGGAGAAGTGAATCAGACACTATTGGAATACACCATGCATCTTAACATGTGAGAACAAAATCTTCAAAGTAAACTCAACTCGTGTGCGACAACACTCGACATTAACCACAGTGGTATCAAGGAGTCATATGACTAACATGGGCGTCCGCAGAACTTTTACCAAGGGGGGGGCATCATTTCAAGGCCACTCATGCTCCGCCCCTTTTCGATAATCTCATGAATATCTTTCCAGTGGTAATACATATGTGTTATATAACAGATAATTCATCTTCACTTTGTATTGGAAGTTACTCTGGCAGCTGTGTTCCATGCCCATATAGCCTAGAGAATGTACATCTTTTTAAATTGCAATACATCTGTTGTGGCCATATTTTGATCTCATACTGTCACTGTATAGGCTGTTTTCATCAAGATAAAAATATGGCAACAACAGATGTATTGCAATGTAAAAATATGTACATTCTCTAGGCTATATGAGCATGGTACGCAGCCACCTGAGTAACCTTGCGGACGCCCATGCTTTCAAAAATCAGCCCTGGAAAAAATTTCATACCAGCCTCACAGCATTATTATACCAGCCCAACAGCATAACGTCATTATTTTCTTGTTCATGAAAGGGATAAACCATGCATTTTAAAGCACATTTGATGAAGAGAGTATTAGATATAGATATGAAATCACACAGGGCTTTCTATATATATATATATATATATATATATATATATATATATATATATATATATATATATATGTGGCAGCAGGCAGGTAAAGTCACCTGGTTGTATCCAGGATGGGAAATATGTGTGCCCTAGATTCAGGCTTTATGCAGACTTGTATAATTAGAGGGGAAGAGTTAATGAGCCCAGCTGAAGTAAGTGGGCTCATTAAGACCTCTACAAAAAACCCCAGCATGCTTAGGGAGATGCTCCATCCTGGAACCAGTTTTGTGTTGTATAGACTGGGGAGTGTGACACCTGTTCTGTGCGGTGAGTTAACGCCTGTGTGGCAAACCTCTACAACAGAGACAGGGACTGGTGCAGCACAAGGCTGCACTCAGTTGTTAGACAGGGAATCTAAGTGTGTAATTAGAGGTCAAGCTGACCAGGATTTATTTTCATGTTTTATTTTTGTTTGGCTGTTATATGTTTCACTGCATGTAGCATAAATAAACCGCATCTTTTGTTTTTTGCACCTACAACGCTGTCTGCTGTGCCTGATTTTGTGTTGTGAACCCATCCAGGGGGTCACACACACCCGCTGCCGAGCTAACCCCTCACAGTTGGTGGAGAATTTTGGCAGTTTTTTTTTTATTTTTTTGTTAAGGCCAGCATGGAGGAGATACTGAGACAGCTGGCTCTAGCAAATGCAAATCAGCAGCAAACAAATGCGGGTTTACAAAAGAGCCTTGCAGCTCAACAACAGAGCCTTGCAGCCCAGCAGCAGACAAATGCAACTTTGCAGCAGAGTCTGGAAGCTCAGCAGAAGGCTCACCAGCAGAGTCTGGAAGCTCAGCAGAAAGCTCACCTGCAGAGTTTGGAAGCTCAGCAACAAGCCCAGCAGCAATCTGAAGCCCGCTTTATAGACCTGTTGCAGAAGCAAGAGCAGAGTTTTCAACAGCAAATAGAGACATTAATACAGCAATGTCCGCAGACCAATGAAGCAAGTGGTTACAATAATACCGCATCCTTTGGTGTGAGCCGTTTACTGACAAAAATGACTGGAGAGGATGATTCGGAGGTGTTTTTGACCACATTTGAAAGGACTGCTGAAAGGGAAAAGTGGCCTAAGGAGCAATGGGCTGGACTGGTGGCCCCTCTGTTAACTGGGGAATCGCAGAAAGCTTATTATGACCTAGAGCCTGACCAAGCAAAAGACTATGTGGTGCTAAAAACAGAAATATTGGCACGGCTGGGTGTTACCCTGGCCGTCCGGGCTCAGCGTGTGCATAATTGGACTTTTCAGGTTGGAAAACCACCCAGGTCTCAAATGTATGATCTCATTCACCTGAGCAGGAAGTGGCTGCAGCCAGAGATTTTGACCGCACCAAACATTGTGGAACGTGTTGTTATGGATCGTTTCCTGAGAGCTCTTCCTACTGCCATCCAAAAATGGGTAAGCCATGGTGATCCAGAAAATGCAGATAAACTTGTGGATCTGGTTGAGAGGTACTTGGCTACAGAGAACCTGACCACCTCTTCCAGGGACTCACAGACTTTCCACCCTAAGACCAGATCATTCCCAGTGGCGGGTAAGATGACTCCAAGGGGTGAGGGTGGAGAGAGTGAGAGAGTGGGAGTTCTACCTAAGGTCTGGCGGGAGCAGCCCGGGAAGCCCATGCTGCAAGAGACAGCGAAAAAGATTATTTGCTACCGCTGCCGCCAAGAGGGACATATTGCAGCCAATTGCCCAGTTGTGGATGAGCCTATGCAATGTGACTTTATAAGGGAGAGACGTCAGTCGCTGTTTGCGACAGTTGCATGCACTGCCATTCGGGGACCTGAGAAACATTTATGTAAAATGTGTATTAATGGTAGAAATGTTGATGTGTTGCTGGATTCAGGTAGCCTGGTAACATTGATAAAAGCTGAATTAGTTACTACAAAGTTCTCTGGGAAGAACAAGGTGGCTGTTATTTGTGTGCATGGGGACACCCGAGAGTATCCTGTAACTTCAGTGTTTTTTGAGACTCCCAAAGGTAACCTCTCTCATCAGGTGGGGTTAGTGTCTCACTTACCACATGATGCTATTGTGGGAAGGGATTTTCCAAAATTCTGGGAACTCTGGGATTGTCCTGAGCCCCCCACTGGTGCCCCTATAAACCAGGAAGATGACCAGAATTCCTCTGGGAGTGGTGAGGACTCTCCTGAATTTCCCTTGTCGGTATTGGCAGGGGAAACTCGAGAAACTGGGGAGGAGCCAACATCCTCAGATGAAAACATGCAGTCTGTTGAGTTTTCGGATCTTGAGGTTCACAGGGAAAATTTTGCCACAGAACAGTTAAAAGACCCCACCCTAATAAAGGCACGGGAAAATGTGGTGAAAATAGATGGCGAGTTAGTGAACCCAGATAAGACTTGCACTTATCCTTACTTCACTATGGAAAGGGACCTGCTGTATCGAGTGGCTCAAAGGGCAGAAGAAACCATTGAGCAACTTGTAGTGCCCAAACCTTACAGGAAGTTGGTGTTAGAATTGGCCCATGGGCACATTCTGGGAGGTCATCTGGGGGCCGAGAAAACCAGAGAGAGGGTACTGCAGAGATTCTATTGGCCTGGGGTCATGAAGGAAACAGAAAATTATTGTTCCTCCTGCCCTGTGTGTCAGAAGTCGGCACCTATGCCACATTTCCGTAACCCGCTGGTACCTCTTCCTATCATTGAGGTCCCCTTTGAGAGGATCGCAATGGATTTGGTAGGTCCGATAATGAAGTCTGCTAGGGGGCATCAGTACATTTTGGTTATATTGGACTATGCCACCCGTTATCCGGAAGCAATTCCTCTTCGAAATACCTCGGCCAAAACCATAGCCAAAGAGCTATCTCTTGTTTTTAGCCGCGTGGGTATTTGTAAGGAACTGCTTACGGACCAAAGTACACCCTTTATGTCCCGGGTTATGAAAGAATTATGCAAGTTGTACAAAGTGACGCAATTGCGTACATCTGTGTATCACCCCCAAACAGATGGGTTGGTTGAAAGATTCAACAAAACCCTAAAACAAATGTTAAAGAAGGTGGTGGATAGAGATGGAAAGAATTGGGACTGTCTAATACCCTATCTGATGTTTGCTATTAGGGAGGTACCCCAATCCTCTACGGGTTTCTCACCCTTCGAGTTGCTCTATGGGAGACACCCAAGAGGGCTGCTGGATATCGCCAAGGAAACTTGGGAAAATGAGAGTTCTCCTCACAGGAGCGTGATTGAGCATGTCGCCCTGATGCAAGATAGAATTGCACAGGTAATGCCAATCGTAAAGGAACATTTGACCCAAGCGCAGTTAGCACAGCAGAGAGTGTACAACCGTGGGGCCAAGACCCGTACTTTTTCCCCGGAGGATAGGGTCTTGGTGCTAGTCCCTACGGTTGAAAGCAAATTTCTGACCAAATGGCAAGGTCCATACGAAGTAATTGAAAAAATTAGTGAGGTGAACTACAGGGTTAGACAGCCAGGAAGGCGAAAGCCGGAGCAGATCTATCACGTCAATCTGCTGAAAGCCTGGAGGGATAGGGAATCCCTAGTCGCAGAGACTTTGTCACAAGCACAGCCTAATTGCTTAGTTCCTGAGGTTGGAATAGCAGACACCTTATCGAAAGCCCAACAACAGGAGGTTAAAGAGTTTGTACTTCGTAACAAAGAGATTTTCTCTGAGCTGCCGGGACAAACATCTGGCGTAGAGCATGACATTATCACCCCGCCAGGAGAAAGGGTAAAACTAAAACCTTATAGAATACCAGAGGTCCGACGGGAGGCAATACGTGGGGAGGTTCAAAGGATGCTGGAATTGGGTGTGATAGAGGAGTCCCAGAGTGACTGGTCCAGTCCTATCGTACTAGTGCCCAAACCTGATGGGAGCTGGCGGTTTTGTAACGATTTTCGACAATTGAATAAAGTTACAAAATTTGACACCTACCCCATGCCGCGTATAGATGAGTTGATTGACCGGCTGGGAACAGCCCGATATATGACAACTCTTGATCTCACCAAAGGGTATTGGCAAATTCCCCTGGCCGGGTCGGCCAAGGAGAAAACTGCGTTTGTAACCCCAGATGGGGCATTCCAATATAAGAGAATGCCGTTTGGGTTACAGAATGCACCGGCAACATTCCAGCGGAAAATGGATAAGATTCTGAGGCCCCATCAGAAATATGCTGCAGCTTACCTGGGTGATGTGATTATCCATAGCACAGACTGGGTCTCACATTTGCCAAAAGTACAAGCAGTCCTAGACTCTATCCGGGAAGCTGGGTTTACGGCCAATCCAAAGAAGTGTACCATTGGACAGGAGGAGGCCAAATATCTTGGGTACACTATTGGGAGGGGGGTGATAAAACCCCAAGTCAATAAAGTCGAGGCCATACAGAGTTGGCCATGTCCCAACAGCAAGAAACAGGTACGAGCCTTTCTGGGAATCGCTGGCTATTATCGACGATTCATTCCCCATTTTGCTTCTCAGGCTGTGCCCCTCACCAACCTGACAAAAGGGAAAGAGTCGGTCATGGTTAAATGGTCCCCAGAGGCTGAAGAAGCATTTCAGTCCTTAAAAACAGCCTTATGTAGCCAGCCAGTGTTGTACTCACCAGACTTCTCTAAGGACTTTGTTGTACAAACTGATGCATCAGACGTTGGGTTAGGAGCAGTGTTATCCCAGGTCTGGAACGGGGAAGAGCACCCAGTCATTTACCTCAGCAGGAAGTTGAAGTCCCATGAGGTAAATTACGCCACGATTGAGAAGGAATGTTTAGCAGTGAAGTGGGCTCTAGATTCCCTTCGGTACTATCTGCTAAGTAGGCACTTTGACCTGGTGACTGATCACGCTCCTGTGGATGGCTCAAAACAAGGAGACCAATAGAAGGGTAAATAGGTGGTTCCTGGCCCTACAGGAATTTAACTTTACAGTTAAGCATCGCCCTGGTGTTAAAATGGGGAATGTGGATGCTTTGTCTCTGATACATGCGTGTCTGACTGCTTGTGTTACAACCCCAAGGTTGAAACAAGAGGGGGGGGTATGTGGCAGCAGGCAGGTAAAGTCACCTGGTTGTATCCAGGATGGGAAGTGTGTGCCCTAGATTCAGGCTTTATGCAGACTTGTATAATTAGAGGGGAAGAGTTAATGAGCCCAGCTGAAGTAAGTGGGCTCATTAAGACCTCTACAAAAAACCCCAGCATGCTTAGGGAGATGCTCTATCCTGGAACCAGTTTTGTGTTGTATAGACTGGGGAGTGTGACACCTGTTCTGTGCGGTGAGTTAACGCCTGTGTGGCAAACCTCTACAACAGAGACAGGGACTGGTGCAGCACAAGGCTGCACTCAGTTGTTAGACAGGGAATCTAAGTGTGTAATTAGAGGTCAAGCTGACCAGGATTTATTTTCATGTTTTATTTTTGTTTGGCTGTTATATGTTTCACTGCATGTAGCATAAATAAACCGCATCTTTTGTTTTTTGCACCTACAACGCTGTCTGCTGTGCCTGATTTTGTGTTGTGAACCCATCCAGGGGGTCACACACACCCGCTGCCGAGCTAACCAAATTCCAGTTAATAGTGGTAAGTGATCAATCATCAAGGGGGACCCCAGAAACTCAGAATGTGTGGGGGGGGGCACCTTCTGCAGAAAGAATACTCTAAGGTAAGGGGGGTGGGTTACTAATATAAGGAGGAAACCCTTTATATCAGTGCCCCTTACATTATCGTATTCACTCCCCCCTTACATCAGTGACCCCCGACTGGCCTGGTGGTGCTTTCACTGACCTCCTCTCAGGTGCACTGTGCAAGGCACAGTCATTCGGCTCCAGCTTGGAGGTTTTACCCTATAGTCTCCTGTCCACAGTCCACACAAGTCTGACTTCTCCCACGACCCCCATCCCGGCGGTGCTCCCACTCTTGACTCCTCTCCAGACTCCCTCAGAGACTGCAGACATGCTACAGGAGATGGACAGAGACTGCAGACTTGATGGAAGAGCTCAATGCAGCCTCACCAGTGTCCACCAAATGCAGCCTCACCAGTGTCCACCAAATGCAGCCTCAATGTGTCCACCAAATGCAGCCTCAATGTGTCCACCAAATGCAGCCTCACTGTGCCCATCAAATGCAGCCTCACTGTGCCCATCAAATGCAGCCTCACTGTGCCCATCAAATGCAGCCTCACTGTGCCGTGAATGCAGTCTCACTGTGCTCATCATTGCAGCCCCTCCTGTGCCCCATGTCCCAGTCTGCAGTCCCTGTCTGTGGGAAGGTGTGTTGTTGATGCTCGGTACAGTACCTTGCATGCCATATCCATGACGGCCAGCAGCAGGCAGGGTCTGTTCTAGTTTTGGATGGGGACGGTGCTCCTTCCAGAGGATCTGTCTGCTGTGAGATGGAGTGGTCCCTGGCCACCTGCACCTTCAGCTGTCCTCATTTTCCGGCCCCAGTCAGCCTACCCTCTGGTCCTGGGGAAGTGGAGAGCACTGAGTGGGAGTTGGAGAGAAGGGGGAGCAAAGAGTACTGACGGGGTTGGAGAACACATGGGTGGGGGAAAAGAGCGAGGGGGAGTGGAGATCACAGGGGTGGGGAGCGGAGAGCGCTGGGGGGGGGAACTTGAGAGTACTGGGGGGGGCAACAAGAACAGGGATAGAGCACGGTAAGCTAAGAGCACTGGGGGGGCTAAGAGTGGGGGGTGGTGGAGAGCACTGGGGGGGGGGCTAAGAGTGTGGGGTGGTGAAGAGCACTGGGGGGGCAGAAAAACAGGGGTGGAGAGCACAGAGGCTGGAGAGTACTGGGGGGTACAAAGAGCAGGGGGGAGTGGAGAGCAATGGGGGGGAGCTTGAGAGCACCAGTGGGGGCCAGAAAGAACAGGGATGGAAAGCACAGGGACTGGAGAGCACTATGGGGGTGGAGAGCACATGGGTGGGGGCAAAATGCAGGGGGAGTGGAGAGTACAGGGATGGGGAGTGGAGAGTGCTGGGGGGAGCCAAAAATAACAGGGGTGGAGAGCACGGAGGGTAGAGAGCACTGGGGGGGCTGGAGTGCACCAGGGGGCAGAAAGAACAGGGGTGGGGAGAATGGGGGGCTGGATAGCACTGGGGTGGGGGCTGGAGAGTGATAGGGAGAGCTGAAGAGCACTGGGGGGAGGAGAAAGAACAGGGGGAGAGCACTGGGGGGAATGGCGAGCACTGGGGGAGTGGAGAGCACTGGGGGGGGGAGAACAGGGGGGAGAGCACTGGGGGAGAACACTGGGGAGGAGAACGGGGGAGAGCACGAAGGGGAGAGGACTGGGGGGAGTGGAGAGCACTGTGGGGGGGAGAACAGGGGGGGAGCACTGGGTGGAGTGGAGAGCACTGGGGGGAACGGGGGAGAACAGGGGGGAGAGCACTGGGGGGGAGAGCACTGTGATGGTGGCTAGAGAAGGATGGGGAGAGCTGGAGAGCAGCAAGAACAGGGGAGAAGAAAACTGAGGGGGTGGGGGCAGGAGAGTGTGGTGGTGGAGAGTACTGTGGGGGGGGCAGGAGAGTGTGGTGGAGAGCACTGGAGGGGGTGGCAGGAGAGTGTGGTGGTGGAGGAGACCACTGGGGGGGCAGGAGAGGGTGGCGGTGGAGGAGAGCTCTGGGGGGTGGGGACAGGAGAGTGTGGTGGTGGAGGAGAGCACTGTGGGGGGGGGCAGGAGAGTGTGGTGGTGGAGGAGAGCACTGGAGGGGGTGGCAGGAGAGTGTGGAGGTGGAGGAGACCACTGGGGAAGGTGGCAGGAGAGTGTGGCGATGGAGGAGACCACTGGGGGGGTGGCAGGAGAGTGTGGCGGTGGAGGAGACCACTGGGGGGGTGGCAGGAGAGTGTGGCGGTGGAGGAGACCACTGGGGGGGGGGTGGCAGGAGAGTGTGGAGGTGGAGGAGAGCACTGGGGGGGCGGGAGAGTGCGGTGGTGGAGGAGAGCACTGGGGGGGTGGGAGAGTGCTGTGGTGTAGGAGAGCAATGGGGGGGGCAGGAGAGTGCGGTGGTGGAGGAGAGCACTGGGGGGAGCAGGAGAGTGTGGTGGTGGAGGAGAGCACTGGGGGGCAGGAGAGTGTGGTGGTGGAGGAGAGCACTGGGGGGGAGAGCACTGGAGGGAGTGGAGAGCACTGGGGGGAAGAACAGGGGGAGAGCACTGAGGGGAGAGCACTGGGGAGGAGAATGGGGGGAGAGCACGGAGGGGAGAGGACTGGGGGGAGTGGAGAGCACTGTGGGGGGGAGAACAGGGGGGAACACTGGGTGGAGTGGAGAGCACTGGGGGGAACGGGGGAGAACAGGGGGGAGAGCACTGGGGGGAGAGCACTGTGATGGTGGCTAGAGAAGGATGGGGAGAGTTGGAGAGCAGCAAGAACAGGGGAGGAGAAAACTGGGGGGGGGGGGGGGCAGGAGAGTGTGGTGGAGGAGAGCACTGGAGGGGGTGGCAGGAGAGTGTGGTGGTGGAGGAGACCACTGGGGAGGCAGGAGAGTGTGGTGGTGGAGGAGAGCTCTGGGGGGGTGGGGGCAGGAGAGTGTGGCGGTGGAGGAGAGCACTGGGGGGGCAGGAGAGTGCGGTGGTGGAGGAGAGCACTGTGGGGGAGGGGGCAGGAGAGTGTGGTGGTGGAGGAGAGCACTGGAGGGGGTGGCAGGAGAGTGTGGTGGTGGAGGAGACCACTGGGGGGGAGTGTGGTCGTGGAGGAGAGCACTGGGGGGGCAGGAGAGTGTGGTGGTGGAGGAGAGCACTGGGGGGGCGGGGAGAGTGTGGTGGTGGAGGAGAGCACTGGGGGGGCAAGAGAGTGTGGTGGTGGAGGAGAGCACTGTGGGGGAGGGGGCAGGAGAGTGTGGTGGTGGAGAGCACTGGAGGGGGTGGCAGGAGAGTGTGGTGGTGGAGGAAACCACTGGGGGGGCAGGAGAGTGCGGTGGTGGAGGAGAGCACTGGGGGGGCAGGAGAGTGTGGTGGTGGAGGGGAGCACTGGAGGGGGTGGCAGGAGAGTGTGGAGGTGGCGGAGACCACTGGGGGGGCGGGAGAGTGCGGTGGTGGAGGAGAGCACTGGGGGGGCGGTGAGAGTGTGGTGGTGGAGGAGAGCACTGGGGGGGGGGCAAGAGAGTGTGGTGGTGGAGGAGAGCACTGTGGGGGAGGGGGCAGGAGAGTGTGGTGGTGGAGAGCACTGGAGGGGGTGGCAGGAGAGTGTGGTGGTGAAGGAAACCACTGGGGGGGCAGGAGAGTGCGGTGGTGGAGGAGAGCACTGGGGGGGGGGCAGGAGAGTGCGGTGGTGGAGTGGAGAGCACTGGGGGGGCAGGAGAGTGTGGTGGTGGAGGAGAGCACTGTGGGGGAGGGGGCAGGAGAGTGTGGTGGTGGAGGAGAGCACTGTGGGGGAGGGGGCAGGAGAGTGTGGTGGTGGAGGAGAGCACTGGAGGGGGTGGCAGGAGAGTTTGGTGGTGGAGGAGACCACTGGGGGGGGCAGGAGAGTGCGGTGGTGGAGGAGAGCATTGGAGGGAGGGGCAGGAGAGTGCGGTGGTGGAGGAGAGCACTGGGGGGTCAGGAGAGTGTGGTGGTGGAGGAGAGCACTGGGGGGGCAGGAGAGTGTGGTGGTGGAGGAGAGCATGGGGGGGCAGGAGAATGCGGTGGTGGAGGAGAGCACTGTGGGGGAGGGGTCAGGAGAGTGTGGTGGTGGAGGAGAGCACTGGAGGGGGTGGCAGGAGAGTGTGGTGGTGGAGGAGACCACTGGGGGGGGGCAGGAGAGTGCGGTGGTGGAGGAGAGCACTGGGGGGGCAGGAGAGTGCGGTGGTGGAGGAGAGCACTGGGGGGGCAGGAGAGTGTGGTGGTGGAGGAGACCACGGGGGGGAGAGTGCGGTGGTGGAGGGGAGCACTGGAGGGGGGGCAGGAGAGTGTAGTGGTGGATGGGAGCACTAGAGGGGGGGCAGGAGAGTGTGGTGGTGGAGGAGACCACTGGGGGGGAGAGTGTGGTGGTGGAGGAGAGCACTGGGGGGGGCAGGACAGTGAGGTGGTGGAGGAGAGCACTGGGGGGGGGGCAGGAGAGTGTGGTGGTGGAGGAGAGCACTGAGGGGGAGGGGGAAGGAGAGTGTGGTGGTGGAGGAGAGCACTGTGGGGGAGGGGGCAGGAGAGTGTGATGGTGGAGGAGAGCACTGGAGGGGGTGGCAGGAGAGTGTGGTGGTGGAGCAGACCACTGGGGGGGGGCAGGAGAGTGCGGTGGTGGAGGAGAGCACTGGGGGGGACAGGAGAGTGTGGTGGTGGAGGAGAGCACTGGGGGGTCAGGAGAGTGCGGTGGTGGAGGAGAGCACTGGGGGGGGCAGGAGAGTGTGGTGGTGGAGGAGAGCACTGGGGGGGCGGTGAGAGTGCGGTGGTGGAGGAGAGCACTGGGGGGGGCAGGAGAGTGTGGTGGTGGAGGAGAGCACTGTGGGGGAGGGGGCAGGAGAGTGTGGTGGTGGAGGAGAGCACTGGAGGGGGAGGCAGGAGAGTGTGGTGGTGGAGGAGACCACTGGGGGGGCAGGAGAGTGCGGTGGTGGAGGAGAGTACTGGGGGGGCAGGAGATTGCGGTGGTGGAGGAGAGCACTGGGGGGGGCAGGAGAGTGTGGTGGTGGAGGAGACCACGGGGGGGCAGGAGAGTTCGGTGGTGGAGGAGAGCACTGGGGGGGAGAGTGCGGTGTTGGATGGGAGCACTGGAGGGGGGGCAGGAGAGTGTGGTGGTGGAGGAGACCACTGGGGGGGCAGGAGAGTTCGGTGGTGGAGGAGAGCACTGCAGCCCCCCCCCCCTCAATCCTCCTATCCAGGCACTGTGGCACGGATGGGCATCTACTCCTCTGGATCACAGCGCTGGCTCTGTGTTCGGCCGCCGCTCTGTAACACAGTCCCGCCCCCCCAGACCGTCTCATGTGATAGGCGGAATGTGATTCTCTCTACTATCACACGAGCTGGTCTGGGGGGGCGGGACTGTGTTACAGACGGCCGCCGAACACAGAGCCAGCGCTGTGAACCAGAAGAGAGAGCGGAGGATGCACCATGGCGGCGGGGGCGGCAACACCTTGGGGATTCCAGGGGGGGGCTCTTGACCCCCCTTGCCCCCTGCTGCGGACACCCATGATGACTAAGGTGAAGCGTTTCAATCGTGGAGAAAACTCAGGATTCCATCACTGTACGTGTTGTACCAGAAGATCACAAGTTTGGCCATCCCACCCAGGCACCCCCAATGGGATCTAACTGTGCCCGGGTGGGAAGTTGACCCATACAGCTGTGGTCATCATGGTAGCCATCTCTGGAGTGTGTGCGTCAGTGGTCTGAATCCATTAATGCAGTCCAGGTCAGTCACCCGTGTCTGATTGCAATGCAATAGGGGAAAATAAAGGATCTGTCCGTAAGATCTTTACATGAACACAGGGAGGGGAGGCAAGGTGAGGAGGGGGTTCGAGTGGGGGGGTGCAGGGGGGTACGTCTGTCGGAAGGGTACCTGGCGCCGCTCCTTGCGTGATCGAGAGGTCTCCCTGTCCTTTTAACCAGATGTCCTTCCTCATTCTTCATGGGGCCAATATGGTCTGTCCTCCCTTTTTTACTGTTTACATACTTAAAGAATTTCTTGGGATTTTTTTTGCTCTCCTCTGCTATGTGTCTTTCATATCCTATCTTAGCCATCCTTATTGCACCCTTACATATCGTGTTGCATTCTTTATAAAGTCTGAATGCTGATGATTGAAAGAGTTAATCATGTGTCTAGGGTGGTCCCTTCAACCTCTCAGACCTTAGATCCAATGTATTGTATAAATTCAGAGCGCTCTGGAATCAATTCTCAAAGGACAAATAAAACCACACACACACACCATGGCGTCCTTCAAGAACTAATTGTATTGAGTTATTACAAAGCGATTGATATAGTAAATTTCGCGTCACACAGAATAAGACATGCGCAGTAGACATCAAGACGATTACAGCTGGTCAAGACAAAACGCTATTGTTCTTTGTTCTAAGCTAGCTAAATTAATATGAGAAAAAGATAAGAGACAGTACATGATTTCTTCAGTAGCTAAAGGAATGCTGAGAAAATGTGTGAAAGTTTTAGATAAGTGTGTGAGAACAAATGAGTTAGAAGAATCTCATGTTGAGACAGTTATCTGAGAAGTTAAAGGGATGTTCAAACTGTACATATTGTAAAATGGAAGTTTGTGAATATTAAGATGGCTGACAGAAACAAGATGGATAACCTTTCAACCCCCTCTTAAGTCATGGAATGACTTTCTACAGATCCGCAGCCTCCTGAAATCTACAGTTCTTGCTACGTTTGTTATATTCATTTACATAAAGCTGCAGATATTGTGTATATGCGTGAGAAGGTTGGTCTGGTGTAGTACATTTGCTAATACAAAGTAGAATAAGCTTGAAAATCAGGTAGCCTAACAATAGTACTATGATAATCATAATCACTATGTCCTTTAACCATGAAAACATTCCACCTAAACCCAAACTAGAAAAGGAGTTCCATCCATAATTACCTATGTCCCTTGCTTGTTTCATTAATTCATTTACCTGTGTTCGGTGTTGATTAATAACATCATAGTATTCTGGGATTTCCAGGCTGGTATTGTGAAACCATGTACAACATTCATAATCTTGGGTCATTTTGCATAAACCTGTCAGAGCTGCAGTCATGCTTTCAATAGCCAATTTGTGTAACTCTAGTTGTCTTCTAATTGCTTTGAGCTCGACATTGAGTAGTCCTATATCTTGAGAGTTTTTTTCCATAACATAATTTATTAGACTAGTGTAGTTATTTAATTTGTCCATCATGGTTATGCCCCATCCTGTCCAGGATGGAAACCATGTCCATGACTTATCTGAAGTAGAAAACATAGGTGGGTTTTCTCTCTTGTATTTATAAGTTAACCTATGTACTGGACTTGAAGTCACTTGCATGTGATGTTCCTGATTCTGGCCTAGGGCTGACATGACTGGTACCAACTGTGCTAAATAACACCATCCTTTCACTCCTGCGGGGATCCATGGGTAACAAATTTTAGCACAGCATACGTATGTATTGTTTCCCAATGAAAAACTTCTTAGAGAACTGCGTTGGGGCTCAGTTCCAGCCTCAAATGCAGCACTAACAAGTTTACTCACAAGTATCCCAGAGGTTGTGTTCCTGTATGTAGTAAGTTCACTAATGGTGTTGTTAAGGGATTGATTTTTGTAACTACACATATGACCTATGATAATGTTACTGGTGTGGAAGGGAATACCCTTTAAAATGTTAAATACAGACTTGGAACACATACCTATTCCGTTGGATGTATTGCCTAACTGAACACACCACTCGGGTTCATGTGTCCTTCCTAAAGTGTAAAACATAATACTCTGATTGCAGTACCCTTCTGAGACATTCTTAATACTTAAGACTAGAGTATTTTCCAATAATGACTTGAGGTTTAGAGGGACAGCTAAAAGTGGGATCTTAGCAGTTTCTGGGTGCAACTTACTACAAATCCAGCATTTTTCATATCCTGACTTTCTAGCATAAGCATATTTAAATTTTAACAGTAACATTTTTCCAGAAAAACTTGTTTCTTTGATCAATTCATTAGAGACATCTCTTTTACTGCGATTTCTGAGGTGAAAATCAGTATGGTTGGTGTGTTTTTCGCTTTTACCACATATGAGTTTCAAGGCACCTAAGTCATCAGGATGAAAGATACAGTTAGTTATTATCCACACTGGGACAAAGATCAGAAGTAGAAACATCACCAGAAGGCAAAAGGCCTTCCCAGAAGTCTGTGGTGAAATGAGTGACATCACTGTCCTTTATGTCTGTGCTTGTCTTTTGAGGACTTAAAACACCTGCTTCACCTCTTTTCAGCCTTTCTTCAATTCCTGGGCTTAGATCAACCTTCTTTACTCTGCTGGCATGGATCCAAGTAGGACTTTCCTCTGTAAGGATGGCGGTCCTGGTGACGGCTACCACTTTGGTCACTGGTCCGAATGGAACCTCTTGTGGCTTTCGACCTTTCTGAAGCCTCTGGACCACAACTTGAACACCGACCTGGAATGGGTGGGTTGGTACCTGTGAAGAAGGAGAGGTGCGAGCAACTCTTCTTTCAACAATATCAAGAGTTTCAATCAGTTTTTTTACATATTCCTCCTGTATTTGTTCCAAATCACCTTTCTCTACCATCAAGGGATGATTAGCCCACGGTGTGAGGAATGGCCTACCCATGAGTACCTCAAAGGGGGAATAACCCGTCACACTGTGAGGGGTCATTCTGATTTCAGCTAATACAGCTGGGAGAACTTTTTTCCACTTGCCAAAATTCCCACCCGTAGCTTTCCTTATCCTGTCTTTTAATTGTTCTATTCATTCTCTCTACAATTCCTAAACTCTGTGGATGGTAGGGGAGGTGAAATTTCCAGTCTATTTTTAGTACTTTTACAAGATCTTGGCAGATTTTAGCTGTGAAAGCTGGGCCATTGTCTGAATTTATTTGCAATGGACATCCCCATCTAGGAATAATTTCCTGTGTGAGGATCTTCACTACAGTTTGTGCATTTTCATTGTTGGTGACAAAAATTTCTGGCCAGTGTGACATGTCCACTATGACCAAAAGGTATTGTTGTTTCTTTCCTTCTTTGGGCATATGTGTAAAGTCTATCTGTAAATGGGTAAACGGTGTTGTTGGGTACTCAAGATGTTCATGCTTTGATTTCTTTGGGTTGGTTGGATTGTTCCTAATGCAAGTGACACATCTCCTTACAAAAGCTTTGACTAGATTAGGTAATCCTGCAATGAAAAAATCTGCATCTAGAAGTTCACATGTGGCCTGCCATCCCTTGTGACCCAGTCCATGGTATTGTGCAATAAACAGGGGGGCGCTAGCAACAGGAATACACGGCTTCCCCTCTTTGCAGATGAATCCTGTTTTAGGATCCTTTTGTACCATCCCATCACAGTTCCATTGTGCAATATCATCAGGGGTGGCAAAAGCCTGTAGTTCCGTGAGCCAATGTGTCTCTTTCAGGGAACATGGCTGAGGTGTTAGCATGGGCATTTGAATGTTTGCCTTTTGTGTAGATGCAGCTTCTTTAGCTATTCTGTCAGCTAGTGCATTACCTTTGGCTATATCAGTCATTTGGCCTGTATGTGCCTTACAGTGCATTATAGCTAGTTTTGAAGGCAACTGAATTGCATCTAGTAATGCTGTGACTAGGTCAGAGTGTGAGATGCTCCTTCCATCTGCTGCCACATATCCTCTGCGAAGCCATATTACACCATGGTCCCAGACCACGCCATGAGCATACCTGGAATCGGTGTAAATGTTTACCTCTTTTCCTGCAAACAGCTGGCATGCACGGGTTAATGCTATCAATTCAGCAGCTTGTGCAGACTGATAGGGTATTGGATTGGCCTCGAGGACAGTATCCAGCAGTTGGACAACAGCATATCCTGCATGATAGACATTATCACTTGGTCTGCTGCAAGAGCCATCAACAAAAACCGTTTGTGCAGTAGGAATTGGTACTGAAAGCATATCTGCTCTAGGTGAAGTGTCCTGATGTATTGATTGTGTACAGTCATGAGGTGGTGGTAAGTCATCCTGTTCTCCTTTAAGACCTAATAAGGCATTCAAAATTGGAGCTGGGCCAGAGTTTATGTTTGAACTTTTTATTTTCAGGTTTGGATTGGACAGGAGGATGACTTCATACCCACTCAATCTTTGTGCTGACATATGCTGAGTATGTAAAGTTTTGAGGAGTGTGGTAACGTTGTGTGAAGTGTGTAAAGTAGTGTTATGGCCCAAGGTAAATGGTGCTGCCAACTCTACAACCATAGAACAAGAAGCCAACGCTCTGAGACAAGCAGGCATGGCTTGCACCTGTACTGGAACCACCTTTGAGAAAAAAGCTACAGGGTGCAGTCTCCCACCATGTTCCTGGGCCAGTACTCCTGCCATGGTTCTGCAATTTTCCCTAGCAAACAAGTGAAACATTTTGCTAAAATCAGGGAGGCCGAGGCTCGGGCTGGTAACCATTGCACTTTTCAACATGGTAAAAGCATTTAACATTTCATCAGACCATTTTACAATATCAGACATTTCAGAGAGGGTTGCTTGTCTCAATATATTGTCATAGAAAGAACAGTCAGGTATCCATTGGCGGCAGTAACCAATCATTCCAAGAAAGGTTAGCAGGTCTTTCTTGGTAAGTGGGCGGGGCAGACCCACTATAGCAACAGTTCTTTTGTGACTGACATTCCTAACTCCCGGAGACAGCACAAACCCTAGGTACTCAACCTCCTGTTTACACCATTGTAATTTTTTCTTAGACACTTTGTGACCACACGTATGTAACCATTTCAATAAGGATAGGCTATCAGCTCGGCAGTCCTCCTCTGAAGAACTACAAATCAAAAGATCATCAACATATTGCAGCAGTACAGAACCATGAGGGGCAGTCCAAGGCCTGAGGGTGGCTTGGAGTACTATAGAATAGACCACAGGTGAGTCTATATATCCCTGGGGCATTCTACACCAGGTAAACTGGCGATTGTGTTGGTCAATCGACACAGTAAAAGCAAAGAGTGGCCTTGTCTCCTTGTCTACAAGGACAGAGAAAAAAGCATTCTTTAAATCAATTACAGTAAAACATTTGGCTGTTTCTGGAATGGAGGACAGTAGTGATGGAACATCAGGTACAATGGGTGCTATTAGGACTATGAGGTCATTTATGGCCCTCAAGTCCTGTACAAATCTGAAGGAGCCATCCGGCTTCTTTACAGGGTCAACAGGTGTGTTGTATGGAAAAATAATTTCCTCCAGGATTCCATCCTGCAGAAACGTTTTCACCATTGGCACTATGCCATCCATCTTTTCTTTAGAGAGTGGATACTGTTTGTGATAGATAGGAAATGCACCTTCTTTGAGAGTGGCCTTGTATGGTGTGCATGAAACAAGTCCTACATCCAGATCTGATGTAGACCAGAACTGGGGGTCTATATCCTCAAAATCTTCATCACTATTTTGTTGTGACAGCATCAATAAACCTGGTTTGCATGCTACTATAGTGATTTTATCTGAGGAAATGTCTAGACCTCCTTCTGAGTTGGTTCTAATTGTGATTCCTAGTGGCCCAAACAAGTCTCTTCCCAGCAAATTTACAGGACACCTTGGTATTATCCTGAAAGAATGTGTGCATATGGTGTACCCTTCATCATCTTCTATTGGTAGGGGTGGAGTCCTATATGTTTTTGTCAGTATCCCATTAATTCCCAAAGAGGGTTCCGCTGGTTCCCACTTGCCTCTGAAATGATCTTCACAAACAGTACTCCTAGTGGCCCCGCTATCAACGAGATGGGGGAGGAGTCTCCCATTTATTGAAATAGCAACCATTGGACTGTCAGTGAAATCATCTGAGACAAAAGGAAAAGCTGGGAAACTACCCTCCGGGCCCCATCATTGTTGTTGATTTCCCCATTTGATTGGAAATGTTGGACCTTGTTGGATGGATGCCTGTGGTTGTTGTGTCTGGTTAGGGACAGAGCTGGAATCAGGAGTCTGAGTAGCGGTGGGGTGAGGACACTGACTCACCCAGTGATCCTCAGCACCGCAATTGAAACATCCATTGTTTCTAGAGCGACTCATCCCTCTTCCATTTCTGCCTTTAAATCTGCCTCTAAAACTTCCTCTGCCTCCAATGTTCCCCTTTGTATTCCCTTGAACATGTTGTGTGGAGACAGGTGACGGCTTTGGTATATCAAAACAACCTGCTGCATCTTTCTGTGAAAGAGCTTTGCCAAAGTCAGTTCTAGAAAGTGTTGACCATTCAGTAATCATTTGTTTGACTGGGACCACTAAATGGGGTTTGAGATTACTCAGGAAAGTCTGGATCAATAATGGATCCAAAGTTGTCACAATACCCAAACCGGCTTTCTGTCCATCCTGCCATATGATCCACCCAAGGGTTAACTAGGCATTGCTCCATTTCATTTTCCTATGAAAACAAAACAATTTATCATGCTTGACTGCCACCTAACGGTGCAGACAATCAGACAATGGTGTGAATCAGACAATTAGACAATACCTCAACTTAGATTCCTTTAACAAAAAATATCAGTACTGTCCGTGTTACTTTTTTATACTAATACAGCTACAATCACTTCAAGTCTGTAACAGAATACATTTGGAACAAGTTCAAGAGTATTTCAGACATACAATAAACACACAATTTTGCTCATTTTGTTTCAGACAAATTTAAATCACAGATGAATTTAACTTGCAATGTACATTAATCTGTTTATCTTTCACAAAATAGCTTTACCCAAATTGTAACTTTATAACCTTCAGGAATACCACTCACCAAGTATGCCTTTTGGTTCTGGAAACAAAATAGCAGTTCACATATACACACTCAGCGCAATTCATTCAGCGTTATACTTTTAAAGCAAAGCAGTTATACAATCATACACAAAGTTTACACAATACATTGATCATCAGTCACCAGTTCTGTCCCGAACAGAACTAAAACTCTAGAGTACTCTGTAAATTTTTCTAAGGTCACCAAAACCTATTCTTCTAAGGTCACAAGACCTTTTCAAGTGTCCCCAAAACACTATATGACCCCTAAGGTCATGACCGGTCAACTTATCTATACTTATGAGAGGTTCTATAACCCAACAGCAATTTCTGTGGGATGGAAGCCAAGTCACACACCTGACACCTGGACACCGGCAAGTCAATTTCACTCAATAAGAATAGAATTCACTTACCGAGCCGTTAAAAGTAGCTTTCCAAGTCCATTAAGGGTAAATAAACATCCATCCCGGAAGAGCCCCCAGTGCTGAAAGGGTTAATCCTGTGTCTAGGGTGGTCCCTTCAACCTCTCAGACCTTAGATCCAATGTATTGTATAAATTCAGAGCGCTCTGGAATCAATTCTCAAAGGACAAATAAAACCACACACACACACCATGGCGTCCTTCAAGAACTAATTGTATTGAGTTATTACAAAGCGATTGATATAGTAAATTTCGCGTCACACAGAATAAGACATGCGCAGTAGACATCAAGACGATTAAAGCTGGTCAAGACAAAACGCTATTGTTCTTTGTTCTAAGCTAGCTAAATTAATATGAGAAAAAGATGAGAGACAGTACATGATTTCTTCAGTAGCTAAAGGAATGCTGAGAAAATGTGTGAAAGTTTTAGATAAGTGTGTGAGAACAAATGAGTTAGAAGAATCTCATGTTGAGACAGTTATCTGAGAAGTTAAAGGGGTATTTAAACTGTACATATTGTAAAATGGAAGTTTGTAAATATTAAGATGGCTGACAGAAACAAGATAGATGCTTAACATAACCTTTCAACCTATCTTAGCCATCCTTATTGCACCCTTACATATCGTGTTGCATTCTTTATAAAGTCTGAATGCTGATGATGATCCCTCAACTTTGCATTATTTGAAGGCCTTCTCCTTTGCTTTTATATGCATTTTTACATTGGAGTTAAGCCATCCAGGACTTTTGTTTGCTCTGTTAAATGTATTACCCAATGGGATGCATTGGCTAATGCCCTTATTTAATATGCTCTTAAAGCAAACCCATCTCTCCTCCGCGTTCTTTGTTCCTAAGATTTTATCCCAATTTATGCCTTCTAGTAAGGTTGGCAGTTTAGGGAAGTTGGCTCTTTTGAAATTCAGTATCCTTGTATTCCCCTTATGTTTCCTATTTGTGTGATTTATACAGAAGCCAATTGACCTGTGATCGCTGTTACCTAAATTTCCCTGTATTTCCACATCCGCGATCAGGTCTGTATTGTTGCTAATCAGTAGATCCAGTAGTGCTTTATCTCTAGTTGGTGCGTCTACCATCTGACCCATAAAACTGTCCTGCAAGACATTTAGGAACTGGCGAGCCTTAGATGAATGCGCGGTTCCCTGCGTCCAGTCTATGTCTGGATAATTAAAATCCCCCATTATCATAACACTTCCCATCCTTGCCGTTAATCCAAATTGTGATAGGAGATCTGTCTCCCCTTCCTCCCTCAGGTTAAATTAGGGGGTCTATAGCATGCTCCCAGTATTTATTTTCCCCTTAGCTTTATCCCTTTGGAGCTTTACCCATAAGGATTCCACCTCCTCCCTAGCTCCCTTAGTGATGTCATCTCTCTTATTCACTTGTACATTATTCTTGATATATAGGCATACCCCTCCCCCTTTTTTACCTTCTCTATCCTTGCGTTAAAGGGTATACCCTTGAATGTTTGCCAGCCAATAATGAGAGCTGTTGAACCAATGAGAGCTGTTGAACCAATTCCCACAAAATCCAAATCCCCCTTGTACATGTGTCTCTAGTTCACCCATCTTGTCTGCCAGGCTCCTGGCATTGGTGAACATGCCACGTAGTTTAGTTGCATATTATCCTCTTATTGAGTGTTCCGAGATTGCAACTAGGCCTTGCTACTATACATAATAGACAAAAATGCAGCGCTCGATGGGTTCCAGCATTAAGAGGTTGTTATAAGTCATGTAAACAATCAAATATATTTATTGGATTCACATGAAGTGAAAATTTTAATTTTAATTTTCACTTCATGTACATCCAATAAATATATTTGATTGTTTACATGACTTATAACAATCTCTTATTGCTGGAACCCATTGAGCGCTGCATTCTTGTTTATTTGTTATTCACTTCCCTCCAGGAATTGGCGGCTGCACTGGACTCTGGCCTTTTAATATAATACCAGTCAGACAATACAATGGTTCTATTATGATGTCAGTTCTAGCGCTTAAGAATTTATATTGTTTTTCTCTTGTTACTATACTTACCTTGTGTTTATGTGCTTTGGTCAACCTACCACTAATGCCCTCAATACTGCCCTCTGGAATATGTTCCGCACTGACTATCTCTACCTCTGGACCCCCCTCCCCCATCGCCTAGTTTAACCACTTAAGGACCAGGCCTCTTTTTCGGACTTGGTGTTTCCATGTTTAAAACAGTTTTTTTTGCTAGAAAATTACTTAGAACCCCCAAACATTTTATATTGTTTTTTTTCTAACACCCTAGAGAATAAAATGGCGGTCATTGAAATACTTTTTTTCACACCGTATTTGCGCAGCGGTCTTAGAAGCACACTTTTTTTGGAAAAAATTCACTTTTTTGAATAAAAAAATAAGACAACTGTAAAATTAGCCCAATTTTTTTTTATACTGTGAAAGATAATGGTATGCCGAGTAAATTGATACCCAACATGTCACGCTTCAAAATTGCGCCCGCTCGTGGAATGGCGTCAAACTTTTAGCCTCAAATCTCCATAAGCGACATTTAAAAAATTCTACAGGTTGCATTTTTTGCGTTACAGAGGAGGTCTAGGGCTAGAATTATTGCTCTCGCTCTACCGATCGCTGTGATACCTCACATATGTGGTTTGACCACCGTTTTCATATGCGGACGCTACTCACGTATGCGCTCGCTTCTGTGCGCAAGCTCATCGTAACGGGGTGTTTTTAAAAAAAAAATTTTTTTTTTCTTATTTATTTTAATTTATTTTATTGATTTTTACACTTTTTAAAAAAAATAAAATAAAATGGATCACTTTTATTCCTATTACAAGGAATGTAAACATCCCTTGTAATAGAAAAAAGCATGACAGGTCTTCTTAAATATGAGATCTGGGGTCAAAAGGTCCTCAGATCTCATATTTGGGCTAAAATGCAAAAAAAAAAAAAAAAAAAAAAAAAAAGAAAATCTGACATTTAAAAAAAATATATACCTTTAAGAGGTATGGGCGGAAGTGACGTTTTGACGTCGCTTCCACCCTCCTATGGTATAGAGACGAGTGGGGGCCATCTTAGCCTCACTTGTCTCTATGCCCAGCCGACGGAAGGACCCGATCGCCTCCGCCGCTACCGACGGCTCCGGTAAGCGGCGGAAGGTGCGGGAGGGCGGCGGGAGGGGGGGTGGCACCTCTCCCGCCGCCGATAGCGGTGATCTCGCGGCGAATCCGCCACGGAGACCACCATTATCGTACAGCCGACCGCCGCCTGAAGAGATGGATATCTCGGTTGTGGCAGCAGCTGCTGCCGTTACCGAGATATCCCTCTTCAAAAAATGGACGTACATCGTCGTGCGGCGGTCGGCAAGTGGTTAAAAACCCCTCTAACTTTTTGGCCATCTTCATTCCCAGCTGATCTGCACCCTCCTCATTTAGGTGTACCGGTTATCGACTGAGAAGTCATCCCAGTCCTCCAGAAACCCAAACCCCTCCTTACAACATCAGCTCTTCAGCCACTTGTTTACTTCTCTAATCTCCTTCTGCCTTTCTGGTGGGGCTCAATATACCGGTAGTATTCCTGAGAATACTACCTTGGAGGTCCTTTTCCTCAATATAGCTCCTAAGTCCCTAAAATCGTTCTTTAGGACACTCCATCTGCCTCTGACTTTGTCATTGGTGCCAACATGCACCATGACAGCTAGGTCTTCCTCAACCCCTCCCAGTAACCTGTTCACCAGATCCATGAAGTGCCGAACCCGAGCGCCCATTAGACAACATACCGTTCAGCACCTCAGGTCTTTTTCACAGATTGCCCTCTCTGTCTTTCTAAGAATTGAGTGTCCTACCGCCAGAATCTATCTTTACTTTCCCTTTTCTTCCCCCCCTCCCCCACTCTCACTGAAGGTGTTGGGACCTGGGACCTCTGGTGTGTCTGGCAGTGACTCTGCTTGCTGAGCCACCTGGAATGCTGGACAGCTCCTTGGACAATTCCTTGAATGATCTCGTCTTGAATCTTGTTTGCCTTGAACCTTGAACCCTTTGCTCCTCCCATGAACTTCCTGATTTAAGCCATGTCCCTGCACTTCCTGGTTGCCAGAATATTGTGCCTTCACCAGCCAATATCTTGCTCCTATCTCTCCTGCTTCCGACCGTATCCTCGCTACAATTCGTTACCAACATTTGGCTTGTTCCTGGACTACGCTTCTGCTGAATCCCAACCTGCAACTATTTGTTACCGACTTTTGGCTTGTTTCTCAACTACGCTTCTGCTTGATCCCTACCTGCTATATCTGCTACCAGACCCCCGGCTTGCTCACCTCCTGGTGGGGCTATCCTGAGGACCGCGACCTGGCACTAACACGCAGCCAAGCCCATCCCCACCTTTGGGAGCTCTGGTGAATACCAGTTAGTGCTTAGACCCCGCACCTCAGGTGAACCCGTGTCATCAGCCAGGGTGACCCGTGTGAATATCTGCTCTGCTGCTATAGCTACTGGCCTCTGAGCCTGACTCCAGATCGTGACAGAATATTCTGGCCGAAAACATGGAGGCCGTTGTAGCAGCGGCCGTGGCTCCTCTCAGGGTTCAAATCGCTGAGTTACAGGCATTTGGTGTTGACTACCAGGAAAAATTTTCTGAATTACAAATTGAAGTGAAAGGTCTACAAGAGGAAATCCTTGATCTACACAAACAATTGCGGGATTTTCATGCCCGAGATACTGCTGCCATAGAAACTAATGCACGAATGCCCCTACCACTCAAGTTTAGCGGAGACCGCCGCCATTATAGAGGATTCCTTAATCAATGTCGTATATACTTTCAGATGCAACCTGCTGCATTCACTTCTGACAGGAAAAAGGTGCTGTTTATTATCAACCTCCTGACTGAGGAAGCCTTAGCCTGGGCCTCCCCTTATGTGGAGAAAGATGATGTCATCCTGGATAATTTTGATTCTTTTGTGACTGCGATGAACCAAGTTTTCGATGATCCTAACCGCTGTGCTACTGCTGAGGCAAAATTGCACAAACTACGGCAGGGAAGACGCTCTGTTGCAGAGTACACAACTGAATTCTGACGTTGGATCTCAGATACCAATTGGAATCCAGCAGCACAAAAGAGTCAGTTCCGTCAAGGACTCTCGGAAAAAGTAAAAGATGAGCTTGCCAGAGTAGAAAGTCCTGATGACCTTGAAGCTTTTATTAAATTATGTATTCGAATTGATCAGAGACTTACTGAAAGGAGAAAGGAGAGACTGGGAATCCTAGGCAGTAATGGTGGCATGCGTTTTTCTACTACTCAGTATCCTCCTAAGGGTCCAAGAGTTTTTCCTGATAATGACACTCCTGAACCTATGCAGGTGGATGCTATTAAAAGATCTATTACTACTAAAGAAAAACGAAGTTCAGAAAACATATGTCTTTATTGTGGAGACTCTGGACATTATGCAGTTAATTGTCCCAATAAATTTAAAAGAACAATTGCAGCAACGGATGTTACAGTATCTGAACAAATAAACTCAATTTCTCAGTCCATCTCTCCTTTGATTCAGGAAGCAAATAAAGTTAATTCTTTATCAACTCATTTTGTCATCCCTATAAAGCTTATTGTTGAAAGCAATGAAATACCTTGCTCTGCTATGCTGGACTCAGGGGCTGGGGGAAACTTCATCGACATCGAATTTGCCCAAAGTAATAACATTCAAATAAGAAATAAACTCGCCCCAATTGATATGGAAACTGTGGATGGCTCACCTTTGACTTCAGGCCCTGTTACCCACGAGACAATCCCACTTAAACTCCTAATTGAAACTGACCATCAGGAGACTATCAGCTTTGAGCTGATTACATCACCCAAGTTCCCTATTATCCTGGGCATTCCTTGGTTCTCTATCCATAATCCCTCCATCAACTGGGAGACACGTTCTTTAAGCTTTACATCTGACCATTGTAAGAAACATTGCAAAGAATCTTATCAAATAAGCCCTCCACCAACCCAAGATTTACAAGCAGTTTTGGCAACTATCCAGTCATACGACAAGCTACCTCCACAATAAAAACAGTGTAGCGCTTCAATGATAGTAAACGTGATCAACATAAAAAATAATAATATGTCAAAAATCACATAAATATAAATGCCTAGAGAAAAGTCCAACATTGGGCGCTCATTCCACTATGTAGCTGGCATGGGGGTGACCGAACCGTCACAGAGAAAGAAGGTAAAACACTAGGCGAATGTATTCATATGGATCTGCTTGACTGTAAACATCAGTAAAGAGTGGATAAATACTTCTTACCGGAACAGTTGGACTCACACAGTCATATGACGGTTGAGTCTAGAAAGCTTGAGGTCACAATCTGGGACCAAGGAGTATAAGGAGGGAGATCTGTTGAGCTGGTGGAGGAGCTCCAGGCGGTTGTAGGCCCAATAGTGGATCTTTACAGATGGAACGTCAAGGTAGTCAAACTCAGACGCAGCCTGTTGTACCAATACTCCAATCTCCCCCGAATGGGGAGGGAAATGATGTGAAGGTTTAAACCAAAGGAACAGAAAAAATGAAAAAGAAAAAAAGGCTCCACATGGTGCGGGTCAAACGATATAAAAAAGTTGATTTATTGAAGTCCCTCATATTTAGCATAATGATGTAGAAATATACACGCCCTTGCTCTGTAGACGCGAGTTCCTTTTTACCACTCCCACACCTAGTCACATGGTATACACATTGAGGGATTAGTGGAACCTTTCCTGTCTTACTGCACGTCATGATGTTTATGATCATTCGATCGCAACTCTAAATAAAAGATCAGTACGTATGAACTGTCATCATGGTTAATTATACATATTCTCTGGTTACAGATTGCTAGTATAACAAGTAAGAGACATCCAAATTACACAATGACAGATCCTTATCAGACACTATTACTGAGACTTTCACATCTCCATTCATGATACAACACATATGTAAAGTAGTCTTTTTAGGTGACGTTATAACGTAGTCTATGTATAGTTAACAATACATGTCTGATATTTTTTGTGTACTAGAGCTGCAAGTTTTTTGTGTATACTTCGCGTGTGCATTGAATTTCCCTGCATTTATATGTCTGATGAGGCTATGAATAATGCAGATGCGGACTATTACTTTCAGATTTAGGTGCAATGCAGTTTATGTATAATTAACGATACATGTCTGATTTCTTTGTACCGGTATTGGATGTGTTTTTTGTATATGTTTTATATATATGTTGAATTTTTTTGCATCTATATGTCCGATGAGGCTATGAATAATGCAATCTATTCACAGCTATCCATGCGCGAGCATGGTGGCTAATTTTTTCTATAAATTTTTTCTATATATTTTTATATTTTTTATCGTTAACAACATTAATTTAATAGCCTGCATGAGTGACATCTCTAGATGCTATTTATAATTGCTTATTGTGTTTGAACATGTTTACTCTGACTTGACCAAACTGTTCACTGTATCTTTAAGATGTTGTCTGAGATGGGATTCTCCGCCCCTTGGTAGGCGGAACTTCTCTCTCATTCCTTATATATTTGTCAGCAATGTGGTGGGTTCCAACATGCCCCAGTTGAAGACACATATGTCGAAACGCGTCGGGCGAGCTGTTGGCACCCCACATTGCTTTTAATTTCATTTTATATTTTTTATGTGATCACCAAGTCATTAATTACCTTTTGACTTCAATAAATCAACTTTTTTATATCGTTTGACCCGCACCATGTGGAGCCTTTTTTTCTTTTTCATTTTTTCTGTTCCTTTGGTTTAAACCTTCACATCATTTCCCTCCCCATTCGGGGGAGATTGGAGTATTGGTACAACAGGCTGCGTCTGAGTTTGACTACCTTGACGTTCCATCTGTAAAGATCCACTATTGGGCCTACAACCGCCTGGAGCTCCTCCACCAGCTCAACAGATCTCCCTCCTTATACTCCTTGGTCCCAGATTGTGACCTCAAGCTTTCTAGACTCAACCGTCATATGACTGTGTGAGTCCAACTGTTCCGGTAAGAAGTATTTATCCACTCTTTACTGATGTTTACAGTCAAGCAGATCCATATGAATACATTCGCCTAGTGTTTTACCTTCTTTCTCTGTGACGGTTCGGTCACCCCCATGCCAGCTACATAGTGGAATGAGCGCCCAATGTTGGACTTTTCTCTAGGCATTTATATTTATGTGATTTTTGACATATTATTATTTTTTATGTTGATCACGTTTACTATCATTGAAGCGCTACACTGTTTTTATTATCCTATTTGTTGAACTTTGTTTGTTTTTGGTGTTGGCTGCTCTTCTGGCTATTGTGGCCATTCTTCACTTATAACAAATCACAGCGCAGTGTTTTTCTTTTTAATTGTACCTCCACAATATCTTGAGTTTCGGTACATTTGTGATAAAAAGAACGCAGATCAGCTGCCTCCTCATCGCTCTTATGATTGTCCCATTGAATTGCTTCCAGGGGCAGAAATACCATTTGGTCGCCTTTATTCTTTATCAGAACCTGAACTGAAAGTGCTCAGGGAGTGGATTAATGAGAATCTTGAGAAGGGTTTTATCAGACACTCAACCTCTCCTGCTGGGGCAGCCTTATTCTTCGTGACGAAAAAGGACTCCACCCTGCGTCCGTGTATTGACTACAGAGATTTAAATAAGATCACTATTAAGAATCGCTATCCACTCCCACTGATTCCAGAAATGCTTGAGAGACTCCGCTCTGCCAAGCTCTTTACCAAATTAGATTTACAGGGGGCATACAACCTTGTCCGCATTCGTCCCGGAGATGAATGGAAAACTGCTTTCAGAACCAGATATGGACATTTTGATTCGTTGGTCATGCCCTTTGGGCTTTGCAATGCTCCTGCAACTTTTCAACATTTTATTAATGATGCTTTTCGAGATTTGCTTGATCAGTTGTAATAGCATATTTGGATGACATTCTCATTTTCTCTGATACTTTGGAAGAACACCGCAAGCATGTCTGTATTGTTTTCAAGAGATTAAGGCAAAATCAACTTTACATAAAATTAGAGAAATGCGAGTTTGAACAAACTCAGATCCAGTTCTTGGGATACATAATATCTTCTGAAGGGGTAAGCATGGATCCCGATAAGATCAAAGCTATGGTGGATTGGCCCGCCCCTAAGAATGTTAAAGAGATACAGCGATTTGTTGGATTTGCCAACTTTTACAGAACATAGTTCCACATCCCAAAGCCCATTTTTCTTAAACACCGGGTATCATCCAGTTTTTATTCCTGATCTCCCCATCTCAACTTCAATTCCTGCTGTTACCAACAGACTACCGTATATACTCGAGTATAGGCCGACCCGAGTATAAGCCGAGGCCCCCAATTTACCCCCAAAAAACTGGGAAACCTATTGACTCGTGTATAAGCCGAGGGTGAGATATGCCTGTCCATCCCTGTGTGTGTGTCCATCCATCCATCCATCCCTGTGTGTGTGTCCATCCATCCATCCATCCCTGTGTGTGTGTGTGTCCATCCATCCATCCATCCCTGTGTGTGTGTGTGTGTCCATCCATCCATCCATCCCTGTGTGTGTGTCCGTCCATCCATCCATCCATCCATCCATCCCTGTGTGTGTGTCCGTCCATCCATCCATCCATCCATCCCTGTGTGTGTGTCCATCCCTGTGTGTGTGTCCATCCATGTGTGTGTGTGTGTGTGTGTGTGTGTGTGTGTGTGTGTGTGTGTGTGAGGCCTTGTGTGTCCAGCCTACCTGTGTCCCCAGCCTCCGTCCGGTCCCGAGCCTCCGTCCGGTCCCGTCCTGTCCCGAGCCGAGCCTCCGTCCGGTCCGGTCCCGTCCCGTCCCGAGACTCCGTCCGGTCCCGTCCCGTCCCGAGCCGAGCCGAGCCTCCGTCCGGTCCCGTCCCAGGATCACCGCTCTTCGTCGGCGCCCATTTTCCTGTTCAAATGCCGCGCCTCCCTGTCTGTGATAGGCGGAACACAATTTCCCAGCAGTCTGTGTTCCGCCTATCACGGCCATCCTTTCATCCTCGTCCGTAGTACGAGGATGAGCGGATGTCCGTGATAGGCGGAACACAGGCTGCTGGGAAATTCAGTGTTCCGCCTATCACAGGCGAAGGCGGAGCCGGAGGCGCGGCTTTTGAATTAGAATAGAATGGCCGCTGTCTGTCTGCTCGACACGCTGATCGAGCAGGCAGACAGCGATGACTCGAGTATAAGCCGAGGGGGGCACTTTCAGCCTCAAAAAAGAGGCTGAAAATCTCGGCTTATACTCGAGTATATACGGTAACTTCATTACATGAGATCCAGGAGAAATTGACTGATACATTGAAGGAGGCGCAGGAATATTACAAGAAGGCTGCCGACAGACATCATAGGTCTATTCCCACTTTTCAAGTAGGTGAGAAAGTTTGGTTATCTACCAAAAATTTAAAAGTTCAATTTCCATGTGCTAAGTTGGGTCAAAAGTTTATGGGACCTTTTGAGATTTCTGCTCAAATCAACTCAGTCACTTTTCACCTAAAACTTCCTGACAATATGAAGATTCACCCTGTGTTTCATATATCACTACTCAAACCATTTCATGAAAATACTTTTTCTGGAAGAATTCATCCTCCTCCTCCACCTGTTGAGGTACAGGGTGAAGAAGAATTTGTGGTGGGAAAAATTCTTGACTCCAGAATCTCTAGGAACAAATTGCAATATTTGGTTCAATGGGAAGGATATGGGCCAGAAGAAAATTCTTGGGAGCCTGAAAAGAATGTTCATGCCCCTAGATTAACAAGGGAATTCCACCAGAGGTTTCCTCAGAAACCTGGCCCTAAGACGTCCAGGGGACATCCTGGGAGGAGGGGAGTACTGTTAGGACCTGGGCTTGAACCTGGGACCTCTGGTGTGTCTGGCAGTGACTCTGCTTGCTGAGCCACCTGGAATGCTGGACAGCGCCTTGGACAATTCCTTGAATGATCTCGTCTTGAATATTGTTTGCCTTGAACCTTGAACCCTTTGCTCCTCCCATGAACTTCCTGATTTAAGCCATGTCTCTGCACTTCCTGGTTGCCAGAATATTGTGCCTTCACCAGCCAATATCTTGCTCCTATCTCTCCTGCTGCCGACCGTATCCTCGCTACAATTCGTTACCGACATTTGGCTTGTTCCTGGACTACGCTTCTGCTGAATCCCAACCTGCAACTATTTGTTACCGACTTTTGGCTTGTTTCTCAACTACGCTTCTGCTTGATCCCTACCTGCTATATCTGCTACCAGACCCCCGGCTTGCTCACCTCCTGGTGGGGCTATCCTGAGGACCGCGACCTGGCACTAACACGCAGCCAAGCCCATCTCCACCTTTGGGAGCTCTGGTGAATACCAGTTAGTGCTTAGACCCCGCACCTCAGGTGAACCCGTGTCATCAGCCAGGGTGACCCGTGTGAATATCTGCTCTGCTGCTATAGCTACTGGCCTCTGAGCCTGACTCCAGATCGTGACAGAAGGGGTTTCAGGGCTGGCTTAGCCCTTCGTTCTCTGGGATGGCTGTTGGCTAATTGCCAGCTCACATCTCTCTCTACAGTTACCCAGCTGTTCCTGATCCTTCTCATCTGACCCTGCCTACTTAAAGCTGTCCAGCTCACTTCATCTCTGCCTTCGCCCTGGTCACATCACAAGAAACCATCTCCTGCATTCCTGTTTATTTTTTTATTTTTTATTTTTTAATTTTTTTTTATTGATTTAAGTATTTTTATTTCGTTTTCCACTTTTACAAAAAACAGTAAAAAATATTTCTTATACATACTATTACAAATCACTTTGTTTAGCATTCATGTTATTTCCATTATCAACATTCATAAAAAAATAAGGGATAAGAAAGTTCACATTGGGTACCCGACTGGACCGATCCTTAATTAAAACAAAAAAACAAAAAAAAAAAAGGGAGAGCTTTCTTCACCCTAGTGATTCCAGTTATCCTCTTGTGATCTTATCTTACCCTTACTATTTCCTCTCCCCCGTGACTCCTTTTCTTAATTTCAATATGTGATATATATAAGGTTGAGATTCCTCTCCCACTATCCCCACTCCCTCCTTCCATGAATTTATATAAGTGTTAAAGAAAAAAAAAAGGGAGAGGGGGAAAAAATCCCCCCTCCCTGTGCCCCCCGTGCCCCCCCCTGTGCCCCCCTCCCCCCGCCACCAATTCCCCCCCCCTGAAAAAAAAAAAGGGCATGGGTTATGGAGACATCCAGCATTCCTGTTTAAAGGCTGACTTGCTGACATCCCTTCTGGCTCCTTATCCTGCTTGCTGTTCCTCTACTTGGATCCCTGACTTCTGGTCTGGCTGATTACCCTATTTGGTTATTGAACTACTACTCTAGACGGTTACTGGACTCTGGCTATGCTTTGACTATGCTTACTCTATTTACCTTTTTATTTTTTATTAATAAACAAGTGTGATTTAATTGTACTTCTGTCTCGGTCTGGTTCATGGTTTCTGACAGAGTTCTTGCCCCAGCAGCTAGGAGAGTCCCTCAGCTCCAGCAGTGCTGGTCCCTGACTGGTTTCGCCAATGTCACTCAATGGAGCGTACTTATACACGTTTCCCCATCCTAAACCATTGTTGCACCTGCAGCTTAAACTTTTTCTGGTCTCTGGTGCACCAGTACCTCTCTTACTACTGCACCTGTATCCAAAGTCTTCGCTTAACAAGAGAGAATGCAATTACACAGTGATGTAGTGGTTAGCACTCTTACCTAGCAGTAAAAAGGGTTGCTGGTTCAAATCCCAACCACATCACTACCTGCCTGGAGTTTGCATATTCTCCCTGTGCCTGTGTGGGTTTCCTCCCACACTCCAAAGACATGCAGGTAGGTTAACCACTTCAGCCCCGGACCAATTGTCAGCCTAAGGACCAGAGGTCTTTTTACAATTTCGCACTGCACTGCTTTAACTGGTAATTGTGCAGTCATGCAATGTTGTACCCAAACGAAATTTGCGTACTTTTCTTACCACAAATAGAGCTTTCTTTTGATGGTATTTGATTACCTCTGAGATTTTTATTTTTTGCGATATAAATGGAAAAAGACCAAAAATTTCGAGAAAAAAATATATTTTCTATTTTTTGTTATAAGAAAAATCGAATAAACTCAATTTTAGTCATACATTTAGGGCAAAATTTATTCAGCCACATGTCTTTAGTAAAAAAAATGTCAATAAGCGTATATTCATTGGTTTGCGCAAAAGTTATTGCGTCTACAAACTAGAGTGCATTTTCTGGAATTTACACAGCTTTTAATTTATGACTGCCTATCTCATTTCTTGAGGTGCTAAAATGGCAGGGTAGTACAAACCCCCCCCCCCAAATGACCCCATTTTGGAAAGTAGACACCCCAAGGAAATTGCTAAGGGGCATGTTGAGCCCATTGAATATTTTTTTTTGTCCCAAGTGATTGAATAATGACAAAAAAAAAAAGTTTACAAAAAGTTGTCACTAAATGATATATTACTCACACATGCCATAGTTATATGTGGAATTGCACCCCAAAATATATTCTGCTGCTTTTCCTGAGTACAAGGATATCACATATGTGGGACTTTTTGGGAGTCTAGCTGCGTACGGCACCTCGAAAACCAATCACTGCCTTCAGGATTTCTAAGGGTGCAAATTTTTGATTTCACTCCTCACTACCTATCACAGTTTCGAAGGCCATAAAATGCCAAAATAGCACAAACCCCCCCCCCAAATGACCCCATTTTGGAAAGTAGACACCCCAAGCTATTTACTGAAACGCATGTTGAGTCCATGGAATATTTTATATTTTGCCACAAGTTGCAGGAATATTTAAAAATTTTTTTTTTTTTTGCACAAAGTTGTCACTAAATGATATATTGCTCACACATGCTATGGGCATAAGCGAAATTACACCCCAAAATTAATTCTGCTGCTTCTCCCGAGTACGGGGCTACCACATGTGGGGGACTTTTTGGGAGCCTAGCTACGTATGGGACCCCAAAAACCAAGCACTGCCTTCCGGATTTAAATATAAAACGCTACCAAAAAAAACTGTTAGCGATCGCAGAGATCAGGCCTGACTCTGCGAACGCTGCAGTTATGTGTTTAGTGTTTTGTAAGTGACAGTGATCGATCGATACTGCACTTGGGTGGGCTGGGCGGAGGGGCAAAACGCAGGTGCCAGCAGGTATCTGGGCTGATCCCGCTAACAATGCATTTTTTTGGAACCTAAACTGCTGGAGACGCTAGTATAGATCTGATCAGATCAGATATTGATCTGTTCAGATTCTATACCATTACGGGAGGTTTTATGCTTTGCACGTGGGTGTTAACGGTACTGGCACTAACCTAGCGCTGCCTGGGGCGACGCAGACCCTGACCCTAAAACCTAATTGATATCACCCGCCGGGTGATCAGGGGGTTAAACCTTTATTGGGTAATAAATGGTGGGTGCCCTGATGCTATAAAAAGCAAACGAACTAACCAGAGTCATCCGTAACACTTATACGGTGATCACTGGTGAAAGGGTTAACTAGGGGCAATCAGGGGGTTCAAATTTTTATTAGGTAGTATATGGGGGTCCCTGGTGCTATATAAAAACCTGACAAGGAACCTAAATAACTAACTGGCTAACCAGCATCACCAGTGACACTTAAACGGTGATCGCTGGTAAAAGGGTTAACTAGGGGCAATCAGGGGGTTAAAACCATTATTGGGTAGTATATCGGGGTACCTAGCGCTATAAAAGCCTGGCGGTGAACCTAAAAAAATAACTAGCTACCTAGCGACACTAGTGACACTAATGCAGCGATCAGAAAAATGATTGCTTAGTGACACTGGCAAAAGGGGGTGAAAGGGTTAACTAGGGGCAATTAGGGGGTTAAAACCATTATTGGGTAGTATATCGGGGTACCTTGCGCTATAAAAACCTGGCGGTGAACCTAAAAAAATAACTAGCTACCTAACGGCCCCAGTAACACTAATGCAGCGATCAGAAAAACGATTGCTTAGTGACACTGGCAAAAGGGGGTTAAACCTTTATTGGGGGGGTAGGGGGCTACCCTGGACCTAACACTAACTGCCCTGACAGTTTTTACTGTCACAACTGACACTAAATGCAGTGATCAGTAAATAAACGATTACTGCAATCAGTGACACTGTGACTGGGAGGGGGGGGGCGATCGGGGGGGATTTGTGTGCCTATGTGTACCTACATGTCAGTGTAGTGTTGGTGCACACTTACTTTCAGTGTTCTCCTCGTAGTCCGGTCAAAAAGACTGCCCCGAGGAGAATGACATCACTTCCTCCCTGCCTGTGTTTACTATACACAGCGGGGGAAGCTTCTCATTCGCCAGGAGCGATCGAGAGGGGATGGCCAGAAACCGACAGCCATCCCCTCATCCCGGATCGCTCCTGCAGTGAAACAGACTGCCGCATCCAGCGGAAGGGGGTCCGATCGGACCCCCCACCCGCTGGAAGGCGAGCACGTACATGTACATGCTTGTGCCTGTCGGTGCCATTGCACTGACGTACATTGCCATGCGGCAGTCCTTAAGTGGTTAATTGGCTTCTGTCCAAAAATTGGCCCTAGTATATGATTGTGGGCTCCTTGAGGATAGGGACTGATGTGAGTGTGCAATGTACAGGGATGGGGACAATTGTGGACACTCAATCAGGTTGAACTGGATGGACTGGTGTCTTTATTCAACATACTAACTATGTAATTCCCCCACTCTTCAAGACTGGTCAGGCCTTGCTTGAAGTATGCTGTCCAGTTCTGGGCACCAGTCCTCAGGAAGGATGTGCTGTAAATGGAGCAAGTACAGAGAAGGGCAACAAAGCTAATAAAGGGAGTGAAGGATCTTAGTTATGAGGAAAGGTTATGAGCACTGAACTTATTCTCCCCAGAGAAGAGACGCTTGAGAGATATGATTTCAATGTACAAATACAATACTATTGGCCCTGCAATAGGGATAAAACTTTTCTGCAGAAGGGAGTTTAATAAGACATGTGGTCACTCATTAAAATTAGAAGAAAATAGGTTTATTCTTAAACTGTGTAGAGGGTTCTTTACTGTAAGTGCAGCAAGGATGTGGATTTCCCTTCCACAGGCAGTGGTTTCAGTGGCGAGCATCAATAGTTTTTAAAAAAATGATTAGATAAGCACCTGAACAACCACAGCATACAAGGTTATACAATGTAATACTGACATAAAATCACACACATGGGTAGGACTTGTGTCTTTTTTTTTTCAACCTCACCTACTATGTAACTATGTAACCTCAGCTTGGTCACCACAGCATCTGCAGTTTTATCACTGCTGTATCCACTGCAGTCTAGCCTGGTCTACGCTGCACACACAGTCCTTCCACAAATGAACCTACAGTCAAAGTCTACAATTGGCCTTTTACTCTGGTCTCCACTTCATCAGCAGCCAAGCCACTACTATACCTGCAGTCTAAGCTTCTGCTACCCCCAGCCTGGTTTCTGCTACACCCACAGCCTCCATTGCTATTCAGATGAACCACAGTCTTAGCAACACCTACAGCTTTGGTCTTGCCATCTTTGCCCTGCAGACTTCATTGCATCTTTAATCTGAACTTTTGCTATGTTTTTGCACAGCTGTCCTTTGCTTTTTGTTTCTCACACGCCGGTTCCCCATCACTCTGTGCAAACCCTCCTCCACATCTGTGAGCACATGGAGAATGACCTGTGGATAGCATGGAGCTAAATCCAAAATCCATTTAGGGGGCCCTTGGCAGAACACCAACTACCACTTAGATTTCAGGGAAAGTCATTGCACAGAGGAACAGGATCCACATCTGTCATGACCGGTGACACCATTCTATAAAAAGGTCATCTGCTGGTATCAGGGAGACCATAGGTATCAAATACAATTTCTGATGGTGAATTTTCTTTCTTATGGAAGGTAGATCTATCTCCATAAATGCCAATTTTTTTGTTGATCTGTTGAAAACAGCCAGCAATTTTAGAACCACTTTCGCTTCTTCGCAGCTAAAAGCACCTGCTACCACATCTAAAGAACCCTTTAGCTGAATTGTTCAAGGAAGACCACATTCTATTCTATACTGTTCAACAAAGAATGGAGATACAGGGACTACAGTGGTGGTCTATGATTTCTGCCCCATTTGTTCAGAAGTACTAGTGCACTTGCTGATTGTTCAATCTATTGCAATGCCTACCACATTGCAACCAGTTGGTTGTGATTAGAAGAAATGTTTTGTTAGTTCCAACCACTGGCTCTTGAAATAGGAATTCTTAACCTGAGTTGCCCAACACAAAAGGTTGGCATTCGGGGGTGCATTCCTTGCAAGATGTGACCAAGGTTCTGTCTAGCCACCTAGTCCACAAAAATTGTAGTGAGATAGTAGGGTATACATTCACTCATTATGCGGAGGCGTAGTCACAGACCCCTTTAACTCCTTTTCCCACAACTCCCTTGGTTCCTAGCACAACCAGGGAAGATGTGTTTCTCTCCTTCCCTCCCTCAGCAACTCTGGGGTAGCTGAGCAGGTAATCTGCAGCCAGGTGATATGTGGTCAACTATTAGAACCAGCATGCTGGTTTGCTGGGCAGAAGCCTAAAAGTACACAGTTTTCTGGAAGACCCAGTATCTCTGGGCAGCATTTCCATAATAATAATTGTTGTCCGAGTACTGAAGTTCCAATGTGGTTGTCCTGTGGCCTAGGAACCTTCCAGCTTTTCACCTTTTCAGTTACCAAAGCTATTGTAGACTTCACTGGGAGGTATGCTTTTTTATGAGGATAAGTGCAAGTAACTTTGTTCTGACTTCTTTTACTTGGGTATGAATTTTCAGCTAGACTTGCATAGTAGGTGAGGTTGAAAAAAGACACAAGTCCATCAAGTCCAACCTATGTGTGTGATTAGACTCTGTTATAGAATCTTATAGAGACTATGCTATGCAACCCAATTTTACCCTGACCAAACCACAGGAATACTACTGTGAAGAGTCCAGGTTTGTGCAGTTCTCATATGTGTTTTTCATTATTGTACAGTGTATGTATGTTACTATTGATTTTAACTTTTGCACCTGTTTGGTAAACTGAAATTTACAGCTATGCACTGTCTGATCATATGACTGATTATAGATCCTGTTAGAGTGACCACATGACCATTACTATCTACTGCTCACAGAAAATGCGTTTTTCCCTTATCCATCTGAACTTTCCTTCATTACAGATCATGGTCGCTGCCTGTCCCAAAACGCCTCCCCTATCCATCGATCAGCATGCATTTTCAGCAGTTACTACACTCTGCTTCTGTATCAGTGGGGTTTATTTACTAAAACAGGAAAGTGGATTTTTTGCTTGAAAATTACATATATTTTTTTTTATCAGAGACTTTAGAGAACAAAACAGCGATAGTTACAATTTTTACACAGTATTTGCTCAGCGTTTTCTCAAATGCAATTTTATTGGAAAAAATACACTTTAATGAATTTTAATGCAAAAAAAAATACTATATATTGCAATTTGTTTGTAAAAAAATAAAAGATGATGTTTTGCCAATTAAAAAGATATCTAACATGCCACGCTTCAAAATTGTGCACGTCATGACATTGGGGCAGTCCTCCTACATCATAGAGGTGATCAAGGATGATGTGGTCTCTTTTCACCTCTATAGCCAACTGTGGCAAACTGTCAGATCATTTCCTGGGCTTGCTAGTAAAAGTGGTAAGCCTGAGAAACACTGGCAAGCCCCAGGAGCAGACGTCTCCTCCTGCTGCTTCTAAACACAATCCAGTGGTTAATCAGCCTTTTGGATCACTTTTATGAGAAGTAGAATCACTGGCTGAAAAAGAAAAATACCAGGGTTATGGCCGATACCATAACCATTAACTATAACCCTGGTAAACCACTTCAAAGCCACAACATATATAATATATTATATTATGGTCGGCAAGTGAATATATTTTTTTGTAATACAAATAGTACTGTAATTGGCAATGGTTGTTTACCATTCTACCCTCCATTAGTGTTCTGACCCCTGTCTGACTTGTCTGCCCCATTTTATTCTATTTCTTCTATATTGTTGTGGATCATCTCCAAAGTTAGAAAAGTTATAGAAATATCAACAATGCTAGTTTAACCACTTCAGCTCTGGACGATTTTACTCCTTTTATGACCAGGCCATTTTTTGCTATTCAACACTGCTACTTTAACTAGCGATTGTGCAATCATGCAACGCTGTACTGAACCAAAATTTATATAATTGTTTGCGCTATTTGAAAAAAAATATATATATATATTGTGGCAGCACGCAGGTAAAGTCACCTGGTTGTATCCAGGATGGGAAATATGTGTGCCCTAGATTCAGGCTTTATGCAGACTTTTACAATTAGAGGGGAAGAGTTAATGAGCCCAGCTGAAGTAAGTGGGCTCATTAAGACCTCTACAAAAAACCCCAGCATGCTTAGGGAGATGCTCCATCCTGGAACCAGTTTTGTGTGTATAGACTGGGGAGTGTGATACCTGTTCTGTGCGATGAGTTAACGCCTGTGTGGCAAACCTCTACAACAGAGACAGGGACTGGTGCAGCACAAGGCTGCACTCAGTTGTTAGACAGGGAATCTAAGTGTGTAATTAGAGGTCAAGCTGACCAGGATTTATTTTCATGTTTTATTTTTGTTTGGCTGTTATATGTTTCACTGCATGTAGCATAAATAAACCGCATCTTTTGTTTTTTTGCACCTACAACGCTGTCTGCTGTGCCTGATTTTGTGTTGTGAACCCATCCAGGGGGTCACACACACCCACTGTCGAGCTAACCCCTCACAATAGATACATATATATATATATATATATATATATATATATATATATATATATATATATATATATTTTACTTCATGCTATAAACCATATCTAATAATAAAAAAAAAAATCTTGATAAATTTTGGCCAAAATGTATTCTTCATGTATTTGATTAAAAAAAAATCAAGATAAGTGTATATTGATTGGCTTACATGATAGCGCCTAAAAACTATGGTATATATACTGGCCTTTTTCATTTTTTCTTTTTCAAACTTTTTTATTAAGAAGAACAAGTGAGAGAGGGGAGAGATAATGCATTGAAGACCATAATGTTAATACAGGAAGCTATTAGACAGGGTGCCCCCACTGTACTCATTTCAATAGATGCCGAAAAGGCATTTGACAGGGTCAGTTGGGGGTTCCTTTTTGAAAATTTAAAATATCAGGGGATAGGAGAGAGAAAGAGGGGATGGATAGAAGATCTTTATTTTCGCCCCAAAGCCAGAATAAGAATTAATGGGACCCTGTCTTGCCCCCTTGAGCTTTTTAACGGGACAAGACAGGGTTGACCACTCTCCCCACTTCTGTTTATAATGGCATTAGAACCCCTTCTGGCGGCCATAAGGAAAAACCAAGATATCCAAGGAATACGGGTGGAAGGGAGGGAGTATAAGACCGCTGCTTTTGCAGACGATCTCTTGCTCTATATCTCTAATCCTAGAATCTCTATTCTGGCAATTTTGAAGGAACTCTTGAAATTTGGAAAATTTTCCAATTTTAAAGTGAACATGACTAAATCAGAAATATTAAATGTAAACCTACCGGAAGAAGACCAGAGTGCAATTCAAATTCAATTACCCTTCAGGTGGTGTAAGAAAGAACTTGGTTATCTGGGAATAAAGATGACGGCAAAGGTGTGGGATCTGTTTGAGGCCAACTATATCCCTCTCCTGAACAAAATTAAAAAGCAATTAGGTAAGATTCAATATAAAGCTCTCTCATGGATGGGCAAAATAAATGCAGTTAAGATGTTTATATTACCAATATTTATATATACATGTGAAATGGTCCCAATCCCTCTCCCACAAGCATACCTTAATAAATTAAAAACCATGATTATAAGATTTATCTGGAGAAGTAAAGCTGCGCGGATTGCATTTAATATTATAGCCAGGGGAAAGGATAGAGGGGGGCTTGGCAGTACCTGATTTCAAAAAGTATTATGAGGCCATTGCTGTGTCTAGAATAACGGACTGGACCCATAATAAAAAGGGGTAAGGATTGGGTGGAATTAGAATTAAATTTAAGTAAGAAGAAAATAGAGGGACTAATATGGATTCCGGCACGATTTAGAGAATTAGGGGCTAACACAAGTATATTGACAAAAAATTCACTTTGGGTTTGGGACACAATAAATAAGAGACATAATTGGGAATATAATTCACCACTAACCCTGTTACTAGACACAAAATTTTTCAGACCAGGGCAAGAGGAATATATATACTTTAGTAAGTGGGCTAAAAAAGATAATATTAGATTACAGGATGTTATGGAAGGGAATAGATTATGCACATATGAGGAAATTATAGGGAAATGGGGACATAAAGCACTTGATAAATGGAGATATTTACAACTACACTATTTTACCCAGTCCTTGCCACAGCCACTGAGGGGAAAGGAGCAACTTAGACCCCTGGAGAAGCTATTAGAGAGTTCCCAAAGTCTTGAAAAAAGGATATCAAAAATATATATAATTCTGATATGCAAAGTAGACCACGAATATCCTGCGTATCTAGAAAAGTGGGAAAGAGAGATATGACCCCTAAGTAATGATGAACATAGGAACAAGATCATAAGGCAAACTTATTCGGTAGCTAAAGACATACAAACAAGAGAGATGTCGTATAAACTTTTAGCAAGTTGGAATGTAACCCCACAAAAAGGGAATACAATTAGTGGAGAGAACCCCTCAACGTGTTGGAGAGGCTGCCCGGTGCTGGGAACTTTTGCACACCAGTGGTGGGAGTGCCCCAAAATACAGACTTTTTGGGAAAAAATTATTGAAGCTAGCTTTAAAGTAACAGATGTAAAGATTAGGAAGTGCCCATGGGTCTGTCTATTCCACGATTCAGAAAAGGGGGAGAGGCAATATGGGAACTCCCTGATCCCCTGTCTATTGAACTCTGCGAAGGAACCCCCATCAATGAAAGAGTGGGTAGAAAGACTAGAAAGAACAAGAAACATTGAGGAGACAATATAAAAGTCAGAGGAAATAGAGAAGAGATATTACAAGAGGTGGCAGCAATGGTTGCAGTTCAGAAAAACGGAAAACTACTTGAGGTTACTCGAATGTTAGAGAGATGCAATGAAGGAAGGAGCGAGTGAGAGAGGGGAAGAGGGACAATGGAAGGACTTTAGGGCTCTAAGATGTTTGGGGGGGGGAGGGGGGAAGGGGTAAAGTAATTATTTAATATAAGAATTTTTTGTATAGATGGAATTTTTTGTAAAAGAGGAAATTTTTTTGAAAATAAAGAATATAAATAAGAACAAGTAAATTTTACATATAACATTGTACATGAGTGTATACAACGTATTCTCCACCTGTTAAGAATACAAATTTTAGACCTACATCAGTGTTCTATCCTACTTATCCTAAGGGCTTCTGTATCAATGCTTTTTTATTGTATTGTGTATGCAGAGATACAGGATATGTGCAATTCAGCAAAAAATACAAATAAAAATAAGACCCATTCAAATCTCACGTACCCTGAAAAGAAAGCTCTAGATGCTCTAACTAATAATTATGATCTGGTCATTAAAAGTGCAGACAAAGGAGGAGGCATAGTTGTACAAAATAGACCTGACTATGTTAATGAAGCCAACAGACTCCTTTCAGATACAAATACATATGTAAGATTAAAAACTGATCCATTGCCCAGGTTTACGTTGGAGGCTACTGCCCTTGTTAAAAATGCACTCGGTGAAAAAAATTATTACTCCACAGGAAGCCTCTTTCTTGATTAAGGATGTACATTTTACCCTGTACCTATATCATTTACCTAAGGTACATAAGAATTTGACTAATCCCGCTGGACGTCCTATTGTGGCAGCCATGGGTAGTATTACCAGTGGCTTGTCAAAATATGTCGACCAGTTTCTTCAGCCACTTGCCCAATCCCTCCAGTCCTACATTAGAGATGGCACCCATCTGCTGGAATTGCTTTCTCCCTACTCTTGGGAGCCCAGTTATCTCTGGGTCTCCCTAGATGTCCAATCTTTGTATACTTCCATACTGCACAATGTGGGATTGAGCGCCATACAATCCTGTTTGTGTCAGCACCCTATGCTGAACCCCAGGCAAGCCTCCTTTATTGTTGAGGCTACCTCCTTTCTGTCTCACTCACAATTATTTTAAATTCGATAAAGATTTTTTTCTTCAAGTGAATGGGACTGCTATGGGGGCAAATTTTGCACCTTCATATGCCAATCTTACTATGGGGCATTGGGAATCCTTGCACATATGGCAAAACAATCCTTTTCTCTCCCACATTGTGTTCTATGGTCGTTACATAGATGATGTGATTATAATTTGGGATGGCAGTGCATCTTCAGTCTTAGATTCTGTTACACATTGTAACAATAATATGGGCTTACAGTTTACCTCTGTTCTGGATAAAGATAAGTTAGCTTTCCTTGATTTAGAATTATTTTCTTTTGGCAAAGATATTCATGCCAAGAATTTTACCAATCCTACTGCAGGGAACTCATTTCTCCACTATAAAAGTTGTCATCATCCCCAATGGCTCAACAATATACCTAAGAGCCAATTTTGCAGACTGAAAAAGAATTGTACTAGAATTGATGATTACGATAATCAGAGTAAGATTTTAAAAGCAAAATTCCTTGATAAAGGGTTCCCAGTAAATCTTGTGGAAACAGCATGTTCTCAATACAAAAATACAACTCCCTCATATACCTCTATCTGTGGTAGTAAAAATCTTAATTATTTATGCTTTATCACTCAATTTCATTCTCATCACAAACAGATGGAGTGTATTGTACGGAGACATTGGCCCTTGCTGCTTCAGAATGAGTATCTCCTTCCTGTTGTTCCTAATAGGCCAAAGTTTGCGTACAGAAAAGCACCTAATATTAAGAGCAAGGTGGCACCAAGTAAACTTAAAGAGAAACCTCCTCCCCCTGGTAGCTCTATTCCCACTTTTCTACCTATCTCGGGTATGTACCAATGGCGCAAACCATTATGCAAAACCTGCCAGTTTGTGAGACATGGCCAGAAGGATTTTGTTGTAAAAGGAAAACATACGTATCAAGGGTTTTCACACATGCTCCACTTACAATGTGGTATACTGTCTAACATGTCCCTGCGGCCTGTTTTATGTAGGGAGAACCATTAGGACAATTCGCAAGCGTTTCGGTGAGCATCGCCGTTTCATCTCTGGTGGATTAGATATTCAGTGTTCCTAGGCATTTCCTCAAGTACCATCAAAAATCTACAGATGGTCATTGAGACAAATGCTAAAGAACCTCCCCTCAGCTGAATGTTTCAGAAAACTCTGTCATAGAGAAATGTTTTGGATTTTTACTTTAAATGTCCCCTGGAGGGTTGAACGAGGACTTTGAAACTAGTGCCATTCTCTAGATTCCTTCTTTCCTAATATATTTGTGCAGGATTGTTTATTAGTATATAATTTTCTATTAGTACATTATTTTAAATATGGTAAATATTTTTAAATAATAATAATAATAATTTTAACCATTTTGGTATATATATACTTGTTAACCACTTGGGATCCGCGCTATTGCCAAATGACGGCATTAGCGCGGACCTACATTTCCGGGACTACGTCTATTGACGTCGTCCCGTGTACGAGCGGCCTGCGCGCCCCCTGAGTCCATGAGACTCGCCTGATCACTGATCCGTGGAAGGGGTCGATCCCCAATGACAGCTGATCATGTGATAGAACGGAGCCGGTAATCGGCTATTATTCCTCCTCGCGCTGACAGCGCGAGGAGAAAAAAAAAAAGCCGATCACCGGCGGCCGTGATCGGGACATCAGTCCCGATCACGGCCATCAATACAAGGGACCACCTGCCACCTGCCAGTGCCCACCTGCCTCCCGCAGTGCCATCCTGAAGTAAAAGTAAAAGCAAAAGTAAGTGCCCCCCGTCAGTGCCCATAGTGCCCACAGTGCCACCCACAGTGCCACCCACAGTGCCACCCACAGTGCCACCCCACAGCGCCACCCACAGTGCCACCCACAGTGCCCACAATCTGCCTCAAAGGTGCTGCACCCCAGTGCCGCCCATCAGTGCCCAGCAGTGCCGCCCATCAGTGCCCAGCAGTGCCGCCCATCAGTGCCCAGCAGTGCCACCTATCAGAGCCACCTATCAGTGCCACCTATCAGTGCCCATCAGTCCCATCTATCTGTGGTACCTATCAGTGCCCATCCGTGCCACCCATCCGTGCCACCCATCCGTGCCACGTATCCGTGCCACCCATCCGTGCCATCTTATCTGTGCCCATCTTTGCCCATCAGTGCCGCCTTATCTGTGCCCATCGGTGCCGCCTTATCTGTGCCTATTAGTGCCGCCTTAACTATGCCTATCAGTGCCCACCAGTGCAGCCTATCAGTGCCCACCAATGCAGCCTATCAGTGCCCACCAATGCAGCCCATCAGTGCCCACCAATGCAGCCTATCAGTGCCGCCTAATCAGCGCACTTCAATGAAGGAGAAAAATGACCCGTTTGCAAAATTTTATAACAAACTATTAAAACATGATTTTTTTTTTGCATCTTTTTTTGTTTGTTTAGCAAAAAATAAAACTCCGAGCTGTAACTAAATACCACCAAAAGAAAACTCTATTTGTGGGAAAAAAATGATAAAAATTTCATTTGGGTACAGTGTTGTATGCCCGCGCAATTGTCATTCAAAGTGCATCAGCGCTGAAAGCTGAAAATTGGTCTGGGACTGAGGGGGGTTTAAGTGCCCAGTAAGCAAGTGGTTAAATATATTTAGCCAATATATATTTAAATATATATTGTATATATAATAATATATAATACATATTTTTTGCCTTGGATATATATTTTTTCCCTAGATATTTTTCAAAATATTTTTTCTTTGCCCCTTTATTCCCTTTCTTCTTTTGCCCCTCCCTTTTTCCTCCCACCCCCCTCCCCTTCAGTCTTATATATATGCCTAGTCTTAAGAATTATTGAAGACTGTGTAAAAATATTGATTCTCATTTTCATTTTATGTTTATTTTTATTTTTTAAATGTTGCTCATTGGTTGTTGGTCTGTATGAATTCATATAATTTTTTTGTTTGGATATGGATTTTGTTTCTGTATCTCCTCCTGTCCTATACCTTTATATTGTGATAACGCGCCATTTACATATTCCCCCATCCTAAGGTCCGCCCAGGTAGTATAAATTAGTCCCATATACATACAGTCATCAGGTTGATAAAGAAACCAGTGAGATGTTCTGAAACGCATCCTTCTTTGATGACTTCTTCCTGTTTTGCTTCCTATTTGTGGTCCACGCTGGTTGCTGGTTATTGTCTCCTGCCACTGATGTCACTTCCGGGATCCTCGTGTTTTGAGACTGTGATTGCGGGCTGGCCTGTCAGTTCTCTTGGAGCTCCCTGCTGGTTTTCCCGTTGGCATCCCTTGGACCCCTCCACCACTGGACACACACAGCCTAAAGAACTTGTATATGCCAGTGACCACTGCCTTCATGCCGGATCACCTACATGGATATTAATGATATGTTCTGCCAGTCTGCATATCTTGTAAGTGTTTTTAACCCTTTTTGGGGAAATTAAAAAGCTTTTAATTCTACACTTAGAGGCACCTTTTCTTTGTTTTTCTCTCCATAAGTGCAGCCCTAAGTGGGGAAGATACCCTATTATACACTTTCTGGTTCATAAAGACATCTGTTTTTGCTTGGTCCTGAAGTTCAGAGCGCCCTTACAAACTGTATCTGTATACAACGTATTGTAAACTTATGTCATTGGACAAGAAGATTTGTATACAGGTAGTGACCTATCCACAGAGATCATGAGTGTGCCTAGACAAACATCTACTAATATAATATTTCTAACAATACTCTTGGCCTACCTGAATAGGGCTGTAGTGGATACAGGTCTGTGTGTGTGTTTGGTGTTTCTGCTTTCACATAGGCGCTTATGTTGTATTGGAACCTTGATTTCTGGAAGCAAGGCCTATCAACGTAGTTCCAGGATGCAAGAGGGGATTCTGTGTTATTTGTGCTTGGTCTCACATTGGGTTCCTACTCTGCTGGATTGAGGGATAGGCTTGTGTGCATGTCTGGAGCCTATATTAGGTGGTGTGTGGTCACTGATCGTAGGAGGTGTTTGTACTCTGTTGTTTTTGGTCATATCAGAGGATGTCTCTTAGGATAGGTACAGTATAATTATGAAGGGTGGGGTAGTGCCCTAACTTACAAAACTTCTCCATAAGATTGGGGGGTGAGGGGGATAGGGAGAGACAGAGGGGGAAAGGGGGTGGTAGGGTAAGGGGGGTGGGGTAAGTCCGTCCACTGCCCCCCCCACCCATTGTGGTGATCTCCAGAAGGAAGGCTACCTTGGCTAAGGGGAGTTGGCCGCCTTAGATAGAGAGCTGTAGTTCTGATAAAGGGCTTTTTAAGAGGACGGCTGATTACTATCTGTTTCTCTCGGTATGGCCCCATTACAGCATATTGTGTTGTGTGTTGTGTGTTGTAATCAATTGACCTAACCATTCATTTGTTTTCATTTTTATACTACTAATGGTGGTGATCAACAACTTATAATGGGACTGCAATGTTTCAGTGGCCCATCTGATATTGGCGCTGGGGAAAACTGACTAACTGTCAATGACATCATCAGTGCCATTTTTACAGTGATCAGTTCTAAAAATATACACTGTCACTATACTAATGACACTGGCTGGGAAGGGGTTAATATCTAGGGAGATCAAGGTTAAATATGTACCTACCTATTTGTAATGTAAATAAAGTGTGCTGCTTTTTGCTAATGATCTCAGGAATGAGAAACTGACAGATTGCTCCCTGTGTACAGAGCCCTGTGTTGAAGTTCAACACAGAGCTCTTGGCTGTGAATGTACACAGCCGATCAGCACGTCCTGGCACTTGCTGATTGGCACCCGCTTTGTACATTCACAGGGAGAGCCAGCCCGGGGGGTGAGAATTCACGCTCTAAACTCAGATGTAGGCAGCGACGTACCCAGGTTTTAGTCCTGTGCTGTGTCCTGATATCTTCGTGTGAAGTGCTGCTACTAATGCTGCCCAGCTCTGCCCTATTCTGTAAAGATGGCTCACCTGCAGACCCTGTGTTTACATGTACATTACCGCCATTCATATGTAAATAGGGACAGCCAGCAGCATTGATATGTATATCATGCCCCCCCCCCCCAAAGTCATATCCACAGTAATCTCTAGCAACCAATCAACAAGCAGAAACCATGTGCTCTGACCTCTAGCAACCAGTTAGTGAGCAGTAACGATATACTGTAACCTCTGGCAACCAATCGCAATAGCTGCCTGATCTGATTCAGTAACTGATTTTGAGTCTAGCTGCTATTGTATGTCTCAGAGGTGGAGAGAAAAACTGCATGGGGGGGCCCAAGAAAAGTTTAACCCAGGGTCCAATCAATATTAAAGAGGGCCCTGGACGTACCAGTACATCACTTTGCCTACACTTGATGCACATCCGCAGTACATTGTGAGCGGGTGGTCGGGCAAGTGGTTAAATACTACTCAAGCCTTCCCATAAACCTTTTCCCTAACGTAACAGTCCCCATTCTTTTAGGTGCAAACCTTCTTGCCATCTAAAACATTGCAAAAAAAAAAAAATGTGTTGCAGTGCAGCACTCATCAACATGGGAATTACTGCACAATCATGTTCGTGCAGTAAAGTATCTCAATGTTCTAAATAGGCCCTTAAGGTTTAAAAAAACATGTAACTGAACTAAAATATGGTCTTTATCTGCTCTGTTTTTAATCATTACTTTCCAGTTTATTTAGTCTGACATTTTTAATAGACCACAAAACTATAACTAATAATTCTCTTGTAGCTCAGCTATAGCCAGTTAAATAAAACAATTCTCTCTAAAACTATTTCATACATCAGAATTATGACACATGGTGGGGATAAGCAGAAACCAGTGAAATAAACAACATGCAGTTTAACAAATTTCATATGCGCTTCTCGGAAAAGAAAATGAAAAAAGGTGTCAGTTTGTCTGAAAAACTAAATATTAGATTTATGGCTATGTCATGACTTAATATTTTTCAGTAACCGTTAAAACACATATGCTATTGTCAAAAACCGCATCTGACTATTTAGGAATCAGACATGTATTTTTTTTTTTAATCTTTTGCTTAGGTCCTGTTTCTCCTCTTTCTCATCTTTAAAAAATCCTCAGGCATTTTTGCAAAATGATTCTGTTTGCTTCAGTTTGCAAATGCTTCCAAGGGCTGTAAATGGCAAGAGGATATATGCTGAGCATAGAATAATAAAGATAAACATTTTTGGAAGGACTTCTTTGTAGAAAAAGCCATTAAGCTAGAAAACAGTAAGGTACTTAGTGAGCAGGATCAGGAGAAGAGGATGCCAAGGCCAGTGTGATCAGTGAGAGGAATAAGAGGATGCTGGGGCCACTGTGATCAGGGAAGGAGAGGACGCCAGGGGCTGTGTGATCAGATAGCACGATCAAGAAGGAGAGGACATCCAGAGCTGTGTGACTGAACAGCAGAAAGAGAAGACACAGAGGACTATGGAATCAGTAAGAAAAGGATGCCTGGGGCCATGTGATCAGCGAGCAGAAGAAAGGCTGTGTGGTCTGTGAGCAAGAGCAAGAAAAAAGGACGCCTTGGGCTGTGTAAGCGAGAGCAAGAAGAGAGGGTGCCATGGGCTGTGTGATCAGAGATCAGGAGATCCCAAATTCGAAGGAAAAGATCAGTGCTCAGAATAGAATAAAGTGATATTAGCAATAACTTAAATAATTCTTATCCCCATTACATTAATGGGTAACATGTCTAATTGGAATGGGACTTGGTGCACATCCTGTATGCATTCTATGAAAAACCAAGGGTGAATGCTGTCACAAAGACCATGATCACTGAACAGTATGTTGTTTACAGGGCACTCAGGTTTAGGCACATTGCGGATTGGATGGACAGATTGTTGGGTGGGACTGGGGAGGACCCAGATGCCATGGTACATATAGGTAACAATGACAAATTTAGAAGAAGATGAGGTGTTCTAAAAAAACTATTTCAGGGGCTTAGGGCCTAAATTAAAATGACTTTCAAGGTGGTAATCTCAGAAATACTGCACAATCAAACCACTGCCAGGCATTCATGCAATATTTCACCCAAATATAAACTGTCAATGAGCCATGTGTGTAGGGCTAATAATGATTGGAAGTCCAGAGCCCAGTAACCTCAAGAGCCAGAAGTCCAATAAAAATACAGTTTATTCCAACAATAAAAGCAGCAAGAAGCCAAAGCTGAATATGGAACAGCATTACCATAGGTGGATCCGATCCCAACTTGCAGCAGGAGATGTGTGCCGGAGGACCCTGATGACATGGGGAAACTTGCATAAACCAGAAGATCTGGATGGAGAATAGATCCTGTATGAGAAAGCCGCCCACCACAGCCAAACAGCGGGAAGCACGAGTCACCAGAAATGCCGTAGCTGGAACATAGGGATCAACTGATCCACCAACAGGAAACTGAACCAACAGGAAGTGAAGCCGGTTACCAGATCTACATGTTTAGGGGCCCGCCCCTTTGTCAAATCCTGTCCTGGCTAGGCAACTGGCAGAGGCATTACAGTATCTCACAAAAGTGATGTACACCCCTCACATTTTTGTAGATATTTAATTAAATCTTTTCATTTGATGCTTTGACACTTTGTTACAATGTAAATTAGTGAGTGTATAGCTTGTATAACAGTGTACATTTTCTATCCCCTCAAAATAACTCAACACACAGCCATTAACGTCTAAACCGCTGGCAACAAAAGTGAGTACACCCCTAGGTGAAAATGTCCAAATTGGGCCCAATTGGTGTTGGAGAGCCCTGAGGCCTACGAGGTGGGGAATAGACGTGTACAGAGACCACACGTCTAAAGATGGCCACAAATAGGTTTCCAGCTGTAGTTGCCCAGGATGTTGATCACATGGCCCAAGTCTCTGATGTAAGACGGGAGTTGGGTCATGATGGGCTGTAGAAAATGGTCAATGTATTAAGACATACCACTTAGAAAACTGCTGGTAATAGCAACTATTGACCTACCTGGGGTGGCACTCAGTGGATATATGCACTTTTGGCAAGTGATAAAAATAAGGAGTGGTACATACCAAGGGGATTATTTAACATCCCATCCATAAAAGCTACCTCAACCAAGCACTGGAAATCTGTTTGAAACACTGAGAGGGGATCCTCCCTGAGAACCCCATAAGTGTGAGTATCTGAAAGAAGACGGTCTGCCTACCTTATGTACTCCTCCTTGTCTTGTACAGCAATACTGCCACCTTTGTCTGCTTGGCAAATAATGATGTTAGGATTGATCTCAAGGGCTTCAAGGGCTTTCCATTCATCAGCTTAAAGGTACCCATCTGTCAAACCTTGGAAAGGTCCCTGTAAACAACCTGATAAAAGGTTTCAACATAAGGGCACTTAGATTAAACCAGAAAGAAGATGGACTGAGGCCTAAAGTGAGCATGTATGATGTCCGGGTTCAGAAGATCCTCTGGGGAGATAGTTGAATGGCCCTCTACCCACAAGTCCATAAGAATGTGGAAGATATTCCCTTGTCCCCGGTTTGTGCCAGAACTCTGAAACATTGCAAAGGTTCAGACCCGAACAACATACCCATTGCAGTCTATGGGACTCGAACAGAAAAGTCCCTATTTTGAATGCTTATATGCAAGTTATTGGCCTTAAAAAGTGTATAGGGGCCTGGCTACTGCCTTGGGGGACATGTACCAATCCAAAAAACTTTTTAAAAGGTCATTTTTAAAGGAGCAGTGATTTTATTGATGCTTAAAGTGAAACAATAAAATAAAAAATGAATTCCTTTAAAAATAGTGCCTGGGGGACTCCTTAGTCTACCTGTAAATTGGAGCATCTGTACCATGTATAGAACCTGCTGCAGCAAAGCTGACATTTATACAGAACAAAAAATTACATTTAAATTGATTTTCTCTGCAAGCTTTATTTATTTTGTAAACAACAGCTTGGGGAGCCAGGCTGTATGACGAGGACACAATTAAGTGCACTTGGAACAAGATTAGAGAATTTTTGGATACATTCTGGTGTCTCTTTGGCAGACTTTGAATGGAAATTACAGTTTGGCATCACAGTGAGCAAGCCTTATGTGAAGAAGCCAAATTATAGTACACTCAGGCCAAGATTTAAAAAAAATGTCAGATAAAGTCTCTTTTGCAGACTTTGGATAGAAGTAACAGATGCAAGACACCAGTCCATCCTGAGTGAGTGTAGGTGCGTGTCTACAATTGTCCCTATCCTTGTACATTGTGTTTCATTAAGATGCTCATTGATTATATTATTATTTATTTAAGGTACCCATATAGCGCCTTCAATTTACGCAGCGCTCCACACATACATCTCACACTCACATTGGTCCCTAACCTCAAGAAGCCCACAATCCAAGGTCCCCAACTCACATTCATATACTAGGGCCAATTTTGGACAGAAGCCAATTAAACTACCAGCATGTCTTTGGAATGTGCAAGGAAACCGGAGTACCCAGAGGAAGCCCATGCAGGCACAGGGAGAACATGTAAACTCTGGGCAGGTAGTGTCATGGTTGGGATACGTACCAGCAACACTTTTTACTGCTAGGCAAGAGTGCTACCCACTACACCACTGTGCCGCCCGTTGGGTATTGGTGGTGCCTTCACACCATAACCTTATAGAGGTATTCTTGATGAAAGCATGAATTGGCCTTGCTGTAAAAAAAACTAAATTTGATGTCGCTGTCAAACAGTTGTGAAAAAACTGTTCTTTGGGTGTTGGTGGTCCTTTTACCCATAACCTTCTACGGATACTCTTGATGAAGGCAAGAATTTACCTTGCTGTAAAAAAAATCAATTTTGATGCACCTGTCAAACAAGTGTGGAAAAATTGGTCCTTGGGTGTTAATTTTGCCCATGAAACCTATGAAAAAATCACTTCAAGATAAAATCAACACCCACAAAGCTAGGCAGCCTAGACAGTTTTGCAGAAATTCCAGATTCCAATAACACTTAATCAGCGACAATAGCACTGAGGTCTAGCATTACTCCAACCCACCGTGATGGGTGAAGATTGGGTCACTGTGAGTATTCCAGTAAGTACCCTGAGGCGGGAATGGTAAGTAAAGAAGATCCTGGGGTAACTCCTATAGACTTCTTTAAGATCTGACTGTCTATTTTCTGGCTGTTCATTTATGCTATGTGCTCTTGCTCATGTGGGCTGCTGCTTTTTCCCCAGCCACTAGAGGGCGCATGTGGTGACAGGTCAGATAGACCTTATAGAGAACAGCAACCCGTAAGTGTGTGAATACTCGCTTGGGGGAACTGGTGCAGACAAGTCATGATTACATGCTGCGTATTTTATGCCTATCCGAGGGGCATGTGTATCTATAGATACACCCCTGGATGATTAGCAGTTTACTTTAAAAGTGTTATTATCTGCTTGTAGGCAGGAACAGCATTATATACGTACTTGAAAATTTAATTTTAAATTGTATGTTTTTAAAGTACATTTGAAAAACCTGAGCATTGGATCTCCAATATAGTGCATATGTGTTTGCTATTCTGCAGGTCTAAGTATAGGACTAACTGCAGTTAGGCAGGTGCTTGCTTAAAAACTGGCTAAAAAGCCCAGTTAAGCACAGTTACTAAAACTCCCAGATGCTGAAACACCCAGTTGCTTAAAAATGCCCAGTTGCTAAGACGCACAGATGCTGAAACGCATAGTTGCTGAGGCACATGGTTGCTGAAGATAACTGTTGTTACCAGTTCACATGTTTGCATAAAAATACATTATCATGGGTGTACAAAATGCATGTTTATGTTTGTATAGATATACATGGTTTTTACATTGACGCATAAGATGCTTGATCGCACAAGGATGCCTGCTCACACAAAGATGCTTGATCGCACAAAGATGCTTGATTGCATAAGATACTTGATCGCACAAGGGTGCTTAATCACATAAAGATGCTAGATCACACAAGGGTGCTTGAGCGCACAAGGATGCTTGATCGCGCAGAGAGGCTTGATCGCATAAGGATGTATGATCGCCTAAAGTTGCATGATATCCTAATGAGGCATGTTAATACATGTTTACTTAAATATACATGATTCCTCATCACATGGGAATGCATGTCTGCATAGATACGTGTTGTGTAATGTTGCATAACACGTTTCATAAACGCATGCTTGCTTTGCATAGATGCTTGTTCCATGGGATGTGCTATATGAATGCGGGGATACAGCACACACTTTTAATATTTTTATGCCATGCCTAAGGGCAAAAGCCTACAAAATAGTGTCCCAAGGTCTCCTTGTGTTGGGGCACCCCTGCTCGATCAAGGTGGGGGGTAGACTTTTGTTATTTTTAACAGGGGCTTGGCAAGTAGAGATCCTTGATGGATGGGCCATCTCTGTTGGTAGCCCTAGGCTACCCCCTAAAGACCCAATGAAGAGAAGGCCTTTATTTCTGGTACTAAGACGCTTCAGGGGGCCCTCCCCTTCAGCCTGAAGTGGAACCCGCCCTTCGGCAGGCCAAGCCATAAACTGCATCTGGGGGGGCATCCGGTCGAGCGCCTGGACACTCATGACCGAGGAGGGATTGATGTCTCGGGGTGTAATCAGAGACCCCCTCAGAAGAGCAGGGTATGTGGTTTTATTCAAATATCCTCACGGTATCTAAGCCAATTGGGGATGTCAGACCCATTTTAGATCACAAAGATCTGAATCCCTTTCTAAACATTCACTCTTTTTGCATGAATCCACCCTACGGGGAGGTGAAGTTCTAGCATCAATAGACATCAAAGATGCATATCTACATGTGCCTAATTTTCCACGCTCATCACAAGTTCTGCGTTCTGCGGCAGAACAGCTCCACTTGCAGCTCGTGGCCTTGCCCTTTGGGTTAACCATTGTTTCCCGGATATTTACGAAAGTTTTGGCCCCCCGTACTAGTAAGACTAAGAGGCCAGGGTATAGCAGTAATGGCATACCTTTATCTACCAGCAGCAGGTCATCTGTCAGTGGCACGGTTAAACCAAGGGGTGTAACTTATCTGGAACACCTGGGTTGGATTCTCAACCTAGAAAAATCATCCCTATGGCCAGTAAAAAGGTTGGAGTACTTGGATCTAGTTATAGACACAACCCACAAGAGTGTTTTTTACCCCGGGCAAAAGTTTGCGCTATAAGAGAACTGGTTCACGCGGTCAGGACAAGGGTGAGTCCTTCCGTTTGCCTTTGCATGAGGTTGTTAGAGAAGATGGTAGCCTTATTTGAGGCAGTTCCCTATACCCAATTCCATTCAAGGCTACTGCAAAACAGTGTTCTATGTGTTTGGAGCAGGAAAAGCCAGGCCTTGGATTACCCAATGAGCTTGACTCCAAGTGTACGCCAGAGTCTCAGTTGATGGTTGTTAACCAACAACTTGCAGAAGGGAAAAACCTTCACACCTGTTACCTGGAGAGTAGTGACAATCGATGCCAGCCACTTAGGCTGGGGAGCTGTCTTAGAAGGGAACTCTGCAGTGCCATCTTAAGAGCATTATAGGCCCCCGGGCAATACAGTGCACTGGAGTCCTGTCTACACAATCACGTATAATTACTCATCAAATGCAGCTTTACTGTGCCTGTGAATGCAGCCTCACTGTGCCCATCAAACGCAGCCTCACTGCATACATGAATGCAGCCTCACTGTACTCACCATTGCAGCCTCACTGTACTCTCCATTGCAGCCTCATTGTGCCCACCATTGCAGCCTCATTGTGCCCACCATTGCAGCCTCACTGTGCCCACCATTGCAGCCTCACTGTGCCCACCAGTGCAGCATTACTGTGCCCATGAATGCAGCTTCACTGTGCCCACTATTACAGCCTCACTGTGCCCATGAATGCAGTCTCACTGTGCCCACAATTGCACCCTCACTGTGCCCACGAATGCAACATCACTGTGCCGATTAATACAGACTCACCATTGCCTGGTAACACACACACACAGCATCTCCTCCTGTATATCACAGAGCTGGCTGGGTCTGTGTTCGGTGGCCATGCTGTAACAATGTCCCACCCCTAGACCGGCTTGTGTGATAGGAGGAACGCTGATTCAATCTACTATTACACGAGCCGGTCTAGGGAGGCGGGACCTTGTTAACGCGCGGCCACCAAACACAGACCCAGCCAGCTCCCTGATACACAGGAGGAGGAGAGAGCCGCAACTCAAAGTGGCCCGAGGGCAGGCGGTCTGCAGGGAAATTTCCCGGTATCCCAGTAGGCCAGTCCGGCTCTGGCTGGGGTTGCTGGGCAGGTGGGACCCCTGGGCAACTGCCCAGAGTGCCCATATGAAAATAACTCTGTCCAGGGGAAGTGGTTGGAGTCCGAAAGGGCCTTGCCCATCAACATTCTAGAATTTCATATACAAAAGGGGGAGTTTTATTTGAGACTGTAATGAAACCAAGGCCTAGTAAGGCCCTGTATTTCTATCCCTGGGACTTTGAGTGAAACCATGGCCTGGTAAGGTATTGTGTTTCCATCTCCATGAGTTCAAAAGAAGGAGAGCAAGAGGGTGGGACTTTACATGAAGCATATGGCAGCAAAAGAGTAAATGGTGAGTGTAGGAATTGTATTGATAATTACAGTAATACATACGAATAGTAATGGTATCAAAAGTAAGAATAATAACAATGAACAATTACGAATAGTAATGGTATCAAAGATAAGGTAATAACAGTGGTATTTCAAGACAAAACCGCAATAATATTCCAAAGTCCACCAAGAAAAATGATAAAAAAGCATTTCCAAATTGATGCCTGCAGGACTGATGGCCTCACTGAACCTGTATGTATGGATAGTGCATAGTAGCTTGAGAGTCTGGGTAGATATTGGTAGAAACACGGCATTTGATAGCTCTAGGCATTTCCTGGCTTTTGAACCACTTGTCAGGAGCAAAGCACGTGATGAATCTATAATGATATATGAGTGATAAAGTTAGATTAATGAAAAACATGAACAGGGGTAGGGTAAAGGGAACCCCACACCCGACACATGCTTACTTACGCGGGTACGTAAATTGGTGGTATGCTTGGCCGGGTGCCACTGGCCAGCTGAGGGCACCCCCAACCCGGGAACTATGGTGGACAGTTTGGTGGAGATGACCCACATGGGCAGCAACCAGGGCAGGCACAGAAAACAAGAAGCAATCCTATGGAGGAAGGGAAAACAAGACGGGGTGAACCTTAGAGGATGCATGAAATGGGCAAAGGGCTTGTGCTGGTGAAAGAAAACAAAAAATATGTAGGGTTGAAGACCAGGGAACTTGGACTTGGAAACCTAAGTGAATGTGAATGAGGAGAAAGAGTTCCCATTGGTGGCATCTATAAATTGGGGTGAAAGGCCCATGGAGCAAAGATGAGAAGTGCACAATTACCTGGGGTGGATGATTGGACAAACCAAAAAAATAAGTGAGAAATTGCAAGATTGTGTGTGGTCTGGTGTGCAGAGAGCCTCGAGTGCCTGACCAGTCCGGGGTGACGCCCCTATATGCGTCACCACAGGAATGCCCACCAACGTCATGCTGTGTGGCGGGGTGATAGGAGGGGAGCTATCAGCCGGACAACTTTGTCTCCCGCCAAAAGGCACCAAAATATCTCCCATGTTGCCCCCGAGTGTGGAGACTGTCTGCATGAGCACGACAGCACCAGATAGGCACCATATTCTGGCTTGGGCAGAAAAGCATGTTCCTTTCCCATATTCAGTGTTTATCTCAGGATTGGAAAATTGGCAGGCAAATTTCCTGAGTAGTCCGCATGTGGACTTATTAGCATCCAGGTTCAACAGAACACTGGACAACTTTGTGTCAAGGACAAGGGATCCACTCGCTTGCAATACAGATGCCTTAAGCCCCATACACACTATCAGTTTTCTGCTGAGTTTTTCCTTCAGATTTACCAAAACCATATAATATGAGGTCAAACCTTAGGAGCTTCCATTTGTATGCAATCAGGCAGGCTCTTGCACTACATGGTTTTGGTAAACCTGAAGGAAAAACTTAGCAGAAAAACTGATAGTGTGTATGGGGCTTAAGTGACTCCATGGGATCAATTATCACCGATTTATGCATTTTCTCCAGTTCACAGGTTAAAAAGGGAACGGATGCTAGTAATCCTAGTTGCTCTAGCTTGGCCCAGGATATCCTGGTATGCAGGGATTGTGAGGATGGCTGTAGAGGATCCTTGCACTCTTCCATCCCGCCCGGACCTGCTTTTGCAAAGGCCAGTGTTCCACTCTGCCTTACAAACGCTAAATTTGATGGTTTGGCTGTTGAGACCCTCATTCTAGGACATCAGGGGCTTTCAGGCTCAGTGATAACTACCCTGATTAATGCAAAGAAGCCGGCCTCTAGGGCTATTTACTATAGGATCTGGAAGGCCTATGTCTCCTGGTGCCGCATACACACAATCGGAGATTTCACCAGCAAAAGTCCAATGAGAGCTTTTGGTTGAAAAATGCGATCATGTGTATGCTCCATCGAATTTCTGCCAGCAAAAGATTGAGAGCATGTTCTCAATTTTTCGGTGGGCAAAAGTTTCTATCCAAAAATCCGTTTGAGTGTATGCAATTCCGACGCACAAAACTCACGCATGCTCAGATTCAAGTACGAGACAGAAGCACTCGGTCTGGTAAAACTACTGTTCGTAATGGACATGGCACATTCGTCATGTTGAAATGTTTTGAATAGTATAATGCAGTACATTCTCCTCTTTAGAATTCTAGAAGAATGAAGTTGTTTTGCTGCTCATATTCAGTTCTCACAAAATTATTTCTTTATTTTTTTCTCATGATCTCATGAATAATATTAATTATGTTTTTTGTCACATCTCCATAATAATGTTTTTTGTTTTTTTTCATTAGTTTTTTTATCAAGATCTGCATTTTTTATTTTTGTTTTCTAACAATCTCCATAATATTATTTCTCGTTTTGTGTGTCAAGTTACCACAACGCCATTATAATCTTGTATTTTTTTTAACTCAAGGAGGTTAGTGTTAGTGGCCCTTGTTAATTTGACCTTGTATTTTTTAAATATACCTGCCTCCTCACAAACTGTCATTTTTTAAGAAAAACACATGGGCAAGTATTTTCAGATAAAAAAATCTCCATTTATTCTGGCTCATAAAAAATAGAGGAAGGCAACGCTGGAGAAACTGCTAGAATTTGCAAAGTCCATATAATGGGGAGCACAATCTGGTCCAGGACTCCCAGAGATCAGGAACAGCAGCAGATGACATATATGTCCCCAGGCTGTGGTACTACAACAGCCTGCGTCTTCTGTCAGACCAGACTGAACCCAGGCCATCATTTTCTTGTCTTCCCTCCACGCTTCACTGCAGCCTTCCTTGGAGGCTGTAGCTTGGGAGGTGGACTTCTGGCAGGAGGAGGAGGATGGGCGAGTGCATATAAATGCACATTATCACTTATTTGGCCACTCAACCCCTTCTGAATGGCCTCCAAAAATAAATTTCTCACACCTGATGCGTTGGCCCTCCTCCATTTGCTGAATTTTATCAACTACATAGCAGCCATAGGTCTCTTCAGCATCGAGGGGGCTTTTCAGGGCCGCATTAGCGTCCTTAATGAGGCCCAGTGCTGCCTCCTCCAGGTTACTCCCCTATCTGGGCCTTTTTGTTGTAAGGCAGAGGGGAGACACCTGGGATTGGGTGAGGCTACAGGGCCCCGCCTCCTCCTGTCTGCCACATTCCAGTGCCTCGTCCTGGCTGAGGTCTTCCTGTGTATGAAAAAGGGACATAGTTTTAGTTTTTGGTTTATCAATCGCACACAATTTTCAGCTCATGACTTGCAAATTGAATGTTAATAAATATAAGACTATCATTCTGACCCCAGCATTTTTCATTCTTGTCACACTCATTTTTGACCCCTACTGTCTATTGATATGTCAAACACCTTTTCTTAAATCATTCATTTGTTATCATCTAGTTAACAATCATTTTTGGACAAAAAATACTATACCTGGCTCAAGCTGGGCTCCTCAATTTCTTCCAGGATGGAAGGCCCAGGTTGGTCCTCAGAAGCCTTGGAAGCTGGGGTTGAGGGAAGGGTGGATAGAAGTGTCGAAAGTGATTCCCTGGCTTCAATCTGGTCTTCTAGAAACCGCATCCTGTTGTAGCACCACAGACTTGGTACATACACATCCTCTGCTGCTGCTCCTGATCTCATTGCTGCTTCTGATCTCATGGAAGCCTGGACCTTATTAAGCTCCTTCCTATATGTGCTTCTCAAACTACCAATTTTCTTCTCCACAAACTTGATGTCTGCGTCGGGGACCTGCGTCTTCAAAAATTCCAGCAGTTTCTCCAGCGATGCCTTCCTAGCTGGTTTATTGCGATATAAGGGGTTTTTAACCTCCCACAAATTTCGCATTTCCCTGTATTTGTCTATGAAGTGGTCCATGAATTCAGGGTCTTTGAATTGTTTCATATTTGCTGCAAGACAAAACACAAGACAAAAACACTAATATCAGGCTAAACTCTCCTAATCTTATTCCAATATAGGCCTCAATCTCGAATCAGTCTAGGCTACTGAAGTACCAAAGTAAAAAGGTTACCTTCCTTAGAATGTTCGTTGTCCTTCCTCAGAACACCGAACGTACGTACGACACATGCTTGTTAACTTTATATACACTGCGCAGGCCTGAAACTGCCCGCCCCGGCGTTCTTTCTACAATATTCCCCGCCCGTCTTTTTCGTTGCAGTGGGAGAGGAACATGCAGGAGACACAGCAGGTGCTTACTACTAGCAGTAATGAGGTAAGCCCAAAGTCCAAAACGTCCCTATCCAGGAGGAGGTTTAATGCCTCCAATATGTCCATTGGTGAGATGGTGGAGATGGTCCACATATTGAAGAGGGCTGACTATGATGGCAAACATGGACTGTATCTAAACCCAAATGTGAGGCCAAAATCATGACTAAAGTTGTGAGCTATTGAGGAAACGCTGGTCAGACCTGAAATTGAGGGAGCAGGATCAGTACAGAAGGATCAAGAGAGTTCTTCTAAAAGTAAGTAGTTGTCATGTGTTCCTATTATGATTATTGCATGCTTCTCCATGTGCTTTTCTTTACTGTTGTACAGTTTAAAATGGCTACTTTTCTGTTCGTGGACACAGTAACCGTTCGTTTGCCAACTAAATACAATCTAGTCTAGATGTCTTTGAAACTATAATGAATTGTAAACTTGATTCAGTGTAATGAAAGGAGAGAACATTCAGCAGCTGTTTACACATCTGGACTCAGGAGCACTAGTGTGGGACACCAGAGCACATTTTGTAGGGTGTCCCACACCCTACTTGGTACTCCAGTGGATACTTGGGGTGTCTCCATGTGTGAAACTTGTCCAAAAAAGGTAAGTATTCCAGCTTGGTTAAGGGGATTATGTCTTCAACTTGGAACTCTGCCCAAACAGACAATTGTATCCCACTTCCAAGCAATGTTTCACATTCATATTTCTGTCCACAAATATCTGTGTGCTAAGTATACCTTTTGTTTCATTCTCATAGGGGAGAAAAGACTTGGGATGTCGGAGGAACCCTCCACCTCTGAAAGAAGGGGAGAAGAGGTCACAGCCACCTGAGGATGTGGAGGAAGGAGAGGTGGAAGACGTGGTTGAGATTGTCACCACAACAGTTGAATGCCTGACACCACAGATTCAGGTAATAAATCTATGCCTGTATATTTATAATACATGATGTGTATTTTTATTTTAGGTGATGTGCAGGTTGTGGAAGAACAATCTACTCATTTCACCAGTGACCGTGCACAACAGCTTATCCAGGGCATAATGTGTTGTAGTCGGGATTTAGACCTTATTAGAGAAAAAACAAAGGAGATTGAACAAAGACTGAAGAACATGATTGATGTACTAGGGAGAATCTAAATCCAAAAAAGATTAATATTTTGTATAACATTTTTCTAAAGTTTTAATAGTTTAAAAGTCAAGTTTGGAAGATGCACACAGTGTGTCAACATGTGCTATCTGCCATCAGGGGATTTCAATATATGCGTTTTATGGGTGCAACCCCTTCCTCCCAACTCTAGTAGGTACCCCCAAAACACGTCCATTGATCCCCCATGATGGGAGATAGCACATGTTAACATTAGGTATGGGATCAGCAAATCCCTGTTTTGACTCACAATTTGTGTGCATCTTCTAAATTTGGCTTTTACAGGGTTGACTTCACCCCATCTGATGAAGGCAAGATCAAGACATTTTTCACATTATAATGTCTGATATTGCCTTCATTTTTGCAATGTTGAACGTTGTAAGTTCCAGAGTTGTGTATGTTATGTTTCTAAACATGCCTGTTTCTGTACTTTTTCCAAAATTTCAAGGCAAAACTTTTACAAAAAAATAGTTTTTTTTTTTTTACCACAAAATGTTTTAGAGAGCAAATGTGAATGTGCACATAGTAAAAGGCTTTCTACTCAACAATGTGTGGCTTCTTCTTTCAATGCTCAATAAGACTCGTTGTATTATGCTGATGTTTACAGTGACAATGGGTGTTATTTAAATAATGGTAAAACCACTTGGCACTATAGATGCACTAGGAGAACCTAGGAAACATATAAAAGAAACATAAGCAGTAAATCCAAATCAAGATTTTCTCGTATCAATTTTTTTTGTATTTAGAAAATATTTAAAAATTAGCTGGCATAGCAATGCCCCCCCCCCCACCCGTAAAATATTCCACATATTTTTTACGCACTTCACGGGCGCTTTGGGGGGGGGGGGGTAAGCAAGGATGGAAAGCTTCCAGGGCCGTCATTGGATTCTCATGGAATCTGGTCTCAACTTGCCCAACTGTGGCAACATAACCAGGTGCATTTTGCTTTAAAAAGTTTTGCAGTATACAGCAGGATAAAACAATGTGGTTAAGTTTGTACTCTGCCATGTTAATTGCTGTTAGAAATAAACGTAACCGGCTGGCCATTATCCCAAAGGTATTCTCCACTACTCTTCTGGCTCTGGCCAACCGGTAATTAAAACACTCTTCTCTGGGGTGTGGATCCTCTGGGGGAATAGCCTCATGTGATCACCCAGACAAAATGCTTCATCAGCGAAAAAAACAAAATGGGAGTCCTCCGACATTCTCTTCTACAGGTGGAAATCCCAAGCCACCACTCTGGAGACGTCCGTAGAACTCGGTCTGGACCCAAACTCCACCATCCGTCATCCGGCCATTCTTTCCCACGTCCACATAGAGAAACTCATATGTTGCCAACACCACCACCATCAACATGGTACTATAAAACCCCTTATAGTTAAAATAGTATGATCCCAAATGGGGTGGTGGGACAATGTGGACGTGTTTCTCATCGACTGCCCCTCCGCAGTTGAAAAAGTCCCAACAATGTGCAAAGTGGGAGGCCACAGTCTGCCATTCCTGTGGCATTGAAGGAAACTGTGGAGTCAAACAAAAGAAATTAGTAATTTTACACATAAACATTGCAAGCAGATTAGACACGAACATTCTTGGCCAACATCAGTATAACATTAATTTTAAGGAGTATTTAATGACAAAAGTATAAGGTCCACGTATCGGATTCCTCACCCCCTGTGATGGCCCATTGTAAAAATTTTAGGGGAGTTCTAAATGAGTTTGAGAGCCAACAAAAAGCCTCTGGAACTCTGCCTGAATTTAAGGACAACAACAACATTTGGACACATTTTAGGGGGTGTTTAGGGTAAAGCACTATAATGGAGATGACAAAATACATTGTTAAATGACTAGGCTAGGTCTATATGAGCCCAGGATAGCATGCTGGGGAGGTTAGTGAAGGCAAATATACATGTAGGCAAAAAGGGAGCATTAAGATTCCAGAATGCATGAGGACAAAGGGGACATTCACAGCATATTCCAATCATGGTAATTAAGGAATGATGAAAGAAATACAATACATTAGCAAACATTAAATACATATAATGTGATGTTAAAGGAGAAAACTTACCCTAATATAGTCCCACTGCAGGACCTGAATGATGACAGAACAGGTCTCTGTAGTAATGATCCCCAGACCCTGGGGGGAGATGACTGTAAAGAACTTGAGGTCCTGCAGATTTCTCCCCACATCCCACATCTGCTCGGGAGTGATGGCTTGGTGTCCTGCTTCGTAATATAAGGGGTGAGCAAAGCCAACAGACTGTGAAAAACAGGGTACGTCACCTGGAGATAATTCCTGAAATCATCAGGGTTATTCTCCTGGATCTCACGCAGCAGAGGCATATGAAAGAATTGGTGATGCTGGAGTAATCAATTCTTGGTTCATAAACTCCTCCTCTCCACCCTGTTCATGGACTGGGCTTGGGTCAAAGCAAGAACCCCAACACCAAGCGGCATTAGGAGTGGCATTAGGAGTAGAGATGAAAACTAGCCTTGAGTTCTATCAAAGATCAAGTCTCGGCCTTGTCAGTTTTTTTCCAAAAAACCCTGGCTTTGCATTCCTTAATTTGGGCCTTTATACAGGGAGTATCGCGTGTAAACCCATTGGTTAAACCACCTTTGTGCCCATGTGATTTAAACCTGGTCTTGTCGGTTCTTCAGGAGTAGGGATGAGCCGAACACCCCCCGGTTCGGTTCGCACCAGAACTTTCGAACGGACCCCAAATTCGTACGAACTTTAGAACCCCATTGAAGTCTATGGGACTCGAACGTTCGAAATTAAAAGTGCTAATTTTAACGGCTAATATGCAAGATGCTGTCCTAAAAAGGCTTTGGGGACCTGGCTCCTGCCCCAGGGGACATGGGTCAATGCCTAAAATGTTTTTAAAAATAACCGTTTTGGTGGGAACACTGATTTTAATGATGATTAAAGTGAAAAAAAAAGTGAAATATTCCTTTAAATATCATGCCTGGGGGGTGCCTGTGAAGTGCCACGTGTTTCCCGTGTTTATAACAGTCCCTGCACAAAATGACATTTAATGGAAATAACATCATTTAAAACTGCTTGCGGTTTTAATCTTATATCTGGTTCCTGCAATATGGTTGAAAATCATTGAGAAAAATGGCATGGGTAGCCCTCCCTGCCCATTACCAGCCCCTTTGGGTCTTGTACACATATTAGGGGAACCCCGTACCCATATTAAAAAAAGGAAATACGTGTGGCCCCCAGGCCCTATATACTCAGAACAGCAGTATACAGGCGGTGCAAACAAGACAGGGACTGTGTAGGTTTGTTGTGTTAAGTTGAATCTGTTTGTAATTTTCAACTGGTACATTTTTAAAGTGTAGCTCCAGTCAAAAAAACGATTTTTAAGCTTTTTGGAAAACATAGGGAAGGGTTATCACCCCTGTATAATTTGTTTTGCCGTCCGTCTTTTTTCATCTCACTTGCTGTTGTCTCCTTCCGTTTGCAAGTAGGAGATGTTTGTAAGTTGGATGTTTGAAAGTAGGGGCCTGCCCTATATGCTCTGCAGAAATGGTGGAACAAGGTGTTGGTTTTGCCACAACATTGTAAGCCCTCAAAGTGACTCTTCCACAGGCTTTGCAGGATCAGGGAGGCCATGCAGGGTAGGTTAGCTGAAGCATTCAGTCCGGAGTCCTCTGGGTCACTAAGGACAACATGATCCGCAGCTACCTCCTCCCAGCCACGTAAAAGTCCACGGGTTTCTTGGGACTGTAAATCATCCCTACAAGACTGCTGCTGCTGCTGCTGATGCTGAGTGCCAGCCTCCACCTCCATGCTGACACAATCATCCTCCTCCTCCTCCTCCTCATCCTCTTCCTGTGTGATGGGTGGCACAGCAGGAACACTGTCTGGATAAAGGGGGCCTTGAGAGGCAAGGAAGTCCTCCTCTTCCTGCCTCTGTTCTGCCTCAAGTGCCCTGTCCATTATTCCACGCAGCGTATGCTCCAAGAGGTGGACAAGAGGTACAGTGTCACTGATGCATGCACTGTCACTGCTCACCATCCTTGTGGCCTCCTCAAATGGTGACAGGACAGTGCATGCATCCCTGATCATGCCCCACTGGTGTGGTGAGAAAAAACCGAGCTCCCCTGACCTTGTCCTGGTGCCGTAGTCGCACAGGTACCCATTAATGGCCCTCTGCTGCGTGTGCAGCCGCTGCAGCATGGCCAACGTTGAGTTCCACCTGGTGGGCATGTCACATATAAGGCGGTTCTTGGGCAGGTTCAACTCCTTTTGGAGCTCAGCCAGCCGGCAGATCGGCGGAAATGCACACAGACTTTCCTGGCCTGCTTCAGGACATCCTCTAGGCCCGGGTACCTGCCCAAGAACCGCTGCACCACCAGGTTAAGGACGTGAGCCACACAGGGCACATGGGTCAGTTGTCCCTGTCGGAGGGCAGAGAGGAGGTTGGTGCTATTGTCGCAAACCACCATTCCTGGCTTAAGCTGGCGTGGCGTCAACCACCTCTCGGCCTGCCCCTGCAGAGCTGACAAAAAATCCCCCCCAGTGTGGCTCCTGTCCCCCAAACAAACCAGCGCAAGCACGGCATGGCATCGTTTTGCCTGCGTACTTGCGTAGCCCCTGGAACGCCTACGGAGCACCGCTGGTTCTGAGGACAGAGCACTGGAAGAGGCCATGGAGGAAGAATAAGAGGAGGGGGTGGAGGAGGGAGGTGTGTCACAACCAATAGTAGCATTTTGGAGGCGTGGTGGCTGAACAACCTCCAACACTACTGCACCTTGTCCTGCATCCTTCCCAGCTGCCAGAAGAGTGACCCAATGGGCCGTGAAAGACAGGTAACGTCCCTGTCCATGCCTGCTGGACCATGAGTCAGCGGTAATATGCACCTTACCACTGACCGCCCTGTCCAGCGAGGCAAGGACATTGCCTTCCACATGCCGGTAGAAAGCCGGAATTGCCTTCCGTGAGAAAAAGTGGCGTTCGGGGACCTGCCACTGAGGAACCGCACATTGTACAAACTCACGGAAGGGGGACGAGTCTACCAACTGAAAAGGCAGCAGTTGAAGTGCTAGCAATTTAGCCAAGCTAGCATTCAACCGCTGGGCATGTGGATGGCTGGGAGTGAACTTATTTCGCCGGTCCAGCAGCTGGGGCAGGGACATTTGCCTGCTATAATCGGACGTGGGTGTACTGCTAGCAGAGTGCCCAGAAGCACTTGGCTGTGACACACCTAATTCTACACCTTCATTCCTCTCAGAGCAGGTTTCAGAGAGGACTGAAAGTCTAGTGGGGTTGGAGATCCCAGCTGATGAGGAGCAAGGAGAGCCCTGCTTTGTTCTTTGGTGTGGGTCTTTGAGGTACGCTTGCCAACGAGCTGCATGGCAGGTCAACATATGTCTGGTCAAGCATGTGGTGCTCAAGCGGCTGATGTTTTGGCCACGTGAGATACGCTTGAGACATATGTTGCAAATAGCAGCGGTGTGATCTGATGCACTCGTCTCAAAAAAGGCCCACACCAAAGAACTTTTAGAATAACGCGCAGAGGCAGCGCCCTGCACAGGCGGAGCGCTGCGGTGTGATTCAGTCGGTGTGCTGCCCCTAAGCTGGCCCCCGGAGGGCATCCTGCCTTGTTGGACATGTGCCTCCTCCTCCTCCTCCTCTCTCCTACCAGGCACCCACGTGCAGTCAGTGCCCTCATCATCCCCTCCCTCTTCATCGCTGGAGCAAACCTGGCAGTATGCTGCAGCTTGTGGAACATGACTGCCAGATTGCTGTCCTTCTTGAACATCCCCTCTCTCTGCATTCATGCTACTGCCTTCCTCTAGCTGTGTATCATCATCAGAGCCTACAAAACACTGGGCATCCTCCTGGAGCATGTACCCAACACTGTGCTCAAAGAGTTCAGGAGACTCCTCAGGAGGACGTGATGGGTCTAGGGAAAGAGTCACTGATGATGACATTGAGAGGAGGGAAGACGATGCGTTGGCAGCTGCTTTGCTAGTACCCTGAGCCTGGGTGAGAGAGGATGAGGAGGGTGAAGAGGGCTTGGTCATCCACTCTACCAAGTCATTTGCATGTTGCGGCTCAACATGTCCAGCTGCCGAAAAGAAGGACAAGCGTGTCCCATGGCCACGTGCTGATGATGACGATGCACCGCGTCCACGACCAGCACTGTTGTCTCTAGACACAGAGCCTGCTTGCCCTCTTTCATCGGCTCGCGCCTGTCTGCCTCTCCTTGCTGGCCTTCCAGACATGGTAATGGCCTGAAGGGAGTTGAGGAAAAACAGCAATTGGGTAGTGTATATTGTGCTGGAGGCACACACAACTTCCACTAAAGCCCCGTACACACGAGCGGACTTTTCGACATCCAAACTCCGACGGACTGAGTCCGGCGGACTATCCGCTCGTGTGTGGGCTGCAACGGACTTTAGCTTCGCAAAAGTCTGACGGACTTTAGAAATGAAGCATGCTTCAAATTTTCCCGACGGAACTCCGCCGGACCCAGGTCCGATGTAGAAGTCCGCTCGTCTGTATGCTGTTCCGACAGTCCTAAAACGACGCATGCTCTGAAGCAAGTACGAGACGGAAGTGCTCGGTCTTGTAAAACTCCAGTTCGTATTGGAAGTAGCACATTCGTCATGCTGCAAATTCTGTGCTCGTTTAAATGTATAGCGCATCTTCTTTATAATGCTAGAAGAACGAAGCCTTTTTATTTATAATGCTAGAAGAACGAAGTTGCTTTGCTGCTCATATTCACTCACAGAGTTCTCACCAAACACATTTCTGTTTTATTTCTCCTCATCTCATGAATGATCTTGTTTTTATTTTAAAGCCCCATCTCAATATTTTTTTTTTTTATGTTTTTTTTAATCATTTTTTTTACTCCATATTTTTGGTACAATTCTTTACCATGTTTTTCTTGTGATCTCCATATTAAATTATTCTGTCAATTAAAACCAAAAAAAAAAAAAAAAAGTTGTTAACTTGACCGAATAATTAAATATGGAGATCACAAGAATAAAAATGTTCATGATTTCACCCAAAAATATTGATGAAAAAATTACTCCAAAAAAATAAAAAAAAACAAGAAAAAATGTTGGTGACTAATTTTTGGCCTACATATTTTTGGTACAATTCTTTACCATTTATTTTTTATTGTGATCTCCATATTTAATTGTTCCGTCAAGTTAAAACCAAAAACTTTATTTTATTTTATTTTTTTTTCATTACCACAATAACCTTTTTATTTTTATTCTGGTGACAAGTTACCACAATAACATTTTTATTTTGTTTATAACCTCAAGGAGGTTAGTGTCCCTTGTTAATTTCACATTGTCTTTTATAGAAAGGTATTTGACCAAAAAACACATAGGCAATTATATTTTCAAACAAAAATAGCCATTTATTCTGGTTCTACAAACAAAAAAATGAAGGCAACACTGGAGAAAATTGTGACATTTCTGTAGCCTTTTGGCCCCAGGGCAAACGTGAAACTATGTGGACAAGAAAATTCAAATATTACAAAATCAAATATGGTCCCAGAATCCCAGACATCAAGAGCAGCATCAGATGGTATATATGTCCCCAGGCTGTGGTTGGTCGGACCAGAGTGAAGCCAGGTCATCACCTTCTTCTCTTCGCTCCACCCTTCACTGCACCCTTCCCTGCAGACTTCCCTGTAGCCTTCCTGGGAGGCTGTGTCTCCGGTGGTGGACTCGTGGCAGGAGGAGGAGGAGGAACAGGAGGAACTTGCTCCACAATAGTACTGTTGGCTGATAAATCTCCACTGAGCCCCTTCTGTAAGGACAGGAAAATGAGCCTTTCGCAGTGGAGACGTTGGCCCATCTCTAGTTGCTGGAGCCGGCTGGCAATGTAGCAGCCGTAGGCCTCTTCTGCGTCAGGGGGGCTGTTTAAAACATTAGTCGCCTCTCTAATTAGTCGCAGGGATTCCTCCTGTGCCTGTGTATTTTTTTTGGCCCTTTTGGATGGAAGACGGAGGGGAGGCACTTGAGAAGTCGTCATGCTTCTACTAGGCCCGGCCACCTCCTGCCTGACAGAGGGCATGGACTCCTCCTGGCTGAGAGTGGGCATAGCCTCCTCCTGCCTGCCACTTTCACCACCTTCCTCCTGGCTGAGCTCCTCCTGTGTATAAAAAAGGGACATTGTTTTAGTTTTTTGTTCATCAATCCTAAACATTTTTCAGCTCCTGACTTCAAAATTCGGTTAATACATATAAAAGAGTATCATTATGACACCACTATTTCTTGTTTCTGCTGGTGACAAACATTTGTGGCCACTACTGTAAATTGATATGTCCAAATTTTAACTATTTTTTAACATCAATAATAGCGTACAAATTCGAATAACATCTAGTTAACATCATTAATATTCTGAATATCACTATTTTTGGTAAAAAAATACCTGGCTCCAGCTGGGTGCATCCGCTTCCTCCAGGATGGAAGGCTCATCAGCCTCTGCTGAGGTGGAGGGAATGCTGCAGGGAAGGGTGGAGGGAAGGGTGGAGGGAAGAGTAGAAAGCGACTCCCTGGGTCTACACCGGTCGTCCAGGAACCGTAGCTTTTCAAAGTACCACAGCCTGGGTACATATACATCACCTGGTGCTGCTCCTGATGTTTGGGATTTAGCGATTTTCCTCTTTTCCTTTCGGAACATATTTTGCAATATTTGAATTTTCTTATCCACAAAGTCCACGTCTGCCTCTGGGATCCAAGGCTGCACAAATGTCACAAATCTCTCCAGTGTTGCCCTCCTTACTTGTTTATTAAAATAATCCTTGTTCTTGGTATGCCACAGATTAGACATTTCTTTATACTTGTCGATAAACAGACTTAAAAATTCTGGATCCCTGAATTTTTTATTCATTTTTCTGCAAGACAATACACAAGCCAAAAAACATAATGTTAGCTCAGACTCTCCTAATCTTAGCCCAAGATAGACTCCAGGATCTGCCACTTATTTGGGGAAATGGTTTAAACTTACCTTCGTTTTTCTTGCTCCCAACTTCTGTTCCTATTTTCGCAAACGAACATACGACATGTGATTTTTGTCGTTATATACAGTGCGTACGCGTAGAACTACGCCTGCGTTGCCCGCCCCTGACGTTCTTTTAGTCAAGTTCATGGTTTCCCGCCCCTTTCTGCGCACTTAACGTCCGTACGACATGTGCATTTTGTCGTAAGACCCAGTGCGTACGCGTAGAACTACGCCTGCGTTGCCCGCCCCTGACGTTCTTTTAGTCAAGTTCATGGTTTCCCGCCCTTTCTGCGCACTTAACGTACGTACGACGTGTGATTTTGGCGTAAGACCCAGTGCGTACGCGTAGAACTACGCCTGCTTTGCCCGCCCCTGACGTTCTTTTAGTCAAGTTCATGGTTTCCCGCCCTTTCTGCGCACTTAACGTACGTACGACGTGTGATTTTGGCGTAAGACCCAGTGCGTACGCGTAGAACTACGCCTGCTTTGCCCGCCCCTGACGTTCTTTTAGTCAAGTTCATGGTTTCCCGCCCTTTCTGCGCACTTAACGTACGTACGACGTGTGATTTTGGCGTAAGACCCAGTGCGTACGCGCAGAACTACGCCTGCTTTGCCCGCCCATGACGTTCTTTTACAAGAATATTTCCCGCCCCCTTTTCTCTACGGTGCGCAGTAGGAGAAACATGGCGGAAACACAACAGGTGCTTGATATGAACGACTCCAGTAGTCAGGAATCCCCGGAGCCACAAACGTCCCGATCCGGAAAGAGGAGATTTAAGGCCTCAAATATGGCATTTCAAGAGATGGTGGAGATGGTGGGAATCTTGCGAAGTAGGGATTATGATGGCAAGCATGGACCATACACCCATCCGAACTTGCGCAAGGCCAGAATCATGGCCAAAGTAGTTAAGACCCTGCATAATCGTTTTGGGGTACGACGGTCAAAAGACCAATTGAGGAAACGGTGGTCCGACCTGAAATTGAGGGAGCCGGATCAATACAGAAGGATCAAGAAAGTTCTGAAAAAAAGTAAGTACTTGTCGTGTGTTCCTATTTTATGATTATTGCATACAGATCCATATGCTTTACCTTTGTACAATGTAAAAAATTGCTGCTTTCATGTTGTATACAGTAAAAGAATCGTATCGTTTTAACAAACCCTCGTAAATTGTTCGTGGCAAACCTCGTTTATGATACAGGGTTTGAACAGCATTTTTTGGGTGTGTAATTTTTAGGACACAACAAATGATTAGGACATTGTGGTTTAGATGTGTTTCAAAATACAATGACTAGAAAAGAACATTCAGTGTAATTGAAGGAGAGGACACTTGGCAGCTGGGTAAAAACACATCTGCACTCATGAGCAAAGGTGTGGGACACCAGAGAACATTTATTAGGGTAAACCACACGCCACACGGGGTTCCCTGGTATACTTGGGGGGGGGGGGGTTGGGCATGTGTGAACCTTGGCACAAAAACCTACTTATTAGCTTTTTTGGCAAAGTGAATTGATTTCTCATGTCTTCACATTTTGCATCTCTTCATAAACCGACAATTGTACAACACTTCTAATCAAGGTTTCATCTTCCTAGTTCTGGCCTTAAATATCTGTGTGCTAAAGTATACCTTTTGGTTTGTTAATTTCTCATAGGGGAGAAAAGCCTCACAAAGCAGGATCCCAGGGACCGCCATCCTTGCCAGCAGGAATGTGAGGTTAGCCCCATCCCCCCCGTGGATGTGCATGTGGAGGAAGGAGAGGTGGAAGAAGGAGAGGAGATGGGCACCCCACCAGGTGAGTGTCTGACACCACAGCTTCAGGTAATCGATGTATACCTGCATATTTCCAAACACATGTTTTTACATCTATTTTAGGTGATGTTGTGGTTGTGGAAAGCGACACATTTCCAAGCACCAGTGCCCCCCCGAGGATGTCGAGGAAGGAGAGGTTGAGGAAGGAGAGGTGGAGGAAGTAGGGGAGCTGGGCACCCCACCAGGTGAGTGTCTGACACCCCAGCTTGTTGAAATCCATGTATGACTGCCTAATTTTTGACCCAATTTTTCCCATCTATTGTAGGTGATGTTCTGTTTGTGGAAAGGGCCCCATTTTCCAGTGACAGCGCACAAAGGCTGATTGGCCAGATAATGGGCTGGAATGGGGAACTAGATGACATGCGAACTAGCCTGGATCTCATGAAGACTCAGATTGACAATATGCAGCTGGAAATGAAGAACATGATCGATATTTTGGGGAGAATATAATCCGTTTCTCCATAATATCGATCATGTTCTTCATTTCCCTTGTTTTAGTTCAAAGATTGTTTTACTTCACCAATTTTTACGATTGTGGCTGATTGTTGTTTTATACATTTTTCATATTTTTTCTAGAAAAATAAAAACCACAAAAAAAAAAAAAAAAAAAAAAGTTTATAAAAAATTGAAAAAAAAGGAAACAAAAAAATGTTTGGCAAAGAAAGTTAAATAAACCCCCAAAAAATTTTAGATCACTAAATATTCAATGGCACATGTGAATGTGGCCAAATTAAAATTTTGAATAATCAAGAATGTGTGGCGTATTCTTTCAATGCTTATAATACCAGTTTGGGAAAAGGGATTTTGTGTATCCAGTGACAATGGGCCTTATTGAATTTAATGAAAATACACTTGGCACTACAAGTACACTAGGATAACATAGGAGACAGCACAAACCAAAAGCAAGCAAGAAAACACATTTCAGATTTGAGGTTATTTTATTATTTTCCTCTTTTTTAAAATTAAATATTGGGTGGCATTGCAATGGCCCCCCTACCATTAAAATAAGTGACATATCTCTCACGCACTTCCCGTGCACTTTGGGGGGCCAAGCCAGTACGGCCAGTATCCAGGCCTGTCATGGATTCTGGCCCAACTCCAGCCTCCGGCATTATTCCTGAGAAATATGTAGTGGAATATTTGTGCAAAAAGTTGTGCAAAATGCAGCACGTAAGGATGACATGGTTCAGTTTGTATTCCGCTAGGTTGAGATCCGTCAGAAATACACGGAACCGGCTGGCCATTATGCCAAAAGCATTTTCCACCACTCTTCTCGCTCTGGCCAGCCGGTAGTTGTAAACCCTCCTCTCCGGGGTGAGGGCTCTTTGGGGGAATGGCCGCATTATGTGGTTGTCCAGAGCAAAAGCCTCATCCGCAATGAATACAAAGGGTAGTTCCTCCACATTCTCCGAATCAGGTGGCAAGCCCAGGCCACCTGTCTGTAGACGGCGGTAGAACTCCGTCTCGGCGAAGACTCCTCCATCCGACATGCGGCCATTCTTCCCCACGTCCACATAGAGAAATTCATACTGTGCCGACACCACCGCCATTAACACAATACTGTGAAACCCCTTGTAATTAAAAAAGTATGACCCCGAATGGGGTGGTGGCACAATGTGGACGTGCTTCCCATCTATGGCACCACCGCAGTTAGGAAAGTCCCACCGGGTGGCAAAATGGGATGCCACAGTCTGCCATTCCTGTGGCGATGAAGGAAACTGGGGAGGCAAAAAGCAGAAAAAAAAACAAAATAAGTACTTTGGCACATTAAACATTGTACATTACAACACAAACTTTCTTTCACGCTTCTGCCTAGTCACATGACACCGATCGTCTGCTCCCTGTCATTGGGAGCAGTGATCAGGGTCATGTCACTGCTAGCCCATCCCCCAGACAGTTAAGAAAAACACTCACCCAGAACACACTTTAAACCATTCCTTGGCCCCCTTGTGCTTAATAAAACACCTTCACTGCATGTGACATTTTTACAGTAATCAAGACAATTTTGGACAGCATTGATCACTGTATTAATGACAATGGTCACAAAAATGTATGGAAATTGGCCAATGTGTCCGCCATAATGTGGCAGTCACCAGAAAAAAAAATAAAAAAAAATAAAAAAAAAAGGTTAGCAACGCCATTACTAGTTTCAAAAATGGCAAGATTTTAAAAATGCCAGCAAAATAGACCATATTTACTAAACGATAGAACTTTAAAAAAAAACAATCAAGAAACGCTTAAATTGTGATTCATTTTAACACATTTTTGTTTACTAAAAGACTACGTATCAGCATCAAATGAGGTCCCAAAAAATCATGGTGATATATTTTTGTGACTATCTTTCTTTAGAGCGAAAAGAGAGAAAAAAAAGCATATTTAGAAAAATGCATTTTGGGTTTGTTGGTGGTTAATCACCAAAACTAAAAAAGCAGAGGTGATCAAAGACAACCAAATACAAAATCGCTTTGTGCTAATAAAATGAAGATAATTTACTAGGAGGAGCCATGTTACAAGGACGCACAATTGTCAATTCAAACAACGCACTGCCAAATCACCCAAAAAAGTGATGAAGGTCAGGAAGGGGGGGAAAATCATTCCAGGGTTGAAGTGTGTTAAAAATACAATATATAATTCAACATTAATTTAAGGACACACAGACTCGTTGGAATTATATTAAGTGTGTGTGGGGGGGATCCAGTTAAAGGACACACAGACCATTTGGGATACTATTAAGGGGGGGGGGGGGGATTCAGTTAAGGGGACACAGACCATTTGGAATAAGCTTTAAAATGTTTGGTTTTAGGATAAAGCAATAGAATGGAGCTGACAAAAGACATTTTAAGTGACTAGACTAGGTGGATATGGGCCTACCATAGCATGTTGGTGAGGTTTAATGAAGGCAAATATGCATGAAAAAGAAAAAAGGAGCATTAAAAGATTGCAGCATGCATGAGGACAAAGGGGACATTCACAGCATATTGCAATCATGGTAATTAGAGATTGAGGAAAGAAATACAAGGCATTAGCAAACATTAAAGACAATAAAATGTGATGTTAAATGCTAAATCTTACCTTAATATAGTCCTCCTGCAGGACCTGTATAATGGCAGAACAGGTCTCTGGGATAATGATCCCCAGAGCCTGGGGGGAGATGCCTGTCGAGAACTTCAAGTCCTGAAGGCTTCTCCCTGTCGCCAAGTAGCGCAACGTGGCGACGAGCCTCTGCTCCGGAGTGATGGCTTGCCGCATGCAGGTATCCTGCCTGCTGATATAAGGGGTCAGCAAAGCCAGCAGACGGTGAAAAACGGGGTCCGTCATCCGGAGATAATTCCTGAAATCATCAGGATTATTCTCCCGGATCTCACGAAGCAAAGGCATGTGCGAGAACTGGTCACGCTGGAGCAACCAATTCTTCGTCCATGAACTCCTCAACACCCCGTCCAAGGACTGTTCTTGGGTTGCAGAATGAACTACAACACCAAGCGCAAGCAAAGCACGAACTCGACGACGAGTACGTACACGCAACATGGCTTCAAAACGGTCGGATTGTCAGAGCGAACTTAACAGACGTCACTGAAGAACAGCAAGGCCTGTGAAGAGCGACCTGAAAGTCAGCGAGCGCAGTTAGATCGCACTGCAAAATACAGAGACGAACTGACTACACGCACTAAAAAACAGATACAAACCTCACAAGCACAAACTGAAAAGCAGTGAAAAACGTTCTGAAAAATACGAGTCTGAAAAACGCGAATCGTCTCTCACCAAACTTCTACTAACACGAGATAAACACGAAATTAGCAGAAGGAGCCCAAAGGGTGGCGCACTTGGTATTGAACTTCCGTTTTATAGTCTCGTCGGACCTGGTGTACGTCACCGCGGACCAGACGGGCGGACTTTAGTGTGATCGTGTGTAGGCAAGTCCGTTGCGTCGGAACTCTGTCGGAACTCCGGCGGAACTCCGGCGGAACTCCGTTGGGAACTCCTTCGGAATTAAGTCCTCTCGTGTGTACGGGGCATAACTCCTGCAGATGGCAGATGGCTCAAATAGAGAAGAGCTATGTAGGTGGATATAGCGGTGTATACTGGGTTCAGAGCATGCAGACAACACGCACAATCTCCTACCGCTGACTGCAAGCTCTATTTAAAACGAGCAAGATAGCTAGCTATATAGGTGGATATAGCGGTGTATACTGGGTTCAGAGCATGCAGACAGCACGCACAATCTCCTACCGCTGACTGCAAGCTCTATTTAAAACAAGCAAGATAGTTAGCTATATAGGTGGATATAGCGGTGTATACTGGGTTCAGAGCACGCAGACAGCACGTACAATCTCCTACCGCTGACTGCAAGCTCTATTTAAAACGAGCAAGATAGTTAGCTATATAGGTGGATATAGCGGTGTATACTGCGTTCAGAGCACGCAGACAGCATGCACAATCTCCTAACACTGACTGAAAGCTCTATTTAAAACGAGCAAGATAGTTAGCTATATAGGTGGATATAGCGGTGTATACTGGGTTCAGAGCACGCAGACAGCACGCACAATCTCCTAACACTGACTGAAAGCTCTATTATAAAAGAAAGATATATCGCTAGCTATATAGGTGAATATAGCGGTGTATACTGCGATCAGGGCACGCAGACAACAACCACTACAGAAGAGCAAGAAGGAAAAATCGGCCGATAACAATCGGTGTATACTGTGTTGAAGGTACACAGAGCACCCACTAACTTCTACAGACACCAACACACTACACAAGGCCGTCGCGCTGGCGGCCTTATATAGTGTGGAACGTGTACTACACAGCCTGAGCTATGATTGGCCACAGGCATCCTGCCTGTGGCCAATCATGGCTCTCCTCGCTGCCAGTGCTGTGATTGGCCAAGCATGCAGGGTCACAGTGCATGCTTGGCCAATCATGAGCCAGTAATGCACTGCGCCATCGCAGTGCATTGTGGGCCCTGAGCGCCACGCGGTTTTGGCGCGAATGGCCCATAACGTTCGGAATTCGCCGAACGGGAGAACGGCCGATGTTAGAGTCGAACATATGTTCGACTCGAACACGAAGCTCATCCCTATTCAGGAGTCTCCCTTTAAATCAATGTGTGATGCTCCATTGGTAGTTGTCACAAGGAAATTGGTATTTTTGGTTGCTATAACCTCCGCAAGAAGAGTTTCTGAGTTGGCAGCTTTCTCTTGTAGAGAAACATACTTGATCATTCATAAGGATAAGGTGGATTTACGTCCTCCCGTCCTTTTTTACCTAAGGTAGTATCCAGTTTTCATGTGAACCAGGATATTTTTCTACCTTAGTTTTTTCCAGAACCATGTTCTTCAGAAGAAAATTTACTACAGTTGGTTCATTTCTGAAATCACCTGCTCAAATACCAAAAACTGATGCTTTGTTTATGTTACCAGAAGGCCCCAGAAGTCTGCATTTGTTGTTTTGTGTCTCCCTCCCCTCCGATAGCATTGTTTTGGGACATCTCATTCAGTAATTATTATGGTGCTCTGTGTCCTGTGATGTACGATAAAGAAAATAGGATTTTTATAACAGCTTACCTGTAAAATCCTTTTCTCGAAAGTACATCACGGGACACAGAGGTCCCTCCCCTCTTTTTTGGGATATATGAATATTACTTTGCTACAAAAACGTAGGTTCTCCCTGTATGGGAGGAGTTATATAGGAAGTAGGAGTTCCTGTCTTTAATTATGCGAGTGTCCATCACCTGAAGGTGGCCTATAACCCATTCAGTAATTAATATGGTGCTCTGTGTGCCGTGATGTACTTTCAAGAAAAGGATTTTACAGGTAAGCTGTTATAAAAATCATATTTTTTCTAGGAGAGGCTTTTGGAGTGTCACTGTAAGTGTCTTAAAGTGTCTTAAATTGAGTCTTGACTGCATGTCTCAGCTGGAAATGAAAGAGAAAGTGTGTTAAGGGAACACCAAACTTCATCTCCATTATAAAGAATCTTTCATTTGACTTTCCTGAAATTATTGATGCAGAAACGTAAGGAACTCAAGGATAGGCAAAGAAAAACCCCATGTTAGTACCCCCCCCCCCCCCCTCCCCAGACAAAACACTAAACAATTAATACATTTGTGAAATTCCTTACCATTGAAGAGAAAAGTCTAACTAAAATACAGAGTTGGCTGAGGGGCTGGAATGGGGCTGTGAGTGAGGGAGTGGGCTGGAGGTGTGATGGGATGGTTGGTTGGGGTGGGATAGCTGTATAGACCTGGGAGGTAAAATAACTGTAGTGCAGTGTCAGTAGGGCAGTGGACGGTGTCAGTAAGGCAGTAGACGTGTTACAGACAGACTCCACATCTGCTGGGAGGGAGCTGAGTGAGATGTTCACAATCAATCCCTCAATGGCTGGGCACCTTTACTATGTAACCAGCAGCCCCTGCTTGAAGCTTCCTGGTTATTTTACACCTATCATTTCTCACAGTCAGTGTGGGGAGTGGAAAGGTCAGTGTAGGGGTTGGGGTTTGTCAGTGGAGATAGGGGCTATAGGGTTAGGTCTATGCAGCCTGTATGTCCCTGGGGTTGGTCACTGTTAATAATGATGATGATGATGTCTGTGTTCCTGCTCAGCTGTCACAGGGCCCATGCTTCTCAATCCCTCCCATGAAATCATCTATCCCCTGCCTCTGTTGTTGCCTGGCATGTATGGAGTTAAAGCGGTAGTATACTGCTGGACTTTTTTTTTTCCTGCAAGGTAAAGTCATAATTTGCTAGTATGCATTGCATACTAGCACATTATGTAAACTTATCTTAAAATATGTAGCGCCGGCTCCTGACGAGCATGCACTATATGTTTTGAAAATTAATATTCATAAAACCACAGTTGGGTTTTAGGGCTAAATTTTGGTTTCCGTACCAGTCTGGCTGGATTGCGCTGAGTTCTCCTGGGCTGCAGGTGTCACTGTCACCGCCAGCAAGTGGTAGAACGCAGTCTAGTTGGGTGTATTGAGTGCCATCCCTTTCTCTGAACCAGCCCAGTGGGAGGGTTTTTCCTGCTGTGTATTCTGGGAGGTGGTATTTAAGGTACTGAGATAGCGTGCTTCGGGGTTCCGGTCCAAAAGATATTTTCTGTCTGTTTGGTCCTGGTCCTCCTGACCAGCCCTCATGGCCCTCCTGGCATGGGGTGCGGATCCATGCAATTTCGAGCCTCGGGGATGGATAACCCGATGCAAAGAAACTGCAGGGACAGGCCTGAATGGATTTGAGGCCCTAATGATCCAAGGGTGGTCCGGTGCCGTCTCATCTGAGGAGAGGCCCAGCAACTGGAGAAGTGTCCAGGGGAGGACTCTTCAGGAGAAGGCCATGCGCAAGGCTGGCTTCTCTGAAGGAGCCTGGAGGCTCAGTTGAAGGACACTTTGTGGATCTATATTCATACGGTATCGCCGAACCGGCTGAGAGATACTGGTACCGTATGATAGTTTTCTAAATTTGTCTACATCCCTCAGTTACATCCAAGTCTGTGGCAGAGACTTTATTTCTCAAGTGTTCTGCATCCAAGTCTGTGGCAGAGACTTTGCTTTACTTAACACCCTACCGGTTGCTAGGCTTAGTGAGAGGAGGTCTATCCGGGGGTTGTGAGAATCCAGTTGTGAAATGTTTATTCTCTGCATTTCTTCTATAAGAGACTTTCTATTCTTGCAGTTCCAAAAGTACCTGAACTTCCTTCCTAAATATCTATCTAGGGAGCCCCGTAATGATCCGCCCCAAGGGGAGGGGTAATGGAGGGGCGGGCATGACCTGGTGCCTAAGGAACCAGGAAGATAGAAGAGGGAGTGGCAGGGAAGAAAAATAGAAGAAGGGGAGGAGCGGTATAAAAGGGGGGCGGAGCTAGAGTGGGCACCAGTGCACGAGGAAACTCAGCAGAGGAGGCAGCTTTCCCACCCTCCCTCCCTACTGTGGGGTTGTTCTTTAGTGCAAGGGGTTTTTTGTATCTGGCTGGTGTTTTTTCGTTTCTGTTTTTTCTTGCAGGGGCAGATGGCTGGTCGTCACAACAGTGGAAAACGGCCCTTTTGGGGGGCTGCAGCGGTATCTTTCTGGTGGTCTTTGACGGTGGCGGTAAACGGAGGTGATCAAAAAGGGGTGGGGGGCTCATCGGTAATATGGGCCCCTCCGGTGTATTCCTGAACGGTGGACAGAATACTGGGATGTTGGGTATTCCTGAACGGTGGACGGAATACTGGGATGTTGGGTATTCCTGAACGGTGGACGGAATACTGGGAGGTTTTTCACTGCAGGAATTGGTTGTCTCTGAGCGGTCACAGCTGGAGGCCTGGTATGTTAAAGGTACCGCAGTGAGGTTGGTGTTTTGGTTTAAAGTGGGTCACCGTCAGAGATCACCAGACTGGAATTTAGTTTAAAAAATGTTGTTTATGGTTTTGATATACATGTTTATAGATTTATATATTTATATATATATCTTTGGAGTGAGTAAAAAGTTTGGGTTGTGTTAATAAAGGCTGCTGTGGCCAGTTTACTCCAAAGAGAAGGTGTGGTCTCATTATTATTATTAAGGTTGATAAGAAGGTCGAGGTGGCAGTGGGTCAGGAAAAGGGGACCTTTGGGCTACGCAGGTCATGCATTAAGAGACTGTGTTATCTTCTAAATAAATAACCCAAAAGAAGATTCAGTGTCAGTTTCTGCATTTCTTTGGGCCATCTACCACGGGAACCCTTAGATGGAGGCAAGGTCAAGAAGGCAACTGTAAGCCCAACAAAACCAGCAGCTCCTTATTTAAAATAAACAGCAAAAATTCAGGGGCATATAAACAGGAAGTATGTACTATTTATGTGAGATTAAATACATCTAAAGGCACCTATTGGAGGTTTTACTTTTTTTATAGCAATGATTATAACATAGAGTTCACTCATATTGTCTTTCCAAACTGGCTGTTAGCGTTAGATATCTTCACTTATCTACATGGGTTTCTGACACATGGCTTGCTTACATATGTTTAGAATGCTTCCGATTTCACTATCATTCTGTGTTTATTGTCTAACTTGTGAATGACATGGTTTAGGGAGCTGTAAAATGTGTCATTTGAAAAGTTCTGATATTAAGCCTGTCACTGACTATATGTCTATATCAACGATCATTGTTAGACCATGTTTTAATCAAATAATTTTCATCATTCATGTTTATTTAACTCAAAGACACAAAACCACTTTGGATATTACTAAGGGAACAATGATAAAACCTGCTAGGCTCTACAGAAGAACTTTCATAAAGAAACTGCACCGCTCAAAGCTCTGGCGAATACTCTTCGGCTCTTTATCATGCAACAAGTCCTGGCTCTCTCTGCTCATTCTGCTAAGCATGTATTTGTCAGGCACTCACCAGGGCCGAGATGCTGAGAGTGGCTCCCCTTGCAGCTGAGTGCGTTATACCCCTGAAGGTGGCACAGAGGGTATCGGGCACGGGTCGCCAGCAGGTAGGAGAGGCTTGCCTGGAGATCTTCTGGTGGAGAGAAGAACCATGCAGGGCGGACTGGACACTGGACTGATGAGAAGCCCGGCCAGGGCTCAAACACCTTGGTCCAGAGAGACTGGAGCAGGGTCTGATGAAGCCGAGGGTCAAATGCAGGGGAAAAGTCCTTAGGCAAGCCAGGGCCATACACAGTGGTCAAGCAATAAAGAAGTCCTTTGAGCAGGCCGAGGGTCAAACACAGGGGTCAGGCAATAGCGAAGTCCTTAAGCAAGCCAAGGGCTAAGTGCTGGAGAGATTCAGGGGAGGTCAAGATGATCCGGGTCACAACAGGCAGGCACAGGTACACATGGCTTGGAACAGGAACACTGGAAGCTGAAAAGACAAATCCACAATTAAACAAGGGGCAAAGCTGCCTTTCATAGGCCCGCCAGGGGGATCTCCCGCTGTGCACGCTATGGTGCGCACGCACCCACACAGATGTGCCACATCGTGCACCTGCATGCGCTGGCCTGTTATATTGTGCACCGGTATGTGCTAGCCCGTAGAATCACTCACCCGTATGCACAGCCACGCTACTCTACCACGCAGGCACATAGGAAAGTGCCAATACTGGCAAGTTCGGTTTTTACTATTCCTCTGACAGTCTGGCCAAAAATGCAGAGTTGCACTCTGTAAAAATCCTACCATAGTTATTAATTCCAAGTAGCTGGCTTTCAAAGACAGTCACTGCTTTAGGCGTCACCCCTCTGAAGGAGTGTGTTTCCATGTTCTGCTAGACTCTGCGTTGCATGGTGAGGTTAATTTACTGATGGCAATTACACTATACACTAAGAAAACTAAGAAACAGCATTTTTGGTTGAGTAAGATTTCGGGCAGAGTTAGAAATTCCCTTGACAGTCTTATTGTTTTGCTTTGTTTCTTTTATGTCACTTTGCACTAAACCAAGGAAGCACAAACCCCTGTATTATATTAGTGTGTTTTTACTAAACAAGAATGATGTACACACAAACTACTTACAATTGTAGGATAACAATATACAACATACAGCGTATTACAAACATGCTTACAACACCCCCATTCACACACTATCTATCCTTCCTAACAAATGAGCATTAACAATGGTTGGTATACTAAAGGGATATGCTAAAATAGTCACTTAGCTTGGGTTATTGCGGTTTCATGATCTCTGCAGGCAAACAGGACACCAGGCTATTAAAATTATTGGAGAAATCAGGTACTAGCATCATCCCCAGGGGGAGTAAAACTGTGGAATCAATGGTGAAGGATTTGGGGGTTTTGGTAGATTATATGCTTAATAAAAGCATGCAATGCCAAGCTGCGGTTTCCAAAATGGTCAAAGTCCTTTCTTGTATTGAGTGCGAACAAGTTGTGCTTTTGACTGCTGGCGATTGCAGTGTTGCATTTTTAGTTTTTTGGGGGGGGCTTTTTCTTGTAGCTTTTTAACACCATTTTTTTTGTCACTTTTTAAAGCGCCTTTTTTTTATTTTGCTTCCTTCAGCCTACTAATTAAGGGAGTGGTTAATTGGTCACAGGTGCTTGAGGCCTATATAACTGTAGAACTCATTGTGAGCCTGCTCATCCTTGAGCTTGCTGGAACTTAGACCAAGTGGAACTTGACTAAGTGGCGAGTTAAAAATAGGGATCACAGGGATCATAACAGGGATCAAGTACCTGTAGAGAGTGAGTGTGTACCTGCGTATTGTAAGTACATGAGTGCTGTGAGTTCACGTGGGCTGTATTGAGTATTAGTGTCAGGTACTACCTGTGTATTGTGAGTACCTGAGTGTTGTGTGAGGTGTATGGATCATTAGTACTTGTGTATTGTGCATGTGGGTTTGCGAATGCACGTGGGTCTGCGAGTGCACGTTGTTCTGCGTGTACCCGTGTATTGTCTTGTTGAGTATTAATGTCAGGAAGCTAGTTGTTATGTAATTTGGACAGGGTATAATCCCCAATCCTCATTAAATTAGTAGGTACATACACAGCAGGTGTCGGTAGGGGCCAGCACAGAGGCGGGTGGAGACTTAGAGGTGCAGGCACTAGGAAAGAGTGGATGGGGGGCAGTCAGGAGGGGTAGAGGGGGAAGTGCCAGGGAGGCTGATCCAGGGCTGGAGCATCCCAATAAGTACGCGCCATTGAGTGACATTGGTGAAACCAGTCAGGGACCAGCACTGCTGGAGCTGAGGGACTCTCCTTGCTGCCAGGGGAAGAACTCCTCCAGTGAGTGGGGGAGAAGTGAAAGGAAACAGATTCTGGTGGTAGGTGACTCAATTCTTAGTACAGAGAAGGCAATCTGTAACAAAGACCTGAAGTGCCGAACTGTATTTTGTCCACTGGGCGCTCAGGTTCAGTACATCACGGATCTGGTGGACAGATCCCTGGGAGGGGCTGGGGAAGACCCGGCTGTCATGGTGCAAGTTGGCAGCAATGACAAAGTCAGAGGCAGATGGAGTGTCCTAAAGAACGATTTTGGGGACTTGGGAGTTGAATTGAGGAACAGGACCTCCATGGTAGTATTCTCAGGAATACTACAGATACATTGAGCCACACCAGAAAGGCAAAGGGAGATTAGGGAAGTAAACAAGTGGCTGAGGAGCTGGTGTAGTAAGGACGGGTTTGGGTTCCTGGAGGACTGGGTCGACTTCTCAGTTGGTCACCAGTACTATAGAAGAGACGGACTGCACCTAAATGAGGAGGTTGCAGATCACCTGGGAGTGAAGATGGCCAAAAAGTTAGAGGGGTTTTAAAATTAAGCGACTTGGGGGGAGGGTCCAGAGGTAGACATAGTCAGCGTGGAGAATATTCCAGAGGGTAGTATTGGGGCATTAATGGTAGTTTGACTAAAGCACATAAACCCAAGGTAAGTATAGTAACAACTCCTATTTGCAATCTCGGAACACCCAATAACAGGATAGTATGCAACCGGTCTGAACCATGTGGCATGTTCACCAATGCCAGGAGCCTGGTGGACAATATGGGTGAACTAGAGATACTGTTGTACGAGGACGATTTGGATTTTAATTTCAGAGATTTGATTCAACAGCTCCCATGCTTAGCTGGCAACCATTCAAGGGTATATCCTTTATCACAGGGATAGAGAGGGTAAAAAAAGGGGGAGGGGTATGCCTATATCAAGAATAATGGACAAGTGAATGTGAGGGATGACATCACTAAGGGAGCTAGGGAGGAGGTGGAATCCTTATGGGTAGAGCTCCAAAGGGATGAAGCTAAGTGGAAAATAATACTGGGAGTATGCTATAGGCCCCTTAACCTGAAGGAGGAGGGGGAGATGGATCACTGGACGAGCAGCAGGGATGGCAAGTGTTATCATAATGGGGGATTTTAACTATCCAGACATAGACTGGGCAGAGGGAACCACGCATTTGTCTAAGCCCTTGTACACACGGTCGGACATTCCGACAACCAAATCCATCGGATTTTGTCCGAAACTGTTGCATACACACAGTCGGACAAAGTTGTCAGAAAATCCGATCGTACTTAATGTGATGACGTTATTTCGTTAGGACGGGACTACGTTCAGGCTAGTAGCCAATAGCTTTGGATTAGGAATTTGATCTGAGCATGCGTGGCACTTTGTCCGATCAGAATTCTCTACACATGATCAGACAAAGTCCGATTGGATCATGTTGTCGGAAAATTTTATAGCCCAGCTGGAAAACTTGGTCCGTCGGATACTCCGACGGAAACAGTCTGATGGAGCCCACACAATGTCGGATTATCCGACAACACGGTCCTATCGGACATTGTCCATCGGAATGTCTGACCGTGTGTACAAGGGCTAAGACTCGCCAGTTCCTAAATGTTTTGCAGGACAATTTGATGGTTCAGATGGTAGACGCACCAACTCGAAATAAAGCGTTACTGGATCTACTGATTACCAACAATACAGACCTGATCACGGATGTGGAAATATGGGGAAATTTAGGAAACAGTGATCACAGGTCAATTAGTTTCAGTATAAATCACACAAATATGAAACATAAGGGGATTACAAAGACATTGAATTTCAAAAGAGCCAACTTCCCTAATATACGAACCTTGCTAGAAGGCCTGAATTGTTATAAAATCTTAGGAACAATGAACACAGAGGAGAGATGGGTTTGCTTTAAGAACATATTAAAAAAGGGCATTAGCCAATGTATCCCATTGGGTAACGCATTTAAAAGAGCAAACAAAAGTCCTGAATGACTTAACTCTAATGTAAAAATGCATATAAAAGCAAAGGAGAAGGCCTTCAAAAAATACAAGGTTGAGGGATCATCATCAGCATTCAGACTTTATATTATTAGGGTGGCTAAGATAGAACATGAAAGACACAGAGGAGAGCAAAAAAAATCCCAAGGAATTCCTTAACCACTTGATTACTGGGCACCCGTCCTGCCCAGATCATTTTTCAGCTTTTAGCACTTTCACTATTTGAATGACAAATGTTATACAACAATACCCAAATGAACAAAATCTGACGGATATTGTCATTGGAATGTCCGACCATGTGTACAGGGCATTAGAACGGCAAGGATGTGGAATTCCCTTCCACAGGCAGTGGTCTCAGCGAGGAGCATCAATCGTTTCAAAAAACTATTAAATAAGCAAATGAACGAACACAACATTCAGGGATATACAATGTAATACTGGCATATAATCACATACATAGGTTGGACTTGATGTACTTGTGTCTTTTCTCAACCTCACCTACTATGTAACTATGTATTAAGAGAGGTATGGGATCCAGAGAGAGAGAGAGAGAATTTTGCCCCTGTACAAATCATTAGTAAGACCTCATCTGGAATATGCAGTTGAGTTTTGGTCACCGCTTTTTAAAAAGGATATCAGGAAACTGAAGAAAGTGCAAAGAAGGACAACCAAACTGATAAGAGGCATGCATGAGCTCAGCTATGAGGAAAGATTAGAGCAACAGAATCTATTTCCTCTTGAGAAGAGATTAAGGGGGATATGATCAACATGTACAAATACATAAGTAGTCCATATAGTGAACTTGGAGTTGAGTTATTCACTTTAAGGTTATCACAGAGCACAAGGGAGCACTCTTTACATCTAGAGGAAAAAAGATTCCATCTCCAAATATGGAAAGGTTTCTTCACAGGTAAGCGCTGAGAAAATGTGGAATAGACTCCCACTATAAGTGTTTCTGGCAAGCTCAGTAGATTGCTTTAAAAAAAAGCCTGGATACTTTCCTAAATGTACAGAATATAACTGGGTACTAACATTTATAGGTAAAGTTGATCCAGGGAAAATTCAATTACCTCTCTGGGGATCAGGAAGGAATGTTTTCTTTTGCCTTCCACTGGATCAACTGTGGGTATAAGTTTGCGTATACGGGATTGTATTATTTTTTTTTGTTTGAATTAGATGAACTTGTGTCTTTTTTCAACCTAACTATGTAAATATGTAAGTTCCTTCTTTTGCCTTGTAAAAGTCCCTTCTTAGTTCTTCTGTTGTTATGGAGCCCTCCTCCTTACAGGACTTCTTCCAGACTCTCCTAAAGTCTTTTGTTTCCAGCACATGGCTGTGTTATCACCTTTCTTCTCTCCCCCATGTCCTTCCAACGTCACTTCCTCTTTTTGCTAGTATCTGTGAACCAGTCAAACAAGTTAATTAGCTTTAGAGGAAGCCCAGCTTCTAAATTCAAGATGGTAGCTAAAATGTATTATTCCACATATAATGGGTAGGAGATAAAAAGGGATTTTGACAGTGCTTACTATCAGAAGAATAGACAGTATATAGAGAAAAACACCACTTAGATGGCGAACACTGCTTACCCCAGACCAGGCAGCCCACTTCAAACCACTGCCAGATGATGTACAGCCATTTAGTTACACCACAAGTCTAATGTCTCCAAAAAACCGTAGAGGGCTAAAAAGTCCAGCTACAAAAAAAAAAAGTAACGTAGATAATATTTGTCGGGAAACGAAGGGAACCGCATTGTTGCAACATATTGCAACAATGGGGATAAAAATCCTCCAATGCTCCATAAGATACTATTGGTAATTTTGTCTACCTATAATGAATTGTAGTGATTTACTTACATATAATCAAGTCCATTGAGCGCAGAGGGGGAATGACTAAAGATGTAAACCCCAATGAGCGATGCAGAGTATGGTATTAATGGAGAAAAAATACTGTAATCAAGATCAAAAAAATAGAGGTGAGGGATACAAAAGGGTTAAATTGGATATAAATACGAAAGGACAAGCCACATAATTTGGGGTATGACAGCAGAGAAAATAAGAACTCCAAACATGTATGGCAAATAGTGTGACATATAAAGGTTATGCAGCAGCCATAACCCTTGATAAGGCGGCCTTGACTTTTTGGCTTACCGGTTACCTCTGCTTGGCTTGTTCTTCCACTTCTAGGGGTTCCCAGGGTTAGTACCCAACAACTTTGGATGCTGACACCATAAAAGTCCTTTAGAAAGGTTTTTATTTGCAGGGGTAACATCCAACAAACACAGTCTCATATGGGAACAGAGGGCAGGGGTGACGAAACTCAGGCACCTTGAACCGCTAATCATCAGAAAGTCTCTAATACAACCCAGAGAGGTGCTTCAAGGCTGAACAAATCTCTAGCCAGAGATTATGGCAGTCAGCACTTTGATCCGGAACTTACAAAGTCTTTGACCTTGAATAAAGCTTGCAACCAAAAATGAAGAGGAACCTTTCCTCAGTACCTGGAACCTTCTCTGTCTCCTTGGCAATACTGGAAAAGCGTGGATTCGTTAGTGTCCTTAACAACTCAGCAATAGGGATGAGCTTCGTGTTCGAGTCGAACATATGTTCGACTCGAACATCGGCTGTTCGCCCGTTCGGCGAATTCCGAACGTTATGGGCCGTTCGTGCCAAAACCGTGTGGCGCTCACGGCCCACAATGCACTGCGATGGCACAGTGCATTGCTGGCTCATGATTGGCCAAGCATGCACTGTGACCCCACATGCTTGGCCAATCACAGCGCCGGCAGCGAGGAGAGCCATGATTGGCCACAGGCAGGATGGCTGTGGCCAATCATAGCTCAGGCTGTGTAGTACACACCCCACACTATATAAGGCCGCCAGCGCGGCGGCCTTGTGTAGTGTGTTGGCGTCTGAAGCAGTTAGTGGGTGTTCTGTGTACCTTCAACACAGTATACACCGATCGACATCGGCCGATTTTTCGTTCTTGCTCTTCTGTAGTGGTTGTTGTCTGCGTGCCCTGACCGCAGTATACACCGCTATATTCACCTATATAGCTAGCGATATATCTATCTTTTATAATAGAGCTTGCAGTCAGTGTTAGGAGCTTGTGCTGTCTGCGTGCTCTGAACCCAGTACACACCGCTATATCCACCTATATAGCAAACTATCTTGCTCGTTTTAAATAGAGCTTGCAGTCAGCGGTAGGAGCTTGTGCGTGCTGTCTGTGTGCTCTGAACCCAGTACACACCGCTATATCCACCTATATAGCAAACTATCTTGCTCGTTTTAAATAGAGCTTGCAGTCAGCGGTAGGAGCTTGTGCGTGCTGTCTGCGTGCTCTGAACCCAGTACACACCGCTATATCCACCTATATAGCAAACTATCTTGCTCGTTTTAAATAGAGCTTGCAGTCAGCGGTAGGAGCTTGTGCGTGCTGTCTGCGTGCTCTGAACCCAGTACACACCGCTATATCCACCTATATAGCAAACTATCTTGCTCGTTTTAAATAGAGCTTGCAGTCAGCGGTAGGAGCTTGTGCGTGCTGTCTGCGTGCTCTGAACCCAGTATACACCGCTATATCCACCTATATAGCTAACTATCTTGCTTGTTTTAAATAGAGCTTGCAGTCAGCGGTAGGAGATTGTGCGTGCTGTCTGCATGCTCTGAACCCAGTATACACCGCTATATCCACCTATATAGCTAGCTATCTTGCTCGTTTTAAATAGAGCTTGCAGTCAGCGGTAGGAGATTGTGCGTGCTGTCTGCGTGCTCTGAACCCAGTATACACCGCTATATCCACCTATATAGCTAACTATCTTGCTCGTTTTAAATAGAGCTTGCAGTCAGCGGTAGGAGATTGTGCATGCTGTCTGCGTGCTCTGATCCCAGTATACACCGCTATATCCACCTATATAGCTAACTATCTTGCTCGTTTTAAATAGAGCTTGCAGTCAGCGGTAGGAGATTGTGCATGCTGTCTGTGTGCTCTGAACCCAGTATACACCGCTATATCCACCTACATAGCTCTTCTCTATTTGAGCCATCTGCCATCTGCAGGAGTTAGTGGAAGTTGTGTGTGCCTCCAGCACAATATACACTACCGAATTGCTGTTTTTCCCAACTCCCTTCAGGCCATTACCATGTCTGGAAGGCCAGCAAGGAGAGGCAGACAGGCGCGAGCTGATAAAATAGGGCAAGCAGGCTCTGTGTCTACAGACAACAGTGCTGGTCGTGGACGCGGTGCATCGGCATCATCAGCACGTGGCCATGGGACACGCTTGTCCTTCTTTTCGGCAGCTGGACATGTTGAGCCGCAACATGCCAACGACTTGGTAAAGTGGATGACCAAGCCCTCTTCATCCTCCTTATCCTCTCTCACCCAGTCTCAGGGTACTACAAAGCAGCTGCCAGCGCATCGTCTTCCCTCCTCTCAATGTCATCATCAGTGACTCCTTCCCTAGACCCACCACGTCCTCCTGAGGAGTCTCCTGAACTCTTTGAGCACAGTGTTGGGTACATGCTCCAGTAGGATGCCTAGTGTTTTCTAGGCTCTGATGATGATACTCAGCTAGAGGAAGGCAGTAGCGTGAATGCAGAGAGAGGGGATGCTCAAGAAGGACAGCAATCTGGCAGTCATGTTCCACAAGCTGCAGCATACTGCCAGGTTTGCTCCAGCGATGAAGAGGGAGGGGATGATGAGGGCACTGACTCCACGTGGGTGCCTGGTAGGAGAGAGGAGGAGGAGGAGGAGGCACATGTCCAACAAGGCAGGATGCCCTCCGGGGGCCAGCTTAGGGGCAGCACACCGACTGAATCACACCGCAGAGCTCCGCCTGTGCAGGGCGCTGCCTCTGCGCATTATTCTAAAAGTTCTTTGGTGTGGGCCTTTTTTGAGACGAGTGCATCAGATCGCACCGCTGCTATTTGCAACATATGTCTCAAGCGTATCTCGCGTGGCCAAAACATCAGCCGCTTGGGCACCACATGCTTGACCAGACACATGTTGACCTGCCATGCAGCTCGTTGGCAGGCATACCTCAAAGACCCACACCAAAGAACAAAGCGGACCTCTCCTTGCTCCTCATCAGCTGGCATCTCAAACCCCACTAGACCTTCAGTCCTCTCTGAAACCTGCTCTGAGAGGAATGAAGGTGTAGAATTAGGTGTGTCACAGCCAAGTGCTTCCGGGCACTCTGCTAGCAGTACACCCACGTCCGATTATAGCAGGCAAATGTCCCTGCCCCAGCTGCTGGACCAGCGAAAGAAGTTCACTCCCAGCCATCCACATGCCCAGCGGTTGAATGCTAGCTTGGCTAAATTTCTAGCACTTCAACTGCTGCCTTTTCAGTTGGTAGACTCGGCCCCCTTCCGTGAGTTTCTACAATGTGCGGTTCCTCAGTGGCAGGTCCCCGAACGCCACTTTTTCTCACGGAAGGCGATTCCGACTCTCTACCGGCATGTGGAAGGCAATGTCCTTGCCTCGCTGGACAGGGCGGTCAGTGGTAAGGTGCATATTACTGCTGACTCATGGTCCAGCAGGCATGGACAGGGACGTTACCTGTCTTTCACGGCCCATTGGGTCACTCTTCTGGCAGCTGGAAAGGATGCAGGACAAGGTGCAGTAGTGTTGGAGGTTGTTCAGCCACCACGCCTCCAAAATGCTACTATTGGTTGTGACACACCTCTCTCCTCCACCCCCTCCTCTTCTTCTTCCTCCATGGCCTCTTCCAGTGCTCTGTCCTCAGAACCAGCGGTGCTCCGTAGGCGTTCCAGGGGCTACGCAAGTACGCAGGCAAAACAATGCCATGCCGTGCTTGCGCTGGTTTGTTTGGGGGTCAGGAGCCACACTGGGGCAGATGTTTTGTCAGCTCTGCTGATGGCACATGGCTGTGTTATCACCTTTCTTCTCTCCCCCATTTCCTTCCAACGTCACTTCCTCTTTTTGCTAGTATCTGTGAACCAGTCAAACAAGTTAATTAGCTTTAGAGGAAGCCCAGCTTCTAAATTCAAGATGGTAGCTAAAATGTATTATTCCACATATAATGGGTAGGAGATAAAAAGGGATTTTGACAGTGCTTACTATCAGAAGAATAGACAGTATATAGAGAAAAACACCACTTAGATGGCGAACACTGCTTACCCCAGACCAGGCAGCCCACTTCAAACCACTGCCAGATGATGTACAGCCATTTAGTAACACCACAAGTCTAATGTCTCCAAAAAACCGTAGAGGGCTAAAAAGTCCAGCTACAAAAAAAAAAAGTAACGTAGATAATATTTGTCGGGAAACGAAGGGAACCGCATTGTTGCAACATATTGCAACAATGGGGATAAAAATCCTCCAATGCTCCATAAGATACTATTGGTAATTTTGTCTACCTATAATGAATTGTAGTGATTTACTTACATATAATCAAGTCCATTGAGCGCAGAGGGGGAATGACTAAAGATGTAAACCCCAATGAGCGATGCAGAGTATGGTATTAATGGAGAAAAAATACTGTAATCAAGATCAAAAAAATAGAGGTGAGGGATACAAAAGGGTTAAATTGGATATAAATACGAAAGGACAAGCCACATAATTTGGGGTATGACAGCAGAGAAAATAAGAACTCCAAACATGTATGGCAAATAGTGTGACATATAAAGGTTATGCAGCAGCCATAACCCTTGATAAGGCGGCCTTGACTTTTTGGCTTACCGGTTACCTCTGCTTGGCTTGTTCTTCCACTTCTAGGGGTTCCCAGGGTTAGTACCCAACAACTTTGGATGCTGACACCATAAAAGTCCTTTAGAAAGGTTTTTATTTGCAGGGGTAACATCCAACAAACACAGTCTCATATGGGAACAGAGGGCAGGGGTGACGAAACTCAGGCACCTTGAACCGCTAATCATCAGAAAGTCTCTAATACAACCCAGAGAGGTGCTTCAAGGCTGAACAAATCTCTAGCCAGAGATTATGGCAGTCAGCACTTTGATCCGGAACTTACAAAGTCTTTGACCTTGAATAAAGCTTGCAACCAAAAATGAAGAGGAACCTTTCCTCAGTACCTGGAACCTTCTCTGTCTCCTTGGCAATACTGGAAAAGCGTGGATTCGTTAGTGTCCTTAACAACTCAGCAATAGCAGTACACCCACGTCCGATTATAGCAGGCAAATGTCCCTGCCCCAGCTGCTGGACCAGCGAAAGAAGTTCACTCCCAGCCATCCACATGCCCAGCGGTTGAATGCTAGCTTGGCTAAATTTCTAGCACTTCAACTGCTGCCTTTTCAGTTGGTAGACTCGGCCCCCTTCCGTGAGTTTCTACAATGTGCGGTTCCTCAGTGGCAGGTCCCCGAACGCCACTTTTTCTCACGGAAGGCGATTCCGACTCTCTACCGGCATGTGGAAGGCAATGTCCTTGCCTCGCTGGACAGGGCGGTCAGTGGTAAGGTGCATATTACTGCTGACTCATGGTCCAGCAGGCATGGACAGGGACGTTACCTGTCTTTCACGGCCCATTGGGTCACTCTTCTGGCAGCTGGAAAGGATGCAGGACAAGGTGCAGTAGTGTTGGAGGTTGTTCAGCCACCACGCCTCCAAAATGCTACTATTGGTTGTGACACACCTCTCTCCTCCACCCCCTCCTCTTCTTCTTCCTCCATGGCCTCTTCCAGTGCTCTGTCCTCAGAACCAGCGGTGCTCCGTAGGCGTTCCAGGGGCTACGCAAGTACGCAGGCAAAACAATGCCATGCCGTGCTTGCGCTGGTTTGTTTGGGGGTCAGGAGCCACACTGGGGCAGATGTTTTGTCAGCTCTGCAGGGGCAGGCCGAGAGGTGGTTGACGCCACGCCAGCTTAAGCCAGGAATGGTGGTTTGCGACAATGGCACCAACCTCCTCTCTGCCCTCTGACAGGGACAACTGACCCATGTGCCCTGTGTAGCTCACGTCCTTAACCTGGTGGTGCAGCGGTTTTTGGGCAGGTACCCAGGCTTACAGGATGTCCTGAAGCAGGCCAGGAAAGTCTGTGTGCATTTCCGCCGATCATTTAATGCCTGTGCTCGGCTGGCTGAGCTCCAAAAGGAGTTGAACCTGCCCAAGAACCGCCTTATATGTGACATGCCCACCAGGTGGAACTCAACGTTGGCCATGCTACAGCGACTGCACACGCAGCAGAGGGCCATCAATGAGTACCTGTGCGACTACGGCACCAGGACAGGGTCAGGGGAGCTCAGTTTTTTCTCACCACGCCAGTGGGGCATGATCAGGGATGCATGCACTGTCCTGTCACAATTTGAGGAGGCCACAAGGATGGTGAGCAGTGACAGTGCATGCATCAGTGACACTGTACCTCTTGTCCACCTCTTGGAGCATACGCTGCATGGAATAATGGACAGGGCACTTGAGGCAGAACAGAGGCAGGAAGAGGAGGACTTCCTTGCCTCTCAATGCCCCCTTTATCCAGACAGTGTTACTGCTGTGCCACCCATCACACAAGAAGAGGATGAGGAGGAGGAAGAGGAGGAGGAGGATGATTGTGTCAGCATGGAGGTGGAGGCTGGCACTCAGCATCAGCAGCAGCAGCAGTCTTGTAGGGATGATTTACAGTCCCAAGAAACCCGTGGACTTGTACGTGGCTGGGAGGAGGTAGCTGCGGATCATGTTGTCCTTAGTGACCCAGAGGACTCCGGACCGAATTCCTCAGCTAACCTACGCTGCATGGCCTCCCTGATCCTGCAAAGCCTGCGAAAGGATCCTCGTATTCTTCGGATCAAGGAGAGGGACCATTACTGGCTGGCCACTCTCATTGATCCATGGTACAAGGGTAAGGTTGCCGACCTTATCTTGCCATCGCAGAGGGAGCAGAGGATGAGATATCTCCGGGAGGCCTTGCAGAAAGGTCTGTGCAACGCATTCCCAGAGACTGGGAGGTTACAAACTCCTGGTCCTGGACAACGTGTTGCTGAGGCATCGGTCAGAAGGAGCGGTGGAGAAGGTGGCCATCTGACTGATGCTTTCAGACAATTTTTTAGTCCGCAGCCCCAAGGTATGATCGGTTCCAGCAACCATCGCCAGCGTCTGATTTACATGGTGCAGGAATACCTAGGGGCAAGGTCAGACTTGGACACCTTTCCCCCCGAAAATCCTCTGGCTTACTGGGTCTTGAAGATGGATCACTGGCCAGAGCTTGCACAGTATGCAATTGAGCTACTGACCTGTCCTGCATCCAGCGTTCTTTCGGAACGCACCTTCAGTGCTGCTGGTGGCTTTGTTACCGATCACAGGGTGCGCCTGTCCACCGAATCGACTGACCTTCATCAAGATGAATCAGTCTTGGATCACCCACAGCTACCAAGCACCTGAAGCTGATGTAACCGAATAATTTTTTTTGAAATATCACATCCCTTCAAGACTGCCTATGCTGATGCAGAGTGACTGTCCTGTTATGTTGATTGTCTATCCTCTTCCTCCTCCGCTGATATGTTGGAAGAACATTTCTGGTTCTGGGTGATGCCATCAGCCCAATTTTTCTGCCCCTGTTTAACAGGGGCATTTAATTACAATTTTTGATGCAATGCTTTGCAGCAGGGCTAATTCCTGCACTAAAACTAGAGTATATGGGAGAGGTTGCAGTGTGGTGGCACCAGCACCAGTGCCTAAGGCCCAATTTTTCTGCCCCTGTTTAACAGGGGCGTTTAATTACAATTTTTGATGCAATGCTTTGCAGCAGGGCTAATTCCTGCACTAAAACTAGAGTTTATGGGAGAGGTTGCAGTGTGGTGGCACCAGCACCAGTGCCTAAGGCCCAATTTTTCTGTCCCTGTTTAACAGGGACATGTAATTACAATTCTTGATATAATATTTCACAGGAGGGCCCGTTCCTGTGCCCACCCAGAGTAACTGTGAGGATTTATTGTGTTGTGGCACCAGCACCACAACCACCAAAGGTACATTTTTCCAGGTCAGGTCCCTGTCTTGTTTGCACCGCCTGTATACTGCTGTTCTGAGTATATAGGGCCTGGGGGCCACACGCATTTCCTTTTTTTAATATGGGTACAGGGTTCCCCTTAATATGCGTACAAGACCCAAAGGGGCTGGTAATGGGCAGGGAGGGCTACCCATGCCATTTTTCTCAATGATTTTCAACCATATTGCAGGAACCAGATATAACATTAAAACCTCAAGCGGTTTTAAATGATGTTATTTCCGTTAAATGTCATTTTGTGCAGGGACTGTTCTAAACACGGGAAACACGTGGCACTTCACAGGCATACTACAGACACCCCCCAGGCATGATATTTAAAGGAATATTTCACTTTTTTTTTCACTTTAATCGTCATTAAAATCAGTGCTCCTGCCAAAACGGCCATTTTTAAAAACATTTTAGGCATTGACCCATGTCCCCTGGGGCAGGAGCCAGGTCCCCAAACCCTTTTTAGGACAGCATCTTGCATATTAGCTGTTAAAATTAGCACTTTTAATTTTGAACGTTCGAGTCCCATAGACTTCAATGGGGTTCTAAAGTTCGTACGAATTTGGGGTCCGTTCTAAAGTTCTGGTGCGAACCGAACCGGGGGGTGTTTGGCTCATCCCTACTCAGCAACTAGGCACTTCTTGGGATGCCAGCTCGTTGGCCCTCCTCCGAAGAGACCTCCCCGATCGCTTACATGGGCTACGGTGTCCTTCCAAGACTAGAGCACACCGGACGCCTTGAATCCTCCTTCAGTTATTGCGCCTCGGACCAGCCAGTTCTAAGACTCGGTAACAGATGGATCCTTACCCCAGACCTTGCGGGTCTAATGGGGCTTGTCAAACCAACCATGTTGTGGGGAGCCACGCGCTCCCGTGACCGGGACCCCACGCGAGGCTAACCCGGTCCAGACCCAGGAACAGGCAACTATGGCCTCACGAATGAACCCTGAACACGTGACTTAAACATCTTAAGTACCCTTCCTCAGACTCCTCAGCGGGGCCAGACGCATCCACTGATTGGTTCCGGGGAACGCTGATACCTAAAGTGTCCAACCAGGCCTGGTTCTGGACCTGTCATGTGCACCTAACTGTACACATGACCAGGCAGAACCCTAACACAGCCCAGCCAAACTGATGCCAAAGTTAAACCTATACAATCAGCCCTCAGAACCCCTTTACTGTTCTGAGGAAAAAACTAAATTTGTTCAAAGTGTCGCCGCTACAGTTACATATGGGCATGTAAACAACTTGTAAAAATTGCAAATATGGATTTTGCAAGATTAAGTGGCAATGTCAATTCATATAAATATAAAGTAGCTACATAGCAACAATGGGAGGCTATGTTAGGCAGATATACTTACCAAAAACTCTGGCTCATAAAGTTTAAGTCATGTCCTCTGGCGCATACCGCGAGGACTGACTGTGTGAAGCTGGCTTTTATAATTACCTACCATCAAGCCAGCGTCTGACGTCACCGGCTCAATGTGGTCAGAAGAGCGCTAATGTGCATGCTCCAAGGGCTCAAAGGAGCCCTGAGGCCTACAATCCCCACAGTGCAGTGGGGGAGGAAGGGGGGGGATGGAGAGTCATCGCCGCTGTAAACAAAACATTCGGCGATGCAGCACCATCAACCGCCACTCCCTCAACCACCATGCTCAAAGGGGGAGGGGAGACCCGAGTGGTAAAACACAGCCAATCATAGGCCATGAGGGAAATGTTAGACGTAACCAGGATCCTTGGCTCAAGAAGGGCACCGTGCTGTGGCGGGCAACGGCATGACTAATCATGAAGTGCCATGGGTGTCCGTACAGCAAATGGTACATAAACATGGGAACCCAAATGAAAAGACAGTGAATGATAGTGGGGAACAAAAGAAGGGGGAAAAGCAAGAAAAATTTGCAGATCAAAGCGCAATGGGTAATACTACAATACCACATATGAGCATGGGGGGGAAATTAAACAATATACCTATATGTAACAAAAAAGCAAAATATCAATCATGAAATCAAAAGTACAATATTCAAATAATCACATTATACAAAAATCTAAAATATAATTATTATAATAAATGGATAAAATAAAAAAATACAAATAAAATATAAAAAAAAAGGGGGAGAAGAAAAAAGGGAGAAAGAGCATGGAAAAATCAAAAAGGCTTGAAACGTAGGGTTTAATTGAATCCCGGAAAGGGATAGGACATATCTGCGAAACATGTCGGGATAATGTGCAACAATATATCTTTAATTTATTTCCTGACCATCCAGACCACCACTGTACATTATTGTTGTCATTTATACTATTTTAACTTTTTTTCTAATAAAATTTATACAATTTTGTATTATATACTGTCTATTCTTCTGATAGTAAGAACCGTCAAAATCCATATTTATCTCCTGCCCATTATATTTTCTATTTTTGGGATGTGGTGCCTACCTTTATGGCTGTTTTCTTCTCTAGTTGAACCAACTGTACTACGTATTATTCCACATATTTATGCAATAAAATAACTAAATTAGCCATAGCTACACATATATGTATTCTTTTAAACTGATTGACCGTGATATTGGACAATTGTGTCACTTATTGACTGCATTTCCATTGCTCTAACCTGATGTACTTATATAGACATTTGCATTACATTTGCATTTGTTTTTTGTATTTTGGTAATATTGTTGACACACCATGTTATGCTCCTGAAAATTGGAAAAAAATATTTAAACACTAATCTCGAAGATGTTTATTTTATCTCACAGTTCAATGAGCTGTGTGTTACTTGCCATTTTGATTGCTATATTTATTCATGTGAAGGTTAGTCTTCACCTCTTATTTTGCTGAATATAACAATCATATAGCTTATTTGGGGGGACGAAAAATGATTTCAGCTCAATGGCCCCTTTCTTGCTGAGGGGCATAGCTGTAATACATGATGATTGCTATTGGGAAAAGGGTACGTTTAACATTTTGTATGTCTGAGAAACTGCCCAGTTTGAACCCCACTCCCCAATTCTGGTCTTTGGCAGAGCTACAGGATTTGTAATAAAAAGATGTGAAGATAGTGGAAGTATTTCCTATGTATTTAATATTAAGTTGTTATTATTAGTTCTATCGTGTCTTGGTATGTGAAATTCTCTTTTAACAGCATAATTAAACTGATTAATGTTTAAAAGGAATCTGGGTGCAATGTTGTAATCTTATTTTCTGTGCTAGTCTTAGCTTCCTTAGCTTAAATACCTTGGACCGGACTGAACAGCACTGATTAAATCTTTGTGGCAAGCATGTACAGTATGAGATGCAAATAAAAAACATATATATATTTTTAGTGCTGCAGCAGCCTTTAAATACATTCCCACTCTTTCATCATAAAGACAGTAAATCCTTTATTTCTATATCAGGTATTCAATCAGGACTATTATATTAAAAAAAAACTTTTTAGCGGACCCCTGTTTGAAGATATATATTTTCAGCTTCTAACTCTTAACTTTTGATTTTGTTAACACTACAAGTCACCTGCAACAACTCATTAGAGCATGAACACTTAACCACATTAGAATGGATGCATTTATGCGCCACTTATGAATGGTGTGATTACTGTGGTGTTTTTTATTTTTGGTACAATTTTTGTATATATATTTTTGGCCTGTTGCATTTTTTTGGGTTTTTCTGGAACTTTTTTGGATTTTTTTTTTACCAACATTGGGACACTATATTATATATATATATATTTTTTTTTTTTGTGCACAATATCTAATTTTTGGTGTTTAAAATCTATGTACTATGGAAGTTCACTTTCAATCATATCTGTTTGGATGTATGAAACCAATTGAGCACTTATTAACCACTACAGCCCCGGACCAATAAACACCTTAAGGACCAGAGGTCTTTTTCCAATTTCGCACTGCGCTGCTTTAACTGGTAATTGCGCGGTCATGCAATATTGCACCCAAACGAAATTTGCGTCCTTTTCTTCCCACAAATAGAGCTTTCTTTTGATGGTATTTGATTGCCTCTGCGATTTTTATTTTTTGCGATATAAATGGAAAAAGAGCGAAAATTTTGAAAAAAAAAAGATATTTTCTTCTTTTTGTTATAAGAAAAATCGAATAAACTAAATTTTAGTCATACATTGAGGGCAAAATTTATTCAGCCACATGTCTTTAGTAAAAAAAATCTCAATAAGCGTATATTTTTTGGTTTGCGCAAAAGTTATAGCGTCTACAAACTAGAGTACATTTTCTGGAATTTACACAGCTTTTAATTTATGACTGCCTATCTAATTTCTTGAGGTGCTAAAATGGCAGGGCAGTACAACCCCCCCCCCCCCAAATGACCCCATTTTGGAAAGTAGACACCCCAAGGAAATTGCTGATGGGTATGTTGAGCCCATTGAATATTTATTTTTTTTGTCCTAAGGGAATGAATAATGACAAAAAAATAAATAAAAAATTTACAAAAAGTTGTCACTAAATGATATATTGCTCACACATGCCATGGTTATATGTGGAATTGCACCCCAAAATATATTCCGCTACTTCTCCTGAGTATGAGGATACCACATGTGTGGGACTTTTTGGGAGTCTAGTCGCGCACGGCACCCCGAAAACCAATCACCACCTTCAGGATTTCTAAGAGTGCAAATTTTTGAATTTACTCCTCACTACCTATCACAGTTTCGAAGGCCATAAAATGCCAAAATAGCACAAAACCCCCCAAAATGACCCCATTTTGGAAAGTAGACACCCCAAGCTATTTACTGAGAGGCATGTTGAGTCCATGGAATATTTTATATTTTGCCACAAGTTGCGGGAATATTACAAACTTTTTTTTTTTGCACAAAGTTGTCACTAAATGATATATTGCTCACACATGCTATGGGCATATGTGAAATGACACCCCAAAATACATTCTGCTGCTTCTCCTGAGTACAGGGATACCACATGTGTGGGACTTTTTGGGAGCCTAGCCACGTACGGGACCCCGAAATCCAAGCACAGCCTTCAGGATTTCTAAGGGCATACATTTTTTATTTTACTCCTCACTACCTATCACTACCTATCACAGTTTTGAAGGCCATAAAATGCCAAGATGGCACAAAACCCCCCCAAATGACCCCATTTTGGAAAGTAGACACCCCAAGCTATTTGCTGAGGGCCATGTTGAGACCATTGAATATTTTTTTTTTTGTCCCAAGGGATTGAATAATGACAAAAAATAAAAATTTTTTTTTTTTTTTACAAAAAGTTGTCACTAAATGATATATTGCTCACACATGCCATGGTTATATGTGGAATTGCACCCCAAAATATATTCCGCTACTTCTCCCGAGTATGGGGATACCACATGTGTGGGACTTTTTGGGAGTCTAGTCGCGCACGGCACCCCGAAAACCAATCACCACCTTCAGGATTTCTAAGGGTGCAAATTTTTGATTTCACTCCTCACTACCTATCACAGTTTCGAAGGCCATAAAATGCCAAAATAGCACAAATCCCCCCAAAATGACCCCATTTTGGAAAGTAGACACCCCAAGCTATTTACTGAGAGGCATGTTGAGTCCATGGAATATTTTATATTTTGCCACAAGTTGCGGGAATATTACAAACTTTTTTTTTTTTTGCACAAAGTTGTCACTAAATGATATATTGCTCACACATGCTATGGGCATAAGTCAAATTACACCCCAAAATAAATTCTGCTACTTCTCCCGAGTATGGGGATACCACATGTGGGGGACTTTTTGGGAGCCTAGCCACGTACGGGACCCCGAAAACCAAGCACTGCCTTCCGGATTTAAATATAAAATGCTACCAAAAAAACTGTTAGCGATCGCAGGGATCAGGCCTGACTCTGCGATCGCTGCAGTTATGTGTTTAGTGTTTTGTAAGTGACAGTGATCGATCGATACTGCACTTGGGTGGGCTGGGCAGAGGGGCAAAACGCAGGTGCCAGCAGGTATCTGGGCTGATCCCGCTAACAATGCGTTTTTTTGGAACCCTGAACTGCTGGGGATGCTAGTATAGATCTGATCAGATCAGATATTGATCTGTTCAGATTCTATACCACTACGGGAGGTTTATGCTTTGCGTGTGGGTGTTAGCGGTACTGGCACTAACCTAGCGCTGCCTGGGGCGACGCAGACCCTGACCCTAAAACCTAATTGATATCACCCGCCGGGGGATCAGGGGGTTAAACCTTTCTTGGGTAATAAATGGTGGGTGCCCTGATGCTATAAAAAGCAAACTAACCAGAGTCACCCGTAACACTTATACGGTGATCAGTGGTGAAAGGGTTAACTAGGGGCAATCAGGGGGTTCAAATTTTTATTAGGTAGTATATGGGGGTCCCTGGCGCTATATAAAAACCTGACGGGGAACCTAAATAACTAACTGGCTAACCAGCGTCACCAGTGACACTTATACTGTGATCGCTGGTGAAAGGGTTAACTAGAGGCAATCAGGGGGTTAAAACCATTATTGGGTAGTATATGGGTGTACCTAACGCTATAAAAACCTGGTGGTGAACCTAAAAAAATAACTAGCTACCTAACGACACTAGTGACACTAATGCAGTGATCAGAAAAACGATCGCTTAGTGACACTGGCAAAAGGGGGTGAAAGGATTAACTAGGGGCAATCAGGGGGTTAAAACCATTATTGGGTAGTATATCGGGGTACCTAGCGCTATAAAAACCTGGCGGTGAACCTAAAAAAAAAACTAGCTACCTAGCGACACTAGCGACACTAGCAACACTAGCGACACTGATGCAGCGATCAGAAAAATGATCGCTTAGTGACACTGGCAAAAGGGGGTGAAAGGGTTAACTAGGGGCAATCAGGGGGTTAAAACCATTATTGGGTAGTATATCGGGGTACCTAGCGCTATAAAAACCTGGCGGTGAACCTAAAAAAATAACTAGCTACCTAGCGACACTAGCGACACCAATGCAGCGATCAGAAAAATGATCGCTTAGTGACAGTGGCAAAAGGGGGTGAAAGGGTTAACTAGGGGCAATCAGGGGGTTAAAACCATTATTGGGTAGTATATCGGGGTACCTAGCGATATAAAAACCTGGCGGTGAACCTAAAAAAATAACTAGCTACCTAGTGACAGTAGCGACACTGATGCAGCGATCAGAAAAATGATCGCTTAGTGACACTGGCAAAAGGGGGTGAAAGGGTTAACTAGGGGCAATCAGGGGGTTAAAACCATTATTGGGTAGTATATCGGGGTACCTAGCGATATAAAAACCTGGCGGTGAACCTAAAAAAATAACTAGCTACCTAGTGACAGTAGCGACACTGATGCAGCGATCAGAAAAATGATCGCTTAGTGACACTGGCAAAAGGGGGTGAAAGGGTTAACTAGGGGCAATCAGGGGGCTAAAACCATTATTGGGTAGTATATCGGGGTACCTAGCGATATAAAAACCTGGCGGTGAACCTAAAAAAATAACTAGCTACCTAGCGACAGTAGTGACACTGATGCAGCGATCAGAAAAATGATCGCTTAGTGACACTGGCAAAAGGGGGTGAAAGGGTTAACTAGGGGCAATCAAGGGGTTAAAACCATTATTGGGTAGTATATCGGGGTACCTAGCGATATAAAAACCTGGCGGTGAACCTAAAAAAATAACTAGCTACCTAGCGACACTAGCGACACTGATGCAGCGATCAGAAAAATGATCGCTTAGTGACACTGGCAAAAGCGGGTGAAAGGGTTAACTCTAGGGGCAATCAGGGGGTTAAAACCATTATTGGGTAGTATATGGGTGTACCTAACGCTATAAAAACCTGGCGGTGAACCTAAAAAAATAACTAGCTACCTAACGACACTAGTGACACTAATGCAGTGATCAGAAAAACGATCGCTTAGTGACACTGGCAAAAGGGGGTGAAAGGATTAACTAGGGGCAATCAGGGGGTTAAAACCATTATTGGGTAGTATATCGGGGTACCTAGCGCTATAAAAACCTGGCGGTGAACCTAAAAAAAAAACTAGCTACCTAGCGACACTAGCGACACTGATGCAGCGATCAGAAAAATGATCGCTTAGTGACACTGGCAAAAGGGGGTGAAAGGGTTAACTAGGGGCAATCAGGGGGTTAAAACCATTATTGGGTAGTATATCGGGGTACCTAGCGCTATAAAAACCTTGGGGGGTGATAGGGGGCTTACTTTTAGTCTTCTCCTCGTAGTCCAGTCAAAAAGACCGCCCCGAGGAGAATGACATCACTTCCTCCTTCCTGTGTAAACAATACACAGTGGGAGGAAGTTCGTCATTGGCCTGGAGCGATCCAGAGGGGGTGGCCAGAAACCAACGGCCATCCCCTCATCACGGATCGCTCCTGGAGGGAACCGGACCACCGTATCCAGCGGGAGGGGGTCCGATCGGACCCCCCACCCGCTGGAAGGCAGGCACGTACATCTACGTGCTTGTGCCTGCCTGTGCCATTGTGATGACGTACAATGGCAATACGGCGGTCCTTAAGTGGTTAAAGTGGTTGTAAACCCTTACAGACCAGTTTGACCTACAGGTAAGCCTAGATTAAGGCTTATCTGTAGGTCCATGAAATATCTCCTAAACCTACATGGTTTAGGAGATATTTGCAAAAAGACAGGCACCGCGGCATACAGGCGCACTGAGCATGCCGCTGCTAATGGCGATATGCCGTTAGTGGCGGCTCCCATGTGCATGCGCGGGAGTGGCGTAAACGCTGCTCCGGCGCTGTGAGTGGCCGGAGCAGGGATACACGGGAGAAGATGGACACTTTGTGCTACAGGGGACAGCGATGACATCGCTGGCTCTTGTGTCAGGTAAGTGACACATAATGGGCTAATATGCGATGCACAATAGCCCATTATGCTTTACCTTTGCCAGGAGACAAAGAGGAAGTAAACCCATTAGGGTTTACTTCCTCTTTAATGTATTTCATTTAAATTTTATCAAATTTTTTTTGTTTACAAAAGCTTTATTCGTCAGTTAGAATGTACAAATAAAGTGCATAATATAGGGTTTTACAATAGATAGAGTAAAAAAAATAACAATACAAATTGGGATTTAAACAAGAAGCAGGTGGTACAATTCTTAGATAAGGTGGGTAAAGTGATACAGTTAAAGTGGAAGTAAACCCACTTTTTTAACTTTTACCTACAGGAAAGCCTATAATAAGGCTTACCTGTAGGTAAAAAAAATATCTCCTAAACCTGTACGGTTTAGGAGATATTCCCCTCGGTATGCGCCGCTGACTGCAGCGGCGCATGCGCACAAGGGGGTTCTCTCCGCGAAAATCCGGCAGCGCTCGTCCGGCCGGATTTAAATCTCCCGCGCGCATGCGCGGGAGTGACGATATCGCGGCTCCGGCCACTCACAGCGCCGGAGCCGCGATACCCGGAAGAGACGCCGAGGGAGCATGTCGGCTTCCTCGGCGTGGATCGGGCGAGATGTCGGGGCCTCGTTCTAAGGTAAGTATTTCATAATGAGCTAGTATGCAGTGCATACTAGCTCATTATGCCTTTTGCTTTGCAGGTTTTTAAAAAAAAAAAAAAAAATGCGGGTTTACTACCGCTTTAATAGATTAGTGATTCTATGGACGGGTCCTGGAGAGAAAAGGGCAGAATTGGGGGGGAATAATAAAAAATGATTAAGGCAAGGACCAGTATATCCACTTGTTGTTGAAAATATGCATGCTATCATGTAAGGTGTGGTAGATCCTTTCTGAGATCTTGAGCATCTCCATACGATTCAAAACTTGCAGCCAAGGAAGAGAACTAGTTCTCCAATTGAGTGCTATCATCCATTGTATCGAGCTAATTAAAGAGTGAAGCAGTCTAGTGCAAGGTGTTGGGGTGTTTGGAACATTGGCATACAATATGCATATTTGTGGTGTGAGGGAGATTTTGTGTTTTGAGGATAGTTCTAATCTGGTGGTAGCTGCTTGCCAGATGGGTTTGAGATGGTGGCAACTCCAAAAAATATGAGCAAATGTGCCTGGTTCTGTGCATCCTCTAAAACAGTTAGGGGATGTTTCGGGGTAAAAGGAGTGAATTTTGGTAGGGGTCATATACCATCTTGAGAATAGTTTGAGAGGGGTTTCTCTAAAGGCAATCGCATTATTGCTTTTTTGGAGATTACCAATCATCTCGTTCCATAGTTCTGGGGAAAAAGTACAGTTAAGTTCCTCTTCCCAGTGTAGCATTGGGGCAGATTTTTCCGGGATAGAAAAGGAGTTTAAAAGGTTATAGAGTTGTGAGATGAGACCTCTGTCTCGTGAGGAATGTAAGCAGATATGTTCAAAGAGTGTCTCTGAAGAGAGGGTTTGTAGGGTGTAGTGAAGGGCAAAGAATTGTTTTATTTGATTATAATGTGTAAATTCCATATGGGGTAGGTTGTATTTAAGTTGAAGTGTGTTGAATGTCGGAAAGGTTGATTTATAGATAAAGGAACCCAATGTGGAGAGTTTGTTATTGGACCATAAAACATATTGATTATGAACATCTTTTGATTGTGAAAATCTTATGTCACCTAAATATGAGGCTAGTGGGGAAATGGTAGAGGCAAGGTTAAATGGATCTTTCCCCAAATTTGGAGAAGTTGAGCAACAATCATGTTGGCTTTGTTTAAAATGCGAAAATTACATTGATCGGACCACAAAAGGCCTTGTAGGTATAGAGGAAGGATTGACGATGATTCAAAAGTTTTCCATGGGATATTATGTGTAGGGGCATGCCATTGGGAAATTTGTGAGAGCTTGGCAGCGAGGAAGTAGTGCCAAATGTTTGGAAGACCTAGACCGCCAAGGCACTGCGGTCTGTGCATAAGGGAATTGCTACATCTAGGTTTTTTATTTGCCCATATAAATTTGTTTAATTCTCTTTGGAGGGATTGGATTCTAGTTTTGGGAACGTTTATGGGGAGGGCTCTGAAATAGTATAAAAGTTTAGGGACAATGGACATCTTAATGGCACAGATTCTGCCTAGGAAGGAGATATGGTAGGTGGACCATTTATTGAGTAGGGAGCTAATGTGGGAAAATAATGGGGGGTAGTTCTCCTTGTAAAGGGATTTAAATGAGGGAGAGATATGGATACCGAGATACCTAAAGGAGCTCGTGGTCCACGTGAATGGGAAGTTTAGTTGTAGAAGATGTAAAATATTTTGGGGGATGTTAATGGGAAGGGCTGAACATTTGCTGATATTGATACTTAAACCCGAGAGTTTTTGGAAGTTCTTTAGTTCAGAGAGAAGATTAGGTATAGAAATGAGAGGGTCAGACAGAAATAATAGGGCATGATGTTGGTGACAAGTCTAATATTGTCGACTATTTGACGGTTGGGAATAAATCCAGTCTGGTCTATGTGAATGAGATTGTTAATGACTGCTGCAAGTCTATCGGCTAACAGTCTGCCGAATATTTTTAGGTCGTTATTTAGAACAGATATTGGACGAAAGTTTTGTGGAAGGGTGTGATCTTTATGTGGCTTGGGGATCAAGGACATGTTGGCTAGCAGCATTTCCTCAGGAAACTGGTTACCCTGGAGAATATAATTGAATAGGTTAGTTAATTTGGGAGCTAAGAGGGGAGTGAATTTTTTGTAGTAAGAAGATGTGTAGCCATCGGGGCCTGGGGCCGTGGTCGTTTTGAGGGATTTGATGATTTTTGTGATTTCAGGAACCGTGCAAGGGTCATTTAATGAATGAATTTGATCATTTGTAAGGGATGGGAGGTGTAGGTTATTTATCCAGTCAGAGGGTGAGGTTTGAGGATGGGGGCTTGGGTCAGAGAGTAGATTTTTATAGAAAGACGTGAAAATTTCTAGAACTTCTTGGGGGTGTGTAACCAGGTTGCCCTTATTATCGCGTAATTTATATAAATGTGGTGGGTTAATTTCTTGTTTGAGTTTTCGCGCAAACATAGTAGATGCGGAATTGCCATGCAGTAGGAATTTAGCCTTAGAATATCTTAGGGCCTTTTCAGTGTTTGTAGATAGAATAGTGTCAAGTTGTTGACGTTTTTCTTGAATCTGACTATTAATTTCTTGTGATGGTGAAAAATGTATTTTTTTGTATAAGAGATCTAGATCTCTGGTAAGGCACTTAATTGTTGTAAGTCTTTCTTTATTTTTAGTTGCAGCAATGTGTATGAGGTGGCCCCTTAATACCGCTTTATGTGCCGACCAGAGAGTCGTGGGAGAAATATCGTCCGTAGAGTTGTCAAGAAAGTAATTTTCGATATGGGTAGAGATCTTTTGGATGTTAGAGGAGTCTGTTAGTAGTGAGTCATTTAGACGCCAGTTAAAAGGGGTTGGGGGCAAACCTATGTAAGAGAAATCAATTGAGACTATATTATGATCCGACCATGGGCAGGAGTGGATAAGCGCTTTGGATGAGTTTGCGAGCAGGATGGGTGTGCAATATATGTAATCGAGGCGGGCATAACAGTTGTGGGGATAAGAGTAGTGAGTGTATTCTCTAATGCCGATGTTATGGGCTCTCCATGTGTCTATCATTTGCAAGTTGTTGAGAGTTCTATTCATAAATTTAGAAAAGGTTTTAGACAATGGTGCTGCGTTGCTTCTATCCAAAGCAGGGTGAGCAGCTAGATTGAAGTCTCCAGCTATAATCAAGTGCGGGGAGTTAAATTTCTCCAGGGTGTCAAAAAATTTGGAAAAAAATGCGTGGTGGGATTCATTAGGGGCATACAGTGATGAAATTGTAACAAGGCGATTATTAATCTTCCCCTTTATAATAATGAAGCGGCTATCTTCATCCTTATAAATGTTTTGGATATCAAAAATGATAGAGTTGCGAATAAATATGGCAACCCCTCTAGTTTTGTTGTGGAATGTGGTAAAGTATAGTTGGCTGTAGGATTTATCAAAGAATTTAGGGTGATTTGTGGCTGAAAAATGTGTTTCTTGCATGAGGATAATGTCGGCCTTTAGTCTTTTATAATGTTGAAAGGCTTTTTTGCGTTTGTGAGGGGAATTGAAGCCTTGGACATTGTGAGAAAGTATTTTAAGGCCCATTGGGAAAGAATTGAGTGAGATATGTTAGAGATATATTACCGATAGAGGTGACATAGGGTGAGCTAATTGTCAGTTGAAAAGGGATATGTAGGAGTTTAGGTGGTGTGAGTGTATCGTAATAGAAACCCACGTTTCGGAGAAGGTTAGATAAGATGGATCTTGTGAGTGTGTTGGGGATAGTGTGATATGAGATGAGGTCAAGAGGTATCACAGGAGTAATGGTGAAGTAGGACCATTGTACCAATGTAAAGTAACAAACAATTACAATGCATTTTTTAACCTCCTCGCGCCCGCCCTATAGCCGAATGACGGCCGTAGAGCAGGCGCGTTCGTCCGGGCGGTCGTCCCTGGACGGCCTGATGTTTACTTCCGCAATGCGCGCCGCCGCGGGCGCGCATCGCGGAAGTTCTGTGTTCGCCGTGTCCCCCGGGGACAGGCAAACACAGATCGCTGTAAACGGCCAATCACAGCGGCCGTTTACAGCGTGATCGGCGTGTCCAATGGGAGATGATCTCATATGTAAACATATGAGATCATCTCTCAGCGCCGCTCTCCTTCCTCGCACAGACAGTGCGAGAGGGGAGAGATGAACGGCTGCAGCGGCAGCCGTTCTGCCTGTGAAAAAAAAAAAAGTAAAAAAATAAAATAAAGTGCCATCCTCCCCTAGCAGTGCCATCCGCCCCCAGAAGTGCCATCCGCCCCAGTGCCATCCGCCCCAGTGCCATCTGCCCCAGTGCCATCTGCCCCAGTGCCATCCACCCCAGTGCTACCTGCCCCAGTGCTACCTGCCCCCAGTGCCATCCACCCCAGTGCTACCTGCCCCCAGTGCCATCCACCCCAGTGCTACCTGCCCCCAGTGCTACCTGCCCCCAGTGCCACCTGCCCCCAGTGCCACCTGCCCCCAGTGCCACGTGTCGTCAGTGCCACATAGTGCCATCTGTCATCAGTGCCACGTATCAGTGCCATTTGTCATCAGTGCCACCTGTCAGTGTCACGTGCCATCTGTTGTCAGTGTCGCGTGTCATCAATGCCACTTATCAGTGCCATCTGTCATCAGTGTCACATATTAGTGCCACGTGTCTTCAGTGCCACGTATTAGTGCCACGTGTCATCAGTGCCACGTATAAGTGCCACGCGTCATCAGTGCCACATATTAGTGCCATCTGTCATTAGTGCCACCTGTCATCAGTGCCACGTATAAGTGTCATCATTGCCACGTATCAGTGCCACCTGTCATCAGTGTCACGTGTCATTGTCCTGGTGCTTCAAAAGTGTAATAAATAGTCAACAAGTTAGATGTGTAATTTATGTTCCTAGAACACATGATGGCGCTACCTGCATGTTGGGCCTCTCTATTCTGCCAGGCTGTGAAAAAGTCACACACATGTGGTATTGTAATACTCAGGAGGAGTAGCAGAATTTTTTGGGGGGTGTCATTTGTGGTATACACATGCCACGTGAGAGAAATAACCTATTACAATGACAATTTTGTGGAGAAAAAAAAAATGAAAAATCTTAATTTTGCAAAGAATTGTGGGAAAAAAATGACAACATCAAAAAGCTCACTACGCCTCTTACTAAATACCTTGGAATGTCTACTTTCCAAAAAGGGGTCATTTGGGGGGTATTTGTACTTTCCTGACTTGTTCGGGTCACAAGAAGCGAGATAGGCCACCAGTACATCAGGTGTGATCAATTTTGTGCGATTCGCACCACAGCTTGTAGACGCTCTAACTTTCACAAAGACCAAATAATATCCACTAATTTGGGTTATTTTTACCAAAGACATGTAGCAGTATAAATTGTGACCAAAATTTATGAAGAAAAATTAATAATTTGCATAATTCTGTCACAGAAACAAAGAAATATGCGTTTTTTTTTCAAAATTTTCGGTCTTTTTTCATTTATAGCGCAAAAAATAAAAACCCCAGAGGTGATCAAATACCACCAAAAGAAAGCTCTATTTGTGGGAAAAAAAGGACAAAAAATTCATTTGGGTACAGTGTTGCATGACTGAGTAATTGTCATTCAAATTGTGAGAGCACCGAAAGCTGAAAATTGGTCTGGGCAGAATGGTGTTTAAGTGCCCAGTAAGCAAGTGGTTAAACTGGGCCGTAAGGGCCAAATAACAACAAAATAAGAAACATAGGAAATTCGAAAAGAAAAAGGGGGTCATATGGCAAAAGGCCAAATGACCCAAAAATAAAATTAGAAGGACAATTATGTCCTGAACCCGCTCACAGTGCCTAACGGGGCACCCCCTATAAGAGGGTGAAGTCGTCATGCACAGGGGCGGGTGTGGGGACAAACCAGCGACGGCGGATAAGCCAAGCGCATAGAAAAACGGATTGTTTTTTTCTCCTTTTTTCTCTTTTTTACCAACATCTCCTCTCCTCCACGTCCCCCCGCAATCGGATGGGGGAGAAGGAGAGGAAAGGGAGAAAGGGAAAGAAAAAAGGAATCCCTCCCTCCCTTTCACCGAACCCTCAGTCCATCTAATACAAGAAAAAATAAAAAAATCTTTCCAGCAAAATCGGACCGGGGTCAATATGCATAACCATTATATAACATTGTTAAAGTATTAATACGAGAGAGAAGAAAGACAGACAAATAAGTCAATGAAAAAAAAGACAACAGTAGCTCTCATCCCCCAAAAAAAAAAAAAAAAAAAAAGGGGGGAGGTGGGGAGGGCAGAATAGTCGTACCCATATGTTGGAGCCACTGCCTCAGCAGTCAGTCAGTGAGCTCAGTAAGAAAAATAAAAGGAGGTGACAACTCTCGAATGAAGAAAGGGGTTAGTCCTGGGGGGATTGTAGCCATCTTACTTGACCCCGTTGAGGGCGTCTTGAAGCTGGTGTTGACCAGATCGGCGAAGAGCGTGGGGTGGATACAGGTCTGGCGGGAGGCTCGGGGTCCAAAAGGCCCAGTTTAACTAGGAGTTCTTTTCCTTCAATGATGTTGTAGACGGTGTAGGTTGAGCCATTGTGTATTATTGACAGTTTGAAGGGGAAGCCCCAGCGATATCTTATTCTAGCTGTTTGTAGAATTGAGGTGACCTCTTTCATCCTGCGTCTCCTATCAAGTATAGCTGGGGATATATCTGGGTATATCTGTATTCTGTGACCCTCAAATACAATGTTTGGGGTATTTCTGGAGGCACGCATGACTTCTTCTTTTAGTAGAAAGTCCTTCATACACATGATGATGTCACGTGGAGGTTTGTCAGGTGTTGGTTTAGGGCGAAGGGCCCTGTGAATTCTGTTGTAAGTAAATACAGATATTTGCTTATCTGGTAGTAAATTATGGAAGAGTTTGGAGATAGCTGGAGCGAGGTCGGTGACCGACTCTGGGATACCGCGAACTCTAATATTGTTGCGTCTGTTTCTGTTGTCTAAATCTTCCATTTGTGCCTGCATAAACGCAAAGCTGTCGGCCAGGGTTTCATAATCTTTCCTGAGGTCATTGTGGGAGAGAGAGAGTTCGTCATGTTTGGTTTCTAAAATGTCAGTGCGGCTGCCTATGTTAGCAATCTCTTGTGTCAGAGCGCTGGTAGTTTTATGCAGTTCATGTTGTATTTTGTCATCTAGTTTCTCATAAATAGCTGTTAGGCTATCATCCAGGTCAGCCTTGGAGAGAGGAGAGCTGTACTCACTGTTAGGAGTTGTGTGCTGTGCCAGCGCGGGGAGGCCGGAGACCATGGAGGAGCCGGCGCCATCTTGAAGCTTTTTAGCCTGAGGCTTCTCCATGGTTTGAAGATGGTTTGTGGCGTGTTTGGAGCGGCTAATCCTCCGTTTTTTTCGGTTTGGCATGTGCTGGTGTGTTCCGCAGGGGTGCTGGGTGGTTTTCGGCCGGGACAGAGATGAAAAGCCCTGGGAAATCTGGCTTGGCAGACCGGGTCAGACGGAGCTGATCTCAAGCACGTCCGTCCCACATCGCACCGCGCATGCGCCCCTAAATTTTATCACATTTTATATACTGCTTTAAATCTATCTAACACCTAGTTTCTCCGGTAGTCTCCATTCCCTAGTGTGGGCTCAGGTTTCTGGTTTTGGGCTGATAGTTCTGTCTACACACAGGTGGACCAACCTAGTAGTTATACCTTTTGGGGTGGAGCTAGGTGTAACAGAGCACTGTGTATTTAATCTACGTTTGAGTTGCTTCAAGCAACTAAAGAGTGATTTGGCAGATCACTCTTTAGTATAAAGGTGGCGCCACCAACCCCTTTTTACTTTAGCTTCTTATACATCTAGGACTCCCCTTACGGGGGAGTTTCTGGGGAGGCAGCAAGCTTTCTCAATTTGTCCTAAGCTCGGTACCCCTTTACCTGTATTTAACAGTTCTGATGATTATTTGCCCATTGTAGACACTTGGCTGTGGACGCAGGTCAGCATAGGCTGACTGGCCTGCGGCTATGCAAGAAAGTGTGATGTCCAATTTTTTCTTCTTTCAACACATCAACTTCAGGGACATATTTACTTGCTGCCTAATATATCCCACTGACTGATTATCTCATTGAAATGACATCTAAAAATGTTATTAACTTAACTTGTCAGTAGTCATAAGGTGGCTGATTGGTGATTTCAAGATTAAACCTGCCTTCTCTCTCCAACTGAGTTTTTGACCTTAACAAAGTTGCTGAACAACATTTGTGGCTATTGCCTCTTGAATAATATGCTCTAAATTTTATTGCAAGATAAAACCAACCTTCTTTCTTTCTATTGGCTGCATATTAAAATGATTGCTTACCATCCTTACCCTAGCCATTTTATACCGAACATACACTTGAAGTCTATATATCTTTTTTTTTTTTTTTTTTTTAGGAGAAACAGTCCTATAGCTTTTAGATTTTCTGTGGCTGTAACATCCCCAGTTCAATTTGAGCTTATTACCACTATATTAAAAAACAGGTGTCATAGCCAAAACGACCTAAAAAAATGTTTTTTAAAGTTCAAATGAATCAGATTGTAGTGCTGCTGCTGTATTTAGGCCAAGCTAAATGTAACTGTTAGAACATCAATAACACATCCAAAATATGTGATGCCAGAATAACGTGTTGCTGACACTATCTTTTGAAAATTGTACATTATACCACATACAACTAAAAGGTATCTCCTAAGTATGTATTTAAAGGGATTGGTGTCTTTTCAGGGTCACACATACCCTCTACCTGTTCTACATTATTTTCTATAATTTTTTTTTTTCTTTGTTAAATGTCTCCTATGGTAGTCAGGTATTCAATCAGGACTATAAATATTAAATTCCCATGCTCCTTTTGATAATAGCTTGCCTTAAAAAGGGCCCAGATTTTATAATAAAGATTTGCCCCCTAAAGACATGCACACACAAACTACAGAGAAGGTGTAGAGGTCTTCCACACAGGGCAGCCATCATATGGGAACAGAAACTATCTTCCAGTACACTGTAAGTAAAACAAAGGAAGAGGCGCTTATGGGTTCAGAAGTATAACAAGTTTTTAATAGCACTAAAGCTTATCAACTCACATTTGAAATGTAAAAAGCAGGCATGTAGCCAGTCCCACAGTGGGGAGTGGAGGAAGGTAGTGTTTTCAGCTGATGGTCCTATCCTGGATGGGCAGCGTTGTATCCTCTAGTTCGGCACTCACTGCTGCTCCGCTGTGGAAGGGGCTGGCTGTGATGGAGATGAACTCAGAATGAGGCCTGGAACGCTGGTGGTGTGCAGGACGAGGACGGATGACGTTACTGGCAAGCGATGTGATTCCTGAGCATGCGCACTGCGAGTGACACGGCAGTCACGCTCCTTTATCAAGCTAACTCGTGGAGCCGGTTCACATATCCCCATTGCGGCTGCGGAGCGCTCTGCACAAAAACGCTTCAGGCATAGAATTGGCCCTGATTCTTCCGAAGTGAATTCGGGCATAGAATCAACCCTGATTCGTCCCTGAAATGGGGAACGGGGATGCACAGCTCTCCTGTGCGATCCACAGCGGGTTATTGTGTGAACCCGGCCTTAAAAAATTTTAAAAAAATTAATGTTGATAATGAAATAATTTTATAACAAGGCAATATATGAAAGACAATATATTTAAAGGGACATGATTAGCAGCAATAAATGTATGTGTATAAATCTTTAAGGGTAGATGGAGCGGTGGTAAAAATGATCATAGATCACTGAATCTAAAATTGTAAAATCAATATTATAAAATTTGATTAACCACTTGACCACTGGGCACTTAAACACCCTTAATAACCAGACCAATTTTCAGCTTTTGGTGCTCTCACATTTTGAATGACAATTACTCAGTCATGCAACACTGGACCTATATGAAATTTTTGTCCTTTTTTTCACACAAATAGAGCTATCTTTTGGTGGTATTTAATCACCTCTCAGTTTTTTTTTTTTTGTGCTATAAAAGAAAAAAGACCAAAAATTCTGCAAAAAAATTAATTTTTCTTCGTTTCTGTTATAAAATTTAGCAGATTAGTAATTTTTTCTTCATAAATTTTGGCCAAAATTTATACTACCACATATCTTTGGTAAAAATAAGTACAAATTGGTGGATATTATTTGGTCTTTGTGAAAGTTATAGAGTCCACAAGCTATGGTGCCAATATCTGAAAATTGATCACACCTGAAGGACTGACGGCCTATTTCAATTCTTGAGACCCTAACATGCCAGAAAAGTACAAATACCCCCCAAATGACCCCTTTTTGGAAAGAAGACATTCCAATGTATTTAGTAAGAGGCATGATGAATTTTTTGAAGTTGTCATTTTTTCCCACAATTCTTTGCAAAATCAAGATTTTTTTTCCTTTTTTTTTTTCCACAAAATTGTCATATTATCAGGTTATTTCTCACACACAGCATATGCATACCACAAATTACACCCCAAAACACATTCTGCTATTACTCCCGAGTACGGCGATACCACATGTGTGAGACTTTTACACAGTGTGGCCACATACAGAGGCCCAAAATGCAGGGAGCGCCATCAGGCGTTCTGGAGCACCCAGGACAATTCTGACATTTCTCTCCTACATGTAAAAATCATCATTTATTTGCTAGAAAATTACAGAGAACCCCAAAACATTATATATTTTTTTTTAGCAAAGACCCTGGAGAATACAATGGTGGTCGTTGCAAATTTTTATCTTACGCGGTATTTGCGCAGCAATTTTTCGAACGCGTTTTTTGGGGGGAATAATTGTTTTGTGCTTTAAAAAAAAAAAAACTGTAAAGTTAGCCCAATTTTTGCATAAAGTGAAAGATGAAGTTATGCTGAGTAAATAGATATCGAACATGTCACTCTTCAAAATTGCACATGCCCGTGGAATGGCGCCAAACGTCGCTACTTAAAAAATCCCCATAGGCAACGCTTGAATTTTTTTTTACTGGTTACATGTTTTGAGCTGCAGAGGAGGTCTAGGGCTAGAATTATTGCTCTCGCTCTAACGTTCGCGGTGATACCTCACATGTGTGGTTTGAACACCGTTTTCCTATGTGGGCGGGGCTTACGTATGCGTTCGCTTCTGCATGCGAGCACATGGGGACAGGGGCGCTTTAAAAAAAATGTTTTTATTGTTCATTTTACTTTATTTATTTTAGTTTGACATTTTTTTCCCCAAAAATAATTTTTTGATCACTTTTATTCCTATTACAAGGAATGTAAACATCCCTTGTAATAGGAATATGGGGTGACAGGTCCTCTTTACAGTGAAATCTGGGGGTCAATATGACCCCACATCTCACCTCTAGGCTGGGAAGCTTGAAATAAAAAAAAAAAAAAAAGATTCTGGCTTTGACCGTACTGGCGAGTTGGTAGAAGCACCGGAGGGCAGTGAGGGGTGGGGGGGCGTCTATGGCTGGGTATTGCAGGGTATCACCGAGTATGGCTGGGTATGGCAATTTATGGCAGGGTATTGCAGAGTATTGGCGGGGTATTGGCGGGTATTGCAGAGTATTGGGGGGTATTGCAGAGTATTGGGGGGTATTGGGGGTATTGCAGAATATTGGGGGGTACTGCAGAGTAATGGCAGGGTACTGAAGAGTATTGGGGGGTACTGCAGAGTATTGGGGGTACTGCAGAGTAATGGCAGGGTACTGCAGAGTATTGGGGGGTACTGCAGAGTAATGGTGGGGTACTGCAGAGTATTGGCGGGGTACTGCAGAGTAATGGGGGGTACTGCAGAGTAATGGCAGGGTACTGCAGAGTAATGGCAGGGTACTGCAGAGTAATGGGGGGGTACTGCAGAGTAATGGCAGGGTACTGCAGAGTAATGGGGGGTACTGCAGAGTAATGGGGGGTACTGCAGAGTAATGGCAGGGTATTGCAGAGTAATGGGGGGTATTGCAGAGTAATGGCAGGGTATTGCAGAGTAATGGGGGGTACTGCAGAGTAATGGCAGGGTATTGCAGAGTAATGGGGGGTACTGCAGAGTAATGGCAGGGTATTGCAGAGTATTGGTAGGGAATTGAAGGGGTTAAATTCGGTGAGCAGCGATGTGGGCACTGCAGATGCAGCCCACAGCGTTGCTAACACCGATCTATTTCCCCTCCGCTGTACCGATCGGTACAGAGAGGGGGAGGGAGGAACCGGCGTCATAACATGACGCCGGTTTGTTTACAAGTGATCACTCCGTCATTTGAAGGAGCGATCACGTGGTAAACGGCCGCGACGAGCGGCCGTTTACAGTGATCCGTGATCCGGATGATCTCGTGTGCGCGCCCCAGGGGTTGCGCGAGAGCAGAATTCTGGGAGGCCATTAATTAACGGCCTCTCAGAGTTAAACAACCGCCCTGAAGCCGTTAATCGGCAATGGGCGGTTGTTAAGTGGTTAATAACAAGAATTTAAAAATGATTAATAAACAATAAGATTAGTCTATTAATATTTAATATTCCTAAAAGGTGACATAAGGGCATTACTCGTGATCAGTAATATAGTTCATGAGACAGAGGTTCGGTGAGCATAGATGTCTCATCGAGGTAGGTGAGGACCCACATAGTATCCCACGACACTTTGCTCATGCCCACAAAATGTCTACCAAGGGACTTCAAGTATGGGTCATTGAGCAGATCCCAAAATCACTCTCTGTAGCAGAATGTTTCAAACAACTTTGTGCGAGACAAATGTACTGGATTTATTGCCTGGATGTCCTTTCACCTGGCGGTATAAATTAAGGGATTGAGATTGCCACCATTTTGTAAATATAAATAACCCAGTATCTTATCTATGGGCATGCATCTGGGCATGCTCAGTTGTATGTCCAAGGGTCTATGTTTGCGATGTGCACTCTTATAGATTTAGCATAAACTATTTTATTTTTCATCCACCTAATTGTTTATACCTGCTCTTTACTTAGGTTTGGTCCTCCATTGGGATTGGGGGTGGCGGGCATTCGAAAGTATTGGTATGAAAGAGTCTGGGCGACTCTTTCCCTGTCTCCCTTTACTTTTCTCTCCCCCCCCCTGTTTTCCTCCCCTAACAAATCCCCCCCCCCCACTACAGTCAATTTATTCTAGCATTCATATATTGTCTTTCATATATTGCCTTGTTATTAAATTATTTAATTATCAACATAAATTTTTTTTAGTTTTTAAATGTTTAACTTTCATATGTGGGTAGACATGTTACTTCTGCTGTATCTGGCTTGAACATCCAAAATTGTTGCTTGTCAATGTAATATAAACTACGCCTGATGTTATTGATTGGCATTGTGCTGGCCCTCCCCTCTAAACAGCATATAAGGCAGTCTTCTGTAGTCACAAAAGTTAGCTTGATAAAGGAGCGCGACTGCCGTGTCACTCGCAGTGCGCATGCTTGAGAAACGCGTTGCTTGCCAGTGACATCATCCGTCCTCATCCTGCACACCACCAGCGTTCCAGGCCTCATTCTGCGTTCCTGTACACTGCATCTGGCCCCTTCCACAGAGGAGCAGCAGTTAGCAGCAAACGACAGGATTGAGTGCTGCCCATCCGGGATAGAACCATCAGCTGAAGACACTACCTTCCTCCACTGCCCACTGTGGCACTGACTACATATCTGCTTTTTACCATGTAAACATGAGCTGTTACACTTTAGTGCTATTAAAAACTTGTTATGCTTCTGCACCCAGAGGCGCCTCTCCCTTTGTTTTATGTTCCTCATCTTTGTATGGGAACCTGTGGGGGCACCCCCTCTTGGGCATAGTCATTTCAGCTTGGGTAGGTTTTGCCCTCACTGGTCCTGAGTATATACTAAATTTACTAGCGAGATGGACAGATGTCTTGGATATTGTCTGTTTTCAGTATATTTTTACTATTTGTTTTCTAAGGTTTTTTGATGTTTGAGTTTTCCCATGGCTTGGGCCCTGCGGTGTTGCCATACACCCTCCTTCGAGACAGAATTCTTTATTTACAGGCTTGCTTCTGCACGCCGCAGGATTGTGGTTCACTAATTTTTTACCCTAACCTGGGGGCTGTTTCAAATTTCTAGGTTTGTGTTTCTACCCCCTGTTTTGTTACTTCCTTCTGTTTTTCTTTCTAATATTCATTTTCTTTTCCTTTTGAGACCTAGGTTTCGGTGGAATTGGTTTCTCACACACCGCGGGGAATGAACATTGAAAACAGAAAATAGATCCCGTGCCTCCTAATTTCTAAACTAGGTTCCTAAGCTGCTACCCCTTAACTAGGTGAAAAATCACCAGTGCAGAATTTGGAGAGGTTGGTAGGGGGCGCTAATTAGTCTAACAAACCGAAAGAAAATGTATTCATTTTTTTATGGCAACCAGCCTGCCTGGTTTTACAACTAAGTTAGATATCTGGTAAACTATAATTGGCTTATAAAGTGCATATAGATGTGAATCTTAATAGTACCCACATATATTGCTAAAACTAATCAAATATATATATATATATATATATATATATATATATATATATATATATATATATATATATATATATATATATTGTGCCAGCAGGCAGGTAAAATCACCTGGTTGTATCCAGGATGGAAAATATGTATGCCCTAGATTCAGGCTTTATGCGGACTTGTACAACTAGAGGAGAGTGCTGGGAGTCCTATAGGGGAAGAGTTAATGAGCCCAGCTGAAGTAAGTGGGCTCATTAAGACTTCTACAAAAAAAAACAGCATGCTGAGGGAGAGGCTCCATCCTGGAACCAGTTTTGTGTTTGTATAGACTGGGGAGTGTGACACCTGTTCTGTGCGGTGAGTTAACGCCTGTGTGGTGAACCTCTACAACAGAGACAGAGACAGGGACTGGTGCAGCACAAGGCTGCACTTAGTTGTTAGACAGGGATAAATAAACCGCACCTTTTGGTTTTTCCACCTACAACGCTGTCTGCTGTGCCTGATTTTGTGTTGTGAACTCATCCAGGGGGTCACACACACCCGCTGCCGAGCTAGCCCCTCACGGTTGGTGGAGAATTCGGGCAGTTTTTTTTTTTTTAAGGCCAGCATGGAGGAGATACTGAGACAGCTGGCTCTAGCAAATGCAAATCAGCAGCAAACAAATGCGGGTTTACAAAAGAGCCTTGAAGCTCAGCAGAAAGCTCACCTGCAGAGTCTGGAAGCTCAGCAACAAGCCCAGCAGCAATCTGAAGCTCGCTTCATAGACCTGTTGCAGAAGCAAGAGCAGAGTTTTCAACAGCAAATAGAGACATTAATACAGCAACGTCCGCAGACCAATGAGGCAAGTGGTTACACTAATACCGCATCCTTTGGTGTGAGACGTTTACTGACAAAAATGACTGGAGAGGATGATCCGGAGGTGTTTTTGACCACATTTGAAAGAACTGCTGAAAGGGAAAAGTGGCCTAAGGAGCAGTGGGCTGGACTGGTGGCCCCTCTGTTAACTGGGGAATCGCAGAAAGCTTATTATGACCTAGAGCCTGACCAAGCAAAAGACTATGTGGTGACCCTGTCTGTCCTGGGCTTAGTGTGTGCATAATTGGACTTTTCAGGTTGGAAAAACCCCCAGGTCTCAAATGTATGATCTCATTCACCTGAGCAGGAAGTGGCTGCAGCCAGAGACTTTGACCGCACCAAACATTGTGGAAACTGTTGTTATGGATCGTTTCCTGAGAGCTCTACCTACTGCCATCCAAAAATGGGTAAGCCATGGAGACCCAGAAAATGCAGATAAACTTGTGGATCTGGTAGAGAGGTACTTGGCTACAGAGAACCTGACCACCTCTTCCAGGGACTCACGGACTTTCCACCCTAAGACCAGATCATCCCCAGTGGCGGGTAAAATGACTCCAAGGGGTGAGGGTGGAGAGAGTGAGAGGGTGGGAGTTCTATCTAAGGTCTGGCGGGAGCAGCCCGTGAAGCCCAGGCTGCAAGAGGCAGCGAAAAAGATTATTTACTACCACTGCCGGCAAGAGGGACATATTGCAGCCAATTGCCCAGTTGTGGATGAGCCTATGCAATGTGACTTTATAAGGGAGAGACGTCAGTCGCTGTTTGCGACAGTTGCATGCACTGCCATTCGGGGACCTGAGAAACATTGATGTGTTGCTGGATTCAGGTAGCCTGGTAACATTGATAAAAGCTGAATTAGTTACTACAGAGGTCTCTGGGAAGAACAAGGTGGCTGTTATTTGTGTGCATGGGGACACCCGAGAGTATCCTGTAACTTCAGTGTTTTTTGAGACCCCCAAAGGTAACCTCTCTCATCAGGTGGGGTTAGTGTCTGACTTACCACATGACGCTATTGTGGGAAGGGATTTTCCAAAGTTCTGGGAACTCTGGGATTGTCCTGAGCCCCCCACTGGTGCCCCTATAGACCAGGAAGATGACCAGAATTCCTCTGGGAGTGGTGAGGACTCTCCTGAATTTCCCTTGTCGGTATTGGGGGGGGGGGGGACTCGAGAAACTGGAGAGGAGCCAACATCCTCAGATGAAAACATGGCGTCTGTGGAGTTTTCGGATCTTAAAGGGTTCACAGGGAAAATTTTGCCACAGAACAGTTAAAAGACCCCACCCTAATAAAGGCACGGGAAAATGTGGTGAAAATAGATGGCGAGTTAGTGAACCCAGATGAGACTTGCACTTACTCGTACTTCACTATGGAAAGGGACCTGCTGTATCGAGTGGCTCAAAGGGCAGAAGAAACCATTGAGCAACTTGTGGTGCCCAAACCTTACAGGAAGTTGGTGTTAGAATTGGCCCATGGGCACATTCTGGGAGGTCATCTGGGGACCGAGAAAACCAGAGAGAGGGTATTGCAGAGATTCTATTGGCCTGGGGTCATGAAGGAAACAGAAAATTATTGTTCCTCCTGCCCTGTGTGTCAGAAGTCGGCACCTATGCCACATTTCCGTAACCCGCTGGTACCTCTTCCTATCATTGAGGTCCCCTTTGAGAGGATCGCAATGGATTTGGTAGGTCCGATAATGAAGTCCGCTAGGGGGCATCAGTACATTTTGGTTATATTGGACTATGCCACCCGTTATCCGGAAGCAATTCCTCTTCGAAATACCTCGGCCAAAACCATAGCCAAAGAGCTATCTCTTGTTTTTAGCCGCGTGGGTATTTGTAAGGAACTACTTATGGACCATGGTACACCCTTTATGTCCCGGGTTATGAAAGAACTATGCAAGTTGTTCAAAGTGACACAATAGCGTACATCTGTGTATCACCCCCAAACAGATGTGTTGGTTGAAAGATTCAACAAAACCCTAAAACAAATGTTAAAGAAGGTGGTGGATAGAGATAGAAAGAATTGGGACTGTCTAATACCCTATCTGATGTTTGCCATTAGGGAGGTACCCCAATCCTCTACGGGTTTCTCACCCTTCGAGTTGCTCTATGGGAGACACCCAAGAGGGCTGCTGAATATCGCCAAGGAAACTTGGGAAAATTAGAGTTCTCCTCACAGGAGTGTGATTGAGCATGTCGCCCTGATTCAAGATAGAATTGCACAGGTAACGCCAATCGTAAAGGAACATTTGACCCAAGCGCAGTTAGCACAGCAGAGAGTGTACAACCGTGGGGCCAAGACCCATACTTTTTCCCCGGGGGGATAGGGTCTTGGTGCTAGTCCCTATGGTTGAAAGCAAATTTCTGGCCAAATGGCAAGGTCCATACGAAGTAATTGAAAAAATTTGTGAGGTGAACTACAGGGTTAGACAGCCAGGAAGGCGAAAGCCGGAACAGATCTATCACGTCAATCTGCTAAAATCCTGGAGGGACAGGGAATCCCTAGTCCCAGAGACTTTGTCACAAGCCCAGTCTGATTGCTTAGTTCCTGAGGTTGGAATCGCAGTCACCTTATCGAAACCCCAACAACAGGAGGTTAAAGAGTTTGTACTTTGTAACAAAGAGATTTTCTCTGAGCTGCCGGGACAAACATCTGGCGTAGAGCATGACATTATCACCCCGCCAGGAGAAAGGGTAAAACTAAAACCTTATAGAATACCAGAGGCCCGACGGGAGGCAATACGTGGGGAGGTTCAAAGGAAGCTGGAATTGGGTGTGATAGAGGAGTCCCAAAGTGACTGGTCCAGTCCTTTCGTACTAGTGCCCAAACCTGATGGGAGCTGGCGGTTTTGTAACGATTTTCGACAATTGAATAAAGTTACAAAGTTTGACACCTACCCCATGCCACGTATAGATGAGTTGATTGACCGGCTGGGAATAGCCCAGTATATGACAACTCTTGATCTCACCAAAGGGTATTGGCAAATTCCCCTGGCCGAGTCGGCCAAGGAGAAAACTGCGTTTGTAACCCCAGATGGGGCATTCCAATATAAGAGAATGCCGTTTGGGTTACAGAATGCACCGGCAACATTCCAGCGGAAAATTGATAAGATTCTGAGGCCCCATCAGAAATATGCTGCAGCTTACCTGGATGATGTGATTATCCATAGCACAGACTGGGTCTCACATTTGCCAAGTACAAGCAGTCCTAGACTCTATCCGGGAAGCTGGGTTTACGGCCAATCCAAAGAAGTGTACCATTGGACAGGAGGAGGCCAAATATCTTGGGTACACTATTGGGAAGGGGGTGATAAAACCCCAAGTCAATAAAGTCGAGGCCATACAGAGTTGGCCACGTCCCAACAGCAAGAAACAGGTACGAGCCTTTCTGGGAATCGCTGGCTATTATCGACGATTCATTCCCCATTTTGCTTCTCAGGCTGTGCCCCTCACCAACCTGACAAAAGGGAAAGAGTCTGTCATGGTTAAATGGTCCCCAGAGGCTGAAAAAGCATTTCAGTCCTTAAAAACAGCCTTATGTAGCCAGCCAGTGTTGTACTGACCAGACTTCTCTAAGGACTTTGTTGTACAAACTGATTCATCAGACGTTGGGTTAGGAGCAGTGTTATCCCAGGTCTGGAACGGGGAAGAGCACCCAGTCATTTACCTCAGCAGGAAGTTGAAGTCCCATGAGGTAAATTACGCCACGATTGAGAAGGAATGTTTAGCAGTGAAGTGGGCTCTAGATTCCCTTCGGTACTATCTGCTACGTAGGCACTTTGACCTGGTGACTGATCACGCTCCTTTAAAGTGGATGGCTCAAAACAAGGAGACAAATAGAAGGGTAAATAGGTGGTTCCTGACCCTACAGGAATTTAACTTTACAGTTAAGCATCGCCCTGGTGTTAAAATGGGCAATGTGGATGCTTTGTCTCGGATACATGCGTGTCTGACTGCTTTTGTTACAACCCCAAGGTTGAAACAAGAGGGGGGGGGGGTATGTGGCAGCAGGCAGGTAAAATCACCTGGTTGTATCCAGGATGGAAAATATGTATTTCCTAGATTCAGGCTTTATGCGGACTTGTACAACTAGAGGGGAGTGCTGGGAGTCCTATAGGGAAAGAGTTAATGAGCCCAGCTGAAGTAAGTGGGCTCATTAAGACCTCTACAAAAAAACCAGCATGCTGAGGGAGAGGCTCCATCCTGGAACCAGTTTTGTGTTTGTATAGACTGGGGAGTGTGACACCTGTTCTGTGCGGTGAGTTAACGCCTGTGTGGCAAACCTCTACAACAGTGACAGAGACAGGGACTGGTGCAGCACAAGGCTGCACTCAGTTGTTAGACAGGGTATCTATGTGTGTAATTAGAGGTCAAGCTGACCAGGATTTATTTTCATGTTTTTTTTTATTTTTGTTTGGCTGTTATATTTATGCTACATGCAGTGAAAAATATAACAGCACCTTTTGATTTTTCCACCTACAACGCTGTCTGCTGTGCCTGATTTTGTGTTGTGAACCCATCCAGGGGGTCACACACACACGCTGCCGAGCTAACCCCTCACAATATATATATATATATATATATATATATATATATATATATATATATATATATATATATATGTAAGAAGGCCAGTGTGGTGGCCTGAATTTATGGGAGGAGCCCGGAGGGTATTTAACCAGCCCGCTCGCCTGTGGTCTTTGTCGGTTTCCGGTGCGCGGCACTACGTCACTAGGCCGACGGCTCGTGTTTCGTTTCCATTCGGACAAAACGTCTCTCTCGTGGTTTTCTTTCCCGTTCGTTTTGTACAACGTCGCCGGCTCTGTACAACGTCGCCAGCTCGACTGTCGCAGGTAAGGGTCTCGATTGACCTTCCTGTACTATTTTTAGTGTCGTTAAAACCTGAAATATCGAATCATTCGTTATGATACCGGTTGTTATCACTCAATACGCTCCAATTTCGCAGCGCCCTTCATTTCACGGGCGTCATTTCGGTAGATATTGCTGGTAGGAAAAAATTGCACTGTTTTAGTACTTGTTATAGTCTCGTTACCGTGTTCCACAGTCAAAATCGTTGCCAGTCGTGTCTCACAGCACAACGACTCCTACCTCTGCCATGGCTGGCTCACGTAGGTCATTTCATCATTTCACTCATTTTGTTACGCACGGCGCTCCGATTCGAATCCAGTCGCATCCGCTAAAATGCGCCGATTCATTCCGGTGTGCCCCTAACTGCTTGGCCACATTTCAGTACATGCTCCAGAGCTCGTTCGTGGCTAATCGATCGGGTCTCTGTCATGGGAATTCATTTCACTGTCACCTAGTACGTTCGAATCGAAACCAGTCGCAGTTCTCGAACGCACAGGTTCGATCGACGTGTCCCAGTTACGTTGGCCTCATTTCGGTACATGCTCCAGAGCTCGTTCGTGGCTAATCGATCGGGTCTCTGTCATGGGAATCATTTCACTGTCACCTAGTACGTTCGAGTCGAAACCAGTCGCATTTCTCAGGTAAACGCACAGGTTCGATCGACGTGTCCCAGTTGTGTTGGCCTCATTTCGGTACATGCTCCAGAGCCCGCTCGTTGCTAAGCGATCGGGTCTCTGTCATGGGATCATTTCACTGTCACATATCACGTTCCGATACGAATCCAGTCGCGTCTACGATGCACCAATTCGTCCCGGCGTGCCCCAGGTATTTTCGGCCTCATTTCTGTACATGCTCCGGAGTCCCGTTCGTTGTCAGTCGCAATCGCGGCACGACCGATTCGGGCCTCCGTCATGGCATACTTTTGTCACTCATTTCACTGTCACTTACCGCGCTCCGATTCGAATCTAGTCGCATCCGTGATGCACCGATTCGTTTCGGTGTGCCCCAGTTGGTTACGGCCTCATTTCAGTACATGCTCCAGAGTCAGGATTCATTGTTGGTTGCAGGTTTCGGTTCTCTGATTCATGACTCTGTCATGGGAAATCAATTTCACTGTCACGTAGGACGTCCGATACGAATCCAGTCGCATCTACGAGGCACCGATTCGTCCCGGCGCCCCAGGTATTTCAGCCACATTCCAGTACTTGCTTTACAGCATGCACGATTAACGGATAGTCGCAACAGCGGCACAACCGACTCATGCCTCTGTCATGGCAATCAAAAAAAAAAAAAAAAAAATTCACCGCCACGTACCGCGCTCCGTTTCGAATCCAGTTGCATACATGCACCGATTCGTTACGGTGTGCCCCAGTGCTTTAGCCTCATTTCAGTGCATGCTCCAGAGTCCGGTTCATCGTCAGTCACAGTCACGGCATGACCGGCTTATGCCTCTGTCATAACAGGTTTTCATTAAATGGACCGTAGTATACAGTGCCCCGTTTCGAGTCGGTCGCATCTGACATGCAAACACATCCCCAGGCACAGACTTCTGGCAATCGTTGCAAGCACGCATTCAAGCATAGACTTCTTGCAAATCTTTGCATACACGCATCCAAGCATGGACGCACACAAGCGTAGACTTCTTGCGATCGTTGCAAACACGCATCCAAGCGTAGACTTCTAGCAATCGTTGCAAGCACGCATCCTAGCATAGATCTCTTGCAATCGTTGCTAGTACGCAGTCAAGCATGGACGTCTTGCAGTTGGTGCGAGTACGCATACAAGCCTGGACTTCTCGCAAGCGTTGCACGCTCGCATTCAAGTGTAGACTTCTGGCAACCGTTGCGAGCACGCATTCAAGCATGGACGTCGTACAGTCGTTGCAAGTTCGCATACAAGCGTAGACTTTTTGCAATCGTTGCAAGCACGAATCCAAGCATAGACTTCTTGCAAATCATTGCAAGCACGCATCAAGCATAATCTTCGTGCAATCGTTGCGAGCACGCATTCAAGCATGGAAGTCTGGCAGTCGTCGCAAGCACGCATACAAGAATAGACTTCTTGCAATCATTGCAAACACGCATCCATGCGTAGACTTCTTGCAGTCATTGCAAGCATGCATCCAAGCGTAGATTTCTTGCAATCATTGCAGGCACGCATCCAAACATAGACTTCTTGCAATCATTGCAAGCATACATTCAGGCATAGACCTCTGGCAAATCATTGCTAGCACGCATTCGAGCATAAGACCTCTTGCAATCATTGCGAGCAGATGTCCAGGCACAAACTTGTTGCAATCATTGCTAGCAGGCAGTTCCGGCTGGCTCAATAGATTGCTTTAGGAAAAACCTGGATACTTTCCTAAATGTACATTGTAACGGGGTACTTATTTTTAAAGTTGATCCAGGGAAAATCCGATTGCCTCTCGGGGGATCAGGAAGGAATTTTTTTCCCTGCTGTAGCAAATTGGGCCATGCTCTGCTGGGGTTTTTTGCCTTCCTCTGGATCAGCTGTGGGTGTAGAATTGGGTGTGTCGGGTTGTGCGATATTTATTTGTTTGATTTGTGGTTAGGACTGGATGGACTTCTGTCTTTTCCGACCTGGCTACCCATGTATCTTACCATAACTTCTTGCAATCGTTGCAGGCACGCATCCTGGCATAACTCCTTGAAATCATTGCAGGCACGCATCCTGGCATTACTTCTTGCAATCATTGCACACACGCATCCTAGCATAACATCTTGCAATCGTGGCAAGCACGTATCCTGGTGTAACTCCTTGCAATCGTTGCAGGCACGCATCCTAGCATAACATCTTGCAATCGTTGCAAGCACGCATCTTGGCATAACATCTTGCAATCGTTGCAAGCACGCACCCAAACACATGTTCAAGCACAACTCCTGCAGTCTTCGCAAAGCACATGCGATAACACGAATTTCTCACAGTCACTATGAACACATTTCCAGTGACAAACTCCCACGCAATTGTCGCAAGCACACGTTTAAACACTACTTTTGCGGTCGTGCCAAGGCTCGCGACTTAGCATAACGTCTTGCAATCATTCTTTTGCAAGCACACATTCTCAGCGGCACACAAACTGGCTACACGTCGTTTTCAGCAGCACTTAGTTGGCCACTTGTCTCCTGTGGCTTTTCTTACAAGCCACTCACCGTTTCCTGTCTGTCGGTCTCTCCCTTAGGATAGTTGAGTTCAACTTCCATCCAGCACCTGGATCGTGTTGACACACGCAACTGGCTTCTTCCTGTAACACGCTCAGGCTATACCTAGCCAGCGTTCAGCATTTCTCATCCTTACAGGGCCCGGAGAGCCACCTGTCTTTATGGCTCATACAGCAAGATCCCCACTTCGAGGCATCCAGAGGCATCACCCATAGCCAACGGAAAACGCTCGCCCATCACAACTGCCATCTTTAGGGACATGAAATCCTCGCATATTCCCCAGTCTAGTCATCCAAGCGGCCATCTACCTGGCCCTTTGTGGTTTTCCCTGGCCTAGCCAATTTATCGTTGGTAGCACTGGCAGCCAGGTTCTACACAGACACTACCTGACGAATGTTCAAATCCGCAATACGGGCCATTCCCCAGGATCGATCTTTATGTCACGCCTCCTAGTCCTCCTCTCACGGACACAGGACCCTTCTTAGATCCTTAATTTAGATGCCGTGGCAATAGCAGACCTGTCAACGTCGGAAGGTTCCTTACTGCATGGATTGATGTATCGGTGTTTAAACCGTCTACGATGCCCCTGTCGCCCCTGGTAGCGACAGATGCCACAGCCTACACAGGCTTCGCGGAAATTTTTGGCCACCACTGGTTTACAGGACCATGGCATCAGGGATACTCCTAAACCCCGGTTACCTGGACTTCCTCCCTCTTCAGACTATACCCGGTCATGACAGCCTCTCGTATCTGGGGTCATGTCAGGACAGGACAGGCTGTGGCTTTCACCACCGACTACTGGGCCGAGGCTCATCTTGTTATTGAAGCCAGGTCTGGACCGATCTCGGTTGTGTCCTTCCTGCGCAGACCGCTGCAGTTAGCCCGGTGGCACCAGTTTAATGTCCATTGTATGTTCATTCCAGGCCGTCAGCAATCCCGCAGGCCAAGTTCTGCATAGTCGTTACTTGGCTCGCTACCAACTTCATTTCATCCTCCTCCTTGCAGTGTCTAAAACCCAGCAATCTGACTCCAGGATGGACGTCCATTTCTATAGAGAAGCAGGGCTTGGTATCAAGTAACCGCACTTGACTACCTACTGTCACTCCTACCGGAACGCGTAGACTCTAGTTCCCTATTGCTTTCGTGCCAACACTTGTGTACCTGCCAGTTTCCCAAACACATGGGGTTCTTCTACACAGCCTACACCTCGTCCCCAGTCCATACCGTGGACACTCTTTAGTATTTGAGCACCCTTGGCAGCATGTTGGCGTGGGTCCCAAGTCACGTCATTGAAAGACTAAGCACTTGGGACCCTGCCTACCTCGCCCGGTACATTCCCAATCCTCGGGTGGAAATGGCACAAGCGTTCACCAAACTTGCTCAACTAATTATGCTAAAACTAATAAAACTGCACCCCTACCTGAATGTTTTGCCCCCTTATTTTGGTATACCGACCATCAGGCCAGGGCACACTTCAGGTCCATTTCATGTGGTTAATCTTATGGTAGAGGCTACTTGTTCATATCCGTATCGGCCATAGGGCTTTGACCATAAGTAAGAAGGCCAGTGTGGTGGCCTGAATTTATGGGAGGAGCCCGGAGGGTATTTAACCAGCCCGCTCGCCTGTGGTCTTTGTCGGTTTCCGGTGCGCGGCACCCACCCTCCCTTCCCCTTTCCAGGGCATTTCTCAAATTCATTTCTCTTCACATATATTAATTTCTAATCTAGGGTATGCCCCCTTATTTTGGTATACCGACCATCAGGCCAGGGCACACTTCAGGTTCATTTCATGTGGTTAATCTTATGGTAGAGGCTACTTGTTCATATCCGTATCGGCCATAGGGCTTTGACCATAAATATATATATATATATATATATATATATATATATATATATATATATATATATATTTTATATATATATTTTATATATATATATATATATATATATATATATATTTGATTCGTTTTAGCAATATATGTGGGTACTGTTAAGATTCACATCTATATGCACTTTATAAGCCAATTATTGTTTACCAGATATCTAACTTAGTTGTAAAACCAGGCAGGCTGGAATGAACATTGTTGGGCCAATGAGATAGGATGGGAATGAGCTTTATGTTTGGGTTGAACATGAGTTTGACTTGAACATTAGCTGTTCGAGCATTCGTGGAAATATGAACATTATGGGGCGTTCGCGCCAAATTCATGTGGCTCGTCACGCCCCATAATGCAGTGTGACATCGCAGTGCATTGCTGTCTGATGATTGGCCACAAAGCATGACCCGCATGCTTTGGTCAATCACAGCGCCGTCAGCAAAGAGAGCCATAACTGGACAAAGACAGGGTGCCTTTGGCCAATTATGGCTCAGGGGGTTAAGTCCAGGAGGTTAAGTAGTGCCCCACACTATATAAGGCAGCCTTCATGTCGGCCCTTTGTAGTGTGTTGCTGGTGTTGAGCAGGCAGGCGATTCAGTTAGCTGCAGTGTATTTAATATATTATATAGTCAGTCGCGTGTGTGTGTGTGTGTGTGTGTGTGTGTGTGTGTGTATATATATAATATATATACATACACTTTAGCTAGATCTCACTGCAGTCCATTCCTGGTGTAGTCTTTCTAATATACTTCAGGCAGGCAGGTGATTCTGTTAGCTGCAGTGTTATACATTACAATATACACACACACACACACACACACACACACACACACACACACACAGTCAGTCTTGTATATATACACATCCACTGTATCCAGTGTAGCTAGATCTGACTGCAGGCTGTTCCTGGTGTGCTTTTTCTAATATACTGTCAAGCAGGTAGGTTATTCAGTGATCTGCAGTGCATTAAATATATATACATTCGCCTACATATATATATATATATATATATCCACTGCATTCTAGTCTAGCCAAGCCTATATCTGACTGCAGGCCATTCCTGTTGTAGATTTTGAAATACACTTTTAGGGCTGCAACTAACGATTATTTTAATTAATCGATTAATCGGTTAATAACCTTAAAAAAAAAAAGTGGGTCGAATTGACTTTCATTTTCAAACCACAGTAACAGGAAAATTTAGAAATAATAGAAAACTTCTTGGTCAAAGGAATTTTCATCTGATTATTCTCACCTGAATATTGATCCGTGAGGCCAGCATAAGGCTCGGTACACACCTATGCAGTTTTTGCTTTTGATCTGTTTCTGCAGTGCTTTTTGCTGTGTGTTTTGATTTTTGCGCACATGATTTTACTGCAATTTGCGTTTTTTGCTTTTTTGGGGGGGCAGATTAAAAAACACTAATTGCTGCAAAAACGCATTACATTCTTTTCTGCAGCTTCACCATTGAAGTATATTGAACCAAAAAAAGCACCATGTTGCATTAAACGTTCCTGACCCTTTCCAAATATGCAGTGGCTGAAAAAAGCACAGATATGGACATGTCCCATAGGAAACCATGTAAATGAACTGTAGTGCGTTTCTGCAAAAAGCACCAATAAACACATAGATGTGAACCAGGCCTAAGCCCTTGTACACACGGTCGGACATTCCGACAACAAAATCCATCGGATTTTGTCTGACGGATTTTGTCCGAAACTTGTGTTGCATACACACAGTTGGACAAAGTTGTCAGAAAATCCGATCGAAACGTGATGATGTTCGTTCGTTACGATGGGACTACGTTGAGGCTAGTAGCCAATAGCTTTGGTTTCGTAATTTGATCTGAGCATGCGTAGCACTTTGTCCGATTGGAATTCTCTACAAACGATTGGACAAAGTCCAATCGGATTTTGTTGTCGGAAAAATTTTATAGCCCAGCTCTAAAACTTTGTCAGTCAAATATTCCGATGGAGACAGTCCGATGGAGCCCGCACACGGTCGGATTATCCGACAACGCGGTCCGATCGGACATTTTCCGCCGGAATGTCCGACCGTGTGTACAAGGGCTTAGACGTTTAGTAACATAATGGGGTTAAAAAGACTAAAATTAGCCCTTTATAGTACAAAAAAGCAGATAATCACTACTGGAAGGGGTTAATTTTTTTACTGTAGAACAGTGAAAGTAATATTTACAGTAGTGATTATATTTTTGTACTATAAAGGGCTCATTTGAGGTTTTTTTAACCCCATTATGTTTCTGGCCGATTAATCGATTATGAAAATAGTAATCGATTAATTTCATAATCGATTAATCGATTAGTTGTTTCAGCCCTATACACTTTCAGGCAGGCAGGCAGGTGATTCATTGATCTGCAGTGCATTAAATACATATACAGTCTCCTATATATATATACAGTATACATATATCCACTGCATTCTAGTCTAGCCAAGCCTATATCTGACTGCATGGCATTCCTGGTGTACTTTTTCTAGTAAACTTCCAGAGCGTTTCCAGAGCCTGAGAGGTTATAATTTCCTGGTCCTCCTGGACAAGGTGTTGCTGAGGCTTCTGTCAGTCACAGAAGGAGTGTGTCATAAGATGCGCACGGGTAAGGGGCTCTGGCACACAGTTGTGCGCAATAGGAATGCGCTAAAGTGCACGAGCACACGCACACAGGGTGTGACCCCTCGCTGATCTATAAAGGAAGTGAGGTCATCCAAACACACTGCTGGTTCGTCTTCAGCTTCCTGTGATTCCCATGTCTGCTCTTGTGATCTGTATTACCCGTTGTGACCCGGATTGCCTCATCGACCTCGCTGATCTTCTCCTGACCCGACCTCTGGCTTGACCTTGGACTCCTGCTTTCTGAACGTGTTTGACCCTCACCCTGCATCTGGACTTACCTGCTATCTCCTGTGATTGACCCCTGGCTTGTCTTTGGATTAAAGATAAGAGAGAGAGGTGCCTCTGAGTGTAGACTGTAAAATTCTTATTTAATGCACAGGTGGTTAAAAACACTCACATTAAGTAGTACATTAATAGGCAATGTAAAGATTCCAAACCGGAAGGGAGACCCTCGATGTGTCATCTGGAGTCCTGTCGCCGTGTGTCCACTCCTGGGGGCTGTATTAGATGTGCAGAGCCAGCCGATGTAGAGCAGTGAGCATTAGTCCAAGGCGTGGAACGCAAGAGGAACTCCGATCGACGGGAAATGACGTCACAGGGGATGCAACGCATTTCCTGAGCTGGCAAGACCATGTATGACAGGACGGCTGCGCTCCTTTATCAAGCTGCAAATCTAATACAGCCCCCAGGAGCGGACACACGCCGACAGGACTCCCCTAGCACAAGGGATACAGATGACATATCGAGGGTGTCCCTCCGGTTTGGAATCTTTACATTGCCTATTAATGTACTACTTAATGTGAGTGTTTTTAACCACCTGTGCATTAAATAAGAAATTTACAGTCTACACTCAGAGGTGCCTCTCTCTTATCTTTACAGTACTAATTGGGAACCTGTTTCAGTTTCCACTGGATGGCTGCCGTGTTTGGACCGTACGTTTACCCCCCTGAGAGTTTTTACCCCCCTGAGAGTGATTAACTCCTTCCCTGTCGGATTTTAGACCTAGTTAAGGAAGGGGTCCTCTCCTTACTTCTGCCCCTTTCACACCCATTCCCCCCGTCCCTTTCCATTCCCTCTCTTGTGCTGATTGCACCTACAGCATTATTACTTGCAGCATTATTATTATGCCTTTTAAATATGTTTTTTAAATATTGTGTTAAGTGTTTTTCATTTCTTGAAAAATAGTGATAGGCGGGTGGGTGTTTTTATGAGCGCCATAATACTTGTATATATTTGTCTTTGGATTACCCTTCTGTCTCAGCGTTCCTGGTACTTGTTGTCTTCTGATCTGGACTGTGATTGACCCCTGGCTTGCCTCCTGGATTCTGCCTTTGCCTTACGGACTTTCTACCATTGCTTCTGGACCTTCCCACAGGACATCACCTTTCAGCTCTGCTCAAGCTACCTGCTGATCTACTAGCAAGTGACTGTCCTACTGGTAGCTTGTGTCTCTTGGTGCAACCACCCTCTGTGCCACATTCAGGGGTGGTCTGCGCCGAGTCGCAACAGCGACCTCTCTCAGCATCTTGGCCTCAGTGAGTACATTTATATGATAGTACGAACCATCTGTTTGTCACTTCCTGTTTCACTTACATGCAGAATTTTACTTCATTCAAGCAAACAAACTTTATTGTACAACAAACAACAACAAAAAAACTCTGAATCAAAGTAAAGATGACTGAATACAAATGCTAGTTACTTGCTTTTAAATGTGAGTACCCTCTTCTTATGCTATTCAATAAATGAGCCAGTTTTAAACTTACTGCACTATCAAGCATCCTTTTTTGCGCTTTTGTGAGGTACATCCGCCCTGGGGACACCCCCACTTGGGGACACAGAGAGGCTTTTACAAACTTATGTCCACGCTGTAACCTTACAACAGTAAGGTAAGGGGACACCCATCCACCTATTGAATGGAGTGAAGGAAAGGAGAATCACTTCCACTTTTTTGTCCACATGATTTACAGAGCACCGGCACTTTACCTATGATACCTTTGGTCATCTACAGTTTTGCACATTTATTTATATAGACTGTATGGACACTTTTTTATATTTTATTGTGAAGCTGACACAGTGGTGTAGTGGTTAGCACTCTCACCTAGCAGTAAGAAGGGTTGCTGGTTCAAACCACGACACTACCTGCCTGGAGTTTGCATGTTCTCCCTGTGCCTGCGTGGGTTTCCTCCGGGTACTCTGGTTTCCTCCCACAATCCAAAGACATGCAGGTAGGTTAATTGGCTTCTGTCAAAAAAAAAAATTGGCCCTAGTATATGAATGGGGACCTAGGATTGTGGGCTCCTTGAGGGTAGGGACAGAAATTAGTGTGTACAGGGTTAGGGACAATTGTAGACACTCACTCAGGATGGACTGGTGTCTTTATTCAACCTAACAAACTATGAAACTATGAAACATTACTTGCAGTGATGCACTTTTTCTTAGTTGTTGGATTATCACGTTTTGCACTTTATATGGTAACAACCTTCATGGGAATTTTCTTGATCCCAACACTGTGTTTTTTATATTTGTTATAGTTCCGTATGAATATTCATATTTTAATGCCACATGTATTTTTATGTGTTAAGTGTTTATTACAAATTAGAGTACTATAAGTACATTTACAAGTGTATGTCACATCGATCCCAAATTGTTTCTACTCTTAATTATTTCACTTACCCCTTTCCCCCTTTTTCCCCCTTTTTTTGTCCCACCAGTGTCTTCCCCCTTCCCATTTTCCCCTCCCCCTTGCTGCCTTTTCCTTCCTCCCTTCCTTTCCCTCCCCTCCCCCCCCCATTTTCCTTCTCTCTTCCTTATTGCGCAGCACTATTATATACATTATTCCAATATTTTTGGGTTTGATTAACCTTCTTCAGTGCATGCAGCAGCAGCAGCATTCCATTCTATTTATCTTATTGACTGGCGCAGAGATACCTGATTTCTTCACTATAGTACGAACCAGCCATGACAGAGGTCAACAGATCGGGTTCTCCATTAGAAGTCCTGTGCCATCAAGGCACTCACAGAAGCAGTACAGAAACTACAGGATGGCTATGCACAGATCGACAGCAGGCTTCAGCAACTAGCCTCAGCTCCAGCACCCACAAATCCTACGTAAGCCTCCACCAGTGGTGCCTCCACACCTCCAGTACAGCCTCTACCCGCTATGATGATGGCGGTACCATCATCATAGCGGGCGAGTACCCACGCCTGATCGATTTTCAGGAGAACAAAAGAAATTCAGAGCCTTTAAAAATGCATGTTCCTTGTACTTGGCCTTGCAACCCAGGACCTTTTCTTTGGCGATCGTCAAGGTCGGGTTTATTATTTCTCTTTTGGCTGAGGAACCCCAGGCCTGGGCCCATAGCCTTATGGAACAAAGAAGTCCCTTGTTAAACTCCATGGACACCTTCTTTGAGGCCATGGGAAAATTATATGACGACCCTCAGCATACTGCCATGGCTGAGGCTACCCTGCATGCCGTCTCACAGGGGAGGAGATCGTGGAGGATTACACCGTTGAGTTTCGCAATTGGTCAGCTGACACCGGCTGGAATGAGGCGGCCCTGTGTTATCAATACCAGTTAGGGCTCTCCGAGAACCTAAAGGACAAGTTGGTCCGAGTAGAGACTCCTGTCTCCCTGGAGGAATTAATCCAGCTGGCCACAAAACTGGACAGGCGGATGCGCGAGCGGCACTCTGAACGCCTCCAGGCCCCTCGGCCTAGTTGGATGCTTCCTAAGGCCACTGTCCTGTATCCGCCCATCCCGGTTCCTTCAGGTCACTCGTCTCACCCCAGAAGAGCGACAACAGAGACGCCAAGCCAATCTATACTTATACTGTGGAAGGCTTGGACATTTCATTTGCAGCTGCCCCGTGAGACCCTGTAAGTTGCCCCCATGGTGTATAATGAACTACCAGAGTATTGGTCCTGCTCAAACTTATGTGACTCTCTCTGTTTCCCTACAGCTGGCAGAAGAGAAGATCCCACTCTCAGCCGTGATTGACTCGGGGGCATGTAGTTGCTTTTTGGACATCTCCCTTGCACAGCAACTATACATTCCATGCCAGAATAAAGGAACACACCTTCTAGTCCATTTAGCAGATGGATCTCTGCCACAATCAGGTCCAGTAACGCAGGAGACACTACCCCTACTTACTATCACACACTCTGGGCCATAGAGAACTCCTACGCTTTGATCTAATATCATCTCCCATGTTCCCTATCATTCTGGGACTTCCCTGGTTGCAGGCTCACGATCCCCAGATCAGTTGGAACAAGAAGGAAGTGTCCTTTACATCCGCCTATTGTATGCAGCACTGTTTTGAATCCGTTCCAGCTCCTTGTATGACCGTGGCCCCCGCCACTAATCACCTACAGCATATTCCTCAGGCCTATTCCGAGTTTAAGGACGTCTTCGATAAAAATAAGGCTGACCATCTACCACCACACCGACCATATGACTGCTCCATTGAACTGTTACCCGGCTCTGAGATCCCTTTTGGACGAATATTCCCCTTATCTGAGACTGAACTAAAGGCTCTCAAAGCCTACATTGACGAAAATCTTGAAAAGGGGTTCATTCGCCCATCTTCTTTGCCAGCAGGGGCAGGTATTTCCTTTGTGGGAAAAAAGGACGGCTCCCTTAGGCCATGTGTTGACTACAGGGAACTTAATAAAGTCACAATTGTTGTGATTAAAATGGTATTTCTATATACCTGACAAAGACCAGCTAGAGGTATAACTAACGCAATTACAATACTCACGAAACCCTTTAAACTAACGCTGCAGCATTAGGAGACAACAGAAAAACAGCCCAGCCGATATTACAGTTCAGCAGTTGTCTAATATATTGTGGGAGGGGCTGCATTTTATATGCACCCTTATCAGCCAATCATTGCATAGAACATGGGTGTGGTTAATACAGAGGCGTACATTACACATCATCATTACATATCATTACATATGTCATCTGCTTCTGCTTCTGAATCACAGTCATGGGATATGTGGCCCAGACATATTGTGACACAATTTCTTTATTTAGACAGTACAGAATAAAACTGCCTATGCAAGCTATATCTTCCTATGTGCATGTTTACAGAAAAACTGCTACAGTCTGCAGATACAGAATCTAAGCCAACTAGTAAAGTTAACCCAAGTTAATCCTATATGAACTTACAAAGATGGAGTCATTCTGGTTCAGCCATATTACTACAACAATCAAAAACCGCTATCCACTTCCACTCATCCCTGAGTTATTCCAGCGCTTCCGATCTGCCAAAATATTTTCCAAATTGGACTTTGGGGCCTACAATCTCATTAGAATTCGTGCTGGGGGTGAATGGAAGACAGCCTTCAGATCGAGATTTGGCCACTATGAATATGTTGTTATGCCCTTTGGCCTGTGCAATGCCCCGTCCACATTTCAGCATTTAGTAAATGATATCTTCAGAGACTATCTTGATGATTTTATAGTGGTATATTTTGATGATATCCTTATTTTCTCTGTTTCTCTTGAACTATACAGGGTCCACGTGCAGAATGTCCTCAACATCCTCCGACAACAACGGCTGTAGCTTAAGGCGGAGAAATGTGAATTTGAAACAACTACCGTTCAATTCTTAGGAATCGTCATTTCTACTGAAGGCATCTCCATGGACCCCCAAAAGATCAACGCAATCTTGGAATGGCCTGCTCCAAGGGATAAGAAAGCCATGCAAAGGTTTATAGCAGGCATGTCCAAAGTCCGGCCCGCGGGCCAATCGCGGCCCGCGGTCCGGTTTTGAACGGCCCGCCTGGTAATCTAAACATATATATCTTTTGTGGCCCCCGACGATCTCCCAGCGCCGGGGCCACAAAAGATATATAGTCTGGCTGCATTGGAGATAGGAGGCTGTACGAGCGCTGTGCACACAGAAGTATTTCCTGTTTACACTGCAGCCTCTGTAATAGGAAGTCCCATCTCCGCCATTGGACGACTGTTCTGTCCATCAGAGGAGGCGGGACTTTCTCTTAAAGAGGCCGCTGTGAAAACAGGATATTCTCCTGTTCTTTGGCGCTCGTCCAGCCCCCTCCATGTCCCCTCCAAGGCTGCACTGATGGCAATGGTAAGTACATTCCTGACTAATAGTGAGTGAAATCCTGGCAATGGTGGCTGCATTCCTGGCAATAGTAAGTGAAATCTTGGCAATGGTGGGTGCATTTCTGGCAATAGTATGTGAAATCCTGGCAATGGTGGCTGCATTCCTGGCAATAGTAAGTGAAATCCTGGCTAATGGTGGCTGCATTCCTGGCAATAGTATGTGAAATCCTGGCAATGGTGGCTGCATTCCTGGCAATAGTGAGTGGAATCCTGGCAATGGTGGCTGCATTCCTGGCAATGGTGGGTGCATTCCTGGCAATAGTAAGTGAAATCCTGGCAATGGTGGCTGCATTCCTGGCAATAGTATGTGAAATCCTGGCAATGGTGGCTGCATTCCTGGCAATAGTGAGTGAAATCATGGCAATGGTGGCTGCATTCCTGGCAATAGTATGTGAAATCCTGGCAATGGTGGCTGCATTCCTGGCAATAGTATGTGAAATCCTGGCAATGGTGGCTGCATTTCTGGCAATAGTATGTGAAATCCTGGCAATGGTGGCTGCATTCCTGGCAATAGTGAGTGAAATCCTGGCAATGGTGGCTGAATTCCTGGCAATAGTATGTGAAATCCTGGCAATGGTTGGTGCATTCCTGGCAATAGTAAGTGAAATCCTGGCAATGGTGGCTGCATTCCTGGCAATAGTATGTGAAATCCTGGCAATGGTGGTTGCATTTCTGGCAATAGTGAGTGAAATCCTGGCAATGGTGGCTGCATTCCTGGCAATAATGAGTGAAATCCTGGCAATGGTGGCTGCATTCCTGGCTAATAGTATGTGAAATCCTGGCAATGGTGGCTGCATTTCTGGCAATAGTATGTGAAATCCTGGCAATGGTGGCTGCATTCCTGGCAATAGTATGTGAAATACTGCCAATGGTGGCTGCATTCCTGGCAATAGTATGTGAAATCCTGGCAATGGTGGCTGCATTTCTGGCAATAGTATGTGAAATCCTGGCAATGGTGGCTGCATTCCTGGCAATAGTGAGTGAAATCCTGGCAATAGTATGTGAAATCCTCGCAATGGTGGGTGCATTCCTGGCAATAGTAAGTGAAATCCTGGCAATGGTGGCTGCATTCCTGGCTAATAGTGAGTGAAATCCTGGCAATGGTGGCTGCATTCCTGGCAATAATGAGTGAAATCCTGGCAATGGTGGCTGCACTCCTGGCTAAAAGTGAGTGGAATCCTGGCAATGGTGGCTGCATTCCTGGCAATAGTAAGTGAAATCCTGGCAATGGTGGCTGCATTCCTGGCTAATAGTGAGTGAAATCCTGGCAATGGTGGCTGCATTCCTGGCTAATAGTGAGTGAAATCCTGGCAATGGTGGCTGCATTCCTGGCTAATGGTGGCTGCATTCCTGGCAATAGTAAGTGAAATCCTGGCAATGGTGGCTGCATTCCTGGCTAATAGTGAGTGAAATCCTGGCAATGGTGGCTGCATTCCTGGCAATAGTGAGTGAAATCCTGGCAATGGTGGCTGCATTCCTGGCTAATAGTGAGTGAAATCCTGTCAATGGTGGTTGCATTCCTGGCAATAGTAAGTGAAATCCTGGCAATGGTGGCTGCATTCCTGGCTAATAGTGAGTGAAATCCTGGCAATGGTGGCTGCATTCCTGGCAATAGTGAGTGAAATCCTGGCAATGGTGGCTGCATTCCTGGCTAATAGTGAGTGAAATCCTGGCAATGGTGGCTGCATTCCTGGCAATAGTATGTGAAATCCTGGCAATGGTGGTTGCATTCCTGGCTAATAGTGAGTGAAATCCTGGTAATGGTGGCTGCATTCCTGGCAATAGTGAGTGAAATCCTGGCTAATGGTGGCTGCATTCCTGGCAATAGTGAGTGAAATCCTGGCAATGGTGGCTGCATTCCTGGCAATAGTGAGTGAAATCCTGGCTAATGGTGGCTGCATTCCTGGCTAATGGTGGCTGCATTCCTGGCTAATAGTGAGTGAAATCCTGGCAATGGTGGCTGCATTCCTGGCAATAGTATGTGAAATCCTGGCTAATGGTTGCTGCATTCCTGGCAATAGTGAGTGAAATCCTGGCAATGGTGGCTGCATTCCTGGCAATAGTGAGTGAAATCCTGGCTAATGGTGGCTGCATTCCTGGCTAATGGTGGCTGCATTCCTGGCTAATAGTGAGTGAAATCCTGGCAATGGTGGCTGCATTCCTGGCTAATGGTGGCTGAAATCCTGGCTAATGGTGGCTGAAATCCTGGCTAATGGTGGCTGCATTCCTGGCTAATGGTGGCTGAAATCCTGGCTAATGGTGGCTGCATTCCTGGCAATAATGAGTGAAATCCTGGCAATGGTGGCTGCACTCCTGGCTAAAAGTGAGTGGAATCCTGGCAATGGTGGCTGCATTCCTGGCAATAGTAAGTGAAATCCTGGCAATGGTGGCTGCATTCCTGGCTAATAGTGAGTGAAATCCTGGCAATGGTGGCTGCATTCCTGGCTAATAGTGAGTGAAATCCTGGCAATGGTGGCTGCATTCCTGGCTAATGGTGGCTGCATTCCTGGCAATAGTAAGTGAAATCCTGTCAATGGTGGCTGCATTCCTGGCTAATAGTGAGTGAAATCCTGGCAATGGTGGCTGCATTCCTGGCAATAGTGAGTGAAATCCTGGCAATGGTGGCTGCATTCCTGGCTAATAGTGAGTGAAATCCTGTCAATGGTGGTTGCATTCCTGGCAATAGTAAGTGAAATCCTGGCAATGGTGGCTGCATTCCTGGCTAATAGTGAGTGAAATCCTGGCAATGGTGGCTGCATTCCTGGCAATAGTGAGTGAAATCCTGGCAATGGTGGCTGCATTCCTGGCTAATAGTGAGTGAAATCCTGGCAATGGTGGCTGCATTCCTGGCAATAGTATGTGAAATCCTGGCAATGGTGGTTGCATTCCTGGCTAATAGTGAGTGAAATCCTGGTAATGGTGGCTGCATTCCTGGCAATAGTGAGTGAAATCCTGGCTAATGGTGGCTGCATTCCTGGCAATAGTGAGTGAAATCCTGGCAATGGTGGCTGCATTCCTGGCAATAGTGAGTGAAATCCTGGCTAATGGTGGCTGCATTCCTGGCTAATGGTGGCTGCATTCCTGGCTAATAGTGAGTGAAATCCTGGCAATGGTGGCTGCATTCCTGGCAATAGTATGTGAAATCCTGGCTAATGGTTGCTGCATTCCTGGCAATAGTGAGTGAAATCCTGGCAATGGTGGCTGCATTCCTGGCAATAGTGAGTGAAATCCTGGCTAATGGTGGCTGCATTCCTGGCTAATGGTGGCTGCATTCCTGGCTAATAGTGAGTGAAATCCTGGCAATGGTGGCTGCATTCCTGGCTAATGGTGGCTGAAATCCTGGCTAATGGTGGCTGAAATCCTGGCTAATGGTGGCTGCATTCCTGGCTAATGGTGGCTGAAATCCTGGCTAATGGTGGCTGCATTCCTGGCTAATGGTGGCTGCATTCCTGGCAATAGTAAGTGAAATCCTGGCAATGGTGGCTGCATTCCTGGCTAATAGTGAGTGAAATCCTGGCAATGGTGGCTGCATTCCTGGCAATAGTGAGTGAAATCCTGGCAATGGTGGCTGCATTCCTGGCTAATAGTGAGTGAAATCCTGGCAATGGTGGCTGCATTCCTGGCAATAGTATGTGAAATCCTGGCAATGGTGGTTGCATTCCTGGCTAATAGTGAGTGAAATCCTGGTAATGGTGGCTGCATTCCTGGCAATAGTGAGTGAAATCCTGGCTAATGGTGGCTGCATTCCTGGCAATAGTGAGTGAAATCCTGGCAATGGTGGCTGCATTCCTGGCAATAGTGAGTGAAATCCTGGCTAATGGTGGCTGCATTCCTGGCTAATGGTGGCTGCATTCCTGGCTAATAGTGAGTGAAATCCTGGCAATGGTGGCTGCATTCCTGGCAATAGTATGTGAAATCCTGGCTAATGGTGGCTGCATTCCTGGCAATAGTGAGTGAAATCCTGGCAATGGTGGCTGCATTCCTGGCAATAGTGAGTGAAATCCTGGCTAATGGTGGCTGCATTCCTGGCTAATGGTGGCTGCATTCCTGGCTAATAGTGAGTGAAATCCTGGCAATGGTGGCTGCATTCCTGGCTAATGGTGGCTGAAATCCTGGGTAATGGTGGCTGAAATCCTGGGTAATGGTGGCTGAAATCCTGGCTAATGGTGGCTGCATTCCTGTCTAATGGTGGCTGAAATCCTGGCTAATGGTGGCTGCATTCCTGGCTAATGGTGGCTGCATTCCTGGCTAATGGTGGGTGCATTCCTGGCAATGGTGGGTGCATTCCTGGCATGGTGGGAGCGCAGATGAGCACTGACCCTTATTTTCCTTCAGAGTTTTTTATTTACATTTTTACGTTTTTTTTTCCTGAAACTTCCCTCTTATTCGCCAATAAATACGGTATATCCAAATAACACGCCCGAGCTCATCTCTTCAACACACACAGCCACAAAGGCAAGAGAATTCTTGTTGGGCCGTGTATTAGTGTTCGAACAAACACACTAAGGCCGCGTACACACGGCCGGACTGTTCGCCCAACCTTGTCCGCTGAACAGTGTTTGGGCGGACAGTCCGCTCGTGTGTGGGCTTTCAGCGGACAGTTTCAGCGGACAGTTGGACGGACAAAGTCTTTCGGAAATTCCGAAAAACTGTCCGCTGAAACTGTGTTTGAGCGAACAGTCCGCCCGTGTGTGGGCCTGTCCGCTGTACTTTCGAAATGAGCGGACTGTTCCCGCTCGGAAAGTCCGCCCATTTCGAGCGCGTGTACAGGTAGGCGGGGGCCCGCGAAGGAGACGTCGCGGGCTCCGCCGCCTGGAATGGGCTTAAAGGGGAACCCCAACGCCGAAAAAAATCGGCGTGGGGGTTCCCCCAAAGTCCACACCAGACCCTTGTCCGAGCACGCTACCCGGCCGGCCAGGAAAGGGGGGCGAGCGAGCGCGCCCCCCCTCCTGAGCCGTACCAGGCCGCGTGCCCTCAACATGGGGGGTGCCTTGGGGAAGGGGGGGCCGCGCGGCCCCCCCACCCCAAAGCACCTTGTCCCCATGTTGATGAGGACAAGGGCCTCTTCCTGACAACCCTGGCCGTTGGTTGTCGGGGTCTGCGGGCGGGGGGCTTATCGGAATCCGGGAGCCCCCTTTAAGAAGGGGGCCCCCGGATACCGGCCCCCCACCCTATGTGAATGAGTATGGGGTACAATGTACCCCTACCCATTCACCTGTGAAATAAAGTACAAAAAAAAACACAACACAGGGGAAAAAATATTTTATTGCACAGCTCCGGGGGTCTTCCGTCTTCGGGGGTCTTCTCGCCGGACTCCTCCGCTATGTGTGTGTAGCTCTTTTACTAGCGGAGGAGTCCGGCTTTCTTCCTCCCCGCCGCCGGCCTCTTCTCCCGACTTCGGGGGTCTTGTCCCCCTCTTCGGTTCTTCTGCCGGGCCACCGCGCCTTCTTGTAGCTCTTTTACAGGCGGTGGCCCGGTCTTCTGTCGCCGCTGCCTTCCGTTCTTCTGTCGCCGCCTTCGGTTCTTCTGCCGGGCCACCGCGCCTTCTTGTAGCTCTTTTACAGGCGGTGGCCCGGTCTTCTGTCGCCGCTGTCGCTGTCGCCGCCTTCCGTTCTTGTTCTTCTTCTTGTTCTTCTTCTTCTTCTCCAGGCGATGTTGACACGTCGCTCCCTCCGGCCGGAATGCCAGGGACACGCTCCGCTGCCACTTATATAGTGACAATGGGGCGGTGTCACATGGTATATGTCACATGGGTTGGTCACATGGTGACCCCGCCCCCTTACGATGTCATAGTCCCCATGTGACATCAACCCATGTGACCAACCCATGTGACATATACCATGTGACCCCGCCCCATTGTCACTATATAAGTGACCGCACAGCGCGGCTCTGGCATTCCGGCCGGAGGGAGCGACGTGTCAACATCGCCTGGAGAAGAAGAAGAAGAACAAGAAGAAGAACAAGAACGGAAGGCGGCGACAGCGGCGACAGAAGACCGGGCCACCGCCTGTAAAAGAGCTACAAGAAGGCGCGGTGGCCCGGCAGAAGAACCGAAGGCGGCGACAGAAGAACGGAAGGCAGCGGCGACAGAAGACCGGGCCACCGCCTGTAAAAGAGCTACAAGAAGGCGCGGTGGTCCGGCAGAAGAACCGAAGAGGGGGACAAGACCCCCGAAGTCGGGAGAAGAGGCCGGCGGCGGGGAGGAAGAAAGCCGGACTCCTCCGCTAGTAAAAGAGCTACACACAGATAGCGGAGGAGTCCGGCGAGAAGACCCCTGAAGACGGAAGACCCCCGGAGCTGTGCAATAAAATATTTTTTCCCTGTGTTGTGTTTTTTTTTGTACTTTATTTCACAGGTGAATGGGTAGGGGTACATTGTACCCCATACTCATTCACATAGGGTGGGGGGCCGGTATCCGGGGGCCCCCTTCTTAAAGGGGGCTCCCGGATTCCGATAAGCCCCCCGCCCGCAGACCCCGACAACCAACGGCCAGGGTTGTCGGGAAGAGGCCCTTGTCCTCATCAACATGGGGACAAGGTGCTTTGGGGTGGGGGGGCCGCGCGGCCCCCCCTTCCCCAAGGCACCCCCCCATGTTGAGGGCACGTGGCCTGGTACGGCTCAGGAGGGGGGGGCGCGCTCGCTCGCCCCCCTTTCCTGGCCGGCCGGGTAGCGTGCTCGGACAAGGGTCTGGTGTGGACTTTGGGGGAACCCCCACGCCGATTTTTTTCGGCGTTGGGGTTCCCCTTTAAGCCCATTCCAGGCGGCGGAGCCCGCGACGTCTCCTTCGCGGGCCCCGCCTACCTGTACACGCGCTCGAAATGGGCGGATTTGCCTCCGCCTTACGTGGGCGAGTCCGTTCATTTCAAAAGTTGAGCGGACTGTTTGGCAAACAGTTCGTTGAAACAGTCCGCTCATGCAAATTTTGAGCGGACTGTTTGCCTAAACTGTTTGACGAACAAGGTTGGGCAAACAGTCCGCGCGTGTGTACGCGGCCTTAGACCGATTTTTAATAGTTCAAAGAATGTCAGGCAAAATGGTCGGCCCTCGTGCATGTTCACTTCATCAAATCTGGCCCTCTTTGAAAAAAGTTTGGACACCCCTGGTTTATAGGCTTCACTAATTTCTGTCGCAGATTTATCGCCGGGTTCTCTTCAATAGTCGCCCCCATTACTCAGCTAACCAGCAAACACACACAATTTCAGTGGTCTCAAGAAGCCCAAGAAGCCTTTACCAAACTAAAGACTTTGTTCACCTCAGCTCCTATTTTACGGTATCCTGATCCAGTACTACCCTTTGTACTGGAAGAAGATGCCTCCGAGACAGCCGCGGGAGCCATCCCCTCGCAACGACAAGGGCCTAAAGCTTTGTTACACCCGGTGGCTTTCGCATCTCGGAAGCTGAGCCCACCGGAGAGGAATTATGACGTAGGCGACCGAGAACTATTGGCCATCAAGTTTGCTCTGGAGGAGTGGAGATACCTCTTGAAAGGAGCCACTCACCCCATCACAATATTCACAGATCACAAGAATCTTGAATATCTGCAGACTGCCAAGTGCTTAAGACCCTGTCAAGCCCGTTGGGTGCTATTCTTTTCAAGATTTCAGTTCCATGTCTTGTACCGGCCCAGATTCAAGAACAACAAAGCGGATGCGCTCTCGCGCATGTTCCCTGAGTAGTCCTCCCATGTAACGGAGCCTAGTACGATCTTGTCGCCTCAAAACTTCCTTCTACTTCCTCAGTCTGACTTAATTACCGTATATACTCGAGTATAAGCCGAGATTTTCAGCCTCTTTTTTGAGGCTGAAAGTGCCCCCTCGGCTTATACTCGAGTCACCGCTGTCTGACTGCTCGATCAGCGTATCGAGCAGACAGACGGCGGACATTAAAATTTAAAAGCCGCGCCTCCTTCTCCGCCTCCGCCTGTGATAGGCGGAACACTGAATTTCCCAGCAGTCAGTGTTCCACCTATCACGGACATCCGCTCATTCTCATACTACGGACGAGTATGAGAGGATGTCCGTGATAGGCGGAACACAGGCTGCTGGGAAATTGAGTGTTCCGCCTATCACAGGCGGAGGCGGAATTTTGAATTGTAGAATGGCCGCCGAGAAGAGCGGCGATCCATCGGCACGGCACGGGACGGAGGAGGCACGGGACGGAGGAGGCACGGCACGGGACGGAGGAGGCACGGGAAGGAGGAGGCACGGCACGGGACGGAGGAGGCACGGGACGGAGGAGGCACGGCACGGGTCGGAGGAGGCTCGGGACGACGGCGGCTCGGGACGGAGGCTTGGGACACAGGTAGGCTGGACACACACACAAGGCTGCACGGACACACACACACACACACACACACACACACACACACACACACACACACACAAGGCTGCACGGACACACACACACACACACACACACACACACACAGGGATGGATGGATGGATGGATACACACACACACACACAGGGATGGATGGATGGATGGATACACACACACACACACACACACACACACACAGGGATGGATGGATGGATGAATACACACACACACACACACACACACACACACAGGGATGGATGGATGGATGGATGGATACACACACAGGGATGGATGGACGGACACACACACAGGGATGGATGGACACACAGGGATGGACGGACACACACACAGGGATGGACAGCCATGTCTCACCCTCGGCTTATACACGAGTCAATACGTTTTCCAGTTTTTTGGGGGTAAATTGGGGGCCTCGGCTTATATTCGGGTCGGCCTATACTCGAGTATATACGGTATGGCCATCAAAACGGCTTCAGTCCATTGCAATGACCCAGTCCTATCTACCTTGGAAAAACATGACAATCTGTTTTGGGCCCGAAACAAGGTCCTCATTCCCCTTGAGATTAGGAATCAAGTGCTAAGGACTTGTCATGATCACAAATTGGCCGGCCACTTTGGGACACAGAAAACAGTGGAACTGATCTCTCGTTCCTTCTGGTGGCCAGGTTGGAGACAGGACTGCCAGACTTACATTGTCTCTTGTGTACTGTGTCATCGTAACAAGGGTCCCAAGACCAAGCCCTGGGGCCTGTTAAGGCCCTTGCCCATTCCTGACCGGCCTTGGGCAGATGTGTCAATGGATTTTATTGTGGAGCTACTGCCCTCGGAAGGATTCACCACAATCCTGGTAGTAGTCGACCGTCTTTCAAAGATGGCCCATTCTTACCTATTGTCAGGAAAGGTTCCCTCCGCTGGCAATATCAATCATTTGGCATGCAGTACTGCGATCCACCAGCAGGTGTCTCCTGCTGGAATTATGTCATCTTTGGTCCGCAGTACTGGTGTCCACCAGAGGAGGGATACTGGCAGTATGGAGCAGGTATTGCCTTCTGCAGTCAGGCGTCACATGACTGACAGCAGTCATTATAAATACCCGGCAGGTGCACACACACCTCGCCTTGGTATTGTTCCTTGTGCCCTGACCTGCTGCTTGCGATCCTGATTCTGTACCTATTCCTGTGCCCTGAACCTGTGACCCGTGGTTCTTATCCTGTTTCCCTGTCCTGGTCCCTACCCTGTCCCACCTGTTACCATTATCCCTGTCCTGCAGTCTGATCCGTCCATCCTCTCCCTGTCCTGTGTTCCTTACCCCATTTGCTGATCTCCCGTGTATGACCTTGGCCTGGCTTGTGACTCTGATTCTGGACTGCCCTTGTTTATCTGCTGATCTCCCTGTGTATGACCCTGGCCTGCCTATCGTTTACGGTCCTTGCATTTCCCATTTATTGTACATATCTGTCTGTTGTTGTTTGGGGGTCTTTGTTGGTTGGTTATTGCACTGTGTGGTTGTATTTATATTATTTCTTATTTAATAAATCATATTTCACTTATACACGTTTGGGTTTCCTCTGTTGCAGTCCACACAGTTCTGGTCTTATCTGATACTTAACAGAATACCAAGGCCATCCCTGACCAGAAGTGGCTACACAGAGGAACCATCTTGGTTCAGGTTGCTTACAGAAATGAATTTAGAAGTGATTCGTTATTATGCTTTGTTGGTGTCTGAGAGTGGTGACTATCTCCGCCAGACACTGAAAGGGTGGACCAGTGATCAGCTGTTGGAAACCATTCGTTTAGCTCACTCCTGGGTTGATCAGGGCTGTATGTTGTTTGGGGATGTTCAGCCGTTAATTCAAATCTGCACAGAGCTGGCTCTGCCCTGCATCCCAGGGGGCCATGATGATTTTTCTCCCCCTTTCAGTATTAATCAAGTCACATCACTGGTATGGCTTCTGGAAGATGATTCCCCTTACTTTTTTGAGCATTACACAGCCTGTTCCCAACAGATGATAATAGAATGTGTTGATTCCGTACAATCCCTTGTCAGACAGGCAGTATGTAACCCGCAGTTTGTGCAACCACTACTTTTAGCATGGTCTGGTATTTTGCAATCAGCCACAGCCAGCCCACAACAAACCCTCTCTGCTACCAAACACTTGCCTGCCCAAGAAACTCTTCCTCCATCACCTATGGCAACCTCAGTTTCAGCCCAATATACTCTACTCCCCACCAAATATCAATACCCTGTTTCTTCCTGCTGCACATATCCTGCCTTTAATCCAACTGCCTCTTTCCCATGGCCCACTATCCCTCAAGAACTTCCCCCAGCCACTGTTACCTCTTCCCTGCCATATTCCAACCCTTCTCTCCAGTTTGCTTCATCCCCTACCTATAGATCTGCAGCTACCTACAGGCCTTCAGTAGCTTAATCTAAAAAGAGACGGAAGTTCTTTCCTACCCATTTGATCCTGCCAGTAACGCAACCTGCCTCCACATCAACCAACCTGCTCCAGCCTGACGCCTTGCAGCCTAATGTCCCGGCCTTCCAGCCAGACGCCTTGCAGCCTGATGTCCCGGCCTTCCAGCCAGACGCCTTGCAGCCTGATGTCCCGGCCTTCCAGCCAGACGCCTTGCAGCCTGATGTCCCGGCCTTCCAGCCAGACGCCTTGCAGCCTGATGTCCCGGCCTTCCAGCCAGACGCCTTGCAGCCTGATGTCCCGGCCTTCCAGCCAGACGCCTTGCAGCCTGATGTCCCGGCCTTCCAGCCAGACGCCTTGCAGCCTGATGTCCCGGCCTTCCAGCCAGACGCCTTGCAGCCTGATGTCCCGGCCTTCCAGCCAGACGCCTTGCAGCCTGATGTCCCGGCCTTCCAGCCAGACGCCTTGCAGCCTGATGTCCCGGCCTTCCAGCCAGACGCCTTGCAGCCTGATGTCCCGGCCTTCCAGCCAGACGCCTTGCAGCCTGATGTCCCGGCCTTCCAGCCAGACGCCTTGCAGCCTGATGTCCCGGCCTTCCAGCCAGACGCCTTGCAGCCTGATGTCCCGGCCTTCCAGCCAGACGCCTTGCAGCCTGATGTCCCGGCCTTCCAGCCAGACGCCTTGCAGCCTGATGTCCCGGCCTTCCAGCCAGACGCCTTGCAGCCTGATGTCCCGGCCTTCCAGCCAGACGCCTTGCAGCCTGATGTCCCGGCCTTCCAGCCAGACGCCTTGCAGCCTGATGTCCCGGCCTTCCAGCCAGACGCCTTGCAGCCTGATGTCCCGGCCTTCCAGCCAGACGCCTTGCAGCCTGATGTCCCGGCCCTCCAGCCAGACGCCTTGCAGCCTGATGTCCCGGCCCTCCAGCCAGACGCCTTGCAGCCTGATGTCCCGGCCCTCCAGCCAGACGCCTTGCAGCCTGATGTCCCGGCCCTCCAGCCAGACGCCTTGCAGCCTGATGTCCCGGCCCTCCAGCCAGACGCCTTGCAGCCTGATGTCCCGGCCCTCCAGCCAGACGCCTTGCAGCCTGATGTCCCGGCCCTCCAGCCAGACGCCTTGCAGCCTGATGTCCCGGCCCTCCAGCCAGACGCCTTGCAGCCTGATGTCCCGGCCCTCCAGCCAGACGCCTTGCAGCCTGATGTCCCGGCCCTCCAGCCAGACGCCTTGCAGCCTGATGTCCCGGCCCTCCAGCCAGACGCCTTGCAGCCTGATGTCCCGGCCCTCCAGCCAGACGCCTTGCAGCCTGATGTCCCGGCCTTCCAGCCAGACGCCTTGCAGCCTGATGTCTTGCAGTCTGATGTCCCGGCCTTCCAGTCTGATGTCTTGCAGTCTGATGTCCCGGCCTTCCAGTCTGATGTCTTGCAGTCTGATGTCCCGGCCTTCCAGTCTGATGTCTTGCAGTCTGATGTCCCGGCCTTCCAGTCTGATGTCTTGCAGTCTGATGTCCCGGCCTTCCAGTCTGATGTCTTGCAGTCTGATGTCCCGGCCTTCCAGTCTGATGTCTTGCAGTCTGATGTCCCGGCCTTCCAGTCTGATGTCTTGCAGTCTGATGTCCCGGCCTTCCAGTCTGATGTCTTGCAGTCTGATGTCCCGGCCTTCCAGCCAGACGCCTTGCAGCCTGATGTCCCGGCCTTCCAGCCAGACGCCTTGCAGCCTGATGTCCCGGCCTTCCAGCCAGACGCCTTGCAGCCTGATGTCCCGGCCTTCCAGCCAGACGCCTTGCAGCCTGATGTCCCGGCCTTCCAGCCTGACGCCTTGCAGCCTGATGTCCCGGCCTTCCAGCCTGACGCCTTGCAGCCTGATGTCCCGGCCTTCCAGCCAGACGCCTTGCAGCCTGATGTCCCGGCCCTCCAGCCAGACGCCTTGCAGCCTGATGTCCCGGCCCTCCAGCCAGACGCCTTGCAGCCTGATGTCCCGGCCTTCCAGCCAGACGCCTTGCAGCCTGATGTCCCGGCCTTCCAGCCAGACGCCTTGCAGCCTGATGTCCCGGCCTTCCAGCCAGACGCCTTGCAGCCTGATGTCCCGGCCTTCCAGCCAGACGCCTTGCAGCCTGATGTCCCGGCCTTCCAGCCAGACGCCTTGCAGCCTGATGTCTTGCAGTCTGATGTCCCGGCCTTCCAGTCTGATGTCTTGCAGTCTGATGTCCCGGCCTTTCAGTCTGATGTCTTGCAGTCTGATGTCCCGGCCTTCCAGTCTGATGTCTTGCAGTCTGATGTCCCGGCCTTCCAGTCTGATGTCTTGCAGTCTGATGTCCCGCCCTTCCAGTCTGATGTCTTGCAGTCTGATGTCCCGGCCTTCCAGTCTGATGTCTTGCAGTCTGATGTCCCGGCCTTCCAGTCTGATGTCTTGCAGTCTGATGTCCCGGCCTTCCAGTCTGATGTCTTGCAGTCTGATGTCCCGGCCTTCCAGTCTGATGTCTTGCAGTCTGATGTCCCGGCCTTCCAGTCTGATGTCTTGCAGTCTGATGTCCCGGCCTTCCAGTCTGATGTCTTGCAGTCTGATGTCCCGGCCTTCCAGTCTGATGTCTTGCAGTCTGATGTCCCGGCCTTCCAGTCTGATGTCTTGCAGTCTGATGTCCCGGCCTTCCAGTCTGATGTCTTGCAGTCTGATGTCCCGGCCTTCCAGTCTGATGTCTTGCAGTCTGATGTCCCGGCCTTCCAGTCTGATGTCTTGCAGTCTGATGTCCCGGCCTTCCAGTCTGATGTCTTGCAGTCTGATGTCCCGGCCTTCCAGTCCGATGTCTTGCAGTCTGATGTCCCGGCCTTCCAGTCCGATGTCTTGCAGTCTGATGTCCCGGCCTCCCAGTCTGATGTCTTGCAGTCTGATGTCCCGGGCCTTCCAGTCTGATGTCTTGCAGTCTGATGTCCCGGCCTTCCAGTCTGATGTCTTGCAGTCTGATGTCCCGGCCTTCCAGTCTGATGTCTTGCAGTCTGATGTCCCGGCCTTCCAGCCAGACGCCTTGCAGCCTGATGTCCCGGCCCTCCAGCCAGACGCCTTGCAGCCTGATGTCCCGGCCCTCCAGCCAGACGCCTTGCAGCCTGATGTCCCGGCCCTCCAGCCAGACGCCTTGCAGCCTGATGTCCCGGCCCTCCAGCCAGACGCCTTGCAGCCTGATGTCCCGGCCTTCCAGCCAGACGCCTTGCAGCCTGATGTCCCGGCCCTCCAGCCAGACGCCTTGCAGCCTGATGTCCCGGCCCTCCAGCCAGACGCCTTGCAGCCTGATGTCCCGGCCTTCCAGCCAGACGCCTTGCAGCCTGATGTCCCGGCCTTCCAGCCAGACGCCTTGCAGCCTGATGTCCCGGCCTTCCAGCCAGACGCCTTGCAGCCTGATGTCCCGGCCTTCCAGCCAGACGCCTTGCAGCCTGATGTCCCGGCCTTCCAGCCAGACGCCTTGCAGCCTGATGTCTTGCAGTCTGATGTCCCGGCCTCCCAGTCTGATGTCTTGCAGTCTGATGTCCCGGCCTTCCAGTCTGATGTCTTGCAGTCTGATGTCCCGGCCTTCCAGTCTGATGTCTTGCAGTCTGATGTCCCGGCCTTCCAGTCTGATGTCTTGCAGTCTGATGTCCCGGCCTTCCAGTCTGATGTCTTGCAGTCTGATGTCCCGGCCTTCCAGTCTGATGTCTTGCAGTCTGATGTCCCGGCCTTCCAGTCTGATGTCTTGCAGTCTGATGTCCCGGCCTTCCAGTCCGATGTCTTGCAGTCTGATGTCCCGGCCTTCCAGTCCGATGTCTTGCAGTCTGATGTCCCGGCCTTCCAGTCCGATGTCTTGCAGTCTGATGTGCCGGCCTCCCAGTCTGATGTCTTGCAGTCTGATGTCCCGGGCCTTCCAGTCTGATGTCTTGCAGTCTGATGTCCCGGCCTTCCAGTCTGATGTCTTGCAGTCTGATGTCCCGGCCTTCCAGTCTGATGTCTTGCAGTCTGATGTCCCGGCCTTCCAGTCTGATGTCTTGCAGTCTGATGTCCCGGCCTTCCAGTCCGATGTCTTGCAGTCTGATGTCCCGGCCTTTCAGTCCGATGCCTTCCAGTCTGATGCCCCGGCCTTCCAGTCTGATGCCTTTCAGTCTGATGCCCCGGCCCTCCAGTCTGAGGCCTTCCAGTCTGATGCCTTCCAGTCTGATGCCCCGGCCTTCCAGTCTGATGCCTTCCAGTCTGATGCCTTCCAGTCTGATGCCCCGGCCTTCCAGTCTGATGCCTTCCAGTCTGATGCCTTCCAGTCTGATGCCCCGGCCTTCCAGTCTGATGCCTTCCAGTCTGATGCCCCGGCCTTCCAGTCTGATGCCTCCCAGTCTGATGTCCCGGCCTTCCAGTCTGATGCCTTCCAGTCTGATGTCCCGGCCTTCCAGTCTGATGCCTTCCAGTCTGATGTCCCGGCCTTCCAGTCTGATGCCTTCCAGTCTGATGTCCCGGCCTTCCAGTCTGATGCCTTCCAGTCTGATGTCCCGGCCTTCCAGTCTGATGCCTTCCAGTCTGATGTCCTGGCCTTCCAGTCTGATGTCCCGGCCTTGCAGTCTGATGCCTTCCGGTCTGATGTCCTGGCCTCGCAGTCTGATGTCCCGGCCTCACAGTCTGATGTCCCGGCCTCGCAGTCTGATTCCTTCCAGTCTGATGTCCCGGCCTTGCAGTCCGATTCCTTCCAGTCTGATGTCCCGGCCTTGCAGTCCTACGCCTTCCAGTCTGATGTCCCGGCCTTGCAGTCTGATGCCTTCCAGTCTGATGTCCCGGCCTTGCAGTCTGATGCCTTCCAGTCTGATGTCCCGGCCTTCCAGTCTGATGCCTTCCAGTCTGATGTCCTGGCCTTCCAGTCTGATGCCTTCCAGTCTGATGTCCTGGCCTTCCAGTCTGATGCCTTCCAGTCTGATGTCCTGGCCTTCCAGTCTGATGTCCCGGCCTTGCAGTCTGATGCCTTCCGGTCTGATGTCCCGGCCTCGCAGTCTGATGTCCCGGCCTCGCAGTCTGATGTCCCGGCCTCACAGTCTGATGTCCCGGCCTCGCAGTCTGATGTCCCGGCCTCGCAGTCTGATGCCCCGGCCTCGCAGTCCGATTCCTTCCAGTCTGATGTCCCGGCCTTGCAGTCCGATTCCTTCCAGTCAGATGTCCCGGCCTTGCAGTCCGACGCCTTCCAGTCTGATGTCCCGGCCTTGCAGTCCGATGCCTTCCAGTCTGATGTGCTTGACGTCCCAGTGCCTGCCTTCCAGCTTGACGTCCCAGTGCCTGCCTTCCAGCCTGACGTCCCAGTGCCCGCCTTCCAGCCTGACGTGCCGCTGCCCGCCTTCCAGCCTGACGTGCCGCTGCCCGCCTTCCAGCCTGACGTGCCGCTGCCCGCCTTCCAGCCTGACGTGCCGCTGCCCGCCTTCCAGCCTGACGTGCCGCTGCCCGCCTTCCAGCCTGACGTGCCGCTGCCCGCCTTCCAGCCTGACGTGTCGTTGCCTACCTTCCAGCCCGATGTGCCAGCTTCCCGGTCCGATGTGCTTCTGTCTGCTGCCCTGCTTGAAGTGCCCGTTACCCAACCTGATGTGACTTTGCTCATAGCTCAGCTTGACGCAATGGACTTTCCCCAGCAACTGCTAGTTGGAGCGTCCGGAGGTCGCTCCTTTGAGGGGGGGGTACTGTCAGGAAAGGTTCCCTCCGCTGGTAATATCAATCATTTGGCATGCAGTACTGCGATCCACCAGCAGGTGTCTCCTGCTGGAATTATGTCATCTTTGGTCCGCAGTACTGGTGTCCACCAGCGGAGGGATCCTGGCAGTATGGAGCAGGTATTGCCTTCTGCAGTCAGGCGTCACATGACTGACAGCAGTCATTATAAATACCCGGCAGGTGCACACACACCTCGCCTTGGTATTGTTCCTTGTGCCCTGACCTGCTGCTTGCGATTCTGTACCTATTCCTGTGCCCTGAACCTGTGACCCGTGGTTCTTATCCTGTTTCCCTGTCCTGGTCCCTACCCTGTCCCACCTGTTACCATTATCCCTGTCCTGCAGTCTGATCCGTCCATCCTCTCCCTGTCCTGTGTTCCTTACCCCATTTGCTGATCTCCCGTGTATGACCTTGGCCTGGCTTGGGACTCTGATTCTGGACTGCCCTTGTTTATCTGCTGATCTCCCTGTGTATGACCCTGGCCTGCCTATCGTTTACGGTCCTTGCATTTCCCATTTATTGTACATATCTGTCTGTTGTTGTTTGGGGGTCTTTGTTGGTTGGTTATTGCACTGTGTGGTTGTATTTATATTATTCACTTTCTTTAATAAATCATATTTCACTTATACACGTTTGGGTTTCCTCTGTTGCAGTCCACACAGTTCTGGTCTTATCTGATACTTAACACCTATGGTTGGTACCCCCTCTGCTCTGGAAACTGCCAATCTCTTTATTAAGGAATAATTTTAATGGTTCAGCGTCACACAACACCTAACAAGTATGGCACCACATCCCTGAAAGTTTGAAACATGAATCAAAAGACAGGAAGGGAAATTAGGGATTTTAGCGGTGCTAATTAACAAATATAATTAATTAAAGTACAAAATTTGTAATACAAAAATTTATTAAGTTTGAAGTTAAAATCAGTAGCAAATTCTGCTTAAAAAGTACAGGATAATACAATACAGTGGTTGTTTTTGTTAAGCACACATAGTCCCGACATGTTTCGCATTAGGTTGCTTCTTCAGGGGATGTGTGAATGTTTGAACAGAATCTAAACCAAAAATAGAAAATAATATAGTAATGAAATATATCACAAAATTCATAAGTGCAGACATGAGAGAAAAAAAAAAAAACACACATATCACACCCACCTTCAACCACTACGTAGATGGTAAAGTAGGGGAATTGTCCACCTCAGGGGTTAGCCGCAGCAGCGCTGAATCGCAGGGGGCTAAAAAACCAGCCCAGGATAGCTAATAACAAGAAAGTGTACAATGAAAGTAGAATTTTTGGATTTTGGGGTAATTAAAAGTTCTTTGGTAAATGACTCAGTATAGAGGTTGCTAAAATAAATCAACCTAAAGGGGTAAAAACCCTCTGAAGTACAAAAATTGAGAAAAATAATACAAAGGTATTTTAATTTCAGATGTATTACTTACATGAGTTAGATAGTTGTAAAAATAAGGGCGCACGTATTGAAAATTGAGCACTTAAGGAGACACACCTGCACGAAAGTACCAACTGGGCGGCCAATTGAAAGGAAAACAGAAACGAACATTAGAATAAATGGGTAGATAAGATACAGATATATCTACATAGGGGTGCATGCATAGACATCTAAGTGTTATAGAAACACAGACATTCAGGCATATGAACACACACTGGGAGTTAAACAATGACATCCCAGAGCATAGAGTTCTAAGCTAGAGAGTCAATGCGGAAATGATAAAAAAACAACATGGCAATAGCCCAAGTGTGGAAGGTCAAAAATCAATAAGAAGAAAGATCAGGTTCAAAAAATGGGAAAGATCGGCTATAGTAAGTGTAGAGGAATATAGCAGTCAACTTACTAAGAAATACGAAGTCTGAAAGATCAGGCGTCACCCTTAGCTGCAGCTAGCAAGGAATGACGGTGTCACGCTGGCTTTTTATAAGCCCTGCCATCAAGCCGGCGTCTTACGTAGTCGGCCTGATGCGGACAAAAGGAGCGCTATTGCGCATGCTCACCAGTGGGACGAGACTGAATAGGCCTACAAGTCCCATAATGCCTCAAGCCGGTGGGCGGGGGAAAGAGGGGAACGAACGATGCCTTGATCGCCGCCCTCCGTAAGGGGCGACGGCATACACGAACGTGACCACCAATCCAGCCGCCCAATCGGGCATAGAGAGGCAGAAACGATGGAAAAAGCAGGTCGGAAAGGAGTGACCAAAGAATGGCCTGTCCTTCCGACCGATCGGAGGGGAGCGTCGCAGCGCTGAAAAGGGGCAGCGGCACACAAGGCGCCTATGCCCCCGGGCGTCCGTGCGAACAGCACTAATGGGGAAACCAAAGAGGTGGACGGTTGTGGTGGGAAGAGAAAAGGAAAAAGAAAGAAAAGAAAAAAGGAAAAATCATAATTAAAATAAAAACTAAGATAGAAGGTGAAAAATAATAAATTAAAAACAACAAAAAATAAATAATTAATAATAAAGAGAGGGATTTTTTCTCTGAAGCTGCACATCATAATACCGTGAGCACATAACATATAGATATTACAATAATGTATTACTATAATTATTATCACAGTTAGTTACAAACAAATCAATACATACATATTGCAAATTGAACAATAATGCAAGGAAAAAAAAAAAAAGGGGGAAAGGAGGGGAGGGGGGAAAGCCCTCACATATTCACCTCTCAGAGGGGCGGTCAACAGAACTAAAGGACCAGGAAAAAATTTGAAAAAAATTTGAAAAAAATTTGAAAGATATATATATATATTTCACAGAAACGGTTTAAAGCTTAAGTTTTCATTAAAGCCAGGTGGAGTTGTAGCCCTTAAATTAAAAATCCATTCAGCTTCATGCTGAAGTAGGATATTGTCCACACTGCCCCCTCTCAAATCAAGAGGAATGTGTTCAAGTGCGGAGAAAGTGATAAATTTGGGATTAAAGGCATGGAAGAGGCCAATGTGCCGACTGATGGCCGTCTCCATTTTCTTTTTAATAATAGGTTTGATATGGTCCTTGATTCTAATACAAAATTGTCGCTTTGTTTTGCCTACATAGAATCCGCCGCAGAGGCAGCGGGCAAGATATATAACGCCCTGTGTTTGACATGTGACTCGATGTCTAGTGGAGTGCCATTTGCCATTTGGTAGTTTAAATTTGGTATGTGAGTTGACATAACAGCAAACGTCACAATGGCCACATGGAAAGGTGCCATTAATTACTTTTTTAATATTTGACTTTGTTTGTTCAAAGTGACTATGCACTAGTTTGTCTTTGAGAGAAGGAACTCTTTTGAAAGTGACTTCGGGGAAATCTTTAATATATTTCTTGGTGGTAGGGTCAGCTAGAAGGAGTGGCCAAAACGTATGTAGAATTTCCTTAAACTTGCGATGCTGGTTGGAATAGTGAGTAATAATCCTAACCGAATCATTTGTGTTGGAACGTCGGATAGAGAAAATAAGAGAAGTTCTAATTTTAGGTTTAACACGGTTATAGGCTCGTTTCAAACATTTATGGCTGTATCCTCTTTTTCTCAATCTTTGGTAAAGATCATCAGCTGCTGATTGAAAGTCAGAGTTTTTACTACAATTCCGCTTTAAACGCAAATATTGGCTATAGGGAATACTATTGATCAAGGAGGTTGGGTGAAAGTTAGTAGCGTGTAAAACCGTATTTCCGGCAGACGGTTTCCTGAATAAAAAAGAGTTAAGTCTACCTTCACTGTCCAAAGAAATGGTTAAATCTAGAAAATTGACTTTTGACTGACTATATTGCATAGTGAATTTCAAATTAAAGTTATTAATAGAGATCAATTGAAAAAAAAAATTTTAATTCCATTTCCGTGCCTGACCAGAAGAAAAGAACATCGTCGATATAACGAAACCATGAAACGATTTTGTCCAAAAATGGTGACAGATCTTCTCTAGAGAAAGTTTCCTTTTCCCACCCCCCCAGGTACAGGTTGGCATACGATGGGGCACATTTAGTCCCCATCGCAACCCCCTGTACCTGGAGGTAGTGGGTGGAGTCAAAAACAAAAACATTGTATTTTAGAATGTATTCAAGAAGATCCATAACAAAAGAACTGTACTGTAGGAAAGAGGAGCCTCTCTCAGAAAGAAACCTGCATACAACTTCAACTCCCTTGTCATGGGTTTTTAATACACCATTTTCCCTTTGGTTCATCGTAAACAACACAACATATGTTTCTACTTTGTTATCTCACCAAATAGTAACTTGTATTGCCTTGTGTTTTTTTTTTTTTTTTTCCTCTCTCTCACATTCCCCCTTCTCGGTATGGCGGCCTTTAGTGGCGAGGCCTGGGATGCCCTAATGGACAAAGTCCAACTTACACAAAAAACAGGTGACATTTCAGATAAAGATCTTGATTTTGCTTTTCTTAGACTACAACGCCTACTCGAACGAAAGGTCTGAGTTTTTTGGCACAAAAAATATTTTCAGAAATATATAGAAAACCTCATTGTACCTTTTGGATTGCGAATCCAGATTTTCCCTAACATCAAGAAAGTTGATGACATTATTAAATCTAAATGGGAAAAATTTTTACAAACATGCTCATTTGGCATGATGTCTTTGTTATGTATTCAGTACGATCATGAACTCTCTGTACTGGATAGCTTAATCTCACATTGGTATGAAGACCATGAATCTAGAATATCGAGTACGAGATTTCAGAAAAAGGAACAGGACCTTCAAGTCCTTATTGAAAAATACACTTTAGAAATTATTCATACTAAAGAAAATAAATTTGCCAGGGATAATTTGGCCCACACCAATGGCTATGCTTACAAATGGACTCGTGATTCCAAACCTAAATTCACTAGACCTTTTAATTCACGTACAAATAGAAATAATGATAACACTTCTAATTTTTCTCCACCCTCTTCTTTTTCCTCTACACAGTCAACCATGTATCGTGATCTGTCTGAGGACAGAGTACCGAAAAAAAGAAAAGGGAACTCTGAACACGCCTCCACTGAGTCCCTTCGGAATCAATTGGGCACTCCGCTTTCTCGTCGGGCACCACCTTTCTCATTTAAACCAGCACCTGTTGGTACACTTGCTATGTTTCACCCCTCTCATTCTCTTTCCTCGGGCTCTCGAGGCACACAATCGACGATAAATCAATGCACAGCCCCTTCGGCTCAGGTAACCTCCTCTATAACTTCTTTGCAATCTGCCAATCCATCGGTAAGCACTACCAATGTCATCATTTCGCCTTTGGGCACTCCTTTACCTGCAGATTTGAAACTGGCACCTATTTTTTTAGGCAAGGACTCGATTCCACCTATGATTTAAATGATAGTTATGCACAAAGTAACCTTGATTCATCTACAAATGAGTTGTCAATAATAAATTTATCATCACAGAGGCTATCCGAACCTGAATTGGAAGTCCTGAAACTAGGACTAACCTTTTGTCCTGATTTCAACACTACCAAATTTCAACTCATCAAGGATTTACATCTTTTTGCTCGTAGATTGCTGTATCGAGTCATATTTGATAAACCTGCTACTGTATGCCTTAATAAAAACGACGATGTTCGGTCACATGAAAATATAGCCGAACATTATGCCATTAAAAATCTGATGGAATTATGGGAGGAGGGCAACACCGATGACGACGATTCGGCAGCAACGCTTGCCCCGAATCTGTCAGTCTCAGGTGTTTCCTTCCCCCCTCCTCCATCCTTTAAATGCAAATCTAGAGCATTTCCCCTGCTCAATGCAAACCCAAATATTTGGGCGTTCATACAACAAGCAACTACAGAGATTGAGAAGTTGTCCTTTCATTCACCTTTATTTACTAATCTCTCGCTACAACATAAAGCAGCTATCAAATCTTTACAAAAAAATACAAATTTAATTATTAAGCCCGCAGACAAGGGCGGAAACCTGGTGATCATGGAAGTTGCACAATATACTTCCATGTGCCTAAATATATTGTCCAATAGAAATTGGTACCGTCCTATTTCTAAAACTGTCATTTTAAATGATCAAAACATCTATTTGAATCTTATCTTTAAGGCATATCAACAAGGGGTCATTGACCTTAACACATGGAAATTCTTAAATACCAAGGACCCAAAGATCCCAACTTTTTACGCATTACCGAAAATTCACAAATCTCAAACAAATCCCCCGGGACGTCCTATTATTTCAGGATGTTCATGTTTAACTGAAAATGCGAGTGCATTGGTTGATAGTTATCTAAGTCCACACGTTATTTCCTTATCCTCATACGTAAAAGACACCATTGATTTGTTAAGAATGATTGAGGGAATGTCTCTCCCTCCCAACTCATGGTTGGTTGCCCTGGATATCGAAAGCCTCTACAACACAATTCCCCATGACAAGGGAGTTGAAGTTGTATGCAGGTTTCTTTCTGAAAGAGGCTCCTCTTTCCTACAGTACAGTTCTTTTGTTATGAATCTTCTTGAATACATTCTAAAATACAATGTTTTTGTTTTTGACTCCACCCACTACCTCCAGGTACAGGGGGTTGCGATGGGGACTAAATGTGCCCCATCGTATGCCAACCTGTACCTGGGGGGGTGGGAAAAGGAAACTTTCTCTAGAGAAGATCTGTCACCGTTTTTGGACAAAATCGTTTCATGGTTTCGTTATATCGACGATGTTCTTTTCTTCTGGTCAGGCACGGAAATGGAATTAAATTTTTTTTTTCAATTGATCTCTATTAATAACTTTAATTTGAAATTCACTATGCAATATAGTCAGTCAAAAGTAAATTTTCTAGATTTAACCATTTCTTTGGACAGTGAAGGTAGACTTAACTCTTTTTTATTCAGGAAACCGTCTGCCGGAAATACGGTTTTACACGCTACTAGCTTTCACCCAACCTCCTTGATCAATAGTATTCCCTATAGCCAATATTTGCGTTTAAAGCGGAATTGTAGTAAAAACTCTGACTTTCAATCAGCAGCTGATGATCTTTACCAAAGATTGAGAAAAAGAGGATACAGCCATAAATGTTTGAAACGAGCCTATAACCGTGTTAAACCTAAAATTAGAACTTCTCTTATTTTCTCTATCCGACGTTCCAACACAAATGATTCGGTTAGGATTATTACTCACTATTCCAACCAGCATCGCAAGTTTAAGGAAATTCTACATACGTTTTGGCCACTCCTTCTAGCTGACCCTACCACCAAGAAATATATTAAAGATTTCCCCGAAGTCACTTTCAAAAGAGTTCCTTCTCTCAAAGACAAACTAGTGCATAGTCACTTTGAACAAACAAAGTCAAATATTAAAAAAGTAATTAATGGCACCTTTCCATGTGGCCATTGTGACGTTTGCTGTTATGTCAACTCACCTACCAAATTTAAACTACCAAATGGCAAATGGCACTCCACTAGACATCGAGTCACATGTCAAACACAGGGCGTTATATATCTTGCCCGCTGCCTCTGCGGCGGATTCTATGTAGGCAAAACAAAGCGACAATTTTGTATTAGAATCAAGGACCATATCAAACCTATTATTAAAAAGAAAATGGAGACGGCCATCAGTCGGCACGTTGGCCTCTTCCATGCCTTTAATCCCAAATGTATCACTTTCTCCGCACTTGAACACATTCCTCTTGATTTGAGAGGGGGCAGTGTGGACAATATCCTACTTCAGCATGAAGCTGAATGGATTTTTAATTTAAGGGCTACAACTCCACCTGGCTTTAATGAAAACTTAAGCTTTAAACCGTTTCTGTGAAATATATATATATATATCTTTCAAATTTTTTTCAATTTTTTTTTCTCTTTTTACCTGGTCCTTTAGTTCTGTTGACCGCCCCTCTGAGAGGTAAATATGTGAGGGCTTTCCCCCCCCCCTCCTTTCCCCCTTTTTTTTTTTTTTTTCTTTTTTTTTTTTTTTTTCCTTGCATTATTGTTCAATTTGTATGTATTGATTTGTTTGTAACTAACTGTGATAATAATTATAGTAATACATTATTGTAATATCTATATGTTATGTGCTCACGGTATTATGATGTGCAGCTTCAGAGAAAAAATCCCTCTCTTTATTATTAATTATTTATTTTTTGTTGTTTTTAATTTATTATTTTTCACCTTCTATCTTAGTTTTTATTTTAATTATGATTTTTCCTTTTTTCTTTTCTTTCTTTTTCCTTTTCTCTTCCCACCACAACCGTCCACCTCTTTGGTTTCCCCATTAGTGCTGTTCGCACGGACGCCCGGGGGTATAGGCGCCTTGTGTGCCGCTGCCCCTTTTCAGCGCTGCGACGCTCCCCTCCGATCGGTCGGAAGGACTGGCCATTCTTTGGTCACTCCTTTCCGACCTGCTTTTTCCATCGTTTCTGCCTCTCTATGCCCGATTGGGCGGCTGGATTGGTGGTCACGTTCGTGTATGCCGTCGCCCCTTACGAAGGGCGGCGATCAAGGCATCGTTCGTTCCCCTCTTTCCCCCGCCCACCGGCTTGAGGCATTATGGGACTTGTAGGCCTATTCAGTCTTGTCCCACTGGTGAGCATGCGCAATAGCGCTCCTTTTGTCCGCATCAGGCCGACTACGTAAGACGCTGGCTTGATGGCGGGGCTTATAAAAAGCCAGCGTGACACCGTCATTCCTTGCTAGCTGCAGCTAAGGGTGACGCCTGATCTTTCAAACTTCGTATTTCTTAGTAAGTTGACTGCTATATTCCTCCACATTTACTATAGCCGATCTTTCCCATTTTTTGAACCTGATCTTTCTTGTTTTTGATTTTTGACCTTCCACACTTGGGCTATTGCCATGTTGTTTTTTTATCATTTCCGCATTGACTCTCTAGCTTAGAACTCTATGCTCTGGGATGTCATTGTTTAACTCCCAGTGTGTGTTCATATGCCTGAATGTCTGTGTTTCTATAACACTTAGATGTCTATGCATGCACCCCTATGTAGATATATCTGTATCTTATCTACCCATTTATTCTAATGTTCGCTTCTGTTTTCCTTTCAATTGGCCGCCCAGTTGGTACTTTCGTGCAGGTGTGTCTCCTTAAGTGCTCAATTTTCAATACGTGCGCCCTTATTTTTACAACTATCTAACTCATGTAAGTAATACATCTGAAATTAAAATACCTTTGTATTATTTTTCTCAATTTTTGTACTTCAGAGGGTTTTTACCCCTTTAGGTTGATTTATTTTAGCAACCTCTATACTGAGTCATTTACCAAAGAACTTTTAATTACCCCAAAATCCAAAAATTCTACTTTCATTGTACACTTTCTTGTTATTAGCTATCCTGGGCTGGTTTTTTAGCCCCCTGCGATTCAGCACTGCTGCGGCTAAACCCTGAGGTGGACAATTCCCCTACTTTACCATCTACGTAGTGGTTGAAGGTGGGTGTGATATGTGTGTTTTTTTTTTTTTTCTCTCATGTCTGCACTTATGAATTTTGTGATATATTTCATTACTATATTATTTTCTATTTTTGGTTTAGATTCTGTTCAAACATTCACACATCCCCTGAAGAAGCAACCTAATGCGAAACATGTCGGGACTATGTGTGCTTAACAAAAACAACCACTGTATTGTATTATCCTGTACTTTTTAAGCAGAATTTGCTACTGATTTTAACTTCAAACTTAATAAATTTTTGTATTACAAATTTTGTACTTTAATTAATTATATTTGTTAATTAGCACCACTAAAATCCCTAATTTCCCTTCCTGTCTTTTGATTCATCTTTATTAAGGAGGTTGTCAGGCTCCATGGGGTTCCCAGCAGTATCATGTCAGATAGAGGTCCTCAGTTCACCTCTAGATTCTGGAGAGAACTCTGCAAGACACTGGAAATCAAGATCTGTTTGTCATCAGCATATTATCCCCAAAGTAACGGGCAAACTGAACGGACAAACCAAACCCTTGAGCAGTATCTTCGCTGCTTTTGTTCAGGATCTCAAAATGATTGGTTGGCCCTGCTGCCATATGCAGAATTTGCCTACAACAATTTAATACATACAACTACCAACCAGACTCCCTTTTGGATCAACTGTGGATTTCACCCTTCTTTCCTCCCCAACTCCATCCCAGAATCTACTGTTCCTGCGGTCCAAGATCGGAATAACTGCCATCCAATCTAATTTCCAAAGGATCCAGGAGACCATACAGAAGGCCCAGGACGATTATAAGAAATACCATGATAGGGGAAGGAAGGAGAACCCTACCTTTAAAATTGGCGAGAAAGTCTGTCTTTCTCTGCCGCTAATCTTAAACTTCCTTGTCCCACATGCAAGCTGGGTCCCAGATTCATAGGACCGTTCAAAATCAGAGAGTAATAAATCTTGTAGCATTTGAACTAGCTCTCCCTGGATCGTACAGGATACACCCTGTTTTCCATGCCTCCCTTTTGAAGCCATTGGTTCCTAGTCCTTTTCCTGGAAGAGAGGTGCCTCCTCCTCCACCCATCAAGATCGATGGAGAAGATGAGTTTGAAGTGGAAGCTTTACTAGGATGCAGGAAAGTCGGTAGGAAATGCAATACCCGGTAAAATGGAAGGGGTATCCTTCACAAGATAACTCCTGGGAACCATCCAAGAGTCTTCATACTCCCAGATTAATGAAGACATTCCATCAGCAACATCCAGAATTGATGGCCAGCTTGGGCATCCGGAGACCGCCCATTGGGGGGGGGCACTGTCATAAGATGCGCATGGGTAAGGCGCTCTGGCGCACAGTTGTGCACAATAGGAATGTGCTAAAGCACACGAGCACATGCACACAGGGTGTGACCCCTCGCTGACCTATAAAGGAAGTGAGGTCATCCAAATACACTGCTGGTTCATCTTCAGCTTCCTGTGATTCCCACATCTGCTCTTTTGATCTGTAATACCCGTTGTGACCCGGATTGCCTCATCGACCTCTCTGATCTTCTCCTGACCCGACCTCTGGCTTGACCTTGGACTCCCGCTTTCTGAATGTTTTTGACCCTCAGCCTGCATCTGGACTTACCTGCTATCTCCTGTGACCGACCCCTGGCTTGTCTTTGGATTACCCTTCTGTCTCAGCATTCCTGCTACTTCTTGTCTTCTGATCTGGACTGTGTTTGACCCCTGGCCTGCCTACTGGATTCTGCCTTTGCCTTACGGACTTGCTACCATTGCTTCTGGACCTTCCCACAGGGCATCACCTTTCAGCTCTGCTCAAGCTACCTGCTGATCTAAATGTATAGAAGCAGAACAAGACTCTGGATAGCCGCACTCCGGGTTGAGTAAACATAAGGTGCCATTATTTCTTCAAATGCAAGTGCAAAACTCCATTGAATGACACATCACAGCAAAGGGAAGCAAAAATAATTTTTGAACAAGGTCGCTGATGCGTTTCACGCTACAAACAGCGCTTACTCATAGTTGACTTATGTTCTGAATAACAAACAAATATATACTATTCATTTATAAACACACCATAGTAAAATCAAAGGTAAAACCATGATAGCTGGTAAAGCCATCATTGTAGATTCTCCACACATGCATTCCACACCCAGTTGTTAATTGATGAGAAATGACTGGGAAAGGAGAAAAGAAAAAGGTGAAAATATACGTGTGGTGAAACGTAATTTAATACAAAATGTGAATATACAAAAATATGGGGGTGAAAGTGACAGTGTGTAGAATAAAAAAGGGAAAATATATATGTATATAGATATGTGTATATAAATATATTGATATGAATGTGATACAATGTAATAATAATTATGCGTTAGTACAAAGTAACCTTTAAATACATAAACAAAGGAAAAGTGAATAAATGTTATGCAATTTAAAGTAAAGAACAGTGTTAAATGTTTATGTATTTGTAGATGGACTCAAATATTTGGAAAAAACTGTGATGTAAGAGTAACAGGAATGAACATATACTAAACAAAATCGCATCCATTTGATGGCCATGTTTATGTGAACTGTCAGTGAGAAAAAAAAAAAAAATTGAAAAGGCCAATATAAAACCATACAATTGATGGAATTATTCAGATGACAAGTAGTATGTATGCATGGAAAATCCAGAACTCAAAACAGACCACAGTTGCCAAATATTTCTAAGGTTGTACATGCACCAGCCGATCTCATGCTTTTATCGGTGTGTGAATAAATGTTGATGTTTAAGTAGTACATCAATCAATGCATAATCATAAAAATATATTCACAATTACCATCATGAAAACACACATGTATGACATATAAAATTGTTGATATAAAATGAAACAGAACAAAAAAAAAAAGAAAAAAAAAAAAACTTTAAGAACCCTCACGGACAATAGAATGAGCCTTGAAGCCTCAATCAAGTGCATGAAACAATAAATGCACCCAAATGAGGCATATGCTCTTGGTGGTCGACCATGAACTTAAATGTTCCATTGATATTATGATTGATGAACAAATAAAGGGGAAAAAGTAATAGGAAGGGGGGATAACCCCCCCCCCCTAAACTATAATGAACCCGCATTGTTTGCACAGGTCGCCCATGTAAAAACTGATGCAGCGGCATGCATCTGTGATACAATGGCTGCGACTGGTGTATGGACACCGTCTATTCCACATACCGGTAGGATAATAATGTAGAATATGTGATCGCAGTGTATGTAAACTCATTTAAACATTGTTTGTAGGTTGTATATATATAGAAGATGTCCCACTGCAATACTGTAGAATATTTTTTCTTTAAAGACCAATGACCTGGATGAACAATGTAAAGGCATCTATAATGAGATAGGAACAGGGATACAATAACTGTGACAAGTATATGGACACAGTCCATTCCGCATGAAATAATGGTATATATGATCGCAATGTGTGTAAGCTCTTTTGAACATTATTTGTAAATTATGTATATACAGAAAGTGTCGTGCTGCAATGCTATGAGATATCTCTTTGTTTCTTACTTTTTATTCTCCAAGTTTAGTAGGCACCTCTCTAGATTGTGTAGAATGTAAAATATATGGGCTTACCTATATCTGAACTATGTTAAAAGGCTATAGTCACGGAAAAAGATGTTTCCAGATCTGTGCAATTGTTGGATGTAAGGTGTGCTGTGTATACACACCATCTGTGGATTATGCACACCATAAAATATGTAATGCGGTGTGCATAAATTCACCAACATCTAGGTTGTGTCAGTGAACCGCATATGCACAAATAAGTGTGTGTATCCCATATCCGTGAGACTATCCCGTATGAAGTATACTATATCCAGAGATACCCATGTATGAATTACATACACAAACTGGATGGAAACCTCCCTCTATGGTATTATTAGATATAAGAAAATATGTCCATTACCATACACTTTATGTGTCTAACTACCTCACGCATATATATAATGTCAAGCATCCACATAGATGTTTTGAAAATTTAGATGTGAAGGGAATCTTTGGCTATTTTAATCCCATGTGTCATGCTTATAGAGAGTATTAGTGTGAATGGACCTGTGACTGTTGTAACATTAAACGTTAATTTTAGAATAATTAAGAAAGATGATAAAGAATGAGGAACAAAACTGCAACACTGGTACATCAGGGAAGGTAACGTTGAATTGGGGTTGTCTTGATCATGGAAGGGAACTGCAATGTTTCAAAGGATTTCTCAATCATAATAATATGAAACATCCCAATCAAAGTTTAACCCTGTCGGGATTCTGGTTTCTAGAAAAAATATCCAGAAAACCTCACGTTTACAGAGTATGAGAAATCTGTCGCCTCCTCGCTTGGGGGTCACCACTTTCTCAATCCCCTGTATAAACAGATTTGAGACATCTTTCTGATGTACTGTCAGGAAAGGCTGGCTGGGGACAGTGGTCCGTCACCTGTCTGTGCGCGCCTGCGGGTGCCTGGTGCGCGTGTTCGCAGTCGCCCTGTTGCACGCGGTCGCGCGGGTGCGCGCGGGTGCGCGTTCGTGTGCGCGCACGGTTACCGGCGCCAGGCAGGCTATTTAAACCCAGTTCTCCCTTCTGATCTTGCTGCTTGATCTACAGCGTTCCTGAGGCTATTACCTGAATCTGATCTGTTTGTGTATTGACCCGGCCTGACCTGCGACCTTCCCTGCCTTCTGCCTGCCTCTGACCTCCGGCTTGTCTACGACTCTGCACCTGTCTCATCATCTGGTCCTTCCGTGCTCATCCGTTATCGACCCGGCTTGTTCCACGTTCCTGCTTCTGCCTGCTGCATCTGTTCCTGTACTGACTGTCTGGTTTGACCCGGCTTGCCTGACCCTTCTGTGTGCCTGCCCCTGAGTGATCCACCTGTTCCTGTTGGTCTCCTGCTGTCTACTGGTTCCTGTCTGCTGTCACTGGGGCCTGCTTGTCCAGCTACAGTTCCTGAAGTCAGCCAGATCCATCCACCGGCTATTGATCCTGCCAGGCACTCGTGCTACCTCTTACTCCCGTGCCTCCTGTCACCATCATCAGGGGCCGCAAGTCGGGGACGCAAGAGAGGTCTCCTTCTGCATTCCAGGCTCACCACTAGGTACGTGACAGTATCAAGCAGCCATGACCGAGCCCGCGCAGGGAGCCTCTCCTTTGGATGAACTGTGTTTGCATCTGGCGGGTTTGACCCAGGCAGTTAAAGGCCTTCAAGAAAGCTATTCCCGTTTGGAGGAACGTGTTCAAGCCCTCTCCCCACCAGCTACTACCCAGGGGTCACCATCCGCCTCTGCCAGCATGCCTGCTCCACCAGCAGTGGTGATGTTACCCCCTGAACCTCGAGTGCCCACGCCTGAAAGATTTTCTGGTGAACGCAGCAAATTCAGGGCCTTTCGCAACTCCTGCGAGTTATACTTTGCTCTTCAGCCATGGACTTTTTCTTTGGAAGCCACCAAAGTGGGCTTTGTGATCTCCTTGCTCCAGAACGAACCCCAGACATTGGCACATCGCCTTCTTGAACAAAAGGCTGACGAACTTTCCAACCTGACCACCTTTTTTGACGCGATGGCCCGAATCTATGAGGACCCTCAGCTCTCAGCAACAGCCGAAGCCGCTCTCCATGCATTAGAGCAGGGTTGCAGAATTCAGGCGTTGGAGTGCAGACACCAATTGGAACGATGCTGCTCTCCGTTACCAGTTCCGGTTGGGTCTGTCTGATCCCCTGAAAGATGAACTCACCCGTGTAGGGGTTCCTCAGACTCTAGATGAATTAATCAATCTATCCATACAGATCGACAGGCGCCTACGTGAACGCAGGTCAGAGAGAGCCGCAGGTCCGTCACGTCCCACCTGGATGTTGCCAAGAGTGCCCAGTTACTCAAGTACTATGCCACCAGCTCAGTCTACACCTACTACTGATGTGCCGGAGCCTATGCAGCTGGGTTTGCTACGACCAACGCTCACACCTGAAGAACATCAGCGTCGCCGCATGAATGATCTGTGCATGTATTGTGGGGAGCCTGGGCACTACGTGAGGTCCTGCCCAACCAAGATCCGTAAGTGGCTTCCTCCTTCTGCTGATCAAGTCCTTGCAATCACCAATGCTTCCCCTCATCTTGCTCTTTCCGTTTTGTTACAGCTCCCCAGAAAGAACATCCAGGTTCCCGCTATCGTTGACTCGGGAGCATGCAGCTGCTTTATGGACTCTGTTTTTGCAGTAAAACACCACATACCACTACGCTCCAAGACCCAAGGACTACTGATACATCTTGCCGATGGATCTGCCATCCGGTCTGGTCCTGTCACCCAGGAAACCATCCCCATCTCTGCCAGCATATCCAATCTTCACCATGAACTTTTATGTCTTGAAATCATCACCTCACCCTTGTTTCCTGTTATCCTGGGAATGCCCTGGCTCCAGGCCCACAACCCTCGCATTGACTGGACTACCAAAGATGTTACCTTTCCTTCACCCTATTGCTTCCAACATTGTCTACCAAGGACTTCCAACCAGCCCACAGCTCTGATGTGCCTGGATACGGAAGCTCGCCAATTAGTTCCAGAGGCATACCACGATTTCATGGATGTCTTCAGCAAGAAAGGTGCAGAGACTCTTCCCCCTCACCGGGTCTATGACTGTCCTATCGAGCTCCTCCCTGGGGCTGAAGTACCATTTGGAAGAATTTTTCCTTTAACTGAACTGGAACTGGCAGCACTCAAGGACTATATTGATGAAAATCTTAAGAAAGGATTCATCCGCTCTTCCACATCCCCGGCAGGAGCTGGCATTTTCTTTGTGGAAAAAAAGGACCATACCCTTCGGCCATGTGTCGATTATCGGGAACTAAACAAGGTGACCATTAAAAACCGATACCCTCTTCCTTTGGTGCCAGAACTTTTCCAGAGACTGGGGGCAGCTTTCATTTTTACTAAATTAGACCTACGGGGGGCTATAATCTGGTCCGCATAAGAGAGGGTGACGAATGGAAGCCAGCTTTTCGCACCCGATTCGGACATTTCGAATATCTAGTTATGCCGTTTGGGCTCTGCAACGCCCCCGCCACATTCCAGCATTTTATAAATGACATCTTCAGAGACTTCCTGGACCTATTCGTCATCATCTACCTGGATGACATTTTGATCTTTTCTGCCTCCATCAGTAGCCATCGTCAACATGTCAAGTGTGTGTTAGAGCGACTCCGTCAGCATGGCCTTTATGATGTGGGAGACAGGGAACTATTAGCAATAAAAGCGGCTTTGGAGGAGTGGCGGTACCTTCTGGAAGGAGCAGCTCACCCGATCCTGATCTATACGGATCACAAAAACCTGGAGTACCTGAAATCTGCTAGAAGGTTGAAGCCGCGTCAAGCCAGGTGGGCGCTGTTCTTTTCCAGGTTTGCCTTCCATGTCACCTACAGACCGGGTTCAAAAAATACCAAACCAAACCAGACGCATTGTCCCGCATGTTCAATGATCCCAAAGTACCTACCTCTCCTGATACTATTCTGTCGGCGGAAAACTTTCTCCTTCTTCAGGAAGATCTGTTAAGCCGGATTAAGCAAGCTTCCAGTGAAGACCCCCCTCCTGCAGGAGCAAGGCTGCTTGCGAAAGACGGTCTGTTCTGGCTTGAGGACAAAATCTTCATTCCAGAAAATCTTCGGGCCACCATACTCGGGCTCTGCCATGACCATGTACTAGCCGGCCACTTCGGTGTCTCCAAGACGTCTGACCTTGTGCAACGCACGTTCTGGTGGCCGCAAGTTGCAAAGGACTGCAAAAGATATGTGGAGTCTTGTTCCATCTGTAATCGCAGCAAGGGTAATAAGGCCAGGGCTTGGGGCCTGCTCAAACCTCTACCTGCTCCAGAGAGACCTTGGAAGTTAATCTCCATTACCTTTATTGTTAAACTTCCCCCTTCAGAAGGCCATACAGCCATCTTTGTGGTAGTGGATCGGCTGTCCAAGGTGGCACACTTCATCCCCTTGAAGGGAACACCATCAGCACCGGAAACTGCACAAGTTTTTATCAGGGAAGTCATCAGACTTCATGGAGTTCCAGCCAACATCATATCAGATAGGGGGTGCAGTTTACCTCTCGTTTCTGGAGAGCACTATGCAGTTCCCTTGGCATCGAGCTATCTTTTTCTTCTGCATACCACCCTCAGACAAATGGGCAGACAGAGAGAACTAACCAGACTCTTGAGCAGTATCTACGCTGCTTTTCCTCCTTTTCCCAGGACGACTGGTTCTCTCTGTTGCCACTGGCCGAGTTCGCTTATAATAATTCCATCCATTCTACCATCAAGCAGACCCCGTGTTTTGCCAATTATGGTTTCTACCCATCATTTCTACCTAACTCTGTTCCTGAATGTTCTGTGCCAGCCGTTCTGAAGACTGTGGATTTTTTCAGTATCAACGATAAACTGTTGCAGGAAACCATGACCAGAGCACAAGCGCTAAACAAAGAGACTTTTGATAAAAACAGACGGGGGAACTGATTCTGAAACCTGGAGACCAGGTTTGGCTGTCTACAGTTAATCTCCGACTTGCTTGCCCTTCAAAGAAATTGGGTCCTAAGTTTCTGGGTCCCTTCACAGTCAAGAGGAGAATCAATGAGGTGGCCTACGAACTGGAACTGCCAGAAACACTTCAGGTACACCCCGTTTTTCATGTTTCTCTCCTGAAACCCGCCATCTCTAACCCTTTCCCAGGACGAGCCACAGATCCCCCTCCTCCTATCATGGTCAATGGTGAAGAGGAGTTCAAAGTGGAGGCAATAATGGATTGCAGGAAGAGGAATAACTGTGTCCAATTTCTCATTAAATGGAAGGGGTACGGTTCCGAGGAAAACTCATGGGAGCCTGAAAGCAACATACATGCCAAGCATCTGATGCACGCCTTCAAGAGATCCCATCCTGAGAAAATGGCCCGGTTGGGCATCCGGAGGCTGCCCCTTGGGAGGGGGCAATGTCAGGAAAGGCTGGCTGGGGACAGTGGTCCGTCACCTGTCTGTGCGCGCCTGCGGGTGCCTGGTGCGCGTGTTCGCAGTCACCCTGTTGCGCGCGGGTGCGCGTGTTCGCGTGCGCGCTTTCGCGTGCGTTCGCGCGCACGGTTACCGGCGCCAGGCGGGCTATTTAAACCCAGTTCTCCCTTCTGATCTTGCTGCTTGATCTACAGCGTTCCTGAGACTATTACCTGAATCTGATCTGTTTGTGTATTGACCCGGCCTGACCTGCGACCTTCCCGGCCTTCTGCCTGCCTCTGACCTCCGGCTTGTCTACGACTCTGCACCTGTCTCATCCTCTGGTCCTTCCGTGCTCATCCGTTATCGACCCGACTTGTTCCACGTTCCTGCCTCTGCCTGCTGCATCTGTTCCTGTACTGACTGTCTGGTTTGACCCGGCTTGCCTGACCCTTCTGTGTGCCTGCCCCTGAGTGATCCACCTGTTCCTGTTGGTCTCCTGCTGTCTACTGGTTCCTGTCTGCTGTCACTGGGGCCTGCTTGTCCAGCTACAGTTCCTGAAGTCAGCCAGATCCATCCACCGGCTGTTGATCCTGCCAGGCACTCGTGCTACCTCTGACTCCCGTGCCTCCTGTCACCATCATCAGGGGCCGTGAATCGGGGACGCAAGAGAGGTCTCCTTCTGCATTCCGGGCTCACCACTAGGTACGTGACATGTACAGTGTTCCAGTGTTTGGCCACATTAGTGGATTTGTTCTTTTCAATGTCATATAGATGATCATATAGGCGATCTTTAAGTCTACGTGTAGTGCGTCCTACATATTGTATATGACAGAGGTTGCAAGTTATCACATAAATTAAGTACTTGGTGTTGCAATTCATGAAAGATCTAATATTAGCAGTTTTGTTGTTAACGCAAGAAGTGATCTGTGTGCCTCTCATAATATGGCAACAATAAGCACAACCTGTTCTGCCACATTTGAAATTGCCTGTAAATCTTAGCCAATGTTGGTCAGACTTACTACTTGTGAATAGACTAGGAGATAAAGTATGTCCTAAAGTGGGTGCTCTACAAGAAACCGTTTTTATGCCTCTAGTAAGAATTTGATTGTATGTAAAATCATTAAATAGAATAGGGAGATATTTGGTCACTATTTTTCTCACGTCATTAAATTCTGAATAGGATGTGGAAAACACAGGAATATTTGTCTCTGAAAAGGAGAGTTTACTTTTATTGCTATTTCTATTAGAAGAATGTCTATTCTGTAACAAAGTATCCCTTGGAATGATACTAGCTGAAACCAGGGCTCTTTGTATATTAGCGGGTGTGTATCCTCTTTCCTTAAATCTATTGGCCATCTCATTGGCTTCCACCTGAAATATTTCAGGTGTGCTACATCAACGCCTCAACCTCAAAAATTGTCCATATGGTATCCCTCTAATGGTGTGACCAGGATGGGCTGAATCTGCTCTTAAAAGCATATTGCCTGCAGTTGATTTTCTATGTAGGCCAGAGACTATATTTTCCTCTGAACCAGTCAGATTGACATCTAGGAATTCTATAGTGCTTTTTTTCAAGACTCCAGTGAATTGTAAATTTAAATTATTATCATTAAAATAAGTGAGCCAATCTTTTTTTGTTCGTAGCGTGAAACGTGCCAGCAACCTTGTTCAAAAATTCTTTTTGCTTCCCTTTGCTGTGATGTGTTGTTCAATGGAGTTTTGCACTTGCATTTGAAGAAATAAAGGCACCTTATTTTTACTCAACCCGGAGTGAGGATATCCAGAGTCTTGTTCTGCTTCTATACATTTGGCTGATGCAATCAGCCTGCACCTGGAACCCCTATCTACTTGGAGAGTTAGCAGCCTGTCAGTGGTTTGACCTGGAGTGGGGAAATCTCTGTTTGTTTTGTCGGTTTTTCTGGATCCTTTACCTGCTGATCTACTAGCAAGTGACTGTCCTACTGGTAGATTGTGCCTCTTGGTGCAACCACCCTCTGTGCCACCTTCGGGGGTGGTCTGCGCCGAGTCGCAACAGCGACCGCTCTCGGCATCTTGGCCTCGGTAAGTACATTCATATGATAGAGTGGTGGAGAAGGTGGCCATCTGACCAATGCGTTCAGACAATTCTTTATTCTACAGCCCCAAGGTCTGATCGGTTACAACAACCATCGCCAGCGTCTGATTTACATGGTGCAGGAATACCTAGGGGCAAGATCAGACTTGGAGACCTTTCCAACCGAGAATCCACTGGGTTGCCGGGTCTTGAGGATGGATCACTGGCCAGAGCTTGCACAATATGCAATTGAGCTACTGGCCTGTCCTGCATCCAGCGTTTTTTCTGAAGTCACATTCAGTGACTTTTTTTGTAACTGATCAGAGTGCGTGTGTCCACAGACTCAGTTGATCGGCTCATCTTCATAAAAATGAAGGTGTCTCCACTGATGCTTTATCACCAATCCTTGTTTCCCTAATAACCCCAAATTTTCAAAATCCAATTGTCATTGGGACAGAAAGTGAGGTGGGATCTTCTGAACAGGGGCACAGACAGCAAAACAAATGTTACAGGAGTGATAACCCTTCCCTATATTATCCAAAAATAGGGTCTGTGGGGCCCCATGCCTTTACTTTTTTTAATTTGGGTGCGGGGTTCCCCTTAATATCCATCCAAGACTCAAAGGGCTTGATAATGGGCTGGGGGGTACCTATGCCATTTTTCTCAATAATTTTCATCCATATTACCGGGACCTGAGATACCACAAGCAGTTTTAAATGACTTTTATTCCTTTAGAAATGTCATTTTGTGCAGGGACTGTTCTAAACACGGGAGAGACGTACCACTTTACATGCATACTATAGTCACCCCCCAGGTACAATATTGAAAGGAATATTTCACTTTTATTGTTTCACTTTAAGCATTATTAAAATCACTGCTGCAAAAAAAACTGACATTTTTAAAACTTTTTTTTGCATTGATACATGTCCCCTTGGGCAGGTCCCGGGTCCCCAAACACTTTTTAGGACAATAACTTGCATACTAGCCTTTCAAATTTGCACTTTTGGTTTTTCACGTTCGGGTCCCATAGACTTTAACAGTGTTCGAATGTTCACGCAAACTTTCGGTCCATTCACATGTTCTGCCATGAACCAAACCGAGGGGTGTTCGGCTCATCTCTAGTCATGAGTACCACAATGGGACTTTTAGACCCCTTGTAGGGTCATATCGCATAATACACAGGGCCTAAATTCCCCAACTAAATGCTGTAAAGCCTTTCACCACTACTATTCGCATCAAGCGGATATTCTGCTCTTACAAGAAACTAATTTCCCTCACTCATATCGCCCTTTTTGTTTTTTTTACACAAACATTATCCCCCCTTCTACTTAGCAAACACCCGAATAAGATTGAAGGGGTAGATATTTGCTTTTCTAAGAGAATCTCCTTCATCCTAAAACAGGAAATGAGGGATCCCAATGGGAGATACCTTTTGGTGAAAGGTCTGTTTGGGGAGCAGTTATGCACTTTTGTTTCGTACTATGCCCTGAATTCAGGACAAGCCACCTTTTTAACCAAATTGCTGAAAATGGACTAAAAAAAAGGACTACTTTTCTGAAAGGTCAGGTTATTTTCAGAGAGTTTAATAACCTTGCCATGGACTTGAGTTTGGACAAATCCAACCCCGCTCGTGCAAACCCTTAAACAACCCCCTAAATCCGGTATGAGAGTACGCCAAATTGTTGTATGTCTCTAACTTAGTGAATGCCTGGCATGAAGTCAATCCTTCCATTCGCAATTATACCTTCTATTCAGCCCTACGTGCCACTTATTCTCATATACAGTGGATATAAAAAGTCTACACACCTCTTTTAAAATGTCAGGTTTCTGTGATTTAAAAAAATTAGACAAAGATAAATCATTTCAGAAATGTTTTCACCTTTAATGTGACTTATAAACTGTACAACTCAATTTAAAAACAATCTGAAATCTTTTGAGGGGGGAATTAATTTTTTTAAACTAAAATAATGGGGTTGCATAAGTGTGCACAACCTCTTATAACTGGGGATGTAACTGTGTTCAGAATTAAGCAATCACATTCAAACTCATGTTAAAGTCAGTACACACCTGCCATCATTTAAAGTTCCTCTGATTAACCCCAAATAATGTTCAGCTGTTTTAGTAGGTCTTTCTTGACATTTTCTTAGTCGCATCCTACAGCAAAAGTCATGGTCCGCAGAGAGTTTCCAAAGCATCAGAAGGATCTCATTGTTAAAAGGTATCAGCCAGAAGAAGGGTACAAAAAGGCATTAGATATACCATGGAACACAGTGAAGAAAGTCATCATCAAGAAAATATGGCACAAAGGTGACATTACCAAGAACTGGACGTCCCTCCAAAATTGATGACAAAACAAGAGGAAAACTGGTCAGAGAGGCTGCCAAGAGGCCTACAGCAACCTTAAAGGAGTTGCGGAAATATCTGACAACTACTGGCTGTGTGGTACGTGTGACAACAATCTCTCATATTCTTAAATATTAGAGATATGCCTCAGCTATGGGGTAGAGTGGCAAAACGGAAGCCTTTTTCTTATGAAGAAAAACATACAAGTCTGGCTAAATTTAGCAAAAACTCATCTGAAGGCTCCTAAAAGCATGTGGGAAAATGTGTTACGGTCTGTTGAAACCAAGGTTGAACTTTTTGGCCATAATTCCAAAAGATTTGTTTTGCGCAAAAACAACACTGTACATCATTCTGAGCAGGGCCCTCTTAATCCTCTTGTATTATAACTGTATTGTCTCCCTTTTTTACATTGTAAAGTGCTGCATAAACTGTTGGCGCTATATAAATCCTGTAAAATAATAATCACCAAACTAACACCCTACCCACAGTGAAGTATGGTGGTGTTAGCATCATGCTTTGGGTTAGTTTTTCTTCAACTGGAACAGGGGCCTTGGTCAAGGTAGAGGAAATTATGAAAGTTCCAAATACTAGTCAATATTGGCACAAATTCAGGCTCCTGCTAGAAAGCTGAAATATGAAGAGGAACAACCCAAATCCTATATCAAAAGCAACAAAGGAATTGCTTCACCAGAAGAAGATTAAAGTTTTGGAATGGCCCAGCCAGAGCCCAGACCTGAATCCGATTGAAAATCTGTGAGGTGATCTGAAGAGGGCTGTGCATAGGAGATGCCCTCGCAATATGACAGATTTGGAGTGTTTTTGCAAAGCAGAGTGGGTAAATATTGCCAAGTCAAGAAGTGCCATGCTGATAGACTCATACCCAAAAAGACTGAGCACTGTAATAAAATCAAATGGTGCTTCAAAAAACAGTATTAGTTTAAGGGTGTGCACACTCATGCAACCATATTGTTTTAGCTTTTTATTTTTACTTCCCTCCACCTAAAAGATTTCAATTTGTTTTTCAATTGAGTTGTACAGTTTGTAGATCACCTTAAAGGTGGAAAAAGTTCTCAAATTTTTTATCTTTGTCTCTTTTTTTTACATCACAGAAACCTGACATTTTAGCAGGGGTGTGTAGACACTTTTTATATCCACTGTAGATCATATTTTTCTATCTTGATTCCAGTATCGGCAAAGCCAGTGTCAAAGCTGTTGCATGGTCCGACCATTCCCTGGTGTGTGTTTCTCTTACATCACCCCCCCCCCCCCCCCCCGGACACCTCAGTGGCGGCTTAATGAATCTTTAAATCTTTACTGTCTGATAAATGTTGGTGTGAGGATATTATATGAGTTTGAGACAATGTTTAGTTATTCTGAAAATATATGTATGTATGTATATAAATGTATCTCCGGTATCAGTGTGGGCTGCTCACAAAGCAGTGGTACACGAGAAAATCATTCAAACATCCTCTCAAGTTAATAAGGCTCGACAGAAACATATTCAGACTCTCAACTGTAAGTTTCAGGCTCAATTAACAAGCGTTCCTCAGATCCCTCTGTCCTCCAACAAATAGAAAAGACAATGCTAGAATTTAATCTAGAATTGACAACAGGAGTTGAAAATAGTGTTTGCTGGGCAAACATGATTTTATATGCATAGAGATAAAATTGCCCATAAGCTGAACCCAAAAATGCACACTGGAGCAGCTCCAAAGCTGCTTTTCCCAGATGGTTTTTTAAACCCTTACGCAAATTTTAGTCCACATTATACAAATCCCTACCTTGACCTTAGGTTGAGTATGGAAGCCCCCTTTACAGCACTGAAAATTCAGCTTGCAATCAAAACTACCAAAGTGAGTTCAGCAACCAGACCTGACGGTTTACTAGCCCTTTACTACCGCAAATTTCAAAATGTATTGATCCCCCATTTGGTATATTTTAATGGCCTACAGGATGGAGCCCCCCTAGATCTTCCCTCTCATATGGCATATATTTCAGTTGTACAAAAACCTCAGAAAGATCCTGGAGAGGTCTAAAATTATTGTCCTATATCTCTCATAGATAATGATTTCAAATTGTTCACTAAAGTGCTTGCAAATAATTATTCATCCTTTATTCCTCATTATGTGTATAAGGATGAGGTGGGCTTTATCCTGGGCAGACAATTGATCTGGTCTACCTTATACAGGCGGACTGGGCAGGGGGCGTCCCCCCCAGGAAGGACTTTTGCCATCGCTGGACCAACAGAAGACCTTCCACTCTGTCGAGGAAGGTCTTCTGTGTCCCGTGCTTAGAACTGTCCCTGCCTGTGTAATTTCTGCAGGAAAAAAAGTAATTTAAAAGTACTCGCGGCTATAATGAATTGTTGGCTCCCCGTAATACAGAGAACAGTCATTGAAAGTCATCGATAAAAATTTTTTTATTTAATAATAATAATTTTAAAAAAGCGTGGGGTTCCCCCGAAATTCAATTACCAGGCCCTTCAGGTCTGGTATGGATATTAAGGGGAACTCCACGCCAAATTTTAAAAAAGAATGGAGTGGAGTTCTCCCCAAAAATCCATACCAGACCCTTTATCCGACCCCTCAAAGCAAAGGGCCTCATCCCCACAACCCGGCCGGTGGTTGTGGGGGTCTGTGGGTGGGGGGCTTATCAGAATCTGGAAGCCCCCTTTAACAAGGGGACCCCCCAGATCCCAGCCCCCCCATTTGAAATGGTAAGGGGGTACAAAAGTACCCCTACCATTTCACAAAGAAAGTGTAAAAAATTGTTAGAAAACACACATACACACACACACACACACACACACTTGGGAAAAGTCCTTTATTAAAAATAAAAATAAAATTTAAAAAAAGATTCCAGCGGTGGTAATCCTCACTTGCTATCCAGCGATGGCTGATCTCTTCTCCGGGATCCAGCGATGCCTGATCTCTTCTCCGAGGTCCAGCGATGCCTGATCTCTCCCGATGGTCCAGTGCTGCACATCCATCCTGTCTCCACCAGAGACACTGTGGGAATCCTGGCAGCCTGACAGGTTTTAGCTGAGGAGGATGGGGCCACCCATCACCTGACCTCGCCCACCTCTGATGCAAGGGGAAACCCAGGCTTCCCCAGTGATGTACGGGTGACCCCGCCCCCTCTGATGTAATGCAGGTTTCCGTTACATCAGAGGGGGCGGGGTCACCTGCACGTCACTGTGGAAGCCCGGGTTTTCTCTTGCGTCAGAGGGGGGTGGGGTCAGGTTACGGGTGGCCCCGTCCTCCTCAGCTAAAACCTGTCAGGCTGCCGGGATTCCCGCAGTGTCTCCGGTGGAGACAGGATGGATGGGCTGCTCTGGACCATCGGGAGAGATCAGGCATCGCTTGACCCCGGAGAAGAGATCAGGCATCGCTGGACCCTGGAGAAGAGATCAGCCATCGCTGAATAGCAAGAGTGGATTACCACCGCTGGAATCTTTTTTTTTTTTTGTGTTTGTGTGTTTTTTAACAATTTTTTTTATACTTTCTTTGTGAAATGGTAGGGGTACTTTTGTACCCCCTTACCATTTCAAACGGGGGGGTGGGATCTGGGGGTCCCCTTGTTAAAGGGGGCTTCCAGATTCTGATAAGCCCCCCTCCCACAGACCCTCACAACCACCGGCCAGGGTTGTCGGGACATGGTGCTTTGAGGGGTCACAGACCCCCAAAGCATCCTCCCAATGTTGAGGGCATGTGGCCTGGTACGGTTCAGGAGGGGGGGTGCTCTCTTGTCCCCCCCTCTTTTGCTGTGGCCTGGCAGGATGCATGCTCAGATAAAGGGTCTGGTATGGATTTATGGGGTGAACTCCACGTCATTTTTTTTATTTGGCGTGGAGTTCCCCTTAAAATCAGGTCTGGTATGGATATTTGGGGGGAACCTCATATCATTTTTTTCTATTTGATGCGGGGTTCCCCTTAATATCCATACCAGACCTGAAGGGCCTGGTAATTGAATTTGGGGGGAACCCCACCCTTCTTTTTTTATTTTTTATTAATGACTTTCAATAACTGTTCTCTGTATTATGGGGAGCCGACAATTCATTATAGCCGCGAGTGCTTTTAAATGACTTTTTTTCCTGCAGAAAATACACTTTGTGCAGGGACAGTTCTAAGCATGGGAAACATGTGCCCCTTTACAGGCAGGCATACTATACACACCCCTCAGGTACGAAATTTAAAGGAATATTTAACTTTTATTGTTTCACTATTGCATTATTAAAATCACTGCTCCTGAAAAAAATGCAGTTTTTAAAAGTTTTTTTTGCATTGATACATGTCCCCTGGGGCAGAACCCAGGTCCCCAAACACTTTTCATAACAATAACTTGCATATAAGCCTTTAAAATTAGCACTTTAGATTTCTCTCATAGACTTTTACAG